>NC_056691.1:18035416-18682500 GCF_018350215.1 Panthera leo | reverse complement strand
CAGACATCTTTATTTAGGCCAGCCTGGAAAACAGATGAGGGAATGGATACTGCTCTCCCTTTAGCTTCTTGGGCACTGGCATTGAGGGACAGCACTGTGTCAGGAAGTTGCTAAATCGGAGTTCAAGGAGGAGGAGTACCTCTGCTAGAATTTCTACCTTAATCAGGGGTGCCTGGGTGGTTCGGTCGGTTAAGCGTCTGACTTTGGCTCAGGTCGTGGTCTCATAGTTCGTGGGTTCCAGCCCCGTGTCGGGCTCTGTGCTGACGGCTCAGAGCCTGGAGCCTGCTTTGGATTCTGTGTCTCCCTCTCTCTCTGCCCCTCCCCTGCTCGTGCTCTCTCTCTCTCACTCAAATATAAACATTAAAAAAAAGAATTTCTACCTCGATTATATGAAGTATTTCAGTGAAAGTTTCCCCCCTCCCCTTCATACCGCAACTATATGGTTGTATTTTGTTGGGAGGACAATTAAATTAGAATCCTTTCCAAGATGGGGCGCCTGGATGGCTCGGTTCAACGGCCGACTTTGGCTCAGGGCATGATCTCACGGTTGGTAAGTTTGAGCCCTGCATTGGGCTCCACACTGACAATGTGGAGCCTGCTTGGGATTCTCGGTCTCTCCTGTGTCTCTGCCCCCTCCTCCACTCCTGCTTCCTCTTTCTCTCTCAAACTCAATAAGTAAACTTAGGAAAAAAAAAAAAAAAGGCATCCTTTCCAAGATAAGAATAGTGCCCTCGAGATTGCCCCGCTTTCTAAAGGACCAGTGCTATATTGTGGTGTGATTCTGCCCTTAGCTTCTCCTTTCCAACTAGACAAATAGACAACACTTTGTAATGTTGGCTCTTCACCTTTCACAGATCTTCAAACATAGACTTGTCACCATATTCATTGTCCACCTTTGGATGGACAGTTCTAAATCGGGCTCATGGTATTGACAAGAACATGTTTGTTTTTGCAGCGTGTGCTGGTCCATTTTGCAAAGCAAGAATAACGTACAAGTGTTCATAGACATAAAAATACCAGCTTTTTACCAAAGAAAAGTCACCTTCCTATTAGTCTGAATTCAACTCCTCTTTCAGATGAAAAAAAAAAAAAATCCCAGACCTTCACAAAGAATGGGCTTCTTAATGCCCAGGTGGATGGCTGGTCCGGATTTTGGTTCTTCCATATACTCGTTCTCCCAGGCAGGAAGATCTTAGCAGGTCTGAGTGTTTGCTTTTGGGGTTCATCCATGCCTGCCCAACTGGACTATGATACCAGACTGATGTAATTTTATTTCAAGCTCTTAGTGTTTACTTGCCTACCTTGGGCATGGTACTTAACCTTTATAGCCTCAAAGTTCTCATCTGAAAAATGAGGCTAATAATAGAACCTCACGCTTAGAGTTGTTTTAAGGATTGTATAAGATACTGGCCCTAAAATGCACCCGGTGAATGCTTAACACGTGGTAGCTGCCCGTGGCTTACTCGGGTCTTTTATGGGGTATTGCTGTGGTACCCTGGCTCATTGATCACTGCTTAGGAAAGGGGAAAAAGCACCTTTTCAAATCTTGATCTGCACGCTCTTGAGCTGACTTGGTCTGTCATGTCCTACCTGAAGAGTCTGGGATGTTCCATCCTCATTGAATCCCCAATCTTTCTCCCATTGAATTCATCAGTCAGAAGCACAAGTTGGAGACCACCTCTCTGCTCAAAAACTTTCCGTGGCAGCTTGCAACTGACTGCATTCGAGTGCAGACTGGTCCACTTTGCATTCAAGAGGCCTTCCCCACTTGGGCCTCTGGCCTACCCTTCTAGATTTTTCATGTTCCCTTTGTTGTCACCAAACCCAGTTGCATGCTTTTCTTAATACTTAACTGTGTTTTTTGTTGTTGTTGTTGTTGTTTTTTACTTTACTCATATGGTTCACTCTGTCTGAAGTGGACATAGCCCTTTCCTTCTAACAAACCTACCCACCTTTTAGTGAAGGTCTGGCTGAACAGTTCCCTCTGAAGAACTTTCTCTTATCTCTCTTGCTTGGAATCATCTCTTCTCGAAACGTCCAGAACATGCTGTTTATGCTTCAGTTGCACAACAGTCACATCTTATTTTTCCTATTAATATGCAGTCTTTATGGAAGCAGGAGCCATTTCTCACCTGTGTTTTTATTTGCTGTAGTACTTAGCCCTGTCAAATCAGTGCTTCCCAAGCTATCTGTGAAGAAGGACCAGCCTTTAAAAAATTGCAATCTGTGGCAGACTAGGGTGTTTGTAAAATATCATAAAAATGAATTACTAGAGAAGCGAAGTGAAAACCAGACTTACAAAATACAAGACTAGGGACACCTGGATGATTCAGTCAGTTAAGTGTCTGACTCTGGATTCCGGCTCAGGTCGTGAGCCCCATGTCAGGCCCAACACTGTCAGCACAGAGCGTTCTTGGGATTCTCTCTCTCCCCCCTCTGTCTGCCCCTCCCCCTCTCTCAAAATAAATAAATAAACTAAAAACAAAAACCCCACAAAATACAAGCCCAGATATATCACTATTATAGTCAATAGATGTATAATTATCCCCTCAAAGTGTTATACATGTATTTAAACACTCAATCTGTACTTTTCTCATCTCCCAATGAATAAGTACATCGACTGTATGACAAATAATATATATATATTGGTCTCTGCCCCAGTTTCTGGCACAGAGCTCCTAAAACACTTGTAATTTCCCTAATAAGAGCACTAGGAGCATCTTTTGTTCTAATATTTGGCCTTTGATCTTGGTTCCTGACACAGGGCTCCTAAAACTCTTGTAATTTCCTGGGAGATAGGAATGTCTTTTGTTTTAATGAGGTGACTCTGGGTGGGCACCTGGACACCTCCTGGGTGGGGCCTGGTTACCAAAAGTCCAAGCCTTGATTACAAGTTTGGAATTTTCATCCCCTCCCTCGCCATCTTCCGGAGAGGGAAGAGGAGCTGGAGAGTGGAGTTCATGATCAATCATACCTACAGGACGAAGCCTCCATAAAAATTCCCAACGTATGGGGTTTGGGGAGGGAACACATCCACCTGCTGGGAGAGTAACATATTCCAGCTCCACCAGGATAGAAGCTTCTGCACCCAGGACCCTCCCAGACCTTGCACTGGGACATTTTCTTCACCTGGATGTTCATCTGTATCTTTTATTATATTCTTTAAAAAAGGATAAACTGGCAAACATAGGTGTTTCCCTGAGTTCTGCAAGCCAATCTAGCAAATTAACCAAACCCAGGGTGGGGGTTGTGGGAGCACAGGTTACAACCTGGACAGGAAGTGGAGGGCAGGCCACTGCCCTTATCTTGTGGGACTGAGCCCTTATCCTGTGGGATCTGATGCTAACTCTGAGTGTCGGAGGCGAGTTAAATTGTAGGACATGTACCCAGTATCACAGAGCATTCCTTGGTGGGGGAAAATGCACGCACTTGTGGTGTCACAAGTATTGTGAGTGTGGTAGTCATGTCAGAGTGAAGGAGACACACGGAAGAAAAGCTGAGTTTTTGCAGCTTAGGCTGGCGCAAGTCCACAGGGCACACACTGAGTAGTATGACTGTGTGTAAGTGCTGTGTAACCACGTTCATTAAGGAACTGAATCCATGGAATAGGGAATGTTTTATAACACACTTTCTCCTGTGCTTTTCAACTATTGTTGCTCTCAGTGTCCATTCTTTAATATAGGATAGTTCGTTATTATTTTTTCTTTTTCTTTTTAATTTTTTTTAATGTTTATTTATTTTTGAGAGAGAGAGAGAGAGAGCACAAGCAGGGGAGGGGCAGAGAGAGAGGGAGACACAGAATTAGAAGCAGACTCCAGGCTCTGAGCTGTCAGCACAGAGCCTGATGCGGGGCTCAAACCCACGAGCCGTGAGATCATGCCCTGAGCCCAAGTCGGATGCTTAACTGACTGAGCCACCCAGGTGTCCCTAGGATGATTCATTACTGATAAACTGTGATGAAATTTGCCCACGTTGACTTGATGATTTCTGAATCTTGATGCATTTAAACAAGAAAATCCAGGTATGATTTTCTTTTCTTTTACACACATATATATTTTTAAGTAATCTCCATACCTAATGTGGGTCTCAAACTCATGACCCTGAGATAAAGAGTCACATGCTCTACTGACTGAACCAGCCAAGGGCCCCATGATTTTCTTTTTGAAAGGATAAAGGTGGAATGGAAAAATTGCTACATGCCAGAACTTCAGAGATATTCCCTATTGAAGAAAAGATGAAAACTCTCTTCTAGGCTTAGTGTTCTGCCTTAACTCATTTAATTTCAAGAAATATCTTTTAAATTTAAGAAGTATACATCACACCATTTACATGGTTAGTCAGGAATTACACTGAAAGTTCATTAAATCACATCTAGGGAATTTAAGTGTACTCAAGTAAGTAAATTAAGTGCTGAGTTAATTAAGTTGTTAATTAGTTAATTAACTGTTAAAGTTTTAAGTGATGCCATTAACAAACTGATACAAATTTCAGTTTTACTTTCCTATATTTAGAAGGCCTTCATGGAACTGTAAAAGCTTGAGGGCCTAATTCTTTCCACAGAGTTTTGAACCAAATACTAACATATTTATAATAAGATTTTTATTACTTAGGGTTGAAGGCATTTTAAAACAATTTGTCTAATTGCCTTTTTTTTCTTTTGTGAATCAGAAGATACTCTCTTCATTTGCTTTTTCTTCTACAAAATAGAATAAGTGAAATAAAGACGAAAATACAGTGCATACAGTGTGATCTATACCACCACATTTTTTTTTTTCTTAAGTAAGCTCTCTGGCCAACATGGGGCTTGAACTCACGACCCAAGATTAAGGGTCCCATCCTCTGCCAACTGAGCCAGCCCTGTGCCCCACCACATTTCTGTCTGGTACAATTTTTAGGTGTGAAGTTTTCAGAAAAGGTAGACTCCAAATATATGTTGTAAAACAAACCACCTCAGAACGTGGTGGCTCAACATAATAACAATCGTTTGTATGATTGTTGCGAATTGGGCAGAGCTGCATGGGGACAGCTCATCCATCCTGCTGGCGACTGAATGGCCCATTTCCAAGATGGCTCATTCACATGGCTGCCAAGCTGGAGTCTTGTTCCTCTCTTCATGGGTCTCTCCCCACAGGGTTGTTTGGGCTTAATCACATCATGGTGACGGGCTTTCAGGAGCAGGTTCTAAGAGGTTTCCACAGAAGCAGAAATTTTCTTACGAACTAGCCTCAGAAATCTCAGAACGTCACGTCTGTGGTATTATGTTGGTCAGGCAGGTCACCCAAGCAACTCCGATTCAAGGAGAAAGGGATAACTCCATCTTTCACTGGGAAAAGTACCGAAGATAGAAAGGAGTAATTCAGTTCAGTCACTTAAGGAGGACGTGTAAACTCCCATGGTAGTTTCCAGATATTGAAAGAAGTGGAGGTGTAAAGTTTTTCAGGGGTGTCTGCCTGGCTCAGTTGGTAGAGCGTATGACTCTTGATCTTGGGGTTGTAAGTTTAAGCCCCACGTTGGGCGCGGAGCCTACTTAAAAAAAAGAACTTTAGGGGAGGTGGGTGGCAGGATGGTGAAATAGGTGATGGGAGTAAGGAGTGCACTTGTGATGAGCACCAGGTAATGGATGGAAGTGTTGAATCACTATATTGTCCAGCCGAAACTAATATTACACTGTATGTCAACCAACTGGAATTTAAATACATACTTGAAAAATTCTGTTTTCATCTCTAAAAAAGACAAGATAAAGTTTTTCCTCAGTCAGGGCTACCCTACAATGAGCTGAAAATTATGAGCAGTACCATGAGCGGATGATGTCGTAGAGGAAACAGTAGTTCTGGACAGAAAATCTGGGTTTTAGCTAAGGTTCTGTCGTTCCATCTGAGAGATTCTGGGAGAGTTATTTAATCTTTCTAAGACTGTTTCCTGATGTTTATTTATTTTTATCATTTATTTATTTTTTTTAATTTACATCCAAGTTAGCATATGGTGCAACGGTGATTTCAGGAGTAGATTCCTTAGTGCCCCTTCCCCGTTTAGCCCATCCCCCCCCTCCCACAACCCCTCCCGTAACCCTCAGTTTGTTCTCCATATTTAAGAGTCTCTTATGTTTTGCCCCCCTCCCTGTTGTTATATTATTTTTGCTTCCCTTCCCTTCCCTTCCCTTCTGTTCATCTGCTTTGTCTCTTAAAGTCCTCATATGAGTGAAGTCTTTCTCTGACTGACTAATTTCACTTAGCAGAATACCCTCCAGTTCCATCCACGTAGTTTTAAATGGCAAGATTTCACTCTTTTTGATTGCCGAGTAATACTCCATTGTATATATATACCATATCTTCTTTATCCATTCATCCGTCGATGGATATTTGGGCTCTTTCCATACTTTGGCTATTGTTGATAGTGCTGTATAAACATGGGGGTGCGTGTGTCCCTTCAAAACAGCACCCCTGTGTCCCGTGGATAAATACCCAGTAGTGCAATGGTTGGGTCGTAGGGTGGTTCTATTTTTAGTTTTTTGAGGAACCTCCATACTGTTTTCCAGGGTGGCTGCACCAGTTTGCATTCCCACCAGCAGTGCAATAGAGATCCTCTTTCTCTGCATTCTCGCCAAAATCTGTTGTTACCTGAGTTGTTAATGTTAGCCATTCTGAGAGGTGTGAGGTGGTATCTCATTGTGGTTTTGATTTGTATTTCCCTGATGATGAGTGATGTTGAGCACTTTAAAAAATTTTTTTAATGTTTATTTTTTTTTTAATTTTTTTTTTAAGTTTATTTATTTTTGGGACAGAGAGAGACAGAGCATGAATGGGGGAGGGTCAGAGAGAGAAGGAGACACAGAATCTGAAACAGGCTCCAGGCTCCAAGCTGTCAGCACAGAGCCTGACGCGGGGCTCGAACTCACGGACCGCGAGATCATGACCTGAGCCGAAGTCGGACGCTCAACTGACTGAGCCACTCAGGCACCCTGATGTTGAGCATTTCACTATCCTTTATTTGATATGTCATTTGCAAGTATCTTCTCCCATTCCATCAGTTGCCTTTTAGTTTTGCTGATCGTTTCACTGTGCAGAAGCTTTTTATTTTGATGAGGTCCCAATAGTTCATGTTTGCTTTTGTTTTCCTTGCCTCCAGAGACGTGTTGAGTAAGAAGTTGTGTGGCCAAAATTTAAGAGGTTTTTGCCTGCTTTCTCCTCGACCATTTTGATGGCTTCCTGTCTTACATTTAGGTCTTTCATCCATTTTGAGTTTATTTTTGTGTCTGGTGTAAGAAAGTGGTCCAGGGTCGTTCTTCTGCATGTCGCTGTCCAGTTTTCCCAGCATCACTTGCTGAAGAGACTGTCTTTGTTCCATTGCATATTCTTTCCTGCTTTGTCAAAGATTAGTTGGCCATACGTCTGTGGGTCCATTTCTGGGTTCTCTATTCTGTTCCATTGATCTGAGTGTCTGTTCTTGTGCCAGTACCATACTGTCTTGATGATTACAGCTTTGTAGTATAGCTTGAAGTCTGGGATTGTGATGCCTCCTGCTTTGGTTTTCTTTTTCAAGATTGCTTTTGCTATTTGGGGTGTTTTCTGGTTCCATACAGATTTTAGGATTGTTTGTCCTAGCTCTGTGAAGAATGCTCGTGTTATTTTGATAGGGATTGCTATTTTATTTTTTTAAAGTTTATTTATTTTTGAGAGAGAGAGCACAAGTGGCAGAGGGGCAGAGAGAGAGAGACAGACAGACAGACAGACAGACATAGAATCTGAAGCAGGCTCCAGGCTCCGAGGGGTCAGAACAGAGCCTGACACGGGACTTGAACTCATGACCTGAGCCAATGTGGGACTCTTAACCAACTGAGCCACCCAGGCACCCTTGTATTCTGATGTTTAAAAGGGGGACAAAAATATTTTGCATTAGTTGTGTACATCCCAGGGCAGGTGAGAAATTCAAACAGGCTGCTGTATAGAAAGAATGTATTTTAGATGGAAAACCAGACTATGTATGTTTTCCATTGCTGGGCATTCTTAATGCCAGAACGTACCCATTGTATTGTCTTCCTCATACACCTCTGTTGTTAGTTAGTTTATACTGCATTTTTATTTATTTGTGTATCAGTAACCCAGAATTCTCAAGCTACTATGTTCCCTGGGAATTAAGACTGCATGACCTCAGACATCTGCTTATCCATTGGGAAAGTAGAATTCCTATAACCAGGAATGTAGAAGAAAGGGCATTTGCCCACCAGTCAGGGTTTGAACTCTGGGGTGTGGAGTTGGGGAGATATAGGCATCCCACTTAATATAGAAGTGGTACCTGTGAAGGAGTAGTTCTAGACTGGGACTCATGTGAATTTCTGCATCCATGAAGCTATAAACCTGGGAGCCTGAGCCATGGTGCAAAAGGGTGTCAGTGGTTGCTAAGTGGTTGGGATTGGTGGTGGGTGACCCTGGCCGTGGCTCAACTGGGGAAACCAAAATTATCTCAACTGGCCCTACTGAGGTCTTGTTATCAGTGACAGTGCCAGGCAGCTGGGCATCTGAGAAAAGCGAGCATTAGGAATGAGGAGAGTAGAGGAAGGAATTAATTAAACCGAGTCTAAAGGATTATGGTTGGAGATGCCTGGTGAATTGCTCTTTGATGCCGGAAAAGAGAGATTGAGACAATCCAGTGTTTTCCTCGTGAAGGCAAAACGAAACGGAGTGCCTGGGCCAGATACAGGGAAGAAACGGGCCATGTTGGGGCTTGTTCAAGCATTAACATAGCAGAATTGAGGAAGCCGTTGACTTTCCTCTAAAATTTCTCCAGGCCTTTCTTTTACACCTTGATCGGTGTCGTACATCTCATCTCCCTTGCTAGGTGTGACCTCCTTTAGGGCAGGCCTGTCCCCTAACAAAGTCAGGACTTACAGAATGTTTGGTGAATTCTGTCTCCAAATGAATCCAAGATACGCTGTAGCAAAGAGTAAGTATTGGCTTCCTGGAAGATTGGAAAAGGGAAAGTGGGGGCAGAGTGCTCTGGGTAATCAGTCGGCTACTTTTTGCTGCCTGCCTAGAGCATCCAGTGCTCTCAGATGCAACTGATTGGCAAAAATTGGTGAGGTGGGCTTGACTTCGAAAAGCTTCGGAAAGCTCACAAGCACAGAATTAAGCAGCACAATATGAACTTTGTAGAAGTGGAATTCTGCTCGTGGCGGCGGCATCCATGTGACCTGGAGATGGCACCGGGAACTAATGTCCTGCATGGTGTTCGGGTAGAAATGGATGTAAAGAGTGACTGAAACAAATACTCGACACGATTCTTAAACATACTTGCAGCAACATTTCTAAAGCAGGAGATCAATAGATGAAAACAGTAGACAGTCATTTCCCTCTTCTCTGGACAGGAAATAAATTATCAAGTAATCAGGTTTTTATTTTTATGTATTTTTATCTTGAGAGAGAGAAAGGGAGGGTGCAAGTGAGTGAGGGTCAGAGAGGGAGAGACCGAATCCCACAAGGGGCAGAGAGAGAGAGAGAGAGAGAGAGAGAGAGAGAGAGAGAGAGAGACGTGTGAAGGCAGGGCTCACCCGAAGCAGGGCTCATGTTTTACCAGAAGTGGGGCTTGTGCTCACTGGATGTGGGCTACGAGCTTACTTAAATAATCAGGTTTTTAGAATGCCCCGGGAGGACGATATTTTACGGGAAACACTGCCGATTGTTCAATATCTATTCTTTCTTTCTTTCTTTCTTTCTTCCTATTCTATTCTTTCTTCCTCAGTGATATAACTCACAGTTGCTGGATCTGGCCATGTGCCTAGCTGTAAAATGATATTTTGTTCAGAAATAGGTAAGGGCACAAATAATAAGTCTGCAGAGGCCACTAGGTGGGGCTTTCCAAGAACATTTTCCTGAAGGGGCAGAGTTGGTAAGAAAGCACAGCCTTTGTGCAATTCCTTCATTTTTTTCTACATCGTGCCTAGAATGCTAGGTGGAGTTGCACCAGCCCCCTGGGGGCCAGGAGGCAAACCAGAGGATGGAAATCACAATTACGTTACTGAAGCAAAAAGAAAGAGCCTGTGCCCCAGATGACCGTGGAGCTGCCATTTCAACCCTAGACTGTCCACTGTTATTTTTGGTTTCTGTTAATAGAGGCCAAGAGGAGTTCTTTCTTCAGGGTGTTGAATGCCATAAAAGTATTTAAACAGTATGGAGATAATGAACTTATTTTATGTACATTTTTAACCTTTTAAAAAATGTTTAGTTATCTATTTTGACAGAGAGCATGCAAGCGGGGCAGGGGCAGGGAGAGAGGGAGGGAGAGTCCCAGGAAGGCTCCACGCTCAGCACAGAGCCTGATGTGGGCCTTGAATCTCATGACCATGAGATCATGACCTGAGCTGAAAGCCAGAATCCCGAGCGGGTTCTACACCCAGCAAGGAGCCCAAGCTGGGGCTCAAGCTCACAACCATGACATCGTGATGTGAGCTGAAATCAAGAGTCAGACACTCAACCAACTGAGCCAGCCAGGTGCCACTGTCCCCCTTCATTTTATAACTCAAAGTTACATGAGGACGTTTGATGCCTTCTGGTCGTAATTGTGGACATCGTACGTTGGCAATTCTGGTCCGTAGAGAGTCCTGTTTAACTGAACGCCACTAGGGAGGTCCCAGGGTGGCATAACGGAGACTCTTCTAACTGGTCTTCACTGGTTCAACTCATCAAGTAACTAATGCTCTCCAGTTCTCTGTAAAACGTATCAATGCATGCTCCCTGTAATTGATTGGGTAGCATCCTGTCCAGTAATAAGTTGCGCGTCTTCCCAAATCTCTCTGTACCGACTGCACTTGTTATAATAATATATAATTTGATGAAATATTATATGGTTTGGTAACCTTTTAAGGGGGGAAGAAAAGAGATGTTACTTGGAAAACTAAGTCAAATGTTTGGAAAGACTATAGAGATGAATTTTCCATACAATTTTAGCTTTGGGATTAGGTATGGGGAAGCCAGTTGTAACTGGGGAAAGAAAATCAATCAGAAATCTTCCAATTGCCTTGGGACAATCTTTGTTTGTTTGTTTGTTTGTTTGTTTAATATTTATTTTGAGAGAGAAAGTGAGCAGGGGGTGGGGCAGAGAGAGGGAGAGAGAGGAACTCTAGTGGGCTCTGCCCTGGCAGTTCAGAGCTCCCTTGGGATCCTCTCTCCCTCTCTCCCTCTGCCCCTCTCCAGCTTGTGTGCATGCTCTCTCTCTCTCTCAAAATAAGTAAATTAACTTAAAAAATAAAATTAAAATTAAAAAAGATAGTGCAGTATGCAAAAACAATCCATGGGGAGCCCCAAAAGAGTGGACCCCAGGACAGAAAGACAGCCCAACACCCATAATCGGTTAAAACATATATATTTAAGTGTTTTAATTGAAAATAAAGTGTTTAAGGTATATATGTATTTTAAATAAGTCTCCATTCTGTCAGATATGTTAAGTGCCTTATTCCATTAGGATGGGTAAGAGTGCATCTGCTGTGTGTACGGAATTCACACTTAGTGCAGGCATTGAGGGATGAAATAAAGGGGTGAAAATCCAAGGGGATTAAGCAGTGATTAAATGTACCAGGTGGCAAATAAGAGTGCTCGCATTCCTTTTGCTATGCTACCCTGTGCTGTTGGGGGTAGACATTACTAATCAATCACAGTCTTCTATAATCAATCACCTATCTAGCCAGTCTTCAACTGGCTCCTTTTCAATGTTGGACACCAAGCAGCCACTGCCAGTTAATCAGTTGGCCTGTGACCCGGAATCGGTTTGTCAACCACACTTGATAATGTAGAATAGTGCAGGAGGCGAAAGTCATGGATGGGCACGCCACCTGAGGCTCTGCAGGTTGGAAGTGTGCCAAGAAGATACGCCAGGGGGATCTGGGAGGACGTCCGCCATCCACGGATTACTGGGATCCATCTGGCCAACCTCCCTCTTCTAGGCAGTGTCCCCTTCCTCTTCACCTCATGAGTGCTTCTTTCAGTGCTGCCCTCTAGATGGGGAAGATGGTCTTGTCACAGAGAGGGAAAGTTCTGTTGAGATGTCCCTCAGAATCACTGTGGCTGAGTCACACCTAGGCAGGTCGGTGTGATAACTTGGCCCCTGTGGCAGAATGTCCAGATTTTACCCCGATGTCACCACCTCCTGGCTCTGACTAAAGCCAGCTGCTTGACCTCTTCAAGTTTCTGTTTTACCAATAGCGGGCTTATAACGACGAACGGCAATAGTGCACGGAAGGCATAAAGGACTGTTTCCAGCCCACTGTTTCAAACCCACTATATCAAACAGGGTTTGGAAGCATGAATCCATGAACTCTTTGAAATCCTATGCACATTATCCTCAGAGCCCATGACTTGCATCAAATCCTCAAAGGAGTCTGGGACTAAAACAAAAGCAAACCCAAACAAGAAAAATTTAGAGTCGCCTGGGTGACTCAGTTGGTTAAGTGTCCAACTCCTGACTGTGGTTCAGTTCAGGATCTCATGGTTCATGGGATTGAGCCCTGCGACAGGTTCTGTGCTGACAGTGTGGAACCTGCTTGGGATTCTCTCTCTCCGTCTCTCTGCCTCTCTCTCTCTCTCTCAAAATTTTAATGTTTAGTTATTTTTAGGAGAAACAGAGAGACAGAGTGTGAGCTGGGGAGGGGCAGAGAGAGAAAGGGAGACACAGAATCCAAAGCAGTCAGCACAGAACCCACAGACTGCGAGATCATGACCCTGGCCGAAGTTGGACGCTTAACCGACTGAGCCACCCATGTGCCCCATCAAAATAAATAAACATTAAAAAAAAAAAAAAAAAGTAAGGCTTTCTTGTTTAGAGCAGTGCTTATCAAGTTGTAATGAATCACCTAAAGATCTTGTTAAAATGCCTGTTCTAATGTAGTAGGTCCAGAGTGGAACCTGCAGCCGTGTATTCCTGGCAAGCTCCCAGTTGATGGTGATGCTGGGGACCCGTGCACCACACTTTGAGTAGTGAAGGCCGAAAGTGCCCACCCTTTCTTTCCTTCTTCTGCTGAGAGGCACTGTGACAGGATTATCAAGAGCATGAACTCTGGGGCCAGACACCTTGGGTTTGTTTTCTGCCTTGACCTTTACTAATTCTTCACCCTTGGTCGAGCTGCTGAACTTCTCTCCTCCTCAGTTTCTTCAACTGTAACACAGGGGAAATAATAGTACTTCTGCAATAGTGTTAATATGAAGATTAAATGACATAAAGAGTTTATAACAGAGCTCAAAGCATAGTTTGTGTTATTCTTAGTTTATTTGCCAACTTGTGAGTACACTCTCTGTTGCTGTTGCCGCGTTCTTAGCTGTCTCCGACGACCTGGCATTCTCTGGATTGTGTCCGGAGTAACGTCTCCCACCAATGACATAGGGGTCGTATAAAGTTGCAAAACATGAAATGTCCCTCCCTTGGGGAGATAGATATGACAGGAGACACTTGTTTAGTTCACTTCTTTTATAGCGAATTCGAGCACCGAATTCAGAACAGGTTTTTCCACTTGACTCCTAATTCACAGGCGCATGACCTCATACTGTAATGTCATAATCGTGGTAGCGTGCTTACGAAGAGTGGTAGATAGAAGCAGGGTGACTCTGCCCCGTAGGTGCTACTGCACCAGGGAGAGTGGCCCCCCCCCCAGGTGGCCTGCAGTGGAGAAGCAGCCGAGAATCGGTTCCGTCCACCAGCTGAGTGCCCACCGTGGGCGCACGCCTCCATGAAGGCCTAGGCGCTCCAGTGCGGTCACTTCATCCTGCTTTGACCTCTGCCACGCGCGTGCAAGACTCTAGCTCACAGGTGAACAAGTGCAGCCGGGACAGGAGAGGTTGGGACGAGGAAGACGTACTCATCCAGCGCTGCTCTCGTGCCATAATTCTCCTTCTCCTGTCAGCGTGATGTCGTTGGCACTTAATTCTCTTCTGAGAGAACATGTGGAGACCGTGATTCCTCTCTCTATCCCTGCCTTTCGGATCCAGATGATCTTTTAAGGAAATCAAAGCTTGTCGCTACATACTGAAGAGGATAGCCATTTCTTTTCTTTTTTTCTCTTTTAATGAGTGGGCCCGAGTATATTCAGATTGAACATGTTAAATGTTATGATTTGACTGGTGCCGAAATTTTTCTAACTCAACTTTATTGACATGCAGTTGACAATAAAAAACGCATTCATTTAAAATGTGTAACCGACGAGTTTGGACAAATATGTGTGGCTATTTGTCCAATGAACCAATGCTACAATCAAGGCATAGAACATTTCCATCACCCCCAAAAGGTTTGCTTCTGTCCATTTGAGGTTTCTCCTGCCCCAGGTGACCAAACCTATTTCTGTCATCATAGATGCACCTGTTCTGGAAATAGAACCTTCAAGTGAATCGAATCTTACGAATAAGGTATTTTCTGTCTGGCTTGTTTTGCTCAACATCATGTTTCTGAGTCATTAGTTTTGTTATGTGTATCACTACTCTCAGTAGCAGGACCCCTCCCCCCCTTTTTTTAAAAAAAAAAACCTTTCAGTTAACTCTGCTAAAGTATCAACAATTATGCATACATTTTAAATGAATAATACGTGTACTTTGAAGTAGATTTTAATTTTTTTTTAACATAGGCCAGCTCATAGGTTAGGAAAATCACTAAGTGCTGGAGTATTTGAGCAGCTATGTCTATTCTGAGGTTGTGCGAGCTGTGTGGCCTGGTGGGTAGCCTGGGGGTCACAGCACCGGCCACGACACTGACTTTGTGAATTTGAACGAGATCAGCTTCCCCGTTCGTACCGGTCTTTGCTGCCTCCTGAGGCCCATTGTGGGCCTGACACAGCGTTACTTGGGGATGGTCACTGAGCTGTGGAGCCAGCAGAGGGAGCAGGAGTCAACAAATGAATTGCAGAGCTCGGCCAGCGTCTCGAAGAGGCTGTCATCCCCGCTGTCCTGGGCACAGTGGCCACACTGCTCCAGAGCCCAGCAAACCCTATGGTGGACCAGTTTCTAAAGTGACCTGTGGTTCCATATATCATTTTTCAAACTTACTTCTCTGATTGGGTGACACTGTAGTCATTTAATATAAGAGGAGTATAAACAAAAAATCTGTGCGTGGTCTTTTAAGCAACTAAAATAGATTCACATTTAAAACTTGTTTAGATACATGTTTTAGTGCTTATTACCCTGGAGAAGAATTGTAAAAAAAAAAAAAAAATGTTAAAGGGGCCCCTTCAGAGTTTACTTTTCAAGGTAAAAACAAACACAATTAGGCTGAGTCATCAAAAATAACAGTTTATGGAATTGTCAAAAGTGAAATGTTTTGTAGCATACTGTTATCTGAAAACAGTCCTGAGATTGTAAAAGCCGCTAAATGACTTCACTCTGAGGCCAGATCTATAAAAACACAGTTAATGGACATTTCACACCATGAAATTTCCTGCATCCACCATCCCGGTACTTACGGTCACAGAATTATTTCTGTTCTCTATTCACTGTTGCTTCTCTGAACATAACTGCCATTGAATGCAGTCTTTATCATATATTTGCTCCCCAAATTCCTCTCTTTGTAACATCAAACAAACCAAAACCAGAGAGTGGAATTAGGTCGGACGTGGCGTGCCGGGAAGCACTTTGTCAGCTTTCGCATACCACGGCCACATCTCTCCCACTATGAAATATTGTTTTGAAATAACGAACTTGGTGAAAAGTTTTGTGATTTCAAATGAACTTGGTAATGTGACGTATGCAAGTGAGAAAGTGAAATACGCTAGAGCTGGCATTTTCCAGGTGAAATGAAGAGGGTACCAAAAAGGCATGTTTGAAAGCAGGCTCTTGTGGAGACTCTGGGAAGGAGCAGAAGGGAGGGGTGAGGCGATCGAAGGAAATAAAATGAGGGCCGGAAATGAAGGAAGGCCTGTGGGGGTGGGCAGGGGTGACCCAGGTCTGCATCTTGTGTCAGAAGATCTGTTTTACTTGTCAGAAAGGTATCTGATAAACCTCTCTAGGAAAGAGGAATCTGATGTTACTTTAACCAGCCTCTACACAGAGAAAGAAGGAAACATCCCAGTTATTTTATTAGGCCAGTATGATACTGATCTAACACCAGACCAAGAAACCACAGACTAACCTCACTTATAATTGTTGAAGTGAAATCCTAATAAAATACCAGCAAATGGATTCCAACATTTCACTAGGAGAAAATACACCACGACCGAAGACGTTTATTCTAAATGTTCACAGTAGTTCAATATTACGAAGTCTATAAACATATTAAATCACATTAAAATGCAGGGAATGATGTGATGTAAATAAGGCTGGGCTGCTTTTTTTTTTCCAAGAGATTTTTTTTAAGTTTATTTGTTTTGAGAGAGAGAGAGAGAGAGAGAGAGAGAGAGAGAGAGAGAATATCTGGATGCTGGGCATAAACTGTGAGATCATGACCTGAGCCAAAACCAAGAGTCAGACGCTCAACCGACTGAGCCACCCAGGTGCCCCTAGGCTGGGCGGTTTTAAGACCAAACAGTGGAGTGAGGGCAGATGGTGGATTGCCAGAGGATGGGCCTGGGGCATCTTTGATTACAAAGGAGTGACACAAGGAAGCTTTAGGAGTGACTCAACTCTTCTGTGTCTTGACTATGGTGGTGGATACATGCCTCATTGCACTTGTCAGTAGGACTGTACATCCAAACAAGTGAATGTTATTATAGACAAAGGCAAATATTTAAATTTTAAAACCTCAAAAAAAAAATCTCTCTGTTACGGAGCCCATGAAGCCAATGATCAGGTAAGAAGGCGTAGTGAGTATAATACGGTCAGGTTTCAACAGCTGTAAAATGGAATTCATACTAATACCTCCCAGGGTTGTTATGAGATTCTGCTTAGCACAACATCTGGCATGGAGTACGTTCTCCATGTTAATCACTGTTAGTAATGAACTGTAGCTATTAAGCACACAAACTCTGGAGTAAGAATGGCTGGGTTCAAATTCCGGCTCACCCACTTGTTGGTTGTGTGGCCTTAGGTAAATCATTTTGCTTCTGTGCTTCAGTGTGCTCTTACTTTTAACATTTAGATAAGTGTTACTCTTAGGGTTCACTGAGTTTACTGCAGCGGAGAACCTAGAAGTGGGGGTGGGGTAGAGAAGCTCCTGAGGCTCCTCTAAGTTCAGAAGGGAAGTGAAGCGAGCAATGCATGGTCGTGTGTGTGTGTGTGTGTGTGTGTGTGTGTGTGTGTGTGTGTGTAGGGGCGATTGGTGTTAGTCTGTGTTACATAAATGAGTTGTACAGATAAGGTGAATGGAAAAGAGGAGACAGTCTCCACCTGTGGCAGGGATTATGGCTATAGGTGCCTGGACAGAAGCACACATGTGGATTCTACAGAGATGAAGGGAGCTGAACGAGACTTTAACTTGGTCCCACGTTGGCCTGGTGTCCAAGGTAGGATGAATTTGCATTCAAGAAGCGTGAAAGCTTAAAGACAAAGTAGGTCATCAGGAAAGAGTTAAATAGAGAAACCAGAGCCTCTGTTTAATGACTTAAATCGCTATCCGGCTACTTGAATAAACAGGGAGGTTTTTCTGTGTTTGCATGACCATCCTCATCGCTGTAGGCACTCACGTTGACTCCAGGGGCCCACGTGTCCCATCCAAGTGAGAGGGGATTGGTCAGCAAACATTCCTTGCCTCAGTGACTCTGAGTGGACACTTTTCACTGGTGAGCTGGTGATGGTCCCATGGAACTGGGAGCCCCCACTTGGAAGTGAGTCACTGGCCTCACGTCCAAGGATCACACAAGTCCCAAGGAAATGAGGAAGAGAATATTTAATGAAATGAGAAAATTGTTATCAACGTGATAAGGGGGAAAAGCAAAATACAAAACTCTGTATGTGGCTCTAATTTGCTCAAACATATGCTTAGGAAAATGACTGGAACGAAACACCAAAACGGTAGATAGTCGTCTCTGAGTGAGGATTGCAGATGACCTACACTTTTCTTTATATATGATATCTTTTCTATCTCTGAAATAAAAATGTTTTACTTTTGCAGTTAGAAAAGAGGAATGGCTACAATTGACTTGAAAGGAAAGAGGTTCCCTTTCCACGTTCACAGCCCTGCATAATGTTCCACAACAAATTGTTTGCCTACTTGTTATGTACAGGGCAATGACAATTGTTGGCTACCTTCTCCAATCTCTAGGTGAAGCTCAAAGATTCTCAATCCTATTTCCATGCCACAGAAGAGGGACTCAGACATGGGGCAAAGACAGAATGGGGTCCTTAGAAACCCACTATGAACTGTGGTGGTTGGAACTTGGGTGATAGTGGCGAAAATATCCAAAGCTCCCTCTTTCTGTGACCCGCTGCTGCTTTGGGATCACTTCCTGTCATGTCTCTTGCTTTCCTTCCTCTCAGCTCCTGGAAAAAGATGGGATTAGTATTTTTGCTAGGGACGCCGTAACAGAGCACCACAGACTGGGTGGCTGAAACAACAGAAATCTCTTTTTTCACAATTCTGGAGGCTACAAGGTATCTGAGACCAAGGTGTCAGCGTGGTGGTTTCTTCTGAGGCTTGCAGGTGAAGTCTTTTCCCTCTGTATGAATAAGTCCTAACCTGCTCTTCTTTTAAGGACACTAGTCACATTGGATTTGGCCCACCCTGATGAACTCCTTTTACTGTAATTACCTCTTTAAAGGCCCTGTCTCCACATACAGTCAGTCTGTAGGTACCAGAGATAGGACTACAACATAATGAACTTTGGAGGATACCATTCAGCCCATAAGAGGGTTGAAGTGATTTCTTTCTTAGGAGACCATATTGCTACTCAGAGAAAGTCAAGAGAGAACCAGTGTAGGGTTTAAGAGAAAGGATAGGAAAAAGAGAAAGAGAAAGAAAGAGAGAGAGAGAGAGAGGGAGAGAGAGAGAGAGAGAGAGGCTGTTTTAACTTCTTGGGTTTTGGATAGCCCACCAGGTTGAGAAACCAGAGAGGAATGCATATGTCTTCATTTGTCCAGAGTGTCTATTCTGGGCATATCACCCTCTTGTTAAAAATTATTTATTTGTTTATAAATATAAAAGAATGTTTATTTTTGAGAGATAGAGATAAAGAGAGAGAGAGAGAGAGAGAGAGAGAGAGCAAGCATGGGAGAAGGGCAGAGAAGGACAGCAGATCCAAAGCATCCAAAGCAGGCTCTGTACTGACAGCAGTAAGCCTGATGTAGGACTTGAACTCCCAAACCACGAGATTATGACCAGAGCCTAAGTCGGACACTTAACTGACTGAGCCACCCAGGCACCCCTGAAGATTTTTTAAATGTTTTTTATTTGTTTTGAGAGAGACAGAGACAGAGAAGCAGGGGAAGGGCAGAGAAAGGGAGAGAGAGAGAGAGATAGAATCCCAAGCAGACTCTGTGCTCTCAGTGCACCGTGGGCATATAACCCTCTTAAATCTGCGTCTGTATTGAGGCCACTTGAAGATATGAAATGTTGGTCATCTCTTTCTTGGGGTATAACAAATATATCATTCTGTTGAACTCATCACCAAACTATTGGATGTTTCAATAAAAGCAAAGGACATTTGAGAGCAGGGAGGTTAGAATCTTGTTCAATAAATGATGGGGGGATGGAGTGGTGAGTTGGTAAAAGGGTGGTCTACTTTGGTCATATTACCCTTGATAGTTTGGTTAACATCACCATTTTCTGCTAAAAACAAGAAGAAACATTCTGAGCAGTTCATGTGAAATTGTAAGGTGTTGATATGAAAGAGCTTATCTGTCCCCTCTGCCCAAGTGATAAACATCCGTAGAACGCACTCTGATCTTGGGGTGCCTGGGTGGCTCAGTCAGTTGAGCGTCCAACTTCGGCTCAGGTCATGATCTCATGGTCTGTGAGTTCGAGCCCCGTGTCGGGCTCTGTGCTGCCAGCTCAGAGCCTGGAGCCTGTTTCGGATTCTGTGTCTCCCTCTTTCTCTCTGCCCCTCCCCCGCGCATGCTCTGTCTCTGTCTCTCTCTCTCTCTGTTAAAAATAAATAAAGGTTAAAAAAAAATAAATAAATAAGAGAACGTACTCTGATCTCTTCCAGTGAGAGACAAACCCTGAAAATTTTGCAGTGTGGTACCGATTTCACTGACCTATGCAAGGGACAGGTCAGGTCTATGAATTTTGCCTTTGCCCAGCCAGCAGATGGTGCTATTTTTCTAGGAACTTGAGACGGAATTTGTTTGAACTGCCATTTGGCCTTCAGGGTCTCACAGCGTGTTACTACAGATGCTCATACATAACCAGTTTCTATTCTATAAAATTCTACTCCTCTTGACTGCAGTTAAACAATTTGAAATCTTCAGGCCTAAGTTGAAGTGAAACTTTTATATTTTACACATAGAGATAATTAGAAAAAAGATCTTAGTTCCTTCTTCTAGATGTATATTTTAGGATTATATGCTCTCTCCTTCTCCTGCTCACCCCCTATCCCATCTTGTTCCAAGATACTAGCTGGCATCATCCATCTGTTCTTATTTTCCTTCTGAAAGACTCTCCTATGGTCTTTCACTGTATGATGGTTTGTTTATCGAATTTTATAGTAAAATTATAACTTTTGGAGGAATTAGTGGTTTTGAATAGTTACTTTAATAAATAATTAATAAATTTAATTTAATAGCTAATTTTAATAATATATACCTGAATATTTACCTTTTTATCTATAAAATTTTCAATAAAAAATTTCAAACACACAGAATACTTGAAAGATCAATATAATAAGCATCATATATCATACCTACCACCTAGATTCAACAACTATTAACATGACATAGATTCAATGATTATTGACATCTTACCATTTCCTTAATATACTAATATATATGTATGTATATATACATGTACACACACACACATACATATATATATATACACATATTTGGAAGTTGGCTGAAGACATTATGACACATGAGCCCTAAATATTAAGCATGCAACTCTTTAGAATAAAGACATTCTTCTAACTACTAACCCATAATCACATCGAAGAATATTAGCAATAATTTCAGTATTATCTAATATCAAGTCCCTAGTCAACATTTCCTGGTTACCATCCATATAACTTTTTGTTTAAGTAATCACTATCCTCAGCGTATGTATATGTGTATGTATATGTGTATATATATATATGTACATATATATACATATATATGTTCATATATGTACATATATATATTCGTGTGTCTGTTAGCCATCTGTATATATATATATGTATATATATATATATATATATATATACACGCTGAGGATAGTGATGTATATATATATGTGTGTGTGTATATATATACATACACACACACACACACACACACCCCACATCTTCTTTGTCCATTCATCAGTCGTTGGACACTTGGGCTCTTTCCATAGTTTGGCTACTGTAGATAATGCTGCTATAAACATCAGGGTGCATGTACCCCTTTGAATCTGTATTTTTGTATTCTTTGGGTAGTAGTGAAATTGCTGAATCATAGGGTAGTTCTATTTTTAACATTTTGAGGAACGTCCACACTGTTTTACAGAGTGGCTATACCAGTTTGCATTCCCACTAACAGTGCCAGCGGGTTCCCCTTTTTCTACATCCTCTCCGACACCTGTTGTTTCTTGTGTTGTTAATTTTAGTCATCCTGACAGGTGTGAGGTGGTATCTCATTGTGGTTTTGATTTGTATTTCCCCGATGATGAGTGATGTTGAGCATCTTTTCATGTGTCTGTTAGCCATCTGGATGTCTTCTTTGGAAAAATGCCTATTCATGTAGTTCCTATGATTTTAAAATGGCTGAAAATAGTGCACTCCATACGGAGTAGAATATTAAAAATTCACTTTTGTCAGTAGACCTCTTTCTATTCAATTGGAATCTACATAGAAATTCATATGTAGTTCAGACAAGATTCTGACAGTTTCATTAGGCAGTTTTGACCATCATATTTTAATTTCTTACAGCTTTTTCTCGTTTTCTGATTATTGCTTTCATTCTTACCTGATGGGTGCAATGTCTTCTCATTTCTCTTGGCGTTAGTTTTATAGTTTTCTTATTCCTTGCATTGTCTCTGTTTCCTCCAAGCTATATTTTCCTATTTGATTGTTTTAATGTGTCTATTTCAGAAGGAGGACTTTCCTCATATTCCTAGGGTCTGCGGCTGTGCATTGATATTAAAGAGTGAAGCACCAAAATGCTGACTGGGATCTGTGTGCAGGTGGTGAGGCCTCTGGACTGGTATGCTTGACTACGGGATGGTCAGGACTAAGCTGGATCTGTTGAGGGGCTGCTAAATGCAGAATGCGTGGATCTACTCTTTGTGACCATTAAGTCTTCCAGAGAAAGGTCCTGGAGTCCAGGGTGTGGAAGAGGTAAGCCTGGTTGCTGGCACTCTTGGACTGGGGAAAGGACCTGAGTCTCATGGTGCAGAATTTCCCTTAATCCCCATTTTTAGTCTGAGACATCATCATCGCAACCCTCTGCCATGCCCGTCTTGAGGTACAGAATCTCTGTTTCCATGCTCCAGAGAGTAAATCTCCTGTCTCTTTGGGAGCAGTTCAAGGTTGTTGTCTGACTGCTCAAATAGGAGGGACCTGGGACTAACTGTTCCCCACGCAGATTTTTCAACCAGTTTTTTTGTTACTTGCTTCTCCCACACTGTAGCTGAAACTGCTGATCTGTGCTCTTTTTTCAGGGGTTCTGCGGGGGTGAATCAGCATTTTCTCATTGGTTTCTCCTTCATTGGCACTTGGGTTTCAGCTTCCTTCAGCTCTGCCAAGTCAATTTTGACTTCTCCGTCTGTTTTCCACCTCCTGAAATTTTATCGAATTATCATGTCCACTGTTGTCCCTTCTCTGCTTCTCTTTGTCCTTTGTCTTTAGCCCTTTACTGTGGAGTTTTAGAAACAAGCAGAAGTAACGCATGTATCCAGTCCTTCATATTTACCCAGCAGCCTCTTCAAGTAGGCTTAGATCTTTGCTATTTGGGAAAATATATTCTGTTTATGAAATATGTGAAGATCCCTTAAAGTCCCACCATGGATCCTACTATATGTTGTACCATAATTAGCTAATCATTACCCTAGTGTTGGACATTCAGATGGCTTCCAATTTGATATTATGGTAATGACACAATATGAGCATTTTGATGCATGAATTATCATCCACATTATGGCGATTTTTCCGTTTAAATTGTTTAAATTTGCATTTCTTCAAGGGTAGTTTTTTCTTCCATATATGTATGAGATCTACACTTCTTCTTTTGTGATATATCTATTATATATCATAATATTTATATTATATATTATTTATATATGTTAATTTGTTGCACTTACTGAAATATGTTTCTGGCTAAATGTTTGCCTTCTAATTTTTGTTTACTTTTGGGGCTGTAGACACCTCTGATTTTTGCATAAACATATCCGATTTTTTAATGATTTCTTCCATCGCTTTTAAACTTAAAAATATATTCTCCTGGGGTGCCTGGGTGGCTCAGGTCATGATCTCATGTCGGTGAATTCGAACCCCCCCATTGGGCTCTCTGCTGTCAGCACAAAGCACGCTTAGGATCCTCTGTTCCCCTTTCTTTCTGCCCCTCGCGGCTTGCACTCTCTTGCTCTCAGAAATAAATATTAAAAAAATGTATCTCTATATTATATGTATATATATATATATATATATATATATATATATATTCTCTTGTAGATATTTAGTTAATATTCTGATTTGGGAGTTAAAGATGAGAGAATTATTAGCATAGAAGTTAGAGCTAGAGTTCTTTTCTTTTGTATTAACGTGAAAATATGTTTATTTTAGAAAAATTTTAAAGTAGAATCCAAATGGTATATTCCTATATATGTGAATTGCATTATATATATGCAACTGCATTGAAATACATACAGGAAATTCTAGAAAGAAAAGATAACAATGATTCATAGTTGTTGTCTTTGGGCACTAAAGTTTTTGCTACATTTCAATATTGTATTTTCCATATTTCCTTAAATATATGGGCATCATTTTATACTACAAATGAAAAATTAAATCTTAATTTTCAAGACTAATTTATTTATTTTTAAAATTTTTAATAAAACTTTTTTTTTTTAATGTTTATTTACATTTGAGAGAGAGAGTCAGTGCATGAGCCAGAGAGGGGCAGAGAGAGACAGAGACAGAATCTGAAGCAGGCTCCAGGCTCTGAGCTGTGAGCACAGAGCCCAACGTGGGGGTCGATAGGCACCCCTATTTATTTTTAAATTTTTATTTATTTACTTTAAGTAATCTCTACACCAAACGTGAGTCTCAAACTCATGGCCCTGAGATCAATGGCCACATGCTCTAACAACTGAGCCAACCAGGCACCCGCCCCCCCCCCCTTTTTCTTTAAAATTTTTGTTTGTTTAAAGATGAGTTTAAGGAGCACCTGGGTGGCTCAGTCAGTTAAGTGTCTGACTCTTGGTTTGACTCAGGTCATGCTCTCACGGTTTGTGGGATCGAACCCTGTGTTGGGCTCTGCTGACAATGTGGAATCTGCTTGGTATTCTCTCCCTCTCTTTCTCGCTCTCTTCCCCTCCCCCACTCACGCTTTTTCTCTCTTTCCCTCAAAATAAACACACTTTAAAGACGAGTTTAGATATAAAGTATAAACAGTTTTGAGAAGCATAATGATTATTTTCTTACTGATACGTTCTTAAAAACATTTTTTTTTAATGTAAAAAAGTATGTAGTCAAAATATACTTAATGCGTTTGGAGATAATTATATACCCATGAAACCATCACCACAACCTATGCCATTAACATATTCATCACATCCAAAAGATTTCTCCCTCTTGCCCTCTTATTTATTATTATTTTTAAGTAATTTTAAAATATTTTTTAAGGTTTATTTATTTATTTTTGAGGAGGTGGGGGAAGGGCAGAGAGAGAGAGAGAGAGGGTGAGAATCCCAAGCAGGCTCTGCTCTGTGAGGACAGAGCACAATGCAGGGCTGGAACCCATGAACTGTGAGATCATGACCTGAGCCAAAATCAGGAGTCAGACACTTAGCCGACTAAGCCACCAAGGTGCCCCTATTATTTTTATTATGAACTTGACGTAAGATCTAGCCTTGTCGCAAATGTTTAAGTGAACAATAGAGAATAGGAAAGTAGCTATTTAGGTGAACTAATTAAGGTACTGCAGCAGTGCACTCTGGGAAAAATACGGAGGGAGAAGATTTGGGGTGGATGAAATTGAGGTTTGTAGATGCCCACACCAAGGGAGGGAAGGGGAAAGTGGACTTAATGAGGAACTAAGCAGAGAGATGCCTGAGAGAGCTGTCATGGTTTAAATCCTCTGAAGACACTAAAGCCTAATGAAGGCGTAAGATGATGGTCCGACCATTCCTGCAGATGCTGCTAGGCACAGCTGAACACAAGCATGTTGAGATGGAGAGAAAAAGTGGTGCATTTTTTTGTGCGTGATGTAGGTGGGTTACACTGCACCAGCCTTTTGTGTAATTCACCAGGCTCATTTTAGCACTTAACAATCGCCTTCGTTTCAAGAAAAGTTCTTGCTGTAAACTTAAAGTGCCACAAATCCCCAATCCTTGGCTGTTCCTTTTCTCTCCCTTTTCAAGAAGAGTTATGAAGCAACTGAATTGTAAGGCTAATGTTTCTGAAATTGAAAGTGTAGTTCTCCCAAGCTGTGGTGTGTGTCTTCCATTAGGAAGTGTGTGTAAGAGCTACAGAATTTGCCACAGTTGGTGCTGAGCTATGATATTCCAAATTGGATATTTTGACTTTGCGTCTTCCAGTTCTTAGGCCCATTCTTGGCATTTTCCTTCGTCTCCCACCTTTACCTCTAATGAGAACTTTATTGTTCTTTTTTTGAAGTTTTTATTTAGGGTTGCCTGGGTGGCTCAGTTGGTTAAGCATCCCACATCGGCTCAGGTCATGATCTTGAGCCCTGCGTTGGGCTCTATGCTGACAGCTTGGAGCCTGGAGCCTGCTTCGGATTCTGCCTCTCTGCCCCTACCCCACTGGTGCTCTGTCTCTCTCCCTCCCTCAAAAGTAAGTAAACATTTAAAAAAAGTTTTTATTTAAATTCCACTTAGCTAACATACAGTGTAGTATCAGTTTCAGGTGTACAATATAGTGATTCAGCACTTCCACACCTCGCTCGGTGCCCTGATTAGAACTTTAAACAACTGTTTGCAGTGGTGGCCCCTGGAAAAATCCTGCTGTGTTTCTAGGGGATGGCTTAGAATGGAAAGTAATGCTGGATTTATGGGGTTGGAAAACTTGTCTGGAAGACAACAGCGCAGAAAGAGGAAGGGACCACAGGATGTCAAGGTTGTGAACCGTATCTTTGTTGAAGATGATATATGTCTTATTTATCAAATGTACTTAGTTACTGGGGCGCTTGGGCGGCTCAGTCACTTGAACGTCCCACTTCAGCTCAGGTCATGATCTCACAGTTCCTGGGTTTAAGCCCTGCATCGGGTTCTCTGCAGTCTGCTCAGAGCCTGCTTTGGATCCTCTGTCCCCCTCTCTCTCTGCCCCTCCTCCACTCACACAGTCTCTCTTGCTGTCTCAAAAATAAATCAGCAAAAAAAAAAAAAAAAAAAAAAAAAAAGTTCCCAAACCTTAAAAAATGTACTTAGTTACTTTTAGTTACTTCACAGATGTTTTAATGAAAATCGTGTTCATACAAAAGATCAGAGATTATGCAGTGTCTCTAGTCTTTCGGCCTAATTTTTCATAGCATCACTGACTAGTTCTGTTATATTTCCATCAATTTCACTTAAATCAGTGACCTATAAATACATCCTAATGGCATAACCCATCACCTTTCAGGGTCTCAATAAAGAGTATTCCCACCAAATTACCCCTGTGATGACTCTTTGGACTTTCTAAAGATGGCTTTTTAGTAACAACCTGAGCACATCAGTTTGCATGGCCTTCAAATCAATGCCAGTTAAACTGACCCACGCCTAAATCTTGGTTCTTGGTTTTCTATTCTAATGAAAATTACTGTGATGAAGGAACAGCAATTCAAATAAACAAACATTTGCTGAGTCCCAACTGTGTGTAAGACCAAATGATGCCACTCTTGCTGCCCTGTTTGAGCAGCATATTCTGTGTGTGTTGATGCAGGGAACAGAGGCAAGCAGGGCAGAGGAAAGCTTGGAAAGTTTTCAAGATTAATTAGCACAAAGGTGGGGCATTTGGGATATCTGGCACCAGATAGTAATCAACAGTACTAATTATACTCTCATATTAAATCAGTTATGGTGGATGAGTTGGAGTCGATCAGCCGGTGTGGTTAAGGAAGCTGCACCTGTGATTAGCTTCTCTTTAAAATATGTTTACACGTCTCTCTCCGTAGCTCACGTATGGGTGGGTTGTATTTCATTTTTATTTTTTTGTTAAAGAAAATGATCCCCATTCTCGCCTAGTTATCGTAGAAAGTTGAGATCTAAGAGTAAGATACGCGAACATCAAAATCACCTGGAATGATGGATTCTCAGCCAAGTCACACTGTAGTCAACACTATTTCAGTTTCTGGATGTTTATGTGACTGTGCTCACACTATAAAGGACAAGCGATGGATCTTGAGCCGTGAGTTCTAATTAAGTCACTTTATTATTAGATAGGAGAAGACTCTATACTGTGTTTTGTTCATTAGTATTCCAATTGGGAAGTGAGATGGCATTTGGGGCTGAGTAGGGCTGGCTGGTGGGATTGAGAATGGGTGTTTTATTCTTTGAGTTCATGCATGCTTAAGTAATATCTTTCTGGTAGGTTCAGGTGAGTGCCATATGAAGTCTGCTACGATCTTTTTTTAATTGGAGGGTTTTTTTTTTTATAGATTCATCACACTGTAATTAGGTACTGAGAAGATATTTGTGCCATGTTTCAGGAAATTTACATGATAAGCATTCAAAGCATTTAGTTGCTCATCATAAGCATTCAACCCATTCAGTAGTCTCAGATAGGATATAAAAATGAAAAATGTGCATCTCTCTTTTTCTTATTAAGAATGTTTTTTAGTAAGTGGCCACATATATTCACGTATGATGCCTCTAGGAGGATATTCGGTCTTCTGTATCTTCTATAAATCAGTAGTTAGATCTCATTTGGCAATTCTATTTTATTTTTTTTTTTCAACGTTTTTTATTTATTTTTGGGACAGAGAGAGACAGAGCATGAACGGGGGAGGGGCAGAGAGAGAGGGAGACACAGAATCGGAAACAGGCTCCAGGCTCCGAGCCATCAGCCCAGAGCCTGACGCGGGGCTCGAACTCACGGACCGTGAGATCGTGACCTGGCTGAAGTCGGACGCTTAACCGACTGCGCCACCCAGGCGCCCCTCATTTGGCAATTCTAGAAGATTGATCAGATTTGGGCTAAATTATTTTTGGCAAGAATACTTTGTCATGGAATACTTCTATAGGTGTGTGTGTGTGTGTGTGTATATGTGTGTGTGTATACACACACACACATATACACACACACACACTACATATATATATATACTGTATTATACTATATACTATATGTATAGTATAGTTTCCATTGATTCTCTCTCTCTCTCCCTCTCTCTCCCTCTCTCTCTCTCTCTCTCTCTCTGCCCCTCTCCTGCTTGTGCTCTCTCTCTCTCTCTCAAAGTAAATAAACTTTAGAGGATAATAAATTATATATTCATTGTGATTTCTCTACCAATATTGATCTGTTATTTCCTCTAACTCCCCAATCCCAATCTCTCTTGAAAACAAAACAAAACAAAACAAACAGTTCCTTTTACCTACTATATAATGTGCTGTGGGATCTAAACAGTGTCAGATTCTGGGAATATGTTCTAGAGTAGCATAAGCTAGCATAATAAGTCAAGCACTGTCATTTCATAACGATGTGATTGGGGCACGTTACTTAACATTCTGTGTCTTGATTTTGTCTCCTCTAAAGTAGAAACTTAAAAATCTTTACAGAGTTCTTGCAAGTTTGAAAAGATAGATATTTATGGGTCAGGGCATAATATTCTTTATCTATAACAAGCTTGCACAGTTGGGTGCTCTTGTGTATGTAAGAGGTGGAGAGATGGTAACAACATTGAAATTGTAAGGGCTATTAGAAGAAAGTCGCCCTGTGTGATACCACAAAAGTCGTAGGTTGTGCCCCTCCTGCTGACTTATGGCATAAATGTAGAAGAAGGCATATGCGAGCATTGCCTATTGAAAGAAATTGTGAGGTTGGCATGGGTAATTGCCAAAGTATCACCCTTGGAAACAAGTGCTTTGGATTCAGAAGAGGAGGAGATGTGTGGTGGGATCTTGGGAGGACTTTATAGAAGAGGTGAGGTTTGAACTTGAAGAACCAAATTTGGCTTCATGGAGTGATGGAGGCGGACGTTTTGGTTGGAAGGAATAATGGAGCAAAGCCATGATATCAAATGACACAATGCATGTCAGTGCTGTAGGCCTTTGGCACTGGCCACACCTATGGTTCAGCATCTGGGAAGAGCCTAACAGGATTGCAAGAACCAAGCATGGGCCAGAGGGTGGGGTGGGGAGCAGGGAGTTTAGGCACTGGGGAATGTGATACTGTGCTTTACAATAAGGAATATAGATTTGGTTTTTCATCCATGTTTCTGGCACTGAGCTCCTAAAACCCTTGGAATTTCCTAAGTGATAAGGGCGATAAAGGTGTCCTTACATTCATAAGACGAGTTCCTTTCAATAGACGCACGAGTTTTTGTTAACGAGGTGATTCTGGAAAGCACCTAAGGATGGGGGAGGGGTGGTTGCCAGGGGAACCAACTCTATGATTAGAGGGTTGGAACTTTCAGTCCCACTCTCCAACCACTGGAGGGAGGAGAGGGACTGGAGATCGAGATCAATCACCAATGGCTCATGACTTAATCAGTCATACCTAAGTAATGAAGCCTGCATAAAAACCCAAGAGGATAGGGTTTGGAAAGCTTTGTAGGTTGGGGAACCAGAATGCTTCCACATGCCACTATGCCGGTCCCCTAACTCCATGAGGACAGAAGTTTCTTGTTCAAGACCTTGCCCTATTTATCTCTTCATCTGACTATTGATTCCTATCCTTTAATATCCTTTATATTACACAGTAATCTAGTGAATAAATGGGTTTCCTGAGTTCTGTGAGGCACTCTAGCAAACGAATTGAACCCAAGGAGGGGGTTGTGGGAACTTCTCATTTATAGCCAATGGGTCGGAAACACAGGTAACCTAGACTTACCATTGATCTCTGAAGTGGGGGGCAGTGTTGTAGGACTGAGACCTTCCTTACCCTGTGGGATCTGATGCTATCTCCTGGTAGAGAGTGTCAGAAGTGAGTTGAATTACAAGATACCCAGCTGGGGTGGGAGAACTACATGGTGGCATGGGGGGCAACCCCCCCGCACCCCCCCCCCCCCACACACACATAGACATACATTGGAATTGGGTGACAGGAACCTTTAGGGCACTTGGAAGAGGCTTAGCATGGGGGAAGATAAGATCCCAGGTGGTAATAGGAAAGGGGCCAGTCCTAGACAATGCTGCAGTCTGACTCTCTGACGCCCCCTGCTGCCTTCTGTTTCCGGTTAGCACCACTGGCCCTCAAGGAGCCGAATCCCTGTGAGTTATTCCAGCTCTTCTGGGAATCTAAGAAGGATCTGAAATCTACCATTCTGGGGACATTTGGATTTTAATAGGGACGCGAATCATAAGCTAAGGTCACATATCCAAATGATGGACGAGTGAAGTATTTTATGTAGTGATGGGTGTTTGGGTGGCTTTCTAGAGTTCTGCACCTTGTTCTGTAGCTACCTCTGCCAAGGCTGCCCTGTGCTACTTTGACGCACTGAAGCTCGTTCCTCCGTCACTGGACAAGGGGGCAAAAAAGCACAAGGAAGCAGAGAGGCCCTTACCCTTGGGTGAAATGAACACTTGACTTTTTACCCCTCACAGCAGTCATTATGGATGAGAGGCTCAGAGAACAGTACTGAGTAGAGCACTCATCTCAGGCTTCAGAGAACCAGCCTGGTATTAGCTTCCTTGAGTTTACCTGTAGTTATATATATATCATATGATATTTATATATATATATCATATGGCATATATATCATATGATATATATTGCATATTATATACATATTAATATATATTCTATATATTCCCTATCATATTATATACTTAAAATATAAAATATAAAATATATAAAAATATATATAATATAAAATTTAAAAAGTATTTAAAATACAAAAAATACAAAAATATATATAATTTTTTAAGTCATTTGGTCCCCTCTCTAATTCCAAATAAGTCAGCTTTAGCAAAGAGTCTACTGGGGTACCAAAAAAATAACTATTGCCTTTTCTATATCTGATTGTCCCCAAAGGATTATTGTGAGGTTGTTTATTGACCATATTCCTGAATCTTATCAGGAGGAAATAATGGAGGTCTGTGGGTCTAAGTTCTCTAAAAGGCATGTGAAACACCGTAAGACTGAGTGCATTAGACTTTAATGTAAGAATTATGTCTTTCTGATTTTTCTAGTCCAGCAACAGTCCTTGCTAGGAACCCTGAAATTATAAGGTGGGCAAGTATTCTTTTACTTTTTCTTCTTACAGATAGTTTTTATTTTTTTTAATGTTTATTTATTTTTGAGAGAGGAGAGGCAGACAGAGCATGAGTGGGGGAAAAGCAGAGAGAGAGGGAGACACAGAATCCGAAGCAGGCTCCAGGCTCTAAGCTGTCAGCACAGGGCCCGATGTGGGGTTCGAACCTATAAACTGATACCATGACCTGAAGTGAAGTCTGACGCTCAACCGACTGAGCCACTCAGGTGCCCCCCCCACCTTTTTTTAAAATGTTTTAATGTTTATTTATTTTTGAGAGAGACACATAGTTTGTTTTGATAGACTTGACAAACCACCTCAGCTACCTTTGTGTTTTGTGTTTTGATGGGAATGTGCCAAGTGTATGCATATGATAAAATCATACAGACTTATTACACTGTTCTTCTGCTTTAATTAATCTACTAGTACAGTTAAGAGAGTAACTTTGCTTAAGTAAAAGTGGTGCAGAAAAGCGTTTTGACCATTGAAGTATAGATTCATTTCAGGACTTTGAAGGGTACCCACCAAACTAGACGGGGATGAAAATTCTAGTAGACATTGATTTATGGGAAGGCTGCCCCCTTCCCTAAGAGAGCATCTCTGTTTCCCACTGGGGAATTTCTCCTCCGCTGTGAGTGGGGGAATAAACCCAACGGCTGGGGTGCTGTGCTAATGGAGGTCCTGCTACATGGCAGGAAACTTCAGGAGAAGCACGCCTTACTCTAACATGGCTCTTCTCCCATGGCTGCCATTGCTCTGATCCCTCTAACATGCCAGACTCATTCCAGCCTCTGAGCCTTTGCCATTGATGTTCTTCTTGCCTGGAGCACTGTTTTCCCAGATGGTCTAGAATGTAAGTACCAGGAGAGCATAGATTGCATCTACTTGGTTCCCGCGTAACCCTAGCATCTAGCTTGTAGCCCACGCTCAAAAAATGAAAGCCGCTGAAGGAGTGAGCCTTTTCTTCCCCATCTGTAGGACAGTCAGGGGCAGGCAATTGGCATGAGTGATTGGCAATGGGGGACTTAAGCTTGATAGATCAGGCTGTTTCTTCTGGGATTTTGACTCTTGAGCAAAGGCATTGAAGCAGTGAGTGGAAAGTCATTCACCGTTGTGCCTCAAACATGCTACAAGAACATCTTGACCCTGGCCCTGGGTGTGGCTGTGTGGCTTATGGAACCTAAATATTGTCTGTAGCCTGAAGAAAAACCATTGTTTCAGAATAATCAGAGGCTAAAAAACCCAGAATTGACTTTGTAGGAATATATACTATGGATATTGACCAGTTTTTTTAGTAGTGCTTCCCTAACTCAGCAGACTTTTCCCCACATGGGTACCTAGGAAAGTATGTGGTGCCCGTAAACACGAAGCGTTTTGTTTAAATATTAAACTTTAAAGTGCCACATTAATTTTTAATGTGCAAGCTATCCTTGAAAGGCTCAGTTAGGTTGCTCTTCCCTATCAGGGAAACACTTGAGGGTCATTAGTGAAGCTCTCGGGTTACGAGGAAAGGCCTACTCCGCTGCACACCCTCCTGAGAGCGTCTCTGAAAAGCCAATATGTAAGCGGAGGCCAGGCTGGCTCTGAATCCCTTAAAGCCGCTGTTTCCAAAACTGCTTTAACCAGTCAAATCCTCAGGAAGCTGCAAGCGCAGGCACTTCTTCAGTCAACGGAACTTAGGGCTTACCTCTTGCAAAGAACTGCTGACTGGTGGAGAATCATCTAGAACATGCCAGCACAGCGGTTTTTATCGGTGGAATTAGGAGCCCTAGGGAGCATGTCTCTGCAGGGAGCCACACCCTTGAGTTTCTGCCACATTCGAATCAGGAGCTGTGTCTCGACTAAACTGGGTTTCTATGTTAAGTGTTGCCATGGGTGGGCACTCCCCATTCTTTTCCCTTATTCGGGACATGGGTTTGTAAAGAACGGGGTCAGACAAAGGCTGGGACCGTGATGCCTGACTTGGAACTTGGGTGGTAATGGTGAGGAGCAGCACCAATCACGAACTTGCTTTCCTTCCTTCATTTGTCCCTTCGTCTGTTTGTTTCCTCATTGAAGTGGTTTATTGAGCGCCCCAAAGTCAGAAAGCCCTGGCCAAGCTTCAGGACTGTCAGCTAGTGTGTTGGACACTTAGTGATACAAGGGGAGTGGTATGAGTTAAAATGGGGCAGTCAGTTCATGGTCAAGTTTGGAGGTGGTTCTGTCATTGGCTTGTGCACCTATCACAACAGACTCAGCATTTCTGTCACTTTCTGTGAGTAGATAGGCTCACGTACCATCTGAGCCTTAGAATGTGCTGAAAAACACATGTGGGGTATAGCTTTAGACCTCCTAAGGCTGTGCTTTAAGGCCGCTGCCATGTCATCTGGGGTATAAGTGTGACAAAGCGATTTGAAATTTGGAAATAGTAGAAGATGGAGTTACTTGAAAGCTGGCTGTCGGAGCTTCGAGAACCAAGGATTTCATAATGATTTGCAGCTTCAGTGCTCACTGAGTTGTGAATAATGCAGAAAGGAAAGAAAATTAGGCTCTTAGGCCTAGATCTTTGTTAACTGGACAAAAGGACTGACTGTGGTTGAAAATTTACTGCTTCTTTATTACGTGCGTCTGTTAGCTTCACTGTTTGATAAGGTAGCCACTAACCGCATGGGCTCTTTAGAATTAAATACAATGAAAAATTACGTTCTTGGTCACTTTAGCCACATTTCAAGTACTCAGTAGCTTATATGTAGGCTATTGTACTGGACAGCCTGGGTACAGACTATTTCTATCATGGCAGAAAGTTCCGCTGGCCAGCACTATGGACAATAACGTGAGATTAACGGGGGCAGTACTGTGCTATGATATGCTGTCCAACGCCATGATATACCCCCTCCCCCTTCCCTCACTGGTTATTCCAAACCTTCAGCTCATTCAAGCTCTGTGCCCTAGCGCCTCATCTCTTGCAGCAGGTAGTTGTGATTCTTACTCTCTATGGAAAATAGACAACATTAGGTATTGACCTCTATCCCTTCCACCTGTTTCCCTGCATCTGCACCTACTTACCATCCTTTCTTAGGGGAGAAACACCATCCTTCCTGTTTGTTGCGAATCCCTTCACCTGTGTGCTAGAATCAACCTTCTGTGTCTTCAAGGACCAGGCTTTATCAATTAAATATCTACCCTACGTATATATGCATTTATAGTCTCATTAGTTGCAAAAAAGATAAAGGGGGTCCTGTGTACCCTTCAGCCAGTTTTCTTCACTGGTAACATCTGGCATAACTGTAATACAGTATCAAAAGCAGATAATTGACGGAGTTTATTCAGATTTCCCCACTTTTGTATGCACTCCGTGTGTGAGTATGTAGTGTGTGTAACCTGTAACACGCAAGAATGTTGATAATATAGTATGTTACGTTTAAACCTGGCTCTTTCAACTCTGCATAATTCCCATGAAATCCATCCCAGTTTCTTGTAGCAATAGTTTGTTGCTTGTGTTTGCCGAACAGTATTCCATGGTGTAGAAATGCCAGTTTGTTTCACCATTTACCCACTGAAGGAGGTCTGTCCTCCACCCGTGCCCCCAGCTTTCCAGGGTATTATAAATAAAGCTGCTATAAACATTCGTGTTCTTGAGTCAACATAAGTTCTTGTTCCTCTAGGATCAATGCCCAAGGGTTCAGTTGCTGAACTGAATGGCAAGTCCAGGTTAGATTTGTTAAGAAACTGCACACCGTTCCCCAAAACGTTATCATTCCCATGGCCATGTGTGAGCGATCCAGTTCCCTCCGCATCGTTGCCAGCTTTTGGTGTCCTCATTGTTATTTTAGCCACTCTAATAGGTGTACAGGAATGTTCTATGGCGGTTTCAATTTTCGTTTCTCTTTAATTTTTGTTGGCATGGTTCTTGATGTTTAATATCTTTTCATGTGTTTATTTCCCATATATCCTCTTTGGTAAAATGTCTTTTCATGTCTTCAGTGAAATATTGTGCCCATTTTCTAATTGGATTTCTAATTCTAATTGTCTGTTGACTGTTACATTTTGAGAGTTCTTTATATATCCTGCAAAGACTTTGTTGGATACGTCGTTTGGAAATATTTTTCTTCCGGTGTAGCCTTTTTATACTCTTCAGAGTCTTTGGTGGAACAAAAATTTTAGTTTTGATAAAGTCTCTCGTCTATATATTCGACTTACATGTTTAACCTAACTCACTCTACTGATGTTTTTCCCCCTTAGTGCAAAAACTGCATCATGGTGCTTCTACCTTGAAAAGTGCATCCACCTTGAAACATGTCTCTTTTCCTATTGTCGTATCAGGTGACGATGCTGTAATCTAGCAGGCACCCAAAACAGACACCTGGAAGTCATCCTTGACTCTTTCAATCCTTCAGCTTTTTCCTCTAACCACCCGGCCAAGTCTTGTCTATTCTTACTAAAAGATTTCTCAGGCCCATCCTCTTGTGTTGTGTTATCCCCACTGCCATTGTCTTAGTTCAGGCCCTTGTTATTTCTTGTCAGGATCATTGTATCGAGCTCCTAATTGTACTCTTGGCTTCCAGTCTGGCCTGACACCAAGCCAATTTCCACATTGCTGCAGAATGATCTATCTAAAGTACAAGCTACTCATGTTACTCCCCTGCTTACTTGTCCTCATCTCCAGAGTCAAGTTGAAATTCCTTAACATGATGTATATATTCTATCGTGTCTTCCTCAGCCTCATCTCTTACTGCCCCCCCCCCCCCACCAGACATAGCTGCAACCATTCTATTCTACATACAGTTTCTCAAATGCGTTGTGATTTCTGGATTTGAGTGCTTTGCTTGGAATGTTCTCCCGTGTCTCTTTGCTTGAGGTTTCTGCCTTGCATCCCAGGTCCAACAGAAGAGCAACTTCTCCAAGGTACCATAGACGGGATGGCCTCCTCCTTGTTCATATAATGACTCAACCAAGGCAGGGACTACATCATGTATCTGCATTTATTCTTAGGGCTTATTAACAAAGTACTTGAGTATAGTTTACAAACATTATGGAAGAAATGAATGAATCTTAGTAATTAGTTCCCTCAATATTAAAAGTATCTGCTTCTCTGTCTTCCCTAGGCTGGAATCTCTTGAGCACAGGAATTGTTTCTAGTTTCTATCTCCAGCACCTGCAGAATGCCCAGCTCGTAGGACGTGCTCAATAAATATTCCTTGGATAAATGAATGAGGCAAAATGGATGTCCTTGCAACATGGTGCACTTTAAGTTAATCTTTTTTCCCCTTTGCTTATCCCCAGAGGCAGCCACTGAGACTAACAGTGAAAAAGTATAGAAAAGAGCAGAAATTATTGATGGTTTAATACACTCATATGGCTGAGTGGGCACTTCTGGTTTAGGTACACTTGTACTTGCCCTGAGCAGCCACAGGAAAGCAGAAGGCTACTTTTGTTGTTCATAATTTATCAAGTACATACTGACCTTTCTGTTATTGGACAGCCACTGAGTAACAGAATCTATTCTCATCTAGCTTGAAGTCAGGTCCTGCTTTTGAGCTACTCTTGGTACAAAAAGAGATGTTAACCTTTTGAGTAATCCTCTGTGAACTAGATGAGGTTCTTTGTGGTGTTATTAAAATGACATTGTGATCAAATTGGACGTATCCGACTAATTTTAGTTTATGAACCTTTTTGATGCGTACCAAATGTGCAGTGTGTACAAGTTGGCCAACACTGGCCTTTAAGGCAACATTTAGGGAGTATTTCCCTCATTTCTCCATTTCTCCTTTAAACTCTATTCCCCTTGCCCCAGAAGGGCTCCCATGCCACCTTCTTGTTCCCCAAATTCCCACTAACACACCTCGGTACCCCACCTAACCCTAGCATCCTGGATCAAATGAGATCATCATTCATTCATATACCATAGAAGTATCATCGTTTGTCCTAAAATAAATCAATAAACAAATAAATAAAACTAACAAAACAAAAACCAGGGGCGCCTGGGTGGCTCAGTCGGTTGAGCATCTGACTTCAGCTCGGGTCATGATCTCACACTCCATGAGTTCGAGCCCTGCGTCAGGCTCTGTGCTGACAGCTTGGAGCCTGGAGCCTGCTTCAGATTCTGTGTCTCCCTCTCTCTCTGCCCCTCCCCTGCTCATGCTCTGTCTCTCTGTCTCAAAAATAAACAAAAACATTAAAAACATTAAAAAACAAAAAAACAGAAAACCCCACTCATTTGCTGTTAGTAAAGGAATTGGCGAGCATCACAGCGGCTAAGAACCAAGGAAAGGTTTCATGGTTCTTGCCCAGCATGGGTCATAGCTGCTTTTTCTCTCATCAAGGACAACTAATCAGAAGAAGGAAGGACAGGCTGTTAGGACTAACCCTGGGTGTCTTGTGATCATCCACCTTAATGATTAGTAGCTTCCTTCCAGTCCAGCCCCTTTGTCCCACACCTCGGACCCTTTGTCGGACACCTCGGACCTTGTCATTGCCAGAAAACTACTCCATCCAGAGTCTTGATTTTGGATATCTTGCTTTCTGACCACCACCTCCTTTTATTCCAGTTTGTTTGCTGGAGGAACCCCTGGGCATAATACTTTGACATCCTTTTGATAATCCATTGATCTCCATCACTTTTTTTCTATTGAATTTTCTTCTTCTCCAGGTAGATTCCATGGTTAAAATCAATCATATTTTTGCAAATACCATCAACTTTCCTCCCCACTTTTTGTCATCCTCATTTAACAAATCCCCAGCCTTGGAAGAACCCTACTCTCTGTCTTATCTGGGTCTCCATTTGAGCAGTTGAACGTTGCTGGACAAAACCACACAAATGTGTGGACTGGGTTCACTGGAAATTTATGATCTTAAGCCTTAAAAGGGCTTTAATAGTATTTTGTTTTCTTCTTCCTTGTGTTATTTTCTTCTTTCTCTTTAAATGTCCCATAGCCCTTTCCATCAGCATTCTCAGCTGATACCTCACTCTCAGACTCAAAGTTCCTTATCCTCCTGGCTCATCAAAACTGGCAAACCTCGTGCCCTCCCAGCAGAGGCCAAAACTGCATCATGGAGGCCAACCCCTCCATTTGACTCTGGATCTCATCCACATCACCTGCATTGTCTCCCATTGTCTTCAGTATCCCAGGAAGAATTGTGTTAGCCGGATAAAAATGAAACAAAACAAAACAGAACTACCATAAACATTCCCTTTCAATACGGGTAATTTGGATGTAATGGGATTTTTTTGCATGATTTTTTTCCCCAGCCACTTGCCTTATTTCAGAAAATTAGTCTGCCCCTTAAATTATAATGCCTTATTTTCTGTCTTAGCATATCTTTTCTTCTCTGCCTGACTTGTAAGCATTTCCGTGATCTGGGCCTGCCTGATTGAGCCCTATTTTCAACCATGCAGCACACCAGCTCCTCTGGGTAGGCAGGTCTTCTCACTGTCTTGCGATTTACATTCATTGATGTCTTCCCTTCCTCCAAACACTCTCCACTTCCTATTCACCTGTTAGGTGTCAGAGAGGAGCTCCATCCAAGATCTGTCAGATCTCCAAAGGCATCCTTTTAATAAAATTACTGAAAATAAAATCTACTTTATTTCACATTATTAGGAACAAACATTATAAAAATGTCACAAAATGTCCTGCCTTTTACAATTTAATGAAAATATTTTAGCTCTATATTGTAGATATTTTCAAATAGAAAGAAGGTAATGATTAATATGGTGAACACCAACGTTACCACCACCCCCCTTCAAAAGTTAACATTTTCCATCTTTTTTAAAAAAATTTTTTTTTATTAATGTTTATCTATTTTTGAGACAGAGAGAGACAGAGCATGAACGGGGGAGGGGCAGAGAGAGAGGGAGACACAGAATCGGAAGCAGGCTCCAGGCTCTGAGCCATCAGCCCAGAGCCCGACGCGGGGCTCGAACTCATGGACCGCGAGATCGTGACCTGAGCTGAAGTCGGACACTTAACCGACTGAGCCACCCAGGCGCCCCAACATTTTCCATCTTAATTGACCTTCCTTTGTTTTTTTTTTTTTTTAAAGGATTTTAGACCAAGTCTCAGACAGATGTCATGGTTTTTAATCTTATTTATTTATTTATTTATTTATTTATTTATTTTTATTTAATTTTTAAAATAAATTTCCTTTTATTTATTTATTGTTTTAAGTGTTTATCCGTTTATTTTGAGAGAGAGAGAGAGAGTGTGAGCAGGGGAGTGGCAGAGTGAGAGAGAATCCCAAGCAGGCTCTGCACTACCAGCTCAAACCCACAGACTGTGAGATCATGACCTGAGCTGAAACCACGGGTCCGACACTCAACCGACTCAGCCACCCGGGTGCCTCAAGACCTCATGTTTTTTAGTCACGTATGCTTAATATGCATCTCTACCCAATAAGGACTTAATAAAAAGCCTAATCACTATGCTGCTATCATATCTTACAAAATTAATAATTCCCTAATATCATCTAATACACGTTTTCTCAACCTTGGCTATTGAATTTTGGGTTAAATAATTCTCAGTTTTGAGGTTCTGTTCTGTTGGATGTTTAGGGCTATTTCTGGTATCTACCACTAGATGTTTTTGGCCCTCCCCTATTGTGGCAACCACAGTGTCTCCAGACTGGAGAGGAAAAGTCATCCCTGGTTGATGAACCACTGACCTAATTCCAGTTGAAGTTTCCATAGTTTCTTAATGGTGCACTTTGTAAGTTGGTTTATTGGAGTCAGGATCCAAAGAACAGTAACCATTCTCTTTGTCACTTATTCTCTAAGAGAGAGAAGGCAGATGGGAGATAGGTCCAGGAGAAGAAGGCTGCAAGAGCCGAGAGTAGCAATGGGAATGTTAAGATCTTGAAGATAGAAGAGAAACTATCTATCCCTGGTGTAATTGTGAGGGTGATTAGTCAAGGAACAACATTCTGGTGGTGAAGTGGGTTGACATCTACCAAGACAACTTGTGCCAAGTGCTCAGCAGTAGAGGACTTGTCCAATGGCTGTGGTCATGACTGTGGGTGTTTGGGCAGGAGAATCAGGCCTGTGCTCTGGAAGATTGGCAACACCTGGCAGGAACGGGGGCCCTTACTCCAGACAACAAACTGTTCTTAGATCCTAACTTGTAGTATGTCCCGCTTCTCTCTCGTAGTCACCAGAAGCAGACTGAGGAAATCAGGAAATATTCACATTTTTTTTAATATGAAATTTATTGTCAAATTGGTTTCCATACAACACCCAGTGCTTATCCCAACAGGTGCCCTCCTCAATGCCCATCACCCACCCTCCCCACCCTCCCACCCCCCATCAACCCTCAGTTTATTCTCAGTATTTAAGAGTCCCTTATGGTTTGCCTTCTTCCCTCTCTGTAACTTTTCCCCCCCTTTCCCTCCCCCCTGGTTTTCTGTTAAGTTTCTCAGGATGCACATATGAGTAAAAACATATGGTATCTGTCTTTCTCTGACTGACTTATTTCACTCAGCATAATACCCTCCAGTTTCATCCACGTTTTTGCAAATGGCAGGATTTCATTCTTTCTCATTGCCAAGTAGTATTCCATTGTATATATAAACCACATCTTCTTTATCCACTCATCAGTTGATGAACATTTAGGGTCTTTCCGTAATTTGGCTATTGTTGAAAGTGCTGCTATAAGCATTGGGGTACAAGTGCCCCTATGCATCAGCACTCCTGTATCCCTTGGGTAAATTCCTAGCAGTACTATTGTTGGGTCATAGGGTAGATCTATTTTTCATTTTTTGAGGAACCTCCACACTGTTTTCCAGAGTGGCTGCACCAGTTTGCATTCCCAGCAACAGTGCAAGAGGGTTCCCGTTTCTCCACATCCTTGCCAGCATCTATAGTCTCCTGACTTGTTCATTTTAGCCACTCTGACTGGTGTGAGGTGGTATCTCAGTGTGGTTTTGATTTGTATTTACCTGATGAAGAGCGATGTTGAGCATCTTTTCATGTGCCTGTTGGACATCATGTGCCTGATGTCTTCTTTGGAGAAGTGTCTATTCATGTTTTCTGCCCATTTCTTCACTGGATTATTTGTTTTTCGGGTGTGGAGTTTGGTGAGTTCTTTATAGATTTTGGATACTAGCCCTTTGTCCGATATGTCATTTGCAAATATCTTTTCCCATTCCGTTGGTTACCTTTTAGTTTTGTTGATTGTTTCCTATGCAGTGCAGAAGCTTTTTATCTTCATGAGGTCCCAATAGTTCATTTTTGCTTTTAATTTCCTTGCCTTTGGAGATGTGTCAAGTAAGAAATTGCTGCGGCTGAGGTCAGAGAGGTTTTTTCCTGCTTTCTCCTCTAGGGTTTTGGTGGTTTCCTGTCTCACATTCAGGTCCTTTATCCAGGAAATATTCACATTTGGGAGAGAATCTCAAATTCAAAGCTGAGCCCAAGTGCAGGATCATCAAACATTTAAAGAAAACAAGTGATGTGGAAGATATGTGATGACTTGAAAAACAAAACTCATACCCACGGAAATAAAAATTAGAAGGAAACTTTGGAAGGTGCATTATTAAAATGCATAGAAAGAATTGGTAGTAAATCCAAATATATCAATAATCACAAAAACTGCTCTTGGATAGAATTAACAGTAACATAAAAAAATAGTTATATGCTGTTGATTAAGTTCATGCCTAATACAAAATAACATGTGTAGGTTGAAAATAAAGGGAAATAAACTAGACAATTTCAAGTACACTCTTATGTGGATCCTGAGAAACTTAACAGAAGACCATGGGGGAGGGGAAGGGAAAAAAAAGAGAGGGAGGGAGGCAAACCATAAGAGACTTTTAAAAACTGAAAATAAACTGAGGGTTGATGGGGGGTGGGAGGGAGGGGAAAGTGGGTGATGGGCATTGAGGAGGGCACCTGTTGGGATGAGCACTGGGTGTTGTATGGAAACCAATTTGACAATACATTTCATATTAAAAAAAATAGACAAGTTCAAGTAAAAAAAAATCAAATGTAATATTAATAGCAATTAAAATAGAATCCAAGGGCCAAAAACAACAACAAAACAAATATTTAATATTGATAACACACACAACTAACACTTGACACTCTTGAAAACTTTGTCACTAAAAGCAATGATTCAGACTGTAGAGAGCATAAACTGATAAAAGAATACTAGGATGAATAAATTCCAACCATGTGGGAGACTTTGGAAATTGACCAGTTGAGTAAACAAATTAAGATTGGAGGGTTTTTAGAGGCATCTGGGTGGCTTAGTCAGTTAAGTGTCCGACTTTGGCTCAGGTCATGATCTCATAGTTCATGAGTTCGAGCCCTGCATTGGGCTCTTTGCTGACAGTTTGGGCCTGGAGGCTGCTTCAGATTCCATGTCTCCCTCTCTCCCTGGCCTTCCCCCAGTCAAGAACTGTCTCTCTCTCAAAAATAAGTAAACATTAAAAAAAATTATTATCCCTTCAAAACAGCACACCTGTATCCCTTGGATAAACACCTAGTAGTGCAATTGCTGGGTCGTAGGGTGGTTCTATTCTTAGTTTTTTGAGGAGCCTCCATACTGTTTTCCAGGGTGGCTGCACCAGTTTGCATTCCCACCAGCAGTGCAATAGAGATTCTCTTTCTCTGCATCCTCGCCAACATCTGTTGTTACCTGAGTTGTTAATGTTAGCCATTCCGACAGGTGTCAGGTGGTATCTCATTGTGGTTTTGATCTGTATTTCCCTGATGGAGTGATGTTGAGCATTTTTTCCATGTGTCTGTCAGTCATCTGGATGTCTACTTTGGAGAAGTGTCTATTCATGTCTTTTGCCCATTTCTTCACTTGGATTATTTGTTTTTTGGGTGTTGAGTTTGATAAGTTCTTTATAGATTTTAGATACTAACCCTTTATCTGATATGTTGTTTGCAAATATCTTCTCCCATTCCGTTGGTGGCCTTTTAGTTTTGCTGATTGTTTGCTTCACTGTACAGAAGCTTTTTATTTTGATGAGGTCCCGATAGTTCATTTTTGCTTTTGTTTCCCTTGCCTCTGGAGATGTGTTGAGTAAGAACTTGCTGTGGCCAAGGTCAAAGAGGTTTTTGCCTGCTTTCTCCTCGAGGATTTTGATGGCTTCTGTCTTACATTTAGGTCTTTCATCCATTTTGAGTTTATTTTTGTGTCTGGTGTAAGAAAGTGGTCCAGGGTCATTCTTCTGCATGTCGCTGTCCAGTTTTCCCAGCATCACTTGCTGAAGAGACTGTCTTTGTTCCATTGCGTATTCTTTCCTGCTTTGTCAAAGATTAGTTGGCCATACGTCTGTGGGTCTATTTCTGGGTTCTCTATTCTGTTCCATTGATCTGAGTGTCTGTTCTTATGCCAGTACCATACTGTCTTGATGATTACAGCTTTGTAGTATAGCTTGAAGTCTGGAATTGTGATGCCTCCTGCTTTGGTTTTCTTTTTCAAGATTGCTTTTGCTATTTGGGGTGTTTTCTGGTTCCATACAGATTTTAGGATTGTTTGTTCTAGCTCTGTGAAGAATGCTGGTGTTATTTTCATAGGGATTGCAGGCATGACTTTTATGGAGAGCATTTTCTTTCTTTTTAAAAACAATTTTTTTAACGTTTATTCATTTTTGAGAGACAGAGAGAGACAGAGCATGAGCAGGGGAGGACAGAGAGAGAGGGAGACAGAATCTGAAGCAGGCTCCAGGCTCTGAGTTGTCAGCACAGAGCCTGATGCAGGGCTCAGACCCACAAACCGGGAGATCATGACCTGAGTTTTAGGCGCTTAACTGACTGAGTCACCCAGATGCCCTGGAGAGCATTTTCTTAGTATCTCTCTTAGAAATAGACATATGCCTTAACTCAAAAATTCCACTTTGAGATATTCATCCTAAAAAAAATGCTTGCCTCTGTGCACTAAGAGCTCTTGGGGAATTGTGTGCAATAATGGAAAAGTAGATTATAATCTGAGTATCCTTATAAATAAAGTATTACAAACCTCTGTTGACTACAATGCAGCAGTTAAAATAAATGAGGTTAAAAATGAGAAACATCACACGAAGTGAAGTGTGAATTAGCATTTCAAGGACTAATTTTAACATTGAAAAGAGAATTGTAGAATAACACAGAGCGTGATTTCTCTGATCCCAAAACGGTCTCACCTTGTACATGTGCTTTGGATCCTACAGCTATCTCAAGCCTATCGGTGTGCCAGAGAGGAAACTGAAGCACAGAAAGGAAAATACTGCAGGGAGGGAGCTTGGAAGACCATCTGAGGAAACAGCTATTCAGTCAGAAAAAGCGACCAAAGGCCGTAGAGTAGAAGCATGCTGTGCTGATTTGAGGAAAAGTGAAGAGATCAGTGTGGCTGGATGAGGTAGAGTGAAGTGGATTAGTAAGATATGAGATCAAAGAAGTATCCAGATCATCTAGAGGATTGGCTTTGATTTTTAAAGAAGTGGGAGCCAATGGAGGGTGTTGAGTACAAAGGTGACGTGATTTGGCTCCTGTTTTGAAATAATTTGCTACTGGGACGCTTGGGTGGCTCAGTCGGTTAAGTGTCTGACTTTGGCTCAGGTCATGATCTCATGGTTCGTGGGTTCGAGCCCTGTGTCGGACCCTGTGCTGACAGCTCAGAGCCTGCAACCTGTTTTGGATTCTGTCTCCGGCTCTCTCTGCCCCTCCCCAACTTGTGCTCTTTCTCTAAAATAAATAAACATTATAAATAAATAAATAAACAAACAAACAAACAAACAAACAAGTAAGTAAATTGCTATCATGTTGAAAACTGATGGGAAAGGGACAGAGGTAGAAGTGGGAGGACCAGTTAGGAGGCTACTGCTGAGAGATGATGGTGGTTTGGACCGGCAGCAGTAGAAATTTCAAGAAGTGGTCAGTTTCTGGATATATTTTGAACTTGGAGTCAGCTGAAATTCACGGCCAGTTGAAGAGGGGAGTAAGAAAGAGAGGAGACTTAAGATTTTTGTCCTGAGCAGCGGGAAGGATAGCATCACCATTATCTGAAGTGGGGAAGGCCAGGATTTGGGTTTTTTTTGAGATGTCCGGTCTCAGATTTCTTTTCGACATCCAAGTGGCTATGTGGAACAGATGAGTGGGCACGACTGTAGAGTTGAAGACAGAGGTCCAGGGTAGAGAGGTCAATTTGAGAAACCACCAGGACGTAGAGGTTCCTGGAAGCTGTGAGGCTGCATGAAGTCACCAAGAGAGTGGATGTTGATGGAGAAGAGAACAGGTGCAAGCTGAGTCCTGTGGTGCTCTGACAGTGGGAAGAAGAGGACCCAGCAACGGAGACTGAGAAGCCACCAGGGAGGTGGGACAGAAGCCAGGAACTCAAGTGAAGAACACATGACGAGGAGGAGAGATTGTTCAGCCTGGTCAAATACTGCTTATTGGCCAAAGAAGATGCTGACTGAGAATTAATGTTAGGTTCAGCAATGCCGTGGCCATTGTTGACCTTGACGAGAGCAGTTTGGTGGCGACTGGGAGGAAGTCTCAGAGGAAAGAGAATGGAAGGAGAGGAATTACAGGCAATGAATAGAGATAGTATTTCCGAGGCATCATGTTTCTGTGATGGGAAACAGAAATAATGGGGCAGTTTCTGGGGTGGGAGAGTAGAAAAGTTTTGTATGGTTTTCATGGATGTTGTTATGTTAGTTGTTGTTTTTTAAGTTGGCAAGATAATAGCACGTCCGTGTGCCAAAGACAGTAATCCAACAGTGGAAAGCTGATGAGGGAAGAAGGAACAAAGAACTCCTCCAGCCTTGAGAAGGTGAGGGCAGGGGGCGTGGCTTTCACTGGGAGCCTGGACAGTCCATGTATTAACAGGAAGGCAGAATATATGTGCGCGATGCTGGGAGATGTATGAATCTGTGAGGATAGGAGGATGTGCGTGTTCTCTGCTGATGGCTTCAGTTTTCTCAAGGGAGCCGGAAGCAATGTCTTCAGCTGTGAGTGAAGATAAAGAGGAGGCATTGGGGGTTTGAGGCTAAAGGAAAATACGTGAATTGGAGTGAGGGAACGGACCTGGGAACTATAATCAGACTTTCTTGCGATAGAGTCGGACAATAAACATTAGAGAGTGTATTAGAGAGTGAACCAAAACAGGTTGTCTTTGTTTCCCTAGAGAAACAAAACCTACGGATTCCCTGAGTCCCTTTCTTTTGTTTTTAGGAAAACAGCAACCAAGAAATAAACTGTCGTTCTAGGTTGGAAGACATGACCATTTGGTTAAGAGGATCCCGCATACTTCACGTTTTCTGTCCGAGTGCTTAAGAAGCACAAAGTGTTTTATATAACATGACTCTTCAGACAGAATGTCCAGGGTTCCAAGAAGAAAGTTTATGATGTGTTGACCATTCCCAAACCACGCTGCAGTAATCGCAAAGACACTGTTGTAAATGGGTAATGACAGAATGGCTCACCCTTTGAACTAAAGCTGCAGGAAGGAGTCATTGGCACGGCAAGATGAGATTAAGTGCTGTTGTTAAACACTCTGTTCCTGCCTGAAGTAGCCTGATGGACTGAATTACTTTAAGTAATGAAATCAGGTGAGACATTTCCAGAGCTCTCCAGATACAGCCAGTCCCTCAAGGTCCTTGGTACCTGAATGTCCTGCTGCCTGATCTCTGGGACCCGATTTTTTCCACAACCTTATTAGCATGTCCTTGATAATGGACAATAACTAAGACCGTCAATGTGTTTGGGCTTGTTTCAGATCGGGGTAACATTGTTGGGAGAAGATAAAACTCGAAGTATTTTGAGATTAGGTAGCAGTTTTCCATAGACTAAAGTTTCAGAGAAACAGTGGTTTCAAAAAAAGCTCAATTCCCTTTGATCTCACACCTCACATCCTTTTAAATGAATAGACAGGCAAGATTTGTTGTATGTGTGGTCAACGTGTACATTTTCTCGAATATTCTAACCTTTCTTGTTAACTGACGGCTGATTTTTTTTTTTCCTGCCACGTAACTTGTTGACATGATCTCATTTCCTTCTCTTAAGGAGTTCTATTAGTTTGGGTCGCCTGAGAAGCAGATGCCATGATGCTATTATACGTGCAAGGATTTATTAGGGAAAATGTCTGCAAGAGAAAATAGGGAAGGAGCTGGAGGAGCTGGGAAGAGGGAGGGAAGGAAAAATCTTAGACCGAGGTGCCGTTCTAAGAAAGTTTTGGTAAGGCTGAGGGGGAGTCTAGTGGCCTATCAGAGGAGTCTTCCCTCTCCCAGAAATGGACTTTCCTTAATATTCCTACCATGTTCAGTGATTAGTAGGGAGTAGCCTGTGGGAAGAGTGGCTTCAGCTCCAACAGAGTGATAGATTTTAGGATACAGTCGAGGGGGATTTTCTTAGTTACTCTGCTTGGGCTGCTTTACCAATCTACGACAGATTGAGGGGCTTAAAGAGCAGGAATTCATTTTTCACCGTCCTAAAGGCTGGCAAGTCCAAGGTCAAGGTGTTGGCAAGGTAGGTTACATTCTGAGCACCTCTTCTCTTGACTCGCAGACTACTGTCATCAGATGGTGTGCTCCCCTTTGTAAGGAGAAAGCATAAGCTCTTTGATTTCTCTTCTTTTTTTTATTTTATTTTTGAAAGAGAGAGAGAAAGGAGAGAGAGAGAGAGAGAGAGAGAGAGAGAGAGAGAGAGAGAGAGAGAATGAATGAGAATGAGTGGGGAAGGGGCAGAGAGAGGGGACAAAGAATACCAAGCAGGCTCCTGGATGTCAGCCCAGAGCCCAATATGGGGCTCAAACTCACGAACCGCGAAATCATGACCTGAGCCAAAGTCAAGAGTCAGACGCTTAGCCAACTGAGCCACCCAGATGCCCCTCTGGTTTCTCTTCTTACAAGGACACTAATCTTATCAGATCCAAGCCCCAGCCCCCTCCTTATAAGCTCATTTAACCGTAATTACTTCCTTACAGGCCCATCTCCAAATACAGCCACACTGGGTTTAGATTTTCAACATAAGAATTTGTTGGGGGGCGGGAAACATAAACATTCAGTCTATAGTAACTACCTATAGCTGGAGACTTGAGATTTAAAAACATGCTTTATTGCAGTATATAATACAGAAAATTGCACAAATTTTATTTTTATAGTTTTTTTTTACGTCAAGAGACCTAACACAGTGTAATTTGTATTTAGTAGAATGCACACATTTTATGTGTACAGTTCAAGGTTTTTGATGAGTGTAGGTCTAGTCAAGATATATATATATATATCTGTATATAAGTGTAGATATGTGACATCAAGATATAGATTATGTCCAACACTCCAGAAAGTTCTTGTGTTGACCATGGTGCTCCAATATAGGCTCTGGACACCAACACTTAGGTGAGCTTCCCTGGCTGCAGGTAAGTATTATAGGGAAAAGTAGAGGAGGAGGGTGACAGGGAATTCTGGTGGTGCAATGAAGGGGATAGAGTAGCTGTTTTATTTTATTTTATTTTATTTTATTTTATTTTATTTTATTTTATATTTATTTATTTATTTTGAGAGAGACAGAGACAGTGTGAGTGGGGGAAGGGTGGGGGGCGGGGGAGAGAATCCCAAGCAGGCTCTGTGCTGTCAGCACAGAGCCCAACACAAGGCTTGAACCCACAAAACTGCAAGATCATGATCTGAGCCAAAACTAAGAGTTGGATGCTTAATGAACTGAGCCACCCAGGTACCCCTATTCATTTCTTTATTTTTAAGAAAGAGAGAAAGCACATTTTTTTAATTTATTTTTTATTTATTTTTAAGAAAGAGAGAAAGGGGAGAGGCAGAGAGAGAAGGAGAGAGAATCTCAAGCAGCCTCCATGCCGTCAGCAAGGAGTCCAACATGGGACTCAATCTCATGAACTGTGAGATCATGACTTGAGCCAAAATCAAGAGTTGGATGCTTAGGGTGCCTGAGTGGTTAAGTTGGTTAAGTATCTGACGTCAGCTCAGGTCATGATCTTGCAGTTCGTGAGTTGGAGCCCCAGGTAGAGCTCTGTGCTGAAAGCTTGGAGCCTGGAGCCTGCTCTGGATTCTATGTCTCCTTCTCTCTCTGTCCCTCCCCTGCCTGTGCTCTCTGTCTGTCTGTCTGTCTCTCTCTCTCAGAAATAAATAAACATTAAAAAGTTAAAAAAAAAAAAAGAGTTGGATGCTTAACTGACTGAGCCACCCAGGCACCCCTAGAGTAACAGTTTTAAAGAGGACACTCAGGAGATACTTCTCTGGTAAAGTGGTCTCACTGCCTGAACGGGGTCTTGTAACAATTACAGTTACATAGAGCAGTGTTGTATTTTCAGCCATAATGCATTTGGGAACCTGCATCTGTGGGATATCTCACTCTTTTGACACTAGTAGGTATGTGGGATTCCCAAGCAACTTATATTAAACAGCCTTGTCCTTTTATATTGTAATAGGATAACGAAAACATTTTCTAAAGAACAGATAGCAGTTCTTACAGGAAATTTTGCTGTCACTTCTGTATTAATATTTAATGAATGGAAAAATGCATTTGTAGGCTCTATTGAGATTCTCAGAAACAGATTCGTTTATTCATTCAATATTTTGCCTAATATATTTCTTCACTAAACATTCATTGAGTACCTACTATGTTCCGTGTTTTGAGCTGAGCACTGAGAGAGATGCAGATGAACAGGAAACTCATGAATCTCACAGTTAAGTGTGGAGGAGGCAGAACTGCAAATGGATTGTTTCCATTGTGTCTGGAATAACTCAAAAATGGTGGTGGGCAAGAGGAGACAAGTAGGAAAGCCAGCAGAGGGCCACAGGGATAATAAAATGGCTGTTAATGGCAATCAAACATGAGAAGGGCTTTCATGATGCCATGTACAAAGTCTTATTGGGGCTCAATGGAGGACAAAAGAATTCTCTAATGGAGCTGGGCAAGGTTCCACACACAGCACACATTTTCCCTTCTTATTAAGTCTTTAAAAATGCTTTAAAAACATTAAAAAATTTCTTTTTTAATTTTAGAGACAGAGGGAGAGAGTGCATGAGCAGGGGAGAGGGGCAGAGCTAGAGAAAGAATCTTAGGCAGGCTCCACATTCAGTGCAGAGACTGATGTGGGGCTCAATCCCACAACCCTGGGATCATGACCCGAGCTGAAATCAAACCTTTAGGCACCCTAAAAATGTTTAAAATAAAAGTTGAAAAAATGAAATAGCACGAAGAGTTTTATAACCCCAAATAGTAATTTTTTGCACCAGTGACACCTGCCACCCCAGTTTCATTCCCTAGAGGCAAACATTTTAGCTATTTTGGTTTGTATTGGTCTATGTACTTCTTAAGGTTATGCTTATAATGATATTTCTTGATTTATTGACATTTTGACATTATTGATTTCCTGTTATGGATGGGGATTTTACCCTCTTAAATGTCACTCACTTTCCACTCTCCATCCTTCCAAAGAATTTCTTGATGAAATCAATATTCAGTACTTACATTACTATGATCATGTAAATATTGTTCACTGCAAAACCAAGAATTTCTAAACGATTGTTTCCCTCCTTTTTTGTAACATTTTATGTTTCCTAGAATTAATTTATGGATTTAAAAATTTGCATATTGTATGCAATTGTTAATTATCCTTAATATTAATATCCTTAATATTAATATCTCTCAAAAGATTTTTCCCCCACATGCTTAAATATATTAAGTGTCTGTATGTTTTCCTTTCTTCCTCCCAGAGCTTTCCATCCTTTTGCTTCTCTAAATTAGATGGGTTGCTCTGTTGTTCTCCTAGTTATCATCCTGGGCATATCCTTTAGTTGTCATCCTGGGAGTTTATATCACTAAGGGTCCCTGGTTTCCTGCATTTTTTGGTCTTCCTTGTTTTTGGTTCATTCATTTGTTTTGCTGGAGCATATCTTCCATAATGTCTTTAGAAAGTGTTATGGATTGACTTGTGTTCCCCCAAAAGATATGTTGAAGTTGTAATTTCTGTACCTTTAAATGTGATCTGATTTGAAAATAGGGCATCTAGGTGGCTCAGTCGGTTGAGTGTTGAACTTCAGCTCAGACCATGATCTCATGGTTGGAGACTTTGAGCCCTGCATCAGGCTCCATGTGCTCAGTGTGGAGGCCACTTTGGATCCTCTGTTCCCTTCTCTTTGCCCCTACCCCACGTGCGCTCTCTCTCTCAAAAATAAACGTAAAGACAAAAACAAACAAAAAAAAGAAAATAGGGTCTTTTCAGATATAGCCAACTTACAATCAAGTCATTAGTGTGGACCCTAATCCAATATGATTAGTGTCCCTCTTCTTATAAGAAGAGAAGAGGCACAAACAGACACAGAAGAAGAATGCCACATACAATGGAGGCAAAGATTGGAGTGGTGCTACCACAAGTCAAGAGCACCAAGGATTGTTAGCAAACACCATCAGCTAGGAGTGAAGCATTGAATATATTCTTTCCCTAGCCCCCAAGAAGGAACTAATCTTGCTAACACCTTAATTTTTGGGCTTCTAGACTCTAGAACCATGAGAGAATACATTGTTGTTATTTTAAGTTACTAGTTTGTGGTGATTTGTTATGGCAGCTCTAGAAAGAGTATATTGGAGGTTAAGCTGAATCTTGGCAGATCTGAAAATGTCTTTAATGCTCTCACTCTTGATTCTTTGATGTTGGCTCTTAGTTTTACCAGAAAGTATTAATGGAATATAATCAGGTCTTAATGCTACTTGACTGATAGTAATCACAAGATGCATTCCAAATGTAAAGATTTTTATATGTGAGAAAAACCTGGGTCTTATAATCATTGAAGTAGGATATATTGGCTGGGTATAGAATTTTAGGTGGAAACTATTTTGGAGTTACAATTTTGAAGGCACATCTCCATTACATTCTAGTATTGCTGTTAAGAAGGCTGATGGTCATGTGATTTGTTTTTCCTATTAGAAATTTGTATAATAGTTTTGCCCTTATAGTTTAGAGACCTGTGTATTTCAGTTCTGAGTAACCTTTTATTATTAAACACGCATGCGCGCGCACACACACACACACACACACACTTATTTCCATGCTGTCTCTTTAGTATTATTATTAGATAGGTATTTATCTTCTTGGATTAATCTACTAAAATTATTCTCATCATCTCTGATTCTTCAACCTTTCATTGCTTTATTATATATTTGGAAAGATTTCCTTGACTTTATTTTTTAACAATTTCAGAAATTTAAATTTTGATTATTATAATTTTAATTTCCAAAAGCTCTTCCATAATCCCAGATTTTTCTTTTATTCTGAAAAAAATCCCAAGTGTTGCCCTTGGGAAGAAAAAAAAGTTCAAATAGTTGTCCCCAAAGAGCAGAGGTAAATTTTTCTTCCTATAGGATTATAAGCATTGCCTTGCCTTTCTTTGTGTTTCTTTAGTGGATTTGCATTGCTTATCATTTCATTGCCTTAAACTATTTACATTAAAAAAGAGGGGGTCTTGATGTCCCTAACTTTGAGTAGATGAGTCTATAAACAATGTGAAGAGGCCTCCTGTCTTCTCTCTCTGCATTATAGTGATTCTGATTCCAGAACAAAACAAAATAAAATATATTTTTTATATTTTACCTATCCTTGCTACCAACTATACTTTTTAAAATGTATTGAGCTAAGACCACATTTATTTGACAAGAGCACTTGGAGGAGACAAGCATGCTATGAGAGAATTAGAATTTAATAGGAGTGAGTTAGGTGTGGTAGGAGTGCTCCCTGGGCAGAGGTCTCATATTACAAGTTCAGGATCTATCAATTGCCACCTTTTTGACTGTGAAGTCACATATTAAGTTACCTCACAGCCTCAGCTTCCTACTTTGTAAAATGGGTAATGAGATCTGTCTTGTCTAACTCACAAGATGATTGTATCAAATGAGATACATGTCCAGACAATTATGGGAGTTAATTAATAGCTGGTAGAGGATTGGACTTGGAGTCACAAGATCTGAGGTCAAGATCTTGTTTGTCTCTTCCAGGCTGTATGACCTTGGACAATGTTATGTTCCTTGTCTCTGAACCTCAGGAGCAGAGGGTTAATAAACTCCTTGTATCATTGCACGCTCCCATTAGTGATTTGGGCATTAAATCACTATTTTATTTTTTTATTTTTCCTGTTTATCCATTTTCCCCATTCCTGTTCTTCTGGCTACTCCCCTTTATTCATAGGTGACCATTCTAATATGTTTGAGGTGGATCCTTTTATTATGTTTGTTTTTGTACTACGTGTATTTTTCTTCTGTATGCAGGTATTCAAATTTATGAAAATGGTGTTATGCCATGGTTCTTATTCTGCATCTTGCTTTTTTTTTAAACCCCAAACTATGTTTTAGAAAACTTTCCATGTTGCTATACATTTATGTAGCTTATTGCTTCCAATCATTGCATAGAATTTTACAACAGTGCTTTATGCATTCTTCCTAGTGATGGATATTTAGATTGTTACCGACTCCCTCTTCTATACATGACCTTGTGATTAACAGCTTTGTACATGTCCCCTCAAGAACTTGTGTGAGAATTTATCTGAGAATATGTGCTTAGACCTAGCAATATGTACACTTATTTTCACAGCAGATTGCCAGATGTATCTCCAGAATGATTATACCAATATACATTCCCAGCATCAGTTCAAAAGAGCTCCTATATCCTACATCCTTGTTAACGTTCATATTTAGCTTTGTAATTTTCAACAATCCGGTGGGGATAGGATTGTGTCTCATTTTTTAAAAATTTGCCTTTGTGTAATCACAAATGAGTTTGAACATCTCTTCTGATGTTTCTCAGCCTTTCTGTGTTTCATTTTGTGTGATTTACCTATTATATTTTTGTCCATTTTTTTTTCTGTTGAGTTTCCTGTTTTTCGTTGACTTACAGGAATTCCTCCTTTTCTATGTTGAAAATATCTCCTTTCAATTCTTTAGTGGCTTTTTGACTTTGTCCGTGGTGGACAAACTGAAGTCCTTAATTTTGAATTAGTCAAATTTATCATTTCAATTGTGGTGATGTTTGCATAACTCCATGAAAACATTATAATTCATTGAATTAGACGCCTTATTTTTTTAATGTTTATTTATTTTGAGAGAGAGAGAGAGTGTACATATGAGTAGGGGAGCGACAGAGAGAGGGGGAGAGAGAGAATCCCAAGTAGGCTCTGGACTGTAAGCACAGTCTGCTGCGGGGCTTGACCCCATGACTATGAGATAATGACTTGAGCCGAAATCAAGAGTTGGACACTTAACCCACTTAGCCACCCACGCGCCCTGAATTAGATACTTTAAATGAGTGAATTGTATGGTATGTGAATCATATCTCATTAAAACTGTTATTTGGGGGGCACCTGGGTGGCTCAGTCGGTTAAGCGTCTGACTTCAGCTCAGGTCACGATCTCACTGTCCGTGAGTTCAAGCCCCGCATCGGGCTCTGTGCTGACGGCTCAGAGCCTGGAGTCTGTTTCAGATTCTGTGTCTCCCTCTCTCTCTGACCCTCCCCCGTTCAGGCTCTGTCTCTCTCTGTCTCAAAAATAAATAAATGTTAAAAAAAATTTAAAAAAAACCCTGTTATTTGGAAAAAAAGATATTGCTAGATTGTCTCCCCAAAACAAAAAGCTCTACTAACAGTCCTGGTCAACCCTAATAGAGAATAAAAAAAAATGGATCTATGAACTTGAAGGAATAAAATTGTTATAATTTACATACATTATCCTCTACAAATAAAACTAATGAAATAAATAATGTACTATTAGAGTTTCTGGATATAAGATTAACTTATAAAAACTTTACAACAATGATCAATCAGAAAATATAATTAAAAAAATTCATAGTATCAATGAAATTCATAAAATATCTAGGAAACAACAAAAATTCACAATACCTCTGTGAAGTAAAAAGTAAACTTTACTCTGGGAATGCAAGCTGGTGCAACCACTCTGGAAAACAGTATGGAGGTTCCTCAAAAAAGTAAAAATAGAACTACCCTACGACCCAGCAATTGCACTACTAGGCATTTATCCACGGGATACAGGTGTGCTCCTTCGAAGGGACACATGCACCCCCATGTGTATAGCAGCGCTATGGACAATAGCCAAAGTATGGAAAGAGCCCAAATGTCCATCCATGGATTAATAGATAAAGAAGATGTGGTGTATATGTACAATGGAATATTACTCAGCAATCAAAAAGAATGAAATCTTGCCATTTGCAACTATGTGGATGGAGCTGGAGGGTATTATGCTAAGTGAAAGTAGCCAGAGAAACACAAAAATCATATGACTTCACTCATATGAGGACTTTAAGAGACAAAACAGATGAACATAAGGAAAGGGAAACAAAAATAATATAAAAACAGGGAGGGGGAGGGGCGCCTGGGTGGCTCAGTCGGTTGAGCCTCTGACTTCCGCTCAGGTCATGATCTCACGGTCGGTGAGTTCGAGCCCCGCATCCTGCTCTGTGCTGGCGGCTCAGAGCCTGGAGCCTGCTTTGGATTCTATGTCTCCCTCTGTCTCTGACCCTCCCCCGTTCATGCTCTCTCTCTGTCTCAAAAATAAATAAACATTAAAAAAAAATTTTTTTAATTAAAAAAAACGGAGGTGACAAAACAAAAGAGACTCATAAATATGGAGAACAAACTGAGGGTTACTGGAGGGGTTGTGGGAAGGGGTATGGGCTAAATGGGTAAGGGGCACTAAGGAATCTACTCCTGAAATCATTGTTGCACTATATGCTAATTTGGATGTAAATTTTAAAAAATAAAATTAAAAAAAGAAATAAAAAATTAAAAAAAATCTAGAAGAAAAAAAGGTGAACTTTATTCAAAGTCACAGAACAAATGTGAATAAATGGACAGATTTTCATGCTCTTGGTTGGGATGACTTAATAGTATAAAGTTGCCATTTCACCCCAAGTTAATATATAAATATAACAAACTTTCAACTAAATGTTCAGGTGGATATTTTAAAATGAAATATTTTTTTCTAAAATGTATATTGTTATGTCATAGCCAATCTCTTTTTTTTTAATTTATTTTTAAATGTCTGTTTATTTTTGAGAGAGACAGAGACAGAATGCGAGTGGGTTAGGGGCAGAGAAAGAGGGAGACACAGAATCCGAAGCAGGCTCCAGGGTCCAAGCTGTCAGCACAGAGCCCGACACGGGGCTCAAACTCAAGATCTGTGAGATCATGACCTGAGCCCAAGTCAGACGCTCAACTGACTGAGCCACCCAGGCGACCCTATCTCATAGCCAATCTTAAAAGTTAATCATTAAAGTTTCGCTATTGAGTATTTATCACACATGTTTGGTGTATAACTGCTACCCACTTAAGGAGGCTCCTTGTCTGCTAAAACATTTTGAAATAATAAATTTATGCTTATGCTTTCCAAAGTATGTTTTTCTATCACAATCAAAGTAATTATATCACTTTCTCCTGTAATCCATTATTGTGGTAAAGTGTATTGATAAATTTGCTCACGTTGAACCCTTCTTGAATTCCTGGGATATACTCTAATAGTTGAACATGGTTTTTAAAACATATGGATGGATTTTCTTAGCTAATATTTTACTTGCATAGTTGCATTTTTGTTTACAAGTGAATTTTTTCTTGTGTCGTCTTTAGTTTTAAAATTAATGTTATTATAGCCTCATGAATTGAGCGAGGTAGCAAGTTTTATGGAGCGACTAGCATAAGAAACTAGTTAACTTTAAATTTCAGTAAGACATGCAAAACAGGTGGCAGTCAGTATTTTTCATTTCTGTCACTTTCAAAACCATGGCTCTTTAACAAATGCGATTGAAAGAGTCCTGTTTATTTGAAGTAATCAAATCATAGTGTAGCCGTGAAGAAAAGACCTCAAAAATTAGACTGACTTTTAAAGTAATTGACTAAAGGCAGCCTACTTATGTTGTGTTCCATTTTTTAAGTCTCGTTAGCAACAGAATTATGCAAATTAAGGAACAGTGTTATTGAAGAACTCCCTGGCTTAAAAGAATTGTTGAATGTGTTAAAGAAAGAAGTGACAACGTTTTTACTCCTTGAAGTGTCAAGGCTGTTCTTAAAAAGGACAACATTAATTATAAATAGGTAACGAAATTCTTAACTTGAGATGGATGATCATTACAGCTCTTGCCATGAATATCTTTTGAAGACGTTGCTTCTTTTACCTGGATGCTACTAAATACCCCTCTGGCATTTGGGGAACAAGCGGAATCAAAGTATAGTGTTGAAGAAGGGATTAAAAATTCGTGAAAATGCAGAGCACTTGGGTGGCTCAGTAGGTGAAGCATCTGACTTCGGCTCAAGTCATGATCTCACGGTTTGTGAATTGCAGCCCCCCACGTTGGGCTCTGTGCTGACAGCTCAGAGCCTGGGGCCTGCTTTTGATTCTGTGGGGCCCTCTCTCTCTGCCCCTCCCCTGTTTGTGCTCTGTCTCTCAAAAATAACTCAATTTTAAAAAGCGTTTTCTAAAAATCGGTGGAAATGCTTTTTTCTGTCAGCGCGCAACATCTGAAACAGTTGTTGGTCAAGAGATTCAACTTAATTTTATTTACTTTATTATTTTTGAATGTTTATTCATTTTTGAGAGCGAGAGAGAAAGAGCGTGAGTGTGGGAGGGACAGAGAGCGAGGGAGACCCAGAATCCAAAGCAGGAACTGCTGACGAGAGCCAAATTGGCAGGGCAATGGAATTAAAGAAAGATGTACGTGAGCTGATGTTTATATACTGGGGATGGGTGGTTTGGGCTATAATACGGTGGACTTAAACTAGATTGGTTCAAACTTTATGGCCTTATAATTCAATTCCAGGAAGAGAGGCATTCAAGCAAAAACTGAGAGAACTATTTCCTAAAAATAGCGTGAGATTTGGAGGTTGAGAAAAATCACAGCTTTGGTGTCCAACATAATAGAACACAGCACGAATAAGGATCACATGTACTTTTACTAAATGGGAAGTTTGCTGAGGCATGTTGGAATGTTATGAGATATTGAGGAAGACTTTGAAATGACAAAAGGGAGAGAAGGAGAGAATTAATTATTCTCCTGAATAGTGAATCCCAACCAGATTGTCTCTTCCTTTCATGGTCTTTTTAAAAGTTAAAGAAAAAAAATATTGAGATATAACTGAGGTATAATATTATATATTGTTATATATTATATAATATTAATACGTATTATATAGTAATTTTTGGTATACCATGTAATTATTTAATATATGTATATATTGCAAAATGATCACTACAGTAAGTCTATTTAGCATCTATCAGCATAGATTCTTTTTTCTTGTGATGAGAACTTTTAAGATTTACTCTCAGCAGCTTTCAAATATGCAACATAGCATTATTAACTATAGTCACCATACTGTATACTATATCCCCAGGACGTATTTATTTTATAACTGGAAGTTTATACCTTTCGACTCTCTTCACCCATTTTGCCCACCCCCTGCCCCTCACTCTGGCAACCACCAATCTGTCTCTGTATCTACGAGTTCCCTTTGTTTGTTTGTTTTTTTAATTTTTTTTTTTTAACGTTTATTTATTTTTGAGACAGAGAGAGACAGAGCATGAACGGGGGAGGGTCAGAGAGAGAGGGAGACACAGAATCTGAAACAGGCTCCAGGCTCTGAGCCGTCAGCACAGAGCCCGACGCGGGGCTCGAACTCACATACCGCGAGATCGTGACCTGAGCCGAAGTCGGACACTCAACCGACTGAGCCACCCAGGCGCCCCCCCTTTGTTTTTTTTTTAACATTCCACATGTGAGAGCATAAGGTATTTTTTTTTTTTATGACTTATTTTACTTAGCAAAATGTCTTTAAGGTCTGTTCGTGTTGTTGCAACTGGTAAGATTTCCTTTCTTTTAATGTCTATTATTCCACTGTGTACCGCATTTAATTTAATTTAATTTTTTTTTTCATAATTTTTTAAACATTTATTTATTCCCGAAGGAGAGACAGAGCGTGAGTGGGGGAGGGGCAGAGAGAGAGAGAGAGAGAGAGACAGACAGACAGACAGACAGACAGAATCTGAAGCAGGCTCTGGGGCTCGAACTCAAAAATGCGAAATCATGACCTAAGCTGAAGTCGGACGCTCAACCAACTGAGCCACCCAGGCGCCCCTGAATACCACATTTTAATTATCCATTTATCTATAGGTTGTGCCCATGTGTTGGCTATTGTAAACAATGCTGCACTGGACACTGGGGCTCATATAGTTTTGTTTCCTTCGGGTAATACCTCAAGACAGAATAGCTGGATCGTTCTATTTGTAATGTTTTGAAAAAATCTCCATATTGTTTTCCATCATAGTTGCAGTTACTCACCCACCAAGAGTGCATGAGGCTTCCCTCTGCTCCACATCCTCCCCAACACTTGTTACTTATTGTGTTTCTCTTTTTAATGTTTATTTGTGTATTTTGAGGGGGGAGAGGGGCAGGGAAAGAGAGGGAGACAGAGGATCCAAAGCAGGCTCTGTCCTGTCGGCACAGAGCTCATGATCTGAGCTGAAATCGACCAACTGAGCCACCCAAGTGCCCCTCTTATGTTATTTTTAAAATTTTTTTTAAGCTTTATTTATTTTTGAGAGAGAGAGAGACAGACAGAGTGTGAGTGGGGGAGGAACAGAGAGAGGGAGACAGAATCTGAAGCAGGCTCCAGGCTCTGAGCTGTCAGCACAGAGCCTGACGCGGGGCTGGAACTCAGGAACCTCGAGATCGTGACCTGAGCCGAAGTCGGACGCTTAACAAACTGAGCCACCCAGGCGCCCTGCCCCTCTTGTGTTTTTGATAATAATCATTCTAACAGCTGTGAAGTGATATCTTCTTGTGTTCTTGAACTGCATCTTCCTGAGAATTAGTAGCACTGAGTACCTTTTCATGGACCTGTTGACCATCTGTGTGTCTTCTTTGGAAAAGTGTCTATTCAGATTCGCTGTCTATTTGTAAATGAGGTTGTTTTTTTTGAAACAGAGTTGTATGAGTTCTTTACATATTTTGGATCTTAATCCCTGATCAGATACATTATTTGCAAGTATTTTCTCCTGTTTGGTAGTTTGCCTTTTCATTTTGTTGATGGTTTGTTGTTTTTTGTTTTTTGGTTTTTTTTTTTTTTTGCTGTGAAGATTTTTAGTTTGATGTAGTTCCACTTTTTTTTGTCTTGTTTTGTTTTTTTGCTTTTGTTGCCTTCGCTTTTGGTGTCGGGTCCGAAAAATATCACGAAGACTAATGTCAAGGAGCTTGCTGCCTATATTTTCTTCTAGGATTTTTATGGTTCCAGGTCTTACATTTAAGTGTTTAATCCATTTTGATTTAGTTTTCATATATGGTATAAGATAATGGCCTGGTTTCATTCTTTTGCATGTGATTGTCCAGTTTTCTCAATGCAAATTATTGAAGAGACTATTGTTTCCCCATTGTGTATTCTTGGCCTCTTTGTTATAAATTAATTGGCTATATATGTGTGGCTTAATTTCTAGATTCTCTATTCTGTTCTATTGATCTATGTGTCTGTTTTAATGACAATGTCATACTGTTTTGATTACCATAGCTTTCTAATACAGTTTGAAATTAGGAAGCGTGATGTCTTCAGTTTTGTTCTTCTTTCTCAAGATTGGTTTGACTATTTGGACAAGATTTCAGGAATGAGAGCAAAACAGTGCTGGAAGCAGAGCAGGACTGATCTGTCTCTGTCTAGAAAATTCACCATTTGACTTTTAAAATAAGGTACATACATTACTCTGATTTTAAAAAACTAAAAATTAATGTGCAGCTAGAGCCCAGAAAAAAAAGGGGGGGGGAATTCATCCCAGGGTTTCTGTAAAATCTGCAAGTAATCCTGATACAAAATCCAGTTTTAAAAACAAATTTTATGAGATTTCCATTTCTATGAGTTTAACAAGACTAGATACTTTCAAAATGGCCTCCACTACAAAATATCAAGTGATGGACAAATTAAAGTAAATATAGTTTTATTTTTTTTTAATTAAAAACAATTTTTTTCAACATTTATATATTTTTGAGAGACAGAGAAGGACAGAGCATGAGCAGGGGAGGGGCAGAGAGAGAGAGGGAGACACAGAATCCGAAGCAGGCTTTAGGCTCTGATCTGACAGCACAGAGCCCGATATGGGGCTTGGACCCACAAACCGTGAGATCGTGACCTCGGCTGAAGTCGGACACTCAACTGACTGAGCCACCCAGGCGCCCCAAAGTAAATATACTTTTAAATTCATTGCTAAACTCAAGGAGAAGAAGGAAAGTTCTGAGTTTTAAAAAATAAAGACAAAAACAAATAAAATAGAGCTAAAACTGGGATGGGGCGTTGACACAGCGAGTTGCCCCAGGGGGAACATGGAGAGGGTGAATGCATGGCCAGCAACCCATGCCATTCGGCCATCTTACCAGGAGCAGAAGCTTCTAATTCCTTCTTGTCTCATCTCATTCAAGCTGCTGCACATACATGAAACTGCACATTAGTTATCAACAAACTACTCTAAAAATGTATTTCTCTTCAAGGATATCATTCTACCATAGTAGAGCTTCATGTTTCTCACATGCCTGGTGTAGAAATTCTAGCAGCTGCCTGGCTTTCCTTCTTGTGGATAAATAAGGCCATCTTAATAAATATTGTGATTAGGACCATAATGGCACATTGTGATCGTTTTTAATAAATAACACCAACGGAATTGTTTCTCAGATGTGACACTAATGATTATGAATGGCCAAAGTGTTAGAGTTACATCAGAAACTCTTGGCTGAAAATTTTGGTGAGCATAAACTATAACGCTAGGAATGCAGAAAACATATGCAAAACTTTCTGCAGTTGTCTCAGTATCTTAGAATAATCCTCAAGGATTCATAACAGAAAATGCAAGAAACTAGAAGCTGATAATAGCTCAGCAGTTATTGTGTGAAGAAAATAAGGGTCAAATTGCGATAAAGAGAGCAGGATTGGAAGACTGTTAGAAAGTCTAGGCTCTGTTCAGTCTTTGTTTTTTTTTTTGTTTTTTTTTTTAAATTTTTTTTAATGTTTATTTATTTTTGAGACAGAGAGAGACAGAGCATGAACGGGGGAGGGTCAGAGAGAGGGAGACACAGAATCTGAAACAGGCTCCAGGCTCTGAGCTGTCAGCACAGAACCCGACATGGGGCTTGAACTCACAGACTGCAAGATCATGACCTGAGCCAAAGTCGGACGCTTAACCGACTGAGCCACCCAGGCGCCCCTGTTCAGTCTTTGTTTTTAGGGAGTGTAGTAAAACAGGTTAAAAATAAAAAAATTGACATTGTATGGTGTTAGAATCTGAAACCCTCGAAACTTCAGGATTATAGAGTTTTGCTTTTTAATTATCCAAGTGGTCAGATAAAGACAGCTCACGCTGATGGAACAGAGCTGTGACTCACTCTTCTTCTGTGATTACATCACGTTGCCACTTTATCTTCACAACACCTTCATTTATTTGCAATGTGCCCTTCCACTCACCTTCTAAAACTGAATCCTTCCCATTCCTTTCACCTTCTTGAGACTGGCTGATTAGGAACAAATTCTGCATCGACTCAAAGCTTACTTTCACTTCCTTAAAAAGAAAATAGAAGGAAAAGGGACTGGGATCTTATTAAAAAAGATGTTCAAGGCCAGCTCTGTTGAGCAGTCTCATGACCTTCCAGTGGTGACACTGTTGGGCAGGTGCCAAGGAGAGGATGAGTCCGGGGGGCTGAGCTGCATGAACACGTGCCCCGGAGCTTCAGCATCACCGTCTTGTTTCTTGAGACGTTCCTCTGGCTAGCGGGGGCTCCGGCAGCACTGAGGAGTAAGCTCTTTGTCTCCAGTCCCTTCTCACCCTTCATGTCTGTCACCATCGCTTTGTAGATGGAGCACCTTATGCTGTGCGTGCCTCTCTAAAGCCCCTTTTCTACAGCCAGGATGCCCCTCCCCCCGGGTCTGCGCCTTCATTTCCTCAGCCCTGTGCATTTTGGCCGCGTGCCACTCATTGTCCTCCCTTCACTTTCCTGGGGAAAGATAGAGTGACATTGAACTGATGAACATGCAAAAATCTGTGAGGTAGAGACGTGGGGGAGGCAATTTTAGTTGGAGGCAACAGCAGGAATAAAGCTACGGAGGTTTACAGCTGACTTACCTCGGGAAAGGCGAGTCGTGAGATGTGGCTAAAGTAGATTACGTGGTGTAGGGAAGCGAATTTGGGGTACAAGGAGGAAAAGGTGGAGCTGGAAGGGAGGGTGGCAGCTAAACTATGAAGGGCTGAGCACTAGGTAGAAAAGACAAAAGAGAAATCCTTCCTCCTCTCCCAGGAAACATTGGACTTTGCGAGGCAGCGTGTCCATCATGACTATGTCACTGAGTCTTTAGCATGATGCAAACGTTAGGGTGAGTTGGACTAGGCATGGCCAGATTTGCGGAAAGGGTTGCCAACTACGGCCAGTGGGCTAAACCAGCCTGCTGCCTGCTTTTTTGCACAGTCCAAGAGCCTGTAAGAGTGGGGTTACCTTGTTAAATTGTTGATGGAAAGCCGGAGGTGTGAAACTGACACAAAACTGAAATTCCAAGGTCCACAAATAAAGTTTTACTGGGACCCAGCCATGCTCATTTGTTATGCACAGACTTCTTTTTTGCTACAAGGGTGGAATTGGGTAGTTGTGACGGAAATCATATGGCCCACAAAGCCTAACCCATTTACTAGCTGGTTTTGTTTTGAGAATTGTGCTGAACCCTGTCTTAAGCCCTTCAAGAACGAAGGAGTGGAACACCAGAGAGGAAGCCCAGACCAGTATTGAGCCATAGAAAGATGGCTCAAGTTTTATGGAACCTAGTCCAGAAAACGCTTTAACTAAATTTATTAATTCTAGGGACCATGATTTCCCTGGCATTTATTCCCCTGCAGTATACTGAGACGTTATAATATACCATTTTTAGTATGAAATATATGGATTAAATGTATATATATTTTTAATTCAAAATGATCTATGGGAAATCTAGAAGGCTGTGTTGACAGTTGTGATTGACATGCATTTTCAGAAGCGTTCACATGGTTGAATAGTAATACAAAAAAGGAGTATATTTCAGAATCAGGGATCCAAATCAATATAGGTAAATTACTGAAAGCTTTCCTAACCTTTTTAAAATTCATCTGTCTTTATGAGAGCAGTAATGCCAATCATACATTTCTCCTTTACTGTGGGTAATTTTAAAATTCTTCTCATAAGGCCAAGAGACATTACCTTATACACTGTCTTTAAATATTTTTTTTAATTTTTTTTTAACGTTTATTTGTTTTTGAGACAGAGAGAGACAGAGCATGAACAGGGGAGGGGCAGAGAGAGAGGGAGACACAGAATCCGAAACAGGCTCCAGGCTCTGAGCAGTCAGCACAGAGCCCGACGCGGGGCTCAAACTCACGGACCGTGAGATCATGACCTGAGCCGAAGTCAGACGCTCAACCGACCGAGCCACCCAGGTGCCCCTAAATTTTTTTAATGTTTATTTTTGAGAGAGAGAGAGAGAGAGAGAGAGCACGCAAGCGGGGGGTGGGCGGAGGAGGGGAAGAGACAGAGACACAGAATCTGAAGCAGGCTCCAGGCACAGAGCCGGATGCAGGACTCAAACCCACGAACCTTGAGATCATGACCTGAGTGGATGCCAGACGCTTAACCGACTGAGCCACTCAGGCACCCCTAAACTGTCTTTAAAATTTTTTAAAGCAACCTTTACTTTCTGTACTCCCCAGAGTCATAATCACATATTGATCCAAATTAAGAGGAAAATGTATAATTGAGAAGTTCTGGTGCAAGAGAGATGGGTGAAGGATGTAATACGGTGTTGGGAGGAAAAGGTTAGTTGATTGTGAGACCGTGGTAGAGTTCCTAGAGCTGTCTGCCAGTTGATGTGTAGTATTTCAGAAGATCCAGCATTCCCAGCTGAGAGCCTCTGTCTCCCTGGGGATGGTAAGAATAGAGGTTGTATCAATCAGCGTTCAGTTGCAAGAAAGGTAACTAGTCATTTTAAACAGAAAGAGACTTAATTCAGAGAATTAGCTGTTTATGAAATCAGTGGAAATGTTGATGGAGCAGAGTCTGGGATGGGCCTTCAGGAATGACTCCCAAGACACTGCAGAACTTACCAGCTTGGGGAGCAACTCCCTCTTTCATGAAGGCGGGGAACAGTATGCTCCTTCTGGATCAGGAATCTGCTGCTGCCTTCCTCTGCCACTGATTCCCTTGAAGCTGGGAGTTGAGGGCTCCCAGCTGGATGATGCTGCAGAAATACAGCTCGACAACCTTATCTTCCAGGGAAATTCAGCCAAAAGCAGCAGGAAGATGACCTCTGTCTCACTTTCATGTTCCAAAACTTACACAAGTGCTTCTAACTGGGAACCCTATTAGAACCCTAGCTGCAAGAGATTCTGGGAAATGTAGTCTGTAGACTTCTAGCCCCTGTATGTAGGAAAGCACACAACTCTTGGTTCATCGGTTGTAACAAATATACTACAACTAATGCAAGATGTTCCTAACAGGGCAGAGGAGGGAGTATATGAGAACTTTGTACTTTCTGTTCAATTTTTCTGTAAACTTAAATTGCTCTAAGAAATAAAACCTAATAATTAAAAAAAATAATAATAACAACAATAAAAAACTAGCCCAGCTGGCATGTGGCAGGACCAGTAGTTAAGCTCAGAAGTGTTTGGCTCTAAGAATGCATGTGATTTAAGTGATACTCTGAGTTCTGGAGGCTCTGGTGCCCTCAGAATTTCATAAACCCATCTAAAAGCTGACAGCGATCATCTCATCCCAGGAGTCATGGGTCTGCTTCATTCTTTGTCACCTTGTCATTCTTTGTTCTCCTTAAGTGCTCCCAGGTGATAACACTGAATTGGGTTTAATGGGCCTACTTGCAGGGAGCTGTCAATTCCATCATCTTTAAATAATTAGTTCCAAGATTTTCATGGGCGTCGTATACCATCTACACATGAATCCGCTTCTTCGGAAGTAAATAAATTGCTTTCCACTTGGGCCAAACTTACTTGCCTGCTGATATCTTCACGACGATAAAAAGGCGTTGGTTTCACTTTAAACTGGCATTCGGGGGAAAATGTTTATTGATAAAAACAATAATCTGGCCAACCCTTTAAACTGAGAACTACCTTTTTGCTCTCGAATCTTTATCTCCTTCTTTGAGAAGTGTTATACACTAAAGCACTGGAAACTAATTTTTCCGCCCTTTGTATATAATGGCTTAGTAATGTCCTCAATGAGATTCTATCATCAAAATTCATAGCTGCTAATACTCTTCCCTTCCGCATCTTGTAACTCCTATGCAAGTGATAGATATTTATATCTGTTTGGTAGGAGGATGTAGATTAGAAAATATAGATGAAGAAAAAGACGATAAATAATAAAATCACAGAATTTCTATAACTTAGAAATAACTACAGTTGACATATGTGTATATCCTTCTAAATGTTTCCAATGCGAAACTATGTATATTCCTGGGTTTGTCACATAAATGAACTCTGAACAGTTAACAAAGCTGTCCAGGGACCGAGGATCCCCTGATTTCGCCATTCCCTCATTCTGTATGCACATTTCCAACTCAAAGTCCATGTGGACTACCTGAGCTCCAACCATCATACCTATTTCATTTTGCAAGAATGAGGAAGTGATGAAGAAGGGCACACCCACTTCCTTTAAAGACACTTCTAAAAAAAAAAAAAAAAAAAAAAAAGACAGTTCTTTGTACCCTACTGGCCAGAACTTATTTGGGGAAATGTTTTCTTTATTCCAAGGGGCCCTTAGCTCAACTAACCATCAAATATTGTACTAAGAAGGAAAGGAAGGGGTGCCTGGTGTCTTAGTCGGTTAAGCATCCAGCTTTGGCTCAGGTCACGATCTTGTGGTTTGTGGGTTCAAGCCCCACATCAGCCTTTCTGCTGTCAGCACAGAGCCCACTTTGGATCCTCTGTCTCACTCCCTCTTTGCCCTTCCCCTGCTCACATGTGCACACTCTCTCTCTCAAAAAGAAATAAACATTAAAAAATATATTTTAAAAAAAGAAGGAAAAGGAAAATGGATACTGCTAGATGACAATTCTTGCCAAACACACATTTAAAAAAAATCATACTATTTTCTTAACAGGACTTTTTCATGTAACAATATAACATTAATGTCATCCTAAGTCATATGTATGTATCTGTAAAATCATTGTTTTGATGATGTTATATTACTTTATAGGTCCAAGTAATTTATTTAATCTATTCTCTATGAAGAATGACTTTTCTCAAATGTTTGATATTATAAAAAACCTTGTGGCAAGTATTCCCGAATATACATCTTTTCACACTTCTTTGACTATTTTTGAGAATACATTCCTACAGTAGGACTTACTCTAGTAGAGTGCACTTTCTTGAGTCAGCTGGTGGGCACATGGTAAACAGTTTTAATATATATTTTTCGAAAAGCTCAGTGGCTTGAACCAGGTTGTAGCAGCTTGTGAGAGACAGCAGTGTGCATGATATCATATTGGTATCTTGTGTTCATCGATATCATGTTGGTATCTTGAAGTCGGCCATAGTGGGAGTATTTACACCACGGAAATCAACAAATGCTACAAATAAGAACTTTTTCCCCTTTCCCTGGAGAACTGTTAAACTTTTATTGGCACACTATTTCCTGCAAAGTACTTCTACATCTTCAATCCTAACAGTTTATGAGGACCCATTATTTTCACGTCAAAACCCCTATCAGTGCTTAAAAACAGCAATAATTCCAATTGTAACTCATATATTCAAACATTAGTAATTCATAATACCTATTGTTATCTCTGGATTTTTTTTTCCATAGCTTGTTTGGAGATGGAAAACAATTTTGGGTATAGCTGGATAGATTTTGCACTCCATCAGATAGTATGGTCTGTTGAGGACAACTAAATTTTACACAGATTTGGCCTGATTGTGTGATAATTCCAAAGGTTTCTGTACTTTGGAAAATTGTTATTTATAAAAACATTTTAAATAATTGCTTTGGCACACATTGTTGATGTGTAAGGAACATCAAACTTGGTGACTCATAGAGAAGAAAGGGGAGAGAGTGATCAGAATCTGCTGGTCTTTTTTTTTTTTTTTTTTTTAACGTTTATTTATTATTGAGAGACAGAGAGAGACAGAGCATGAGCAGGGGAGGGGCAGAGAGAGGAGGAGACACAGAATCCGAAGCAGGCTCCAGGCTCTGAGCTGTCAGCCCAGAGCCTGACGCGGGGCTTCACCTCACCAACTGCAAGATCATGACCTGAGCCGAAGTCAGATGCTTAACCGACGGAGCCACCCAGGTGCCCCAGAAAATTCTAATGATCTTAAAGTCATCTGTAAAATATATATCTTTTAGTAAGTACTAGGCATAGGAAGTAAGATCAGATTCTGGATCAGAGCTGCCCTTCGTGCTGATCACCGATGGAGCTTTTTAAATTGTATAGTGTCTGCACTGCTCTCTATTCTCCTAAGTACTGATGGCAACGGTCCACCCGATGTGAGTTGGAGGTTGCAACTGAAATCACCACCATACCCCTCCGATATTTTTTTTCCATTCATGCTTTTGAAACGTTTGCTACATGAGATGGAGAAATCCTTTCCCCAGGTCCTTATCTCCCTTGTGAAGAATGTTGCAATAGAAGCTGGTTACAAACGCTGGCTTGAGATGGACAGTGCAGTCACCAAGTGTGTCCGTTTTCTAGGGCTGCGGTAAAAAAAAATTACCACCAAGTTGGTGGTGTAAAAGGACAAGAATGTATTCTGTCGTACCTCGGGAGGCCACAAGTCCCAAACCAAGAGGTCAGCAGTGTCGGTTCCTTCTGGAGTCACTAAGGGATAATTCATTCCATGCTTCTCTTCTAGCCTCTAGTGGCTGCCAGAAATCCTTGGTGTTCCATGACTTGTAGACACATCGCTCCGACCTCTGCCTCTATCTTCGTGTTACCTTCTCCGCTCTGTCTTTGTGTCTCAAATTTTCTTCTGCCTTTCTCTTACAGGGACACCTGGCTTTAGATTTAGGGCCCATCTTAAATCCAGGATGATCTCATCTTGAGAACCCTAACTCAGTTACAGCTGCAAAGACCCTGTTCCTAAATAAGGTCACATTCATAGGTTCTAGAAGTTAGAACATGTATTTCTGGAGGCGGGAGGCACTATACCAAGAGAAATCCTGAAAACAACTCTGATATCTAGGATAATAAATTTTGACTGGAAGGGATGGTAAAACGAAAGGTTTAAAAAGGTGGCATCAGGGGCGCCTGCGTGGCTCAGTCGGTTAAGCGTCCGACTTCGGCTCAGGTCATGATCTCACGGTCCGTGGGTTCGAGCCCCGCGTCAGGCTCTGAGCTGACAGCTCAGAGCCTGGAGCCTGTTTCAGATTCTGTGTCTCCCTCTCTCTCTGCCCCTCCCCCATTCATGCTCTGTCTCTCTCAGTCTCAAAAATAAATAAAAACATTAAAAAAAATTTTTAATAAAAAAAATAAAAAGGTAGCATCAGGGGTGCCTGGGTGACTCAGTTGGTTAAGCATCTGACTCTTGATGTCAGCTAAGGTTAAGATCTCAGGGTTTGTGAGATTCGCGCCCAGCATAGGGCTCTGTGCCGACAGCATAGAGCCTGCTTGAGATTCTCTCTCTGCTCCTTTTCCTGCTCTCTTTCTCTCTCAAAATAAATAAATAAACTTTAAAAAAAAGGTAGCATCAAGATATTGGGCTGGAATTGGGGGAAAGGTTCGGGATGGGAGGAGAAGTAATTTCCATCTTACTGAATGGGCGTTCTGAAAGGGGAGTCAGTTGATAACGCATGAAGAAAACTTTGGGCCTCTCCTTGCCAACCAAGTCTGTTGGCCTGACATGCTGTGGGTACCAAGAGAGAACCTAGGAATGCGACTAGAACTGAACCATCATGTGGGTGTTGGTTTCTCTGGCTTCCTTCCCATTTGTCTATTTTTTTGTTTATCATCCATTTAGTCAACATTTATTGAGCACTTACTATGTTCCTGCAACACACTGGGCTATCTCCTCCTCAAATGCATTGTTGACATTTTCTGTCCCTGTTTACATGCCGCATTGGATCGGATGTTACGTGGAGTTATATGTTGTCAAGTCAGTCACTAAGGTTAAAGTCAAACAGAGTCAAAATTGCCCTAGAAAACTCCTTAAAACATTTATAAGTACACTCACATGGTTTTCTCTATTACTGAACAAATGGTTCAGACATAACAAGCAATCACAGGATGAAGAGGAATGGAGCAAATCTTAAGTGATTAGCTTTCTTCTAACATCATTTCGGTTGTTTTATTTTTCCCTTTGCAAAGTTCACAGAATTAAATTTGTGGAAATTGTAAATGTAGTTCATGTGGCTCTAGCCAAAACCACACGAGCAACTGGAAACTTCCAAAGCTGTGAGAGCCAGAGGGAACCCCAGGGCTGTTTTGCTTGCTTGTTTGTTTAGAAGTCACTGTTGTGTGGTTGGAGACATGGGGGTCAGACAGGTCTGAGTTTGAGTCCAGATGCAACCACCTCTTTCTGTGTGATACAGAAAATTCCGGAAGAGACGCCTGCAATCTACAAAAGGCTGGGTTGCCTCATGGTTCATTTGAATGGTGCCCTCCCTCGTAAAGGACACCACAGTCAAGTATCCCCCGACACCTTGAAAACCATTTAATTCTTCACTGAAATCTCATGAAGATGCACCAAAGAGGAAGTGTGTCCATGGTACACAGTATACTTCCTTAAATTTCCCTCTCGCATCCCTTTTCCCCTATTTCATACATCACAGATGGTGGTGAACTGAAATTCCCACTTCTCGTCTTTAAAACTTCTGTTTATTTGCCCCCAGTTGTCTGCACTCTGGCTCTTCTGTCTCTCTTCCACCTCTAGCTTTTCTGATCTTAACTTCCTGCTCCTTTAAATGTAAAGCACGGAGATGGGTTTTAGCTGTTTTTTCAATTTTCTTGACTAGTCTGTCCCCCCACCCCCAGTCAGATCCACAGAGTGCAAAGCAAACCTACACAGAAAAATCCAGGATTAACTAGGATTCAAACTGAGCAGTGTGCTTTTGCTACTTACTAGCTAAGTGGTCTGGAGTAAGTCACCCTTAACTCTGATCCTCCCCTCCCTCCCTCTCTTCCCGCCTCCCTTCCTCCCTCCCTTCCTTCCTCCCTTCCTCCTTCCTCCCTCCTTTCCTTCCTTCACATGACCGTGAAGACCAAACAGATCTTGATTCTTTCCCCTTCCTTCTTTGGTGTCTCTTCCCCAACTAGAATTGTCCCTTTTTTTTTTTTCTTTCTTAAAAAAAATTTTTTTAAGTTTATTTATTTATTTTGAGATGGAGGGAGGGAGGGAAAGAGAGGGAGAGAGAGACAGAGAGACAGAGAGAGAACCAGAGCAGGGGAAGGGCAGAGACCAAGAGAGAGAATCCCAAGCAGGCTCTGCGCTAACAAGCCTGATGCAGGGCTCGATCTCATGAACCGTGAGATCATGACCTGAACCGAAACCAAAAGTCTGACACTTAACTGAGCCACCCAGGCACCCCTAGAGCCGTCCCTTTCTTCAGCCCCCAGGCTCTCTGTTTTCTTTTTTTCTAGCAAGGTCTCTTGCCACCTTCTCCTCCCCTAGTGAGGTTTCTCTATTCCAGACTGCCTCTGCTGTGTGTAGAGTTACTCTCTGCCTCAATTTCAATTATTCCGCGTTGAATGGGCATATCTGCCTGCACAGATATTTGAAGAACTGAAATGGCAATTAACAGATGTATATTTGAGGTTATTTTAAAACATCTTTGTGTCTTCCTGCTTTCTTTACTTCCGTGGCTATTTATTCTGATTTTAGTGATTCTGTGTTTCTCCACTGGCATCTTTTCAGGTCTATACTGACCTGACTCAGAGTTCTGGAAAACACCATCTTTGAATGCAGTTGAAAAACCCCCATTTTGATGGCTTTATAGAACCTAATAAGAGGTTTCAAAACTCACTGCATTTCTTCCTATTTCTACCTGGCTGTGAGCCTCTTTTCTTAAAGGCTTCAGCTAAAGGGAATTGGTCGACAGTGATTATTATAATTATTTTCTATTATGGAAAGGGCACTGTGCTTGGTGCACTGGGGGATACAGAGAGGAATAAGACCAAAGCCGTGTCCTCTGGAGCCTCACAGATGCACAAGAGGAAGATGTCCGTACTAATAACCTTATTAAGATAGCATGAGACATTTGCCATCCTCCGAAGCTGCCAACCGTTAGTTACTGAATGGTTTTGGTGGTTTCCATGGCATTTTGCAAAACACAGTGATTTTCCTCTTGTGGTTTGTACATAAAGGTTTTCCAGCTAACTACACTAGTGGGGGAAATAGATTTGTATCAATTTATCATTAAATGAGCAAATGACCAAATTAGGTTTTTATTGCAGTTTTGGAGCGATAATAAAGCAGGCTTTCCACAGTCTACTGACTCCACGTTCTAAAATCGTTTTTGGAAGGGTGTTTTTCCTTTTATTCACGAAAAGTAAGGTGTTGCGGGTTGGGGCACAGGAGAAGGAACTCAGAATCCGGACAAGATAGTTATCTGTTCCCAACTTAAGTTTTTCAGCTAAGTCTAGTGGGGCAGTCGCATGAATCCTTGGGAAGATCCAGACTACCCCAGGTGGCACATAATTCCAAGTGGTGTAAGCTAGAGGGTGAGTCAAGGAGAGCTTGATAGACATATTGGTTGGGAAGCAAGTCCTTTGCTGTGATGCCCAGGGGGAGGAAAATAGAGCCAAGAAAACAGTTGCTGAAGCTGGGCACTATGGCGCTGTGTTAATGTAATTGGGTTTTCTTCCTTTCCTTCTGAAACTCCAGTGGCCTGAGGATGCAAAAATCCAGAGGAGGGAAATGCAGAGAAAGGCTGTTTTTGCTCTCACTTAAATCAATGGTTTGTTGGATTTTTTAAGCAAATATTCTTTTCCATTTTACTACTTTCTAGATAATATTTCTGGGAACACACGGAACAGCGGATTCCTTTTTTTTGTTCTGATTGCAATGTCACCTCTGTGTGAGAAGAGAGACCAAGAGTTTCTGTTAAACAACATCTCAACAGCTTCTTCTAACCTGAAATTTGAGTCCTTTCTTAAGGCGTTGAATCATGAATAGATAATGCCTCTGAGGACATCAGCATTTGAAACACAAGAAACCAGATGCCTTTAACAAATCCTGCTACTTAATCTTTCTCTTCCCAAGTTTGTTACTTTATATCTCTTACTTTCTGAGCTATAAGTTGATGTTCCTGTTTTTAAAGTTTATTTATTTGTTTATTTGGAGGGAGGAGGGGGAGGGAGGGAGAGAGACAGAGAGAGAGAGGGAGAGAGAGAGAGAGAGAGAGAGAGAAAATCCCAACTAGGCTTTGCACCTTCAGCTCAGCCCAGTGTGGGGCTTGAACTCACAAACTGTGAGATCATGACCTGAGCCAGAATCAAGAGTTGGACACTTAACCAACTGAGCCACCCAGGCGCCCCTAAGTTGATGTTCCTTAAAACACATTATTCTTTTTTTACAGATAAACATTTTTTAAAAAAACATTTATTATTGAGAGGCAGAGAGAGACAGAGCATGGGCACGGGAGGGGGCAGAGAGAGGAGGAGAGACAGAATCCGAAGCAGGCTCCGAGCTCTGAGCTGTTAGCATAGAGCCCAACACAGGGCTCAAACTCACAAACTGCGAGACCGTGACCTGAGTTGAAGTCGGACGCCCAACCGACTGAGCCACCCGGGCACCCCGGCAGGTAAACATTTTTATGCCATCTTAATATAATCCCTTTGAGTTCTACACCAACATATGCAGCTACACAAATGTTCAAAGGCTCTTTATTGACAGTAAAGCTTAACTTTTCCTCGATTGTTTTCATGTTCTTAATGGATATGTGATGATTGCATGATTTAGTTTTGTAACTAGAATTTTAAGATCGGAAACATCCACACAAGTCTCTAATTTTTCCCAGGAAACAAAAACCTGGGATGCTAAAATCACTATCTGACGGACTACAACTCAAGTCTCTGACCATCATCCAACAGTGCTGTCTTCTTATTCAGGGTGGGGATGCTGAGGACGGGGCCTGAGTAAAGGAGTACCTGGTGGAAAGAAGCAGCTGTTTAGCTGAGCTATAATCTATGGCGGGAATTATTAAATATTTTTTTTAATGTTTATTTATTTTTGAGAGAGAGCACGAGCGGGGGAGGGGCAGAGAGAGAGGGAGACACAGAATCCGAAGCAGGCTCCGGGCTCTGAGCTGTCAGCACAGAGCCCCACCGCGGGGCTCGAACCCACGAGCTGTGAGATCATGACCTGAGCCGAAGTCGGATGCCCAACCGAAAGAGCCACCCAGGCGCCCCTATGGCGGAATTAGTAATGCCTTATGATCCTCAAGTTTGGGGGACGTTAGCTTCTTTCTGTCTCGTAAACTTTTGGGTGCATCTGCCAACAATGGACGTGACAGCTGTGTGGGCATGCAGAATTGGGCGGGTGAGCTCATTCTGAAGTGTAGTGGGAAAGCAGTAACTGAAAGAGGAGTACAGGGAGTCCTTCCTTCTTCTCGAGGTTACCTGTGCGTTTTTTCAGGTGTGCAACATTGAACAGGCAGTAGCGTGCAATAGTTCAACCCCTGGGTTCCCATCACTGAGTCTGAATCCCGGTTTGGCCACTTGGGTAATTATACTTGGATAATTTAAGACAAAGTGCATCTTCGTACCTCAGTCTGCACATTTTTAAAATGAAGATAATAATAGAGCCTACTTTATACATTTGTTATGAGGATTAAATGCTATTAATATAAGATTGATGTTTCATGCTCAAAAAAAAAAAAAAAACCCCACATTGGCCTTTTTAATAAAAAGTGTTTGGAATTCTTTTTTTTTTTTTTTAAGTATATTTTTTTGAGAGGGAGAGCATAAGTTGGGGAGGGGCAGAAAGATGGAGACACAGAAGCCAAAGCAGGCTCCGTGCCATCAGGCAGAGCCGGATGCGGGGCTTCAACTCACAAACTGTGATCTCATGACCTGAGCCGAGATCGAGAGTCGGCCCCTCGACTGACTGAACCACCAGCGCGCCCCAAAAGTATTTGGAATTCTTCATCCCCTGTCTGGCTTTCAGTCTTTGGGGATGTCAGGACACAATTTGGGGCCACGGGTTTGCTACCTCTGAAACAGAGTCTGTTGTATATAGTCTCTTTTCTGGCATTTGCTCATTGCGAGGATAAGAAATCACGTAGACTTGAAAATTATTAATGTTCCACTCTCCCTGCCAAATACCTTCCCAGTGGAGAGGAGTGACGGGACTGTAAGTTAAAATTTATACTCTAAGCCTGAAACACACAGGATTGTTGTGAAGGGAGTGGAGATACCTTCCTGTAAGAGGACAGTGTGTAAAGATTGAACCAGCTGAATAATGAAGCGAAGCAGAGATATGAAGACCGTCACCCCTCACCTTTCAGCAGGGCCACAGATCTAAAAGCAGGGCCACTGCCTCATTATCCTGATGACTCAGAAGCCACAGCACTTCCGCTCTCCTCTGCTGTCCTTGCAAATTAAATTCATTGTTCTACAAGATGTCTGTGGTTCCCAGAAATGACGCAAGCGGTTTGTGCCCTGTTCAAAAGCCCGACATCTGACTCTCAGGCCATCTCCCAAGTGAGCTGTACCCTGCTACTGTGTACGGCCACAGACGATTCCAGTAATCCCCCCTTTTCTTTCTTAGCAGAAGCCCAGAGAGGATTACGGCTATATGGACTCCCTTAACAAAAAGTCTTGCAAAACCTACCTTAAAAAATGTGGGTACTCTTGCCGAGACACGCCAGAAAAAAGTGAATTCCTTTTGATATTGTTGGCTCAAATGGGAGCGTTTGACCACCCACAGGGCGAAAAGCAGGCCTTTAATAGTTGCTTAGAAGCCAAACAGAGAGGCACGGGTTAACACGGGTTAGTTAAGTAGTGAATGCACATTAGTCCTTCAGGCTCTTGTCCTTGAAACGAGCTTGAAATGCTTTGTAAATGTAGCCCAAGTGAGAGGCACAGTTTCTTGAGCATCTTTTGTCACGTGAAGTCATTTACAAGCGGCAAAAACAACAGCCTCACCGAGGAAACCACACCTGTCAGCGGCACGGTGGTCAGTAGGAAGCTGGCGTGGGGATGTGCCCGCGAGGTGAGTCAGCGGCTGCCATTCCAATCACATTCCACTTTCTCTAAAGGATGGTGTTTGTCAGGCTGGTTTTTTTTTTTTTAACCCAACAAAAACATCTCGCTATGCTCCCCTCCGTGGTTAACATTTTCCAGTAAGTGTAGCAGTGTCAGCATTCGAATTTTTATAATCCTGTAAAGTAACTAGGGCAAGTATTCCTTTGTCCATTCATAGATGAGGAGGTTGACGATCAGAGGGGTCAGTGAACTTGCCCCAAAGCACACAGCCAGGTCTCACCTCCACGTTTGCTGATATCACGCTGGTGCGGGCTCCAGGGGAGCTAGCTCTGGGAAGGAAAACTTTGGGAGGGGGGCGGGGGGGACACCCTCACGGCCCCGACTGCAACAGAAGCTCCCTGGCGTTGATGCAAAGCCCAGTGTTTTTATGAGAGCCACGTGTGGATGCGGACTGGTAATTTGGGGATATAAAACGAGCCTTGCCGTAAGAAGCTTACATTTCAGGAGTGGTGAACAGTGCAGGCAGATGTGTTACTGCAGAGGAAAATCACCAGCCAGAGTATCTGCAGCGATTTCCTCTGAAATAGGCGTGTCATTGTGTGAAGCTCAGATTGCCAAAGGAGCGTAACTTTTAGGAGGTGTTGCTTGCCGTAGGATAGACACAAATTATAATATAACCTATTGCATTATATGTATTCTACAGAAGGTATACTATGCATCTATAGTAAAACGATTTCACATTTTTAGTGGCTATTGATCTATCGGCAGGTGACCCAGAGATTTCCCTCTTGTTGGGTTCTCTTCATGGATACCCTTGTCCTCACTTCTAACTTCTTCATTAAGTTTCTTCTGTATTTGACAGATCCTTTATGATGACTGTAATGGCATCTAGGCCCAGAAACACATGCCCTTTGCATGTATTATTCATTTAACTTTCACAGCACTCCTAGGAGGGAGGATTATTCCTATTTTATAGAGGAAGACGCTGAAGCCTAGAGAGGATACCTTACCTAAAGTTACTAAGCCCGAAGTTACCCAGAAATGTAATGGCTTATAATACCAGTTGTTTTATTAGATTCCACAGTTTTGTGGGTCAGGGATTTAGGCAGGACTCAGCAGAGAAAGCTGGACTGTGTTCCATATGACATCAGCTAGGGCGGCTTGTCTGGGACTAGATAATCTATTTCAAGATGGCTCACCCACACGGTAGGCAACTGGGCTGTTAGCCAGCACACTTAGTCGTTCTCCACGTGGGCCTCTCCGTGTCGCTGCTTGGGCTTCCTCATGGCATATTGGTTATGTTCCAAGAGTATGTATTCCAGGAGGCAAGAAGTGGAAACTGCCAATCTCTTAAGGCTTGGTCCCAGAAACTGCCATGGTGTCTCAGCTGTATGTCATTGCTCAGGAAGTTATAGAGTTCCCCTAGATTAAAAGACAAGAACATAGAATAGACCTGACCTGCCATTGGGAGGAGTGCCAAAGAATTTGCAGCCTTGTTTAATCTACCGCGGCGAGGATGACCATCCAGATTATAGTCATGACACGGTATTGCGTCTCAGCTAGTACAATGCCAGGTGCGTTTCTCAATCACTGCATTTGTCTTTGTGTGAGAGTGACTAAACCATGAGCTCCTTGAGAGCAGGGATCTTGCCTTTTACATCGTGGTGAGGCACAGTGCCCACCCAAGCATAGCTGATGATCCATAAATGCTGGAGGAATGAATGACACAGAGCTGAGTTCTACCCCTGGCTCTGCTTTGAAGCAACTCTATTAGCCCAAGCAGGATATTGAACTACTCTGGGTTTGTTACCTGTGCAGAAAAATGAGAGGATGGGATTACATGACCCCTGTAGTCTTCATTTTCCCAGCACTACCATTTATCAGTGTCCTTGGGCTGCTGTAACAAAATACCATAAATCAAGCAGGGGAAACAACAGACAGTTATGTTTCCCAGTTCTGGAGGCCAGGAAGTCCAAGACTAAGATGTCTGATTTGGTTCCAGGTGCGAATCCTCTTCCTGGCTTGCAGACAACCACTTCTTGCTGTGTTCTCATATGTTGGGGTGGGGGAAGGAAGGAAGGAAGGAGGGAGAGAGAGAGAGAGAGGGAGAGGGAGGGAGAGAGAGGGAGAGAGAGCGTGAGCACGTTCACAAGAGCTCTGGTCCCTCTTCCTTTTCTTATAAGGAGACCAATCCTGTCCTGGGGCCTCTACTCTTATGACCTCATCTAAACCTAATTGCCTCCCAAAGGTCCCACATCCTAATACCATGACATCGGGAGTTATGGCTTTGACATATGGATTTTGGGAGACACTGTTTAGTCCATACCAACTATTCTACAAAATCTACTCAGGCTAACTAATTGAAAAAATAGAGAGATCTCAGATAGGAGTCTTAATGAGAGGAATCCAGGAGAGTGAAAAGAACGGAGTAGAGGAAAGGATTGTTCTGTTGAGAAGAACAAAGGATGCGGTCAAGCAGACGGATGGATTTTAGGCTCAGACGCAAATATTGGAATTACGTTGGTGGCCCTTGGACCAGAAGGAAGGAATCTAATGGAGGCTCTTTCAAAAGTTGAGGACTTGGGAGCTATTAGGCCAAAAAGAGTAGGAGAGATTTATAAATCAAAGTGCGCACCACATTTTGTAGCTGGGTGATGAGGGAATGCCAGTTTATCTAGCATCAGCAGTGGTTCCCAACTATGACTGTACAGAGAATTCTCTGATGAGCTTTTAAAAAATACTGATGCCTGTATTTTTTAATACAGCCTCCTTCTGATAATACTGATCCTCCCAAGACCACTCAGTTGAGGTTTTCTGGAGATGGGACCGGAGCATCACTATTTTCCAAAGACCCCCGGCGATTCCACTGTGCAGCCAGGGCTGACAATTTCTAATTAGAGTTAGTTAAAGGCACTAGATTTCTGGCTGTGGTGGAATGATGAGAAAGTGAGGATTGAAAGCTGACAGCCACCAAATAACTTGGGATGTGGGTTGTATGGTATATAGATTATGACTTCCCAAAGATGTCCACATCCTAATCCTTAATAGCTGTGAATAGGTTAGGTTTTATGGCAAAGGGGAATTAAGGTTGCTAATCAGCTGGCCTTAAAATGGGGAGATTATCCTGGAGTATCCAAATAGGTCCAATGTAATCACAAGGGTCCTTAGGAAGAGGAAGAGGAAGGTAGAGGCAGAGAGGCAGAAGGAGAGGTGGCTATGAGAGCATAGTCAGAGAGATGCAACATTGCTAGCTTTGAAGATAGAGGAGGCACCTTGAATGAAGAAATGTGGGCTGCTTCTAGAAACAGTTTTCAAGAAAACAAACAGAAAAAAAATTTTTTTAAATAATACTAATAATAAAAAAAAAAAAAAAAAAAAAAAAAGGATTCTGCTCTAGAGTGTCCGGAAAAGAATGCAGCTCAGTTGACCTAAAACCTTGCTTTTGGCCTGGTGAGACCTGTGTCAGACTTCTGACCTACAAAACTGCAAAGTAGATTCGTGTTGCTTTAAGCTGCTGAGCATGTGGTCATTTATTACAGCAGCCTCAGGAAGCTAATACATGTGGTCAGTTGGAGGAGGTAAATGTTGATGAACTTTTGCAGGGGCCTTGTTGGTGGAGGAGAAACTCTGAGAGATAGGTGTTAGAATTGCAGTCTTATCGGGATTTTTTTTTTTTTTTTTTTTTTTTTAATCTCAGGGCTGTAGCATACCTCCTCAGAAGGTTTAAAATCAAAAGTCAAAGGAATAGGCTATTATGTGTGTCACTAAATTCATCAATGGAGTCAGAGGGAAGAAATTCCTGGAAACTTTTCGCAGCAATATTGCTTGAATCGTGATCAACTTCACTGATCTAAAGGCTGACAAAACACGTGTTTTACCTGGATGGTTTTGAATTACTTAAGTCCCCGAAGAAATAGATAGGATCTGCAGCTTTCTCACAGCTCATCACCGGAATGTAAACCGGAGCTTAATATTCCTATCGCTCTCCTCTAATCAGATCTCTAGACTCTGCTGATGTTTTTTCATTGGGTCCTCCTGAATAAGAAAATAATTGGATAATCACACATGCTCGCGTGCGCGCGCACACACACACACACACACACACACATACACAGAGCATATGAGAGATCAAAGAACCTCCCATATGTACATGTATTCACTAAAGTGCATTTATTGGGGATTTATATATGACTTGTGTTAGGGATTCATCAATGAACGTGACAGGCGAAGTCCTGGTTCTCGTGGAGCTCACAGCCTGGTGGAGAACACAGACAAGTAATTGGGTGAGTTAGAGTAGAGCAGAAAATACAGGTTGCTATAAAACAGGCAACTGGCTCCGTGTAGGAGTGGGAAAGAAGGATATGTCCAGGGGAGGGGCTTCCTGGGGGAAGAGAATTTCTAAGCGGTATCAGCAAACTCTGGGATACCTTTAAAAATGGAAATTCTCAGGCCCGTGAAACCAGACCTATTAAGCCTGAAATCCTGGGGATGAGACACCAAGATCTCTGTTTTATTACATCTCTGAGTGGTTTGGATACACGCTGAAGTTTGAGAACCAGAGGTCATACCTGGGCTGCACATTAGAATCGCTGGGAGCACTCCTACCACTGTCGCGGTGGCCCCTCTCCAGAGACATTGACTCAGTCGGTCTGGGAATAGAGCATAGGAATCAGTAGTTGTAAAGCTCTGGATGTTATAATGTGATTTCAACACGCAGTCAAGGTTGAGACCACTTCTCTAAGCTGGCAGCTGAGGCATGAGTCAGCGGGGCCGTGGGAGCTGGTGAGAGGGCAGGAAGGGTATTACAGCCTAGATGTACGAGAAAGCCTGAGGTTCCTAGGACTTGATAAGGCTAGAGAATACACACTACAAAACTCCATGGCTTAAAATAGGGTTCATACTTATACACGTAAGTGTTTATTGCAGTAGCTTTAAAACTTTAATGTGCATAGAAATTATCTGAGGATCTTGTAGGACACAGACCCTTATGCAGTAGGGAGGTTCTGTTGCCCCAGCTCTCCCTGAGCCTGCACGTCAGAGAGTGGATGGGGACTGCAGAAGTATCTTACGCTTCAGCCCAGGACCAACATAAGGACACCTCGCCCGGGGTGAATCGTGGATGCCCGTTGCTGGGTGGGTATGTTGTGAGGGTAAAAAGAAAAGATGCATCCTAGCACAACCTCCCAGCCGGCTCTCCTGATTATTTTCCATCAAGGTCGTACTGCTTTGAGCTCAGCAATAACCCCCCCACCTCCAATCTAGCTGAGTGCATCCCCCGGCCAGGCCCGCAGAGCCAGCTCATTAAGTGGCCGCTGGAGCTCTCTGTAACGTGCCAGCCAGCCAGGGAGGCGCTGGCCGAGGAGGGGGGCTCTCCGGGGACCTCTTTTCCCTCTCTCCCTCTTCCCACCTCCTCTGGCTGACGGCGGCGGTGCCTGCGGCAGAGCCTCCCTATGCAGCAGCCCCTTGCACTTGGCTCGCGCTTCTGGGCGCTGTCCATGGTTGCAGCATCTTTCGGCGCGCCACGTCAGGAGGCCGCAGCGGGGCCCTGCGATTGGCGGAGGAGCCCCTCGCCATCCCCCAACACCCCCGCCCTCGCGCCCGGCCCGGAGCCCGGGCCCCCGAGCCCCGGCCCCGCAGGCGCGTGCCAGTGAGCGCGCGGGGCGCGCCCTGGGGCTCCCGGGCGGCACACCCACTTTCCTTATTAGGGCAGAGTCGACGCCCAGAGCGGGCGGCCGAGCGCGGGGGTGGGGCAGGGAGCCCAGGAAGGCGACAGCCGAGGGCGCAGCCACAGCCTCAGCCGCCTCCGAGCGGCAGGAGGGAACAGCGGTCGCTGCGCTCCGGCCAGCCAGTTTCCCGAGACCCCGCTTCTCTCCGCGGGGCAGAGATCTTCCTCTGTGCCCCGCCGGGTACCCCTAGTCCAAACGTCTCTCAACGACATGGAAGAATTTTTGCAACGCGCCAAATCTAAACTGGTAAGTTGGGGGAGCAAGGCTGTGTGCGTGCGTGTGTGTACCTGTGGTGTGTGTGTGTGTGTGTGTGTGTGCGCGCCCGCGCGCGCTGATGAAGGGGAAAGGGCATTGCAGCAGAGGAGGAAGAAACAACTTTGCCACTTAGTTGTCAGGGTGTGTGGGCTAAGCCTGGAAAGAATCTTTGGAGCTCGGGTCCTTACGGCTAGCAGTCTCTCTCCAGAATCCTGCCCCCGCGAAGTGCGGAGCTGGGGGTGGTCGTGGCCTGACGGAAGTTGGGTCCTGTGTGCCCAGTTTTGGGTCCTTTGGCCTGAGGTTGGAGAAAGGTACGTCCGGCCAAACTTCAATTTGCTTCTGAAGGCTAGAGGGTTAATGGGTGTGGTGCTCCTTTGGAAGAAAGAGCCCAGCCTTCTGCAGATGCAGTACCTGTAAGTGTAAAGCGGGAGGGGGGGTGGGGTGGGGAAGAAACCCTTAGAACTGTACTTTAGCTGGAGGCGGTGGCAAAGCGTAAGAGAGGAAGTTAGGGTGCTGCTAGGAAGGACGTTCCTGCGAATGCGCAGTTTACCCAAGCGTCCCCCACAAAGAGCTTGCTCCAGGGCAGAAGTAAGGGATGATCTCGTGTGACTCATGTGCCTCTCCCGTCCCTGTTCAGGGCCCTGTTCAGGTCCCTGTTCAGATCTGTAACTTGGGTAGAGGCAGAAGGGGAAAACCCCAACTGTTGCTGCCGATGTGGGGCAGCATGTTGTTGTTGTTCTCTTGGGAAGAGACCAGCATGTTGGCGGGTACCACTGAACCACTGTCCAAAGAGTGAACTGTGATTTTATTGTGTGCGTTTACAGTTGCTACACATTCTGGAACAGATTCTAGCGGCTTCCTAATTCCAAACTGTTTTGGCTCTCCAGCATAGCAGTAATAAACATAATGGGAATGTTTCTGTTTCAACACTTAGGAAAAAGCCTCCGCTCATTTAGAAGCAATATCTTTCGTGAACAGTGAAAGTACGTTTTATGGGCCTGGCAGAGGAGGAAATGCATAATTTATGATGCCTTTAACCTTTAAACCTTCAGAGAAGACAAAATACAAAGTCACCATGAAGGTGACGTCTTAATCACAAGGCAGGGTAGTTGCAGGATTGTTACAGTCCCTCATTTATCTTTGCACAACAAAGGGAGCGCAGACCCAAGTCTTACACTGATTTAACTCTAAGTATCTTTTACAAGACGTGAGAGTTGATTAATGCTAAGGTAAGTAGTAAGTATTTTGTTTTCTACCTCAAGTGTCCCAGAGACTCAAACCATTGTGGGGATTTCAGAAAGTTTGTGGTCATTTGTGTGTTTATTACTGACCCCCTTATAGTGTTACGAGAGCACTCGCACTCACTTGCATTTCTGATAGCGTAAGTAAACTCCCTGTTCTTTACCTAATGATGAGGGAGAAACGGTCAAAAAGAAGTCGATCGTGACAACTTATTTACTTGTTTGTTGTTGTTGTTTGTTGGTGGTGGATGAGAATGATTGGGCATCAGTGATACACATCGATTTAGACTGCACCTGTGTTTCACTCCTGAAACGTTTATTTTAACAATAAACATTTAGATTGTGGGGTCTGATGTGAGCAAGAGATTTGCCTCATTTCTTTTTTTTTAAAATGTTTTTATTTATTATTTTTGAGACAGAGAGAGGCAGAGCATGAACAGGGGAGGGGCAGAGAGAGAGGGAGACACAGAATCCAAAGCAGGCTCCAGGCTCTGAGCTGTCAGCACAGAGTCCGACGCGGGGCTTGAACCCATGAACGGTGAGCCGAAGTCGGACGCTTGACCGACTGAGCCACCCAGGCGCCCCTTGCCTCATTGCCAAAGAACAATTGCAGGCCTGGAAAAATTCCCTGTTTCAGAGCAATCAGTTGAAAGTAATGGGTAAGTTTATTTACCGAGTCCCTTCATTAGACGAGCAATTTGCTCTCTATCATTAAAAAAAAAGACAGGAAAGAGAAGTGGTTGTTTGAAATACTGTTTCTAGTTTCCTGTGTTAGCCAGGAGAACAATTACTGCTAATTTTATTTTTTCTTGGAATAGGTTTCTTGTTAGACTCTCAATGAGGCTTTCGTATTCAGCCGCAGGAAAGGTGTTCTGGTCACTTTTGGTGTCACATTGCCCCTGACAAATGATCTTTTCCAGGAAAATAAAACTTTTACCTAATTGCAACATTAACTATAGTTCAAGATAACCTTTCGTTTTAGATGACAGATAATCTTTGTTTTGGAGGAAGAAATTAAGTCAGTAATTATGACGTTCATTTGTGGGCACATTCCTAATCAATTAGTAAGATTTTAAAAAATCAGGCTAATACTTCAGAAAGCATTTGAAGGAGAAGAAATTATGCTGGCCTCATTAGGCCAGAATTAGATAGAACTGAGGTGTTTTCCATCAGAAAGCTGTTTTCCATCAGAAGTTAATATAGGCTTATCCCTATGATACCTTTAAAGAATCTAATTGACAGGTTGTTTTCCTACCTACTTGATTTCTCGCTTTGCTATTCTGTAATCATGATGTGTATCTTTCAATAGTTTGAAATTGTCAGTGTTCTTTCCAAAGTCCTAACATAACCTCACCCACCATTGGAACTAGCTAATTCCAATAGGCAAGAGAAGTTTTGAATTGCAACCATTTTGCATTTGTTAGTCATAGATAAAATTTCCAATGATCAAAACTTGGGAGACATTGTGCGTCTCTTTTCCTCCTGACCAGGAATATTTATTATTCATCTGTTATTGTGAGGGGAGCATCAGCTTTCCCATTCTAGGCCAGGCCCTTGTGTTGAGTGGAGATCTTTGAAGGGGAAGGGATGTTTTTGAATTTTTATCCGGTATTTTCAGGCTTGCGTCTGTTGAAATCGGGAGAGCATGCCCTCAAACCTTTTTCATCCTAGTCTGGTCCGGCTGATCCTTAAGCTGACGCATGTTCGGGGACGTAATCCCAACCCCTCCCCCCCAAATCTCTCCTTCTGATACACACCCTTCCTTCCTGAGAATATGCTGTGTTTATCAGAAGTGGCAAAAGTGGACCCCGAGTGTGGCCTCAGAGGGATCGCTCCTTCCTGGTTCTCCAATGGTTCTCTAGGGGGCCTGCCTTCTGCCTGGTTGGTACATGCTTGGGTGCCCGGTTCTTCTTGGTAAAAAAAATCTTAGCTGACTGGAGGGCAGCAAGGGAAGTCGTCACTTATTCCAAGCACAGTCTTCTGAGATGGCACCTCCCTGGCAAATACAGAATGACGAGTAGGAGGTGGACACAATGATGGTTCAACAGTCAAGCCAGCAGAGAAGCCAGGATTCACTCCCCTGATGTGAGCTCGCAGCTATGTCTCTGGGGTGGACACTCATTGCTAGAACTGGAAATGAGAATAAAAACACACTTTCTTTTTTTTTTTTTTTTTTCCTGCCAGGGCCCACCTGGCTTTTCTTCCACCTGCCCATTCAGAGCCTGGAAGAAGGACGGAGATCAAGTCTGATAGTTCCAGGCTTGTCCTGAAGTTTTAGCCATGCTCTCCTTTTTCAGTTATGCCGTTTCTATGGTGGTGTCTTATTCTTAGTCGTAGCATTTCGATGGTAAGAGAAATGGAGGGGGGGCAGGGAATAAGGGCTCCCTGCCCTAGACTGTGATTTGGGAAATGTCCCTCCATTTCATGGTGATGGGCTCAGAAAAGCATTCAGGCCAAGATGACCTCATGATGGCAGTAAATGGTCCAAGTTCCTATGAACTTTGTGTGTGTGTGGGGGGGGGGGGGGATGAAATAAATGAAGAATCAGAGCCCTGGGGTTCAGGCTGATGGGAAACCAAGGTCCCCACACTTGTGGGCTGGCTACCGAGCCTCTTACTGCCTGGATCCCACCGGCTGATTCAGTTCAAGCAGCTGCTGATGGGTTGGGGTGGGGGTGGGGGGTCACTGCAGTCCACATGCCCTATGATGTAGATCACCAGTCAGCCTTGGGTATGTGTGGGGGTGGGTGGAGGAGTGTCAGCTGCCACAGGATGGATCCAGGCCACATTAATGTCACAGGAATGCTGTTTTCAAAGAAAGGGTGGGGATAGGGCGGCCACTACAGTCTGAGGGATACATCTGTCTCTTCAGCAGCGACAGCTGCCGGTGAAGTGGTCAGTTCTGCAGTGGGTATTAGTGACCATGGGGACTTCTACAGGAGAACAGTCCTGGGTGACCTGAATGTCAACGTGGACTCTGTGCTGTGTGGCACAGGGACAAGAAAGCACGTTCGAAAACTCTAAAAGAACGACCGCGTTAGAGTTGTAGAGGAGGTGGGGTTTTTTAAGAAAGAAAGAAAGAAAGAAACACATTGCCGTGTGTCTACAGAGGCATCATCTTGACCCTGGAGGAATCTATTCCTGATTCTTTTATGGGAAGAAGAGTTGTCCATGTTGCAGATGACCGTTGCAGGTATTTGAGGGGGCCGCTGTGGAAAGGGCTAGGGGTGATAGAGCTGCTGCCACAGCAGTTTCACTTGGGGAGCTGAGCTCGTTCTGACCGCAGGCCACGGGATCAGCTCCCTCCCCATCCATGAGCGAGGGCCGGTGCACTTGAGACTTTGCCAGAGCCTTCCAGAGCAGGGAAGGAGACTCGGGAATCCAAAGCACTTCTGTGAATGTGGCGCCAGTCCCTTAAGGGCTGATGAGGAAAAAAGCCCACGATCGCTTTAGTGCTGGAGTCAGTTGCATTTGTCACTGCCGCGGCTTTCAGACCCAGGGCTGTGGGTTATCCAGCCCCGGGGCCTGCAGAGAAGAGTCAGACTTTTTCAGTGTAAATCTCACGGTGGACTGGTCTGCCTCAAAGGTAAAGGATTGGTCCCTGCCGTTCAGACAGCACCTTGGGTCTTGAAGGATGTGATTAGGTGAGCAAGGACACCATTTAATTAAGGACTTGGGAACATTTTATGCTAACTAGGTAAAAAGGCGACAGCTTTGGAATAACCTGTTTATTTCCATTTGTAACATTTGTTTGGGCAGATGTTAACGTTGTGTGGGGTTTGGCCGACCGGTCTGGAGAGCTCTTGTAAGCAATGGTGGCTTGGGGATAGAGGCATCACTCTCCCTGGACATCCTCTCCTCCCTGGTGTGCTAGTTGAGCAGTGAAAAGGGGGAGGGAGAACTACCCGGGTCTGCAAAAGATGAAGGCTGCAAAAGAGGAAAGACCATCTGGGGACCCGAGAAATAAAGTGCATGGTGTTGACTTGGTCATTGATTCTGTGCAGACCGTGGGGTTTGTGGTAGAGTCATAGAGTTTGGAGTGTTCTTTGAACAGAAACTGGGGAGGGGCATTCAAATTCAGGCAGCAGCATTCGCATGGAGTTTGATATGACTGGCACCCTCTGGGTTCGTGCAGTACACAATTGCACAACCGTACATGGCTTCCCTGCCTCAGGTCCTGGAGTAGCCCGCTCAGAATCTCTGGCACTGTGCCAAATCCATTTCTGTCTGAGCCCTGTGGCTTTGGGCTTTGGTTTCCAGGGGAGGTATCTTTCTCCTTAAGAGATCTTGAGAGGCAAGCTGGGTGCTAGATTGCTCTGAAAAATCCGACCCACAAAGCCCGGGTTAGAAAAACTAAGCTGGTAACACAGTCTTGGGTTTTTAATCTGAAAAAAATGGAATAGCGATACCCACTCTGCAGGTTTATTGTAAAGCCAAACGACTGTATCTACAGCCTTCATCGAAGAACCTGGCTGCTTCTGTCTCAGCGAATGGCATTTGTTGCTCATCCAGTTTGCCCAGCTGGAAACATCCTTTTCCTTCATCCCACCCCCACCCACCCTGCCCCTGGCATCACTAACTCATCAGGATGACCACTCTCCCGCCGCTGCCAGGGAGCGTCTTCTGCACCTCTAGAAACCTCGTGACCTTTCCATTGCTCTTTGGAGAACAATAGCACTCTTAGCAAGACCCCGGGATCTGGCCCAATGTGTCGCTCAGACTCTTGTGGCTTCTCCTCTTGCCCCCTTTGGCATAAAAAACCCCTGCCCCTTCTTCAGGTTAGGTGAAGAAAGGAAGTCTCACCGAAGGACCCTTCCCCATCCCCCCTGCCTCATTTCATGAGTATAGGTTGGTTTTTTTGGTCATGATTTTGGATCACTTACCTCAGCGTGTCGTTATATTTCTATTGGGCATGTTTGTCTGATTCATCAGAGTAAAAAATAGGTCTCTGTATGATTTTGTCCACCACTGTATATCAGGGCCTGGTGCAATGCCTGATATTTAGTAAGCTGTTTGTTTTGGCAATCAATCATGCCATATTAATGCTAATTAAGGACAAAGAGCCTTCCGAGTATGTCATCTAGAGACCCGTTCACCCCTTGCTCTGTTTGGCTGTTCTGTTTGCCAGTCTCCAGATTAATCTGAATGGCAGCATTCACTTTGACGAGGGGCTCAGGGCAGCAGATGGTTCAAGCGTCACGGGTCACCAGATCAGGGATTCCTTTTATGTTCACAAAGATCTTTGTCGCTTTGCACAACCTGTACTTGGCCTCGTCAGGTGTAATACGAGGAACAGCAAAGCAACCCTTGGTGTCACAGATCAGGCAGAAGTTCTCTTTGGTCTTGTCAGTGCTGATGACATCCATCAGCAGAGTAGGCTGTCACTTTGGATCTTGCCATTCGTCTTTTTTTTTTTTTTTAAGTTTATGTTTCTTTATTTTTGAGACAGAGAGAAACAGAGCACGCGTGGGTGAGGGGCAGAGAGAGAGGGAGACACAGAATCCGAGGTCGGCTCCAGGCTCCTCCGAGCTGTCAGCACAGAGCCGGACCTGCGGCTCGAACCCACGAACTGTGGGATCATGACCTGAGCCGCAGTCGGCCGCTTAACCGACTGAGCCACCCCGGGCGCCCCAGGATCTCGCCATTAATCTTAATGAACTGCCGCATGCGGATCTTCTTTCCTTAATTTCCTGTTAGGGCAGACTGAAGTCTGTTCCTTAGAAGGAGACGAGGGAGGATGTTCTCTCGGCTCGTGGGGACCGGTAGATGGACCAGGAGCAAACACATCGGTCAGCTGTTCCAGCCTCCGATGCTTTGGAGCTTCAACAGGCTTCAGATGCTTCTTGGGACCGTGAGCCACGCTTGTACTAGACGTAAAAAGAACAGAGTGTTTTTAGCATGAACGAAGACGTAGGGCAAGAGGCTTGAGCAAATCATACCGCATTGTAGTGGCTCAATAAAAACTAGTAAGTGGGTGGACAGGTGCAGATTCAGAGTGATCTGTATCTGAAGAGGGCAGGTGCCAGCACGCGCACCCACCCAGGTTGGTTTACTAGAAGGAGGTGAGAAACATTAAGGTCAAGGAGTGCCACACAACACTTTGCACGTAGTGTGTACTCCATATAAAATGTTACTAAAAACAAACGAGGCTAGTTTTTAGGCATACCTGCCTGGAATCTGCAAATCTTGGTTGAATTAAAGCATGAGTGGATTGGAGAGAGGCAGGGAAGGGAATGGGCCACTAAAAGTATCTGCAAAACCGCACTGGGTGGATCAGCAAACACAGCTTCTCGGTGCCTTGGATCTTCCTCTGTGTGGTTCAGAGACTAAAAGTTAGGCTCCCCCGATCTTAACTACCACACCAAGTCTGCCCAGCCTATTCTGCTGCCTCTAACATCTAATATCATGAGATAGGTTGGCAGGGAAGCTTCTTAGAGTCCTTGAGATGAAAGGTGCAGGCATTCCAGACTAGATCCGTTAGTATTTCTGTCCAGTCCTGAGACCGCAGACTTATGCAGGGGATGAACCCATGCGCCGTCCTGAGGCAGACGCCTTGTCCGGCCGGCATGCTGTTTGCGGTAGAACATGATTATGGTCTTCTATTTCATCTAACTCTCAGGGATGTGACCGACTTTCCCAGGTATTCTTATTAGCCTGTCATGTAAGAGTCTTCTTGACATGATGGTGTCCAGAAAAACTGCGTATCTTTGACTCCATGCGCTTTCTAGTTCTTGCTTTGGCTTCCAGGAAGCACAAAGTTATGTTTATGCTTATTCCTTAGCCTTGTGTTTCTTTTTTTAATTTCTTTTTTATTTTTTTATTAAAAATTTTTAATGTTTATTTATTATTGAGAGAGAGAGAGAGAGAGAGAGAGCATGAGCAGGGGAGGGGCAGAGAGAGGGGGAGACACAGAATCCGAAGCAGGCTCCAGGCTCCGAGCTGTCAGCCTAGAGCCTGACACGGGGCTCGAACTCACACACTGTGAGTGAGATCATGACCTGAGCCAAAGGCTGACGCTTAACCAACTGAGCCACCCAGGCGCCCCTGTATTTCTTTTTTTAAAATGTTCGTTTATTTATTTTTGAGAGAGAGAGTGTGTGTGAGGGAGGGGCAGGGAGAGAGGGAGAATCCTAAGCAGGCTCTGTGCTGCCAGAACAGAGCCCGATGCGGGGCTCTATCTCCCAAACCGTGAGATCATGACCTGAACCAAGATCAAGTTTTTCTAATTTTTATTGCTTAGTTTCTATCCTGTTATTATACTTGTTTTGTTGTGGGTTTTTTTTTTTTTTTTCTCGATGTGTTTTTTTATTACAAGCAGCTCACCCTTTTGGACCTTGGCAAGAATAAATAAATCCCTTTTCCGATAATGTATACGATCATGAACGTATTTTGGCAACAGGTCTGGTGTAATTCAAGGTTTATCTACTCACATATGGGAATTAGCTTTCTTCATGATTGTGCATATTGTGTGGGGGCTTCCAAACAGGTAGTTGAAATTAGACGTCAGCACCATCAAAACAGTATCTGTGTTCTCATCCTTAATGACAGCTGCCTTCCTTGGGAGCAGCAGTGATCACACATTCCTGTACCTGAGCCGGTAACCTGGAGCCCAGGAAGCAGCCCGTAGTAGAATTGCCTGCCTAAGGAGATTTACAAAGAATTTCATAGAGCATTTTGGGATTTGGAGGAACCTGGGAGATACCACTGTCTTCCTCATCACTTCTTTCCCCTCAATGCTGCATGGCGTGGTAGCTCACGGCCTGATTTCAGAGTCTGCCTTTGCCATTTTTATTTGCTGGGCAGGCAGCTTGGGTCACTTAGCCTCACCGAGTCTCGGTTTGCTCATCTATAAAATGAGAACGACATTAACACTCCTCTCTTAGGGCTGCTGCAGGTGTGCATGGTCCTGAGGTGAGAATATGCTCTCCATCTGTAGTCCTAAGGACACAAAAGAGACCACTGGGGGATCAGAGAGCCAGGAAGCCTTACTGACATTTTATAGGAACAGGGACAGTCCTTAGCTCCCTTTAGTTCACCTAAAATTTGGTGAATATCCGTCTTCCCTCTAAGAGATAGATGTTTTTCACTTACTGTGCACAATGGTCTGGTGAAGTAGCTAGCGGTCCCCTTTTGCAGTTGAGCAAACTGAGCCTTAGTGAGGCAGGGAGTTTGCCCAAGTTCTCACTGCCAATGAAAAGCAGAGCCAGAGTTTGCTCCCAGATCAGTGGACTCCAGTTCCAGGACTCTCTTCTTATAGCCTAAGTGCCTTTTCCCACCTGATCTCCTGGAATACTTAATTCCCTTTCAATTAAGAGTGGACAACTTGACAGGTTAATAGGAGGGTTGGATGGTAAGTTCACTTTGACCCAAGAGGGGTTTATTTCTGTGTTGACTGTTTTATATTATTAAAAGCCCTTGGACGGCTGAGTAATCAACTAATGTTATTGAGAACTAGCTATGAAAAAAATATGTGGCTCGGCTGTCTGTGATTTGCTTGAACAAGTTGGGAGATTTTCTCACTGTATGCCCATGCAAAAGGAATATAAAATACTGATAAACCATTTGGAAAATTGGTGTGTGCCTTGCTTTTACAGTGGTCAGAAATGTGGGAATTTAGTGAAGTTTTATTTTTATTTTATTTTATTTTAAAGTTTATTTTTATTTATTTTGAGAGAGAGAGAGTGAGCAGGGGAGGGGCAGAGAGAGAGAGAGAGAGAGGGAGGGAGGGAGAGAGGGAATCCCAAGCAGGCTCCATGCTACCAACACAGAGCCCGACGCTGGACTTGAACTCATGAGCCGTGAGATCATGACCTGAAATCAAGAGTGGGACGCTTAGTGGACTGAGCCACCCTGGTGACCCGAGAATTTAGTGAATTTGTAATAAGGAGAATACGTTTCAAAAAAAGTTTGAAGTTGCCCCTTACTTACTACCATCAGGGTTGTTGTCACAACTTTTGGTTTTGCAGATTTCTTCTTAGTCTCTTGCTGGAGGACTTCAAGATTATTTTGGTCGATTGATTGGCTGATGATTGGCACAGTGGGGTGGCTCTCCCCAGTGACACAGCTAGTGAGAAGACCTCAAGTTGGGAGACAGCTGTCAGTCCTGCCAAGTCTGTTTTTGGCTCTTGAGTCCACTGGCTTAGCAGTGCTCTAGAAAACTGCCGGTTATACTCGAGACACATAGGGGTGAAGGAAAGGGGAAGAAAGAAAAGAAGGAAGGTGGAGGTGGGATTGGAAGGAACCAGGAGAGAAGAGAAGGATCTGGGGGGATGGACACAGGGAAACGTGGTGAGGCGTAGGAGAACATCCTTCCAAAACCCAGGGCGGAATGAATTGGAGTTCACTCGTCTGGCATCATCAGCCAACCCTCGGTCTCCTGAAAGATGGAATTCTGCAAGAGCGGCTTTTCTTTAGGGAGCCAAAATTGATGACCGAAAGCACATCTTTACGAATAAAGAAGATGCGTGCACACAGATGAGCAAATAAGCCAAAAGCAGGACCAGACCTGTCAATACCGAGGACGAACTGGTGGTTGTCAGAAGGAAGGGGGGTGGGGGGATGGGCAAAACGGGTGGAGGCGAGTGGGAGACGCAGGCTTCCAGTTATGGGATGAATACGCCCCGGGAATAAAAGGTACAGCGTGGGGTACGTGGTCGGTGATATCGTAGCAGGGTTGTACGGTGACAGATGTTAGCTCCACTTGTGAGCGCAGCATAACCACACGGTTGTCAAATCACTATCCTGTGCACCGGAAACGAATATGACATTGTATGTCGACTGCACTCAAGTAAAAAAAGTAAAAAAAGAAAACATATCTTTTAAAGGTCGTTTTTTTTTTTTTTTTTTTCTCACGGGAAAATATCCTAAACTCGCTCCCTCTCTGAGCCTATTTGTTAAAATGTTTTTTTTTTTTCAACGTTTTTTATTTATTTTTGGGACAGAGAGAGACAGAGCATGAACGGGGGAGGGGCAGAGAGAGAGGGAGACACAGAATCGGAAACAGGCTCTAGGGTCCGAGCCATCAGCCCAGAGCCTGACGCGGGGCTTGAACTCACGGACCGCGAGATTGTGACCTGGCTGAAGTCGGACGCTTAACCGACTGCGACACCCAGGCACCCCACTCTCTGAGCCTATTTGTAAGGTGACATCTGTAAAACACAGCAATGCTGGGAACACAGCAACGACTCCCGAATGTTAGCCATCACCATCATCGTCATGATCGTCATCATCGTCATCATCGTCGTCATCATCATCATCATCATCATCACTTAGTCTGTGCTTTGACAAGATATTCACAAGCTTGATTTTCTCAGAGTGCGGTGACGGGAGAAGGGGTTGCCAGAGGCTGTAACTGCTGATGACTTACAGTGGAGGAATTGCCCAAACAAAACCAAAATCAAACAGAATCTACAAGACGCAGACCCAGGCCCTCAATAAGTGTCATTCCATCTGGAGTCGGGGAAACAGTTCTGAACATCTGTGCGGTGTCTGTGGCTATCACATCACTGGTGTTCACAGTGATAACCCTGAGCAAGCAAGGAGGAGAGGTCACGTAAGCCCAGTGTCCTGCTTGAGAAAACGGGTGGGGTGTGCAGGCAGTTTCCGAACAATTTCTAACTCCGATCATTCGAATAGAAAAGAAAATAGAAAGGAAATTGTCCCATGGAGGGTAAGCTTCGGTTGTCTGGAGAAGTCTCTCGCACAGGAGACCTCGTTCTTACGGGAAGCCAGATAATGTGAAATGTCATGGTTTTCATAACAAGTGATCATGAGTCAGGAGGGAGGGTGACGGTGCTAAAAATGTGAGCCTGATGTGAGGAGGCAGAAATAGGCCCGTGGCATGTAGAAGATGCAAAAAAAAAAAGGCCACTCCTCGCGCCCCGCTCCCGTCCTGAGCCCGAAACTAAAGCTGGCTCTGGACTCCACAAAAAAAGCTGCAGCGGGTGTAAACGAAGATCCCTGAGAACAGCCCCAGGGGGAGGGGCGGCTACTGATGGACTTTCAATTATTTGGAAGGATTTTGTGGGAGAGCTCTCATTCTCAGAAAGCATTTCTTTCCCTCGCTCAAACAAAAACAAAAACAAAAACAAAAACAAAAACAAAAACAAACCCAGGACTTATAGGATAAGTGGCTTTAAAAAAAAAAAAGAAAAGAAAAGAAGATGCCCATCCATTCAGTGAGGTCCAATTGTCGTGAAAATGATCTATCAGTTAATTGAAGGGTGCGAAAAAGAAAGGTGCGGGCCTGCATCTTGGCTCCCCAAAATGGAAAAGAACAGAGGCAGAGGTTCATCCCGAATGTAGGGGCATTTTGCTTGGCTTTGCACTCTTCATGGGTTTTCTCCAGCAAGGGGTCAGTGGCGCTGGCCAGATCAGCACCTGGCCCTGGGAAGACAGAAGTGTCACGGCAGGTGGACAGATCAGCGGGTCCTCTGCCACGGGTGTGTCTGAGAGGGCACACGTCTGCCTGCTCCCTGGGAGGGCAGTGTCCCCGGGCCCTTCTCCACGGACACAAGGGGGCAAGCCTCTCTTTGCCCCCAACTTCTCTGCTGCTTTTTTTCCCCCCATTTCTCTTGAGAAATAATTGACATCCATCACTTTAGCAGGATGGTTTGGTTTACTCTAAGAGGATTGCCACCGTAGGTTCAGCGAACATCCATGGTCTTTTACAGATCCAAGAAAAAGAAAAGAATGAATAAAGGGGGACATTTTCTCCTTGTGATGAGAACTCTCAGGCTTACTCTCTTAACGACTTTTCTATATATGGCGTGGCAGCGTTAGCTCTGGTCTTATCATGTTGTACATTATTAAGTCTGTGCAGCTTTAACACTTCCGCCTTCCCCCCGGCCCTGAGCGGCCTCGTTTGGCGTGTGCGCGGTGCCTCCTGACCAAAATACTAGGTAGGACTCTCTCACCCTTTGACAGCTGCAATAAAAACAGACTCGCAGAGCTGGATCCTTTCAGGGAAAGGTGAACGGTATTTCAACTCATCCTTGTGGATTAATACAAGCCTAAACTTTGATTCAGATTTTGTTTTATCTTTTGAGTATTTACCAAGAGCACTGGGAGGACTCATTTGGGTCTCTTTCTTTTTAGATTGTAGGCAAACGAAAGCGTGGCCTTAGGAAATGTGTACAGGTCGCGGAAAAAGATAAACAGGAAGGAGAATTGTATTTGCTAGCTAAATATTTCTTCTATTATTTAATTGTGAATTTGCTTCGTAAGACCCTAACGTAATAAAGCCGTGCACAAAACAAAGCATCTTCATTGGTCTGGAACTGATGGCATGCTTTCCACTTGGCTGACATCCCTGGAGCGCTGGGTCTCTTGGCTCCACTCTCTAAAAAAAATTCAGACATAAACTCACTGTAGTGGATGCAGAGCAAAATGCCATCCCAGAACTGGCTTTTAAAACACTTTGAAAAATTCATTAGCCTCCAGCGTTATTAGGTCACTCTGAGCCATGTTGGGGGGGGGCGGTGGTGGGGAGAGAAATGTACTTCTCGCTTGTATGGAATTATTTCATGCCGAAATAGCCTTCTCAGCAAGCATGACATTGCTGTAAAGACCAGTTAACACTCGTAGGGTTTCAGATACCAGCATCTACACAGCTCTGATGAATCCCATAAACACTGCACTGTGCATATTACTACTAGCCCCTTCGTTGGACTTTTACTTTCAGCGTGGTTCATATTCGGCCACCCCGATCACTATTGTCACTCTGGACATACCCTGACCCGTCACTTCAGCGAGCGGTGTGGAAACAGGCATCAGGATTCCGTGTGTTTAAACACAGCATTCTACAGCCATAGTCTTTTGTGAGTGATTTCTTGCTTTGAAACTGTTAGTTATTTTGCTCTCAGACCGCTAGAGTTGAAACTACTGTGAAAGCATAGAGCTTTAACATTGAAGCAGATGACTTTAGACGTCTATTTCAACCTGCTGGTATTAGGTTTCTGTCTTCATTTATTTGTGAAATAATAAATACATGTTAAAGCAAATTTGAAAAATAGAGGAAAGGTAAAAAATGAGCCATAAACATTAGAAACTAATATTAAAAATTACCCATCTTCATTCAAGCATGACCGTTGGCAATATCTTGGCAAGTCGTCGCTTTCTTAGTCTCTCTTTTCTGTGCATAGGATCAAAGTAGGATATTCATACATTTTAGTACCCTGATTTTTACTTTACTCAACATTATTCCTTAAATATTTCCCTTGTTATTGAATTGTATTTCAAATCAGCATCTTAACTAATAGCAAATGATTTGATAAAAAAGATATACTATGGTTAACATTTCGATTACCCCTCCATTTTTTTTGCTATTGTTAATTACACTGTAATTAACATTCTTTGTACCTGAAATGGTTTTATCTTGTTAAGGATCATGTCCTTAAAATAGTTTTTCAAATATGTGCTTATTAGAGCAAGAGATATAAATATTCTTAAGTTTCTTGATAAATCTTTCCACATTGATTTTGGGATGAAATGCACCAACTTTCAAGACCCAGAGAGGTTCCAAAAGATTCACTTGTCCACTAGAATGTTGTGACAGGGTTCAGCATAGATTTCTGGTCTCTTGACACACAGGTCTGTGCTCCTGATCAATCTGAGAGGCTTTATAGTGTAGCAGGAAGAGTACTATATAGATCTGAGCAAAACATACAGATGCGAGCCAATAATCTCAAGCTGCCTTGCTGCTAAATTAAGATGATTGTAACGCACCCTATCCCACACCAGTCATGGCTCCCATTTGAGACCATGAGGTAGAATCTGACACATCCTCTTTTTCTCTTCACTTCCTCTATTTCAGAGGCAGCAATAACTGTTCACTAGCTGCCTCGTATGGTAATTGAAGACATAGTATCACACTTCATAACCTTCTCTCACCCATGTGATCTCCCTCGGTCAGCCTTGGGTAGGACAGGTGTTAGCATATCTACATCACAGGTGAGAAGAATGAGGCCAGAACAGGTGAAATGCAGCCTTGCCCGAGCACACACAACCAGCAAGGGGCAAAGCTGGACACAGGATCCGTGTCTTCTGGTTCCCAGCCCTTGCTTCTAGCAGTATCTTTATGAACTAAAAATTGACTCGTACTATGAAAAGGTAGTTTGAAATTCTCGCTGCGAGTCTGATGGTTCGGATTTATCTCCACGAAAGGAAGTGGCCGGGTTAAAACACGGGCACTTTTCCAAGTGAAGACTATCCAAAGGTAAAGCACATTTGTGCCGAAGCTGTGTTTCGGGAAACACACAGGACAGCAAACCTATCGAGCTTGGGAGTTTCGTGTGATGGACTCTGATGAACAGTTTGCAGGTGTGAGATTAATGGATGTGTCATTGGTGGCAACATGCTGAGTGAGCTCCATGGGTGCTGGACACCAAGTGTCACCTGTGACGATGGGAAGGAGGTGCCCGAGAAGCGAGTCTTTGGAGGGCCTGTGAGCCTCATCCCAGGTACTGTAATGGGGCAACAGGTGACTGGATGCTGTTTATGTTGACTCCAGCTGAGAGTTCTATGTAATGAAAAGAAGAAAGTTTAATTGCTTACAACATGAGATCTTTCCCTGCTGTGGGGGAGGTATAAAGATGTCAAAGTCTCTCTCTCTCTCTCTCACTCTTTGTCTCCCCACCCTACCCCCATTATTTCCCCCGTTGAGATCATATTTATTATCCGGCCGAAGACCTAAATGCATCCCTCACTGATGCAATAGGGAGTAATTTTAGTGTAGTGTATTTAATGCTGTGTGAGCTGAATTCTCTTTCAAAAAGACTCTCCCTAAGAAACACATATATTTCTGGACCAACATTTCCTATAGCCGCGGCACGACAGAGGCCACACGGTTGCTGAACGCAGTGTGCGCAAAGGTGACGACGCGTTCGACACATTGGTCTGTGGACAGAGGTCCTAGGTCGCCTGTTTTTCCCAATCTTCTTTCCAAAAGAAGAACTTAATGAATTCACACTGGGGAGAAAAGTGAAAAGCCAAACATTGCTGCAAGGAATTTAGGGAGTTGGAGCTCAGGGTTAGTCTGGGCACTCTGTATTAATACAAATTTTAGGTTTATAGGACACCAGTTGTCCTGAAAGCCTAACGTGATTTTTTTTTTTTTAAAGAGAAATCAATTGTCTGCAGATGATTTGTATACAGTACGGTAATTCCTTTCCAGATGTCACGTGGGAAGCTTTAATATTTGCTGAGGGAAATATACTTGGGATGAGATTTTCTTGTAAGCGCTGGGATGGGAATGAAAATCAGTGACTCTGAGAGACTTAGCTGTGTAGTTGTTAAGTCATGCACATCTGCTAAATAATTAGCATGCTGTGGGGTAGGAGGTTCTGGAAGTAAATCCTTGTGTGCTATAACTCCTAGCTATCCAACTCCTTTCTGAGGACGCGTCTGCATTTTTAAAAGACAAAGAGCAGAGAACGTGGAGGGCCCAATGGGAACATTCAGGTTAAGCTAATACCTTGCCCCGACCAATATCCCTGACTGGGCTTTCTCTCTGTCTCAGTTCTTCTCAAAACATCTTTATCCTGCTTCTTACCCCTGGGCACTTAGCTGTCAGCAAAACCTATCCTTGGCCAGCAAGCGAGGGAGTAAATACCTATCAATATTTACAGTTTACATATTTTACTTCATTTGACCTTCATAGCGATACTCTGAGCCAGGCATTATTATGCCCAGCATATGGAGGAGGAAACTGAGGCTCAGAGGATCAAGTGACTTGCTGTAGGTCACATACGTAACGAACGTTAGAAATAAATTTATGGTATTCTTTAACATTTTTTTTTAACGTTTATTGACTTTTGAGAGAGAGAGAGACAGAGACAGAGTGCGAGTGGCGGAGGGGCAGAGAGAGAAGGAGACACAGAATGTGAAGCAGGCTTCCTCCAGGCTCTGCGCTGTCAGCACAGAGCCCAACTAGGGGCTCGAACTCACGAACCGCGAGATCATGATCTGAGCCCAAGTCGGTCGCTTAACCGACTGAACCACCCAGGAGCCCCAAGAAATAAATTTATGGTATTCTGTCCCTGAGAGCCTTAACTTGTATTTCCATTGCAACGCACCTCAGGGGCTCAATACACCGACTTCATGGGGAGTGGTCATTAGAGCAGCTGTTCCTAAACTTTCTGGTGCATAAGATCTGGGGGAACCTGTTAAGAGGTAGGTTCTTTAAAAAAAAAAAAATTAAGTTTATTTATTTATTTTGAGAGAGCGACAGAGAAAGTGAGCAGGGGAGAGGCAGAGAGAGTGGGAGACACAGAATCCCAAGCCGACTCCGCACTGTCAGTGTGGAGCCCGATGTGGGGCTTGAACCCGCGAACCGTGAGATCATGACCTGAGCAGAAACCCAGAGTCAGATGCTTAACCGACTGAGCCACTCAGGCACCTCTCCCCTTTTAAAAAATTTTTGAAGTTTATTTATTTTGAGGGAGAGCCAGAGAGTGAGCGGGGAGGGGCAGGGAGAGAGAGAGACAGCGAGACAGAGAGAGAATAAGGATGCAGATTCTGATTCAGTGCGGTGGGGGGTGGGGGGACCGGGGAGCCTGCACTTCTTATGTGCTCCCGGGTGATGCTGATGCCGCTGGCCCCCAGACCACAGTTTGAGTCGTGAGAGTCCAGAGTGCCACGCTGGGGGGCAGAGGGTCCCTCCGTGGCCCCTCTCAGGGGGCGCTGGGATCTGGAGAGGGCGGTCCCCAACTGTAAGGGGGTGCTTCCCCTCTAAGGAGGTGCTGCCTCATTGCACTTCCCTGCGGGCAGCGGGTACCGTCCCATCACACTGAGGCGGAGATGTGCAAGGAGCCGGGCGTGCAGTCTCCTAAGCTGTTAAAATCTAAGGCGAAGGAGGCAGTCTTGTGCTCGGATTTCGGATGGCAGAAGAATGGGTATGGGAGGAAGAAGGATCCCTCTGCAGTCGCACCACAAAGACAGCCGTCCGTTCTAATAACTCGTAAGGCAGGCAGTGCACGAAGTGCCCGTTTCTGACGTGTGTTGCTGTTCAAATGGTCCACTGTTCCTTACGTTTTGCCAATAAGAAACCCTGGAGCCTCCTGGCTGCACGGTGCCTAGAGGAGGAGGGGACCGTAAAGAAATATGTTGCTGCGCCTTAAGGCGGGCGAGGGAGGACAGACCTGGAGGAAGTGATAATGTCTTAAGAAGTGCGGGGCTCTTAACCAGGTCCTTTGAATTATGTCAGGGGGAAAGCGCGGTGTGGCCCTTTCCCCCAAGGACTTGCTGCAGGAGACGATGTTGGAATCAAACTTTTTTTTTTTTTTCTATTAGGACAAAACCATCCACAGTTCCCCTCGCCACTGTCTGGTTTCTGTCTCTTTGTCTAAATTACTGTTAATTTTTCTTGTCTTTATGTGATATCCTCTTTCAGACAGTCCCTTGGCATCTGGTGCCGGTCTGCTTTCTGTTTCGTGGCTGTTTGTCCCCCTCCACGTGGTTACTGGTGCGCCTTTGTACGTGACGCTTGGTGATGGGCGGTGTCCTTTATCACTTATGCCCTTCCTCCTTTGTTGATGGCTTTTGCTTAGTCACCCTGCTTCTCTGATGTGTCCTTTGTTCGCACTCTGTTTCCTACGGCCTCTTTACCCTTCCTTGTCCAATTCCTCTTTATCCTAATACAGGATTCTGTTTCTGTCAATGCAGTGGGGGAGCCCAGCGTGGCCGGCGGACTCTCAACGTAGTTTGGGGGTGCTCAGCAGATGTCTTCAAGTGTTCAGGTGTCGTTTTCAGGTCCCGTTCTGTATCAATCACCTTTCACTAGGTTCTGCTCTGGTAGCAGAAATCCCCGGTCTCCATGACTTTCAATGACAAAGGGGTAGTTGTCAGTCAGGTTACAGGTTGCTGAGGGTCAGCTGTGGCTCCCAGAGCCTTCTTCATTCTGGGATGGAGGCCAGTGGCCCAACCACGGCCTGGGGAGGCTGTTCTTGGGTCAGAAGGAGGACGAAAGCTGGTAGGGTCGAACGGTAGTTCTTTGAGCTTCAGCTCGGGCTGGACCAAGCCACTTCCGTTTGCACCTTCATCAGCCAAAGCACGTCACGTGGCTGTGCCCATTGTTGGTGGAGCGGGAAGCATATTCCACCCGCAGACAGATACCGCAAGTTCCGTGCCCTTGTGTGGGGACACAGCCTCGCGTTTCTATAGGAACGAAAGTTAATGATTAGGGAGAACGTTGTAGCCTACTACGCGCTCTAAAGCTAGAATCCATCCTGTCAGGTGAACACTGCCCAGAACCACACTTACATCCTGTTAATGGTCATGTCAAAAGGTAGATAACCACCCAATAAAAGCTTTGATTCAGAAACCTGAGATTCTTTGGCAGTTTCTACTATCATTTTCTAAAGGTTTTTTTTTTTTTTTTTAATGTTTGTTTATATTTGGGAGACAGAGCGTGAGTGGGAGAGAGGTGGAGAGAGGGAGACACAGAATCCGAAGCAGGCTCCAGGCTCCGAGCTGTCAGCACAGAGCCCCATGCGGGGCTCGAACTCACAATCCGCGAGATCATGACACGAGCCGAAGTCGGACGCCTAACCGACTGAGCCACCCAGGCGCCCCTACAGTTCTTGATGTTATTAATCAAATGAGAATCTCTGCTAGCTATTTAGTCATCTCTCATGCCTTCAGATGAAGCTTGGGCAGGAGTCGTTTCCATGGTCACATTTGGGATAACTTTATGCTGTATCTGGGTCCCTAGTTTAGGATTGGGGGCAGCTGGCTCACCTCCTTTAGATCACCACGGAAGCATTTATGGAATAAGACTACCTTGCAAAATCCTTTAAACTCACGGTGCCTCAGTTTCTTCCTCTAAATTAGGGAATAACAATAGATCCCCCTTGTAGGAGGTCTTGAGGATTACATTAGGTAATAGATGTAAAACTCTTAGAACCTCTTGATACATATAAATATTTGAGTCTTTGATGGGTGATGATGTTGACGATGCCACCAATGGTGACTTCTACTCCTTTGGTATCTGAACTGACAGTTTTGAACTGACAGACGATCAGACGTATGCTTCTGAGTTTAAGATTTATTTATAAGTAACTAAAATCAAAATCAACACAGAAAGTAGGGGCTTAAATTCCTGACCTCCTGTTAGACTAGCAGTAATGTGTCTTGGAGAAATTAATCTCCAGACCGGATGTTCTCGCCTTGCAGTCACTGTGCGGGGCGTAAGTTGTTTAACTGCCGCATGAAGTTTTCGGTTTATTTGGTGACCGCAGTGCACTTAGGACTGGGATGAGTGGGATAGGCTGCTGGAAAATTCCAGACAAGGTTGGCGAGGAGAGCCACAGGACTCGTGTCTGGAAGTCAGTTGGCTGGGCCCTCCAGGACTGGTCTTGGGGGAAATGGGTATGCGGGTTAGCGTACGTGGGGAGCTTGCTAGGGAGGACAATGAGGCTTCCGGCCCGGATGGCTCCTTTTGTCCCATGTGCCATCGGCTCAGCCTGAGTAGCCTCAACATGAGAGGAAAGGAGGCAGGGTCATGGAGTCAGAGTGTTAAGCTCAGTGACTTCTCAGTTGTGTGAACTTGGGTGTGTGTCTTAATCTCTTTGAGCCTTGGTTTACTCATAAATGTAATATTATTTAATATTTGTCCATCCATGATCATGTGCAAGAGCATTACATATATTCTTTAAATATTCACAAAGTCATTTTGCTTTCACGATAAGCCTACTTGGTAGATACAGTTATACCCATCTTGCAGATGGGGAAGCTAAGGTAGAGAGAGGTGAGTAGCTGGCCCCCACTCACACATGTAGGAAAGAGAGGAACCAGGTTTCGAGCCCAAGCAGTGTAGCTCCCAAGGCTACATTCACACCCACCATGCTTTTGAAGCTTGTTGGTGCAGTAAGAACTTGGCCTGGGGTTGCTGCTGGAAAGTAAATCTGTTCACCTCCTCCAAATCCTAGTTCACTGCCTGATTCAATAAGTAGGTGGTCAGTAAACATGTATGGCTAGTTCCTTTCTCTCCTCTTCCTTTCAGCGGTCCTGGGGGACCCGAGGAAGTGGGATTCGTGGGTGGCCGGGAATGAGATGGGAGATCGTCAGCCCAAAATTTTTCTGGGAAGGGCTTCTCATAACTCTCAAATTTACCTTGTATTTGAAAGTCCTCCTTCTGTCCTATGTACTGCGTGAAGCTTTCTTCTGCTGCTCCGGCCCTTACCACACCAAGCTGGAGGGTATGACGTCATCTTGTAAAGCAAGTTTGGAATGAAAAAGGATGATAGCAGAGTTCAGTGTGCTTTCCAGCCCATCATCATAGCCCCGTTTTTGCAAACCCTTTACGCAATTAACACACGGATGATCTTTATATGTATTAAAAAAAAATTTTTTTTAACGTTCATTCATTTTTGAGAGGCAGAGTCAGAGCATGAGCAGGGGAGGGGCAGAGAGAGAGGGAGACACAGAATCCGAAGCAGGCTCCAGGCTCTGAGCTATCAGCACAGAGCCTGATGTGGGGCTCGAACCCATGAACCGTGCTTGAGATCACGACCTGAGCCGAAGTTGGATGCTTGACAGGCTGAGCCATCCAGGCGCCCCTATATGTATTTTTATCTGCTTTGGGTGTCAGCTACCTTTAAAATGTCATTTATTTATTTTGCCCTTTACTCTGCATAGCATCAAATAACTTTGGGGTGAATAACCACCAAGCCAAAAGGTGTGGAGAGCAGCTGTCATGAAGGTTTTAAATATGAGACAAACCACTTCAATGATTATTTCCTTAATTCTGTCTCCTCCTCCCAGTGATTTGGTTCCAAATTGTCCCTGTGACTAAGGCATGTTCCGGAAGCAGAATTCTGTAGTGGAAAAAGAAATGGTTCCAGGGAATACTGAGGCCGGGATTATAGTGTTTTCCCTTCTACATGGGAGCAGTGTGACATTGGCAAATCACGGATCCTTTCTGGGGCACCTGGGTGGCTCAGCTGGTTGAGCATCCGACTTCAAGGTCATGATCTTGTGGTTCATGAGTTCGAGCCCCGCGTCGGGCTCTGTGCTGACAGCACGGAGCCTGGAGCCTGCTTCGGATTCTGTGTCTCCCTCTCTCTCTGCCCCTCCCCCGCTCACGCTCTGTCTCTCTGTCTCTTAGAAAATGAATAGGTGTTAAAGAAAAAAATTAAAAACAAATCACTGACTCTTTCTGAGCTTCTGTTTCTTCTGTGAGTTCAACACTTCCAAACCACGGAGTCCAGCACCTCAAGATCTCCCAAGGGAGGGGTCCATTTTAATATTTCAAACCTAATAATGCCGTGAAATGGCAAATAAAAACTTTCAAAACATGGAGTCCACAGGTGATAGAGAAAATTAGAGATCTTTGGTGGTGGGAGGTTGGGGACTAAGAATCAGTTCTTACTTATTTTTCTTACAGTGCCTTCCACGTAGTTGGGCAAATCGTTTGCATCTCCAAGCCTCAGACTGTTCATCTGTAAAGTGGGGACAATTTGGAATTCATCTTCGGGGGGCGCCTGGGTGGCGCAGTCGGTTAAGCGTCCGACTTCAGCCAGGTCACGATCTCGCGGTCCGTGAGTTCGAGCCCCGCGTCAGGCTCTGGGCTGATGGCTCGGAGCCTGGAGCCTGTTTCCGATTCTGTGTCTCCCTCTCTCTCTGCCCCTCCCCCGTTCATGCTCTGTCTCTCTCTGTCCCAAAAATAAATAAAAAACGTTGAAAAAAAATTAAAAAAAAAAAAAAAAAAAAAAAGGAATTCATCTTCGGGAACTCAGAAATTTGCCGTGGAGCTTAAATGACATAGTAACTCTAAAGCACTTAGCCAATGGCACTCAATAAATTGTGGCTGTTTCCTTAGTTCTTCAGTGTGGATTCAGAATTACCCAAAGGGGCAATTAAATAATTAATTAATTTTAAATGTTAGTGTTTATTTTTGAGACAGAACGCAAGCAGGGGAGAGGCAGAGAGAGAGAGAGAGAGACAGAATCTGAAGCAGGCTCCAGGCTCCGTGCTGTCAGCACAGAGCCTGACGCGGGGCTCAAACTCATGAACTGTGAGATCATGACCTGAGCCGAAGTCAGACGCTGAACCGACTGAGCCACCCAGGCGCCCCAAGGGGGTATTTTAGATTAAACTAACCCCCACTAGATTATGTCATAAGTCCATAACTCTTGGGTGGACCTGGGGTTCTTCGGGGTTGTGGTGAACTCGAGGACGGACCCGTTCATTCCCGCTTTCTGGGGAAATGTAACCCCAGTGAGATTTGCACAAGCCCTTTAGCTGAATATGCCATCAATTGGTAACATCTGGGGCCAGTCAGAAGTAGGCAAAGAGGGAGAGGAGAGAAGGGCCAGGGAAGTATATGGAGACCAAAGTCCCTGGAGCAGAGTGGCCTGCCTGGTTGGTACTTGCTGTTTATGGCATACACACTCTCAATGATAATTGCTGCCATTTAACCAGGATTCACTATGTGCCAGGCACTGTACTAAGTACTTCACAGATGCCGTCTCTTTTGAACTTTCTTAGCCATGATATGAGTTCTTTTTATCTGTTGGCCAAAGCAAGTTACATGGCCAGTCGGATTCAAGGGGTGGAGAAATGCACTCACCCCGCCTGTTGTTGTGAGGGGCTGCAAAGCATCACTGTAGGTGCGTGGATAAAGGGGCGACCATTCTTGCCATCAGTTTGCAACAGACTCTGTAGGATAAAAAGAACAGACGATCACGTATTTCCCGGGAGTAATTTCTGTGCTCAAGAAAAGGGAAATCAGCTACCGAGGGCCTCCTAGCGTCTTGTATCCCTTTCATTACGGAGAGTCCAAGAGGCAATACAACTAAAATGTGGCCCAATTACACTGATATACTCAGGAGCCCTCCTGCAGCTATTTGGGGAATTTTGTATTTTCTGAATTTCTTGGGGTCTCGTGTTCAAGACAAGCTCCATGAGAATGTCACTTATCTAGTATCTCAAACCTCTGCCCAGTGCTGCACAGTTTGGTGTGGTACCCAAAGCTATGAATATTTCTACCAGCCTTTTGAAGGGGAAGAGAGTGAGTAATGAATCTTAACTTCTGAAAGTAAGCGAGGCTGCCGTTTACTGATTCATGAAAAGCGTTGGTCGGGGCCGCACATTGTTACCCAAAGGGTGAGATGATCTGTGTTAAAGGAAGTGAGATGATAAAACATGGACCCCTGGACGACTTGAGGTGATTCATTGAATTTTTTCTATATGCAAGTGACACTGGCTTCCCATCTTTAGTCAGAATTATACAGCCTTTTTTTTTTGAGATTTGCTTATGTAAAAAAATGGAGTCAATTCAAATGTAAGCCAATAGAGGTGATCTATGGATAGGGAAAAAAAAAATCTTGAACATAGTATGTAAATTATTCCTGGCGAATGGAGCCATGTTTACAAAAGCTTGGAGAGGCATCCTCTCATTCAAGGGAAGACATCTGAGGCCTGAAAGAGGAAGGAAGTTAGTTTCTGGGAGTCTCATATCTGATAAAAAACATTATATGGGTTCTGACCCAGGCCTCCTGTCTCAAAATTCATTTCTCCCCCACTATACCAGCTCCCTATACCCTCGAAATCAACAGCCTTAAACAAACAAAAAATGACTTATGTGTGCAAGCACATTTTATTAGGAGATGTTACAAAATGAATAAATTTTCCACCATTCACAATTAAGCACTTTACATATTTGGCGATGAGCATAGTGATTATAATCATCATACATCGATTAACATTCACCTCAGAATAGGGGGGAGTTGCCTCAATTTTTTTGTAGATTCCCACTATATACAGAAATACCTTTGTGCACAGTTGAAGTCTGTAATGTACAAATACTGAAACAGATACTACCTTATAAACACATACTTGTGTATCTGTACTGCGTGAAGTAAGATTTTCTAATCGCAGATCATACATGTACCTTTAAAAGAGTATGTGAAGATGAATTGAAAAAGGGCTCAACGTCACTCATCATCAGGGAAAGACAAGTAAAAACCACAATGAGCTCTCACCTCACACCTGTCAGAATGGCTAAAATCAACAACTCAGGCAACAACAGATGCTGGTGAGGATGCAGAGAAACAGGAACTTTTTGCACTGCTGGTGGGAATGCAAACTGGTGCAGCCACTCTGGAAAACAGTATGGAGGTTCCTCAAAAAACTAAAAATAGAACTACCCTACCACCCAGCCATTGCACTACTAGGTATTTATCCACGGGGTACAGGTGTGCCGTTTCGAAGGGACACATGCACCCCCCTGTGTATAGCAGCACTCTCGACAATAGCCAAAGTATGGAACGAGACCAAATGTCCATCGATGGAAGAATGGATAAAGAAGATGTGGTACACACAGACACACACACACACACACACACACACACACACACGCACACACACACACACACAATGGCGTATTACTCGGCAATCAAAAAGAACGAAATCTTGCCATTTGCAACTACGTGGATGGAACTGGAAAGTATTATGCTAAGTGAAATTAGTCAGAGAAAGACAAAAACCATATGACTTCACTCATATGAGGAAATTAATATGCAAAACAGATGAACATAAGGGAAGGGAAGCAAAAATAATATAAAAACAGGGAGGGGGCAAAACATAAGAGACTCTTAATTATGGAGAACAAACAGAGGGTTACTGGAGGGGCTGTGGGAGGGGGGATGGGCTAAATGGGTAAGGGGCGCTAAGGAAGCTACTCCTGAAATCATTGCTGCACTATGTGCTAACTAACTTGGAGGTAAATTTAAAAAAATAAATAAAGAGAAAAAAAGAAGAGTATGTGAACGTGAATATAATTAAGAACAAATATATTTGGAGTGAAGTATACGGAATCCATGCTGCAACATTGATGTACCTTGAAAATACTGTGCTAAGTGAAAGAAGCCAATTGTAAAATGTCACACATTACATGGTTCCATTTATATGAAATGTCCAGAATAGGTAAATCCATAGAGGCAGATTAAAGATTGGAGATTGCCAGAGGCGGGAGCGGACAATCGGAAATGACGGCTTAATGTGTACAGGCTTTTCTTTCGAGGTCATGAAAATGTCTTGGAATTAGAGTGATAGTTGCCCAGTATTATGAATATATGAAACGCCACCAAATTTTTCACTTTAAAATGGTTAATTTTATGTTCTGTGAGTTTCACCTCGATAAAAAAAAAACCCCAATATGTACATAAACATTGCTGTCCACTTATACCCATGCCCGTGAATGTGAAATGTAAGGTTTAAACAAGGCTCTTTTATTAGCATAGTGTTTCTCAACTTTTTGGTCTCAGACCCCTTTCATGCTCTTCAAAGCTATTGAAGACCACAGAAGCTTGTGTGTGTGTGTGTGTGTGTGTGTGTGATTTCTATCAGCCTCCACCACAAATATATTTCATAGTATTTTGAAACAAAAATATTTCATAGTATTGGCTTCAGAATGCAACAGAAATGTCTTATGTATGCACCAAATTTTTCACAGTGTATCACGGGTGCACTTGATGCTTGAGATTTAGTTAACTTAATTTCTTTACTCTTTCATTTGAGGACATTCTTTTTTTTTTAATGAAAAAATTTTTATGTTTATTTATTTATTTTTTGAGAGAGAGAGAGAGAGGGAGAGAGAGAGAGAGAGAGAGACAGAGCATGAGTGGGGGAGGGGCAGAGAGAGAGGGAGACACAGAGTCTGAAATAGGCTTCAGGCGCTGAACTGTCAGCATGGAGCCTGATGTGGGGCTTGAACCCACAAACTGCGAGATCCTGACCTGAGCCGAAGTTGGCTGCTTAACCCACTGAGCCACCCAGGCACCCCTAATATTTTTAATGTTTATTTATTTAAAAAAAATTTAATGTTTATTTATTTTTGAGGGAGAGGGAGAGAGACAGAGAGAGGTGGGGGTGGGGGGCAGAGAGAGGGAGAGACAGAATCCGAAGCAGGCTCCAGGCTCTGAGCTTTCAGCACAGAGCCTGATGTGGGGCTCGAACTCATGAACCGTGAGATCATGACCTGAGCCAAAGTAGGATGCTTAACCGCATGAGTCACCCTCAGGCCCCTCATCGAGGACATTCTTTTTTTTTTTTTCTTTTTTCTTTTTTTAATTTAATTTTTTATTTTTTAAAATTTACATCCAAATTAGTTAGCATATAGTGAAACAATGATTTCAGGAGTAGATTCGTTAATGCCCCTTACCCATTTAGCCCATCCTCCCTCCCACAACCCCTCCAGTAACCCTCAGTTTGTTCTCCATATTTATGAGTCTCTTCTGTTTTGCCCCCCTCCCTATTTTTATATTATTTTTGCTTCCCTTCCCTTATGTTCATCTGTTTTGTTCATTGAGGACATTCTTTTTTTTTTAACTATTTTTTTCTTTTGTTTTTAAATATATGAAATTTATTGTCAAATGGGTTTCCATACAACACCCAGTGCTCATCCCAACAGGTGCCCTCCTCAATACCCATTCCCCACCCTCCCCTCCCTCCCACCCCCCATCAGCCCTCAGTTTGTTCTCAGTTTTTAAGAGTCTCTTATGCTTTGGCTCTCTCCCACTCTAACCTCTTTTTTTTTTTTCCTTCCCCTCCACCATGGGTTCCTGTTAAGTTTCTCAGGATCCACATAAGAGTGAACACATATGGCATCTGTCTTTCTCTGTATGGCTTATTTCACTTAGCATCACACTCTCCAGTTCCATCCACGTTGCTACAAAGGGCCATATTTCATTCTTTCTCATTGCCACGTATACTCCATTGTGTATATAAACCACAATTTCTTTATCCATTCATCAGTTCATGGACATTTAGGTTCTTTCCATAATTTGGCTATTGTTGTAAGTGCTGCTATAAACATTGGGGTACAAGTGCCCCTATGCATCAGTACTCCTGTATCCCTTGGGTAAATTCCTAGCAGTGCTACTGCTGGGTCATAGGGTAGGTCTATTTTCAATTTTTTGAGGAACCTCCACACTGTTTTCCAGAGTGGCTGCACCAGTTTGCATTCCCACTAACAGTGCAAGGGTTCCCGTTTCTCCACATCCTCTCCAGCATCTATAGTCTCCTGATTTCTTCATTTTGGCCCTCTGACTGGCGTGAGGTGATATCTGAGTGTGGTTTTGATTTGTATTTCCCTGATGAGGAGTGACGTTGAGTATCTTTTCATGTGCCTGTTGGCCATCCTGATGTCTTCTTTAGAGAAGTGTCTATTCATGTTTTCTGCCCATTTCTTCACTGGAGTATTTGTTTTTCAGGTGTGGAGTTTGGTGAGCTCTTTATAGATTTTGGATACTAGCCCTTTGTCTGAAATGTCATTTGCAAATATCTTTTCCCATTCCATCGGTTGCCTTTTAGTTTTGTTGATTGTTTCCTTTGCTGTGCAGAAGCTTTTTATCTTCATGAGGTCCCAATAGTTCATTTTTGCTTTTAATTCCCTTGCCTTTGGGGATGTGTCAAGTAAGAAATTCCTATGGCTGAGGTCAGAGGGGTCTTTTCCTGTTTTCTCCTCTAGGGTTTTGATAGTTTCCTGTCTCACATTCAGGTCCTTTATCCATTTTGAGTTTATTTTTGTGAATGGTGTGAGAAAGTGGTCTAGTTTCAACCTTCTGCATGTTGCTGTCCAGTTCTCCCAGCACCATTTGTTAAAGAGACTGTCTTTTTTCCATCGGATATTCTTTCCTGCTTTGTCAAAGATGAGTTGGCCATACTTTTGTGGGTCTAGTTCTGGGGTTTCTATTCTATTCCATTGGTCTATGTGTCTGTTTTTGTGCCAATACCATGCTGTCTTGATGATGACATCTTTGTAGTAGAGGCTAAAGTCTGGGATTGTGATGCCTCCCGCTTTGGTCTTCTTCAAAATTACTTTGGCTATTCGGGGCCTTTTGTGGTTCCATATGAATTTTAGGATTGCTTGTTCTAGCTTCGAGAAGAATGCTGGTGCAATTTTGATTGGGATTGCATTGAATGTGTAGATAGCTTTGGGTAGTATTGACATTTTGACAATATTTATTCTTCCAACCCATGAGCATGGAATGTTTTTCCATTTCTTTATATCTTCTTCAATTTCCTTCATAAGCTTTCTATAGTTTTCAGCATACAGATCTTTGGTTAGATTTGGTAGCATACATCTTTGGTTAGATTTATTCCTAGGTATTTTATGCTTCTTGGTGCAATTGTGAATGGGATCAGTTTCTTTATTTGTCTTTCTGTTGCTTCATTGTTAGTGTAAAAGAATGCAACTGATGTCTGTACATTGATTTTGTATCCTGCAACTTTGCTGAATTCATGTATCAGTTCTAGCAGACTTTTGGTGGAGTCTATCAGATTTTCCATGTATAATATCATGTCATCTGCAAAAAGTGAAAGCCTAACTTCCTCTTTGCCAATTTTGATGCCTTTTATTTCCTTTTGTTGTCTGATTGCTAATGCTAGAATTTCCAACACTATGTTAAACAACAGCGGTGAGAGTGGACATCCCTGTCGTGTTCCTGATCTCAGGGAAAAAGCTCTCAGTTTTTCCCCATTGAGGATGATGTTAGCTGTGGGCTTTTCATAAATGGCTTTTATGATGTTTAAGTATGTTCCTTCTATCCCGACTTTCTCGAGGGTTTTTATTTAGAAAGGATGCTGAATTTTGTCAAATGCTTTTTCCGCATCAATTGACAGGATCATATGGTTCTTATCTTTCCTTTTATTAATGTGATGTATCACGTTGATCGATTTGCAAATGTTGAACCAGCCCTGCATCCCAGGAATGAATCCCACTTGATCATGGTGAATAATTCTTTTTATAAGCTGTTGAATTCGATTTGCTAATATCTTATTGAGAATTTTTGCATCCATATTCATCAGGGATATTGGCCTGTAGTTCTCTTTTTTTGCTGGGTCTCTGTCTGGTTTAGGAATCAAAGTAATGCTGGCTTCATAGAATGAGTCTGGAAGTTTTACTTCCTTTCTATTTTTTGGAATAGCTTGAGAAGGATAGGTATTATCTCTGCTTTAAACGGCTGGTAGAACTCCCCTGGGAAGCCATCTGGTCCTGGACTCTTATTTGTTGGGAGATTTTTGATAACTGTTTCAATTTCTTTGCTGGTTATGGGTCTGTTCAAGCTTTCTATTTCCTCCTGATTGAGTTTTGGAAGCATGTGGGTGTTTAGGAATTTGTCCATTTCTTCCAGGTTGTCCAATTTATTGGCATATAGTTTTTCATAGTATTCCCTGATAATTGCTTATATTTCTGAGGGATTGATTGTAATAATTCCATTTTCATTCATGATTTTATCTATTTGGGTCATCTCCCTTTTCTTTTTGAGAAGCCTGGCTAGAGGTTTATCAATTTTGATTATTTTTTCAAAATACCAACTCTTGGTTTCATTGATCTGCTCTACAGTTTTTTTTTAGATTCTATATTGTTTATTTCTGCTCTAATCTTTATTATTTCTCTTCTTCTGCTGGGTTTAGGGTGTCTTTGCTGTTCCGCTTCTATTTCCTTTAGGTGTTCTGTTAGATTTTGTATTTGGGATTTTTCTTGTTTCTTGAGATAGGCCTGGATTGCAATGTATTTTCCTCTCAGGACTGCCTTTGCTGCATCTCAAAGCATTTGGATTGTTGTATTTTCATTTTCATTTGTTTCCATATATTTTTTAATTTCTTCTCTAATTGCCTGGTTGACCCATTCATTCTTTAGAGGGTGTTCTTTAACCTCCATGCTTTTGGAGGTTTTCCAGACTTTTTCCTGTGATTGATTTCAAGCTTCATAGCATTGTGGTCTGAAAGTATGCATGGTATGATCCCAATTCTTGTATACTTATGAAGGGCTGTTTTGTGACCCAGTATGTGATCTGTCTTGGAGAATGTTCCATGTGCACTCGAGAAGAAAGTATATTCTGTTGCTTTGGGATGCAGAGTTCTAAATATATCTGTCAAGTCCATCTGATCCAATGTATCATTCAGGGCCTTTGTTTCTTTATTGACCGTGTGTCTAGATGATCTATCCATTGTTGTAAGTGGAGTGTTAAAGTCCCCTGCAATTACCACATTCTTATCAATAAGGTTGCTTATGTTTGTGAGTAATTGTTTTATATATTTGGGGGCTCCCGTATTCGGTAAATAGACATTTATAATTGTTAGCTCTTCCTGATGGATAGATCCTGTAATTATTATATAATGCCCTTCTTCATCTCTTGTTACAGCCTTTAATTTAAATTCTAGTTTGTCTGATATAAGTATGGCTACTCTACCTCTCTTTTGACTTCCAGTGGCATGTTAAATAGTTCTCCATCCCCTCACTCTCAATCTGAAGGTGTCCTCAGGTCTAAAATGAGTCTCTTGTAGACAGCAAGTAGATGGGTCTTGGTTTTTTTTTATCCATTCTGATACCCTATGTCTTTTGGTTGGCACATTTAGTCCATTTACATTCAGTGTTATTATAGAAAGATATGAGTTTAGAGTCATTGTGATGTCTGTAGGTTTCATGCTTGTAGCGATGTCTCTGGTACTTTGTTTCACAGGATCCCCCTTAGGATCTCTTGTAGGGCTGGTTTAGTGGTGACGAATTCCTTCAGTTTTTGTTTGTTTGGGAAGACCTTTATCTCTCCTTCTATTCTAAATGACAGACTTGCTGGATAAAGGATTCTCGGCTGCATATTTTTTTCTGTTCATCACATTGAAGATTTCCTGCCATTCCTTTCTGGCCTGCCAAGTTTCAGTAGAGAGATCAGTCACGAGTCTTATAGGTCTCCCTTTATATGTTAGAGCACGTTTATCCCTAGCTGCTTTCAGAATTTTCTCTTTATCCTTGTATTTTGCCAGTTTCACTATGATATGTCGTGCAGAAGATCGATTCAAGTTACGTCTGAAGGGAGTTCTCTGTGCCTCTTGGATTTCAATGCCTTTTTCCTTCCCCAGATCAGGGAAGTTCTCAGCTATTATTTCCTCAAGTAACCTTCAGCACCTTTCCCTCTCTCTTCCTCCTCTGGAATACCAATTATGCATAGATTATTTCTCTTTAGTGCATCACTTAGTTCTCTAATTTTCCCCTCATACTTCTGGATTTTTTTATCTCTCTTTTTCTCAGCTTCCTCTTTTTCCATAATTTTATCTTCCAGTTCACCTATTCTCTCCTCTGCCTCTTCAATCTGAGCTGTGGTCGTCTCCATTTTATTTTGCAGCTCATTTATAGCATTTTTTAGCTCCTCCTGGCTGTTCCTTAGTCCCTTGATCTCTGTAGCAATAGATTCTCTGCTGTCCTGAATGAGAAAGAGAGTCCGTTTTAATCAAGTGTTGACTCCTTCTCTCTGATACTCCTGTACCATGTCTCGCCCGGACCCTTTACTCAGAATTCCTTTTTTCCAGTTATGTAATAACTGTTTCCTCCCTCATCGGCCCTTAGACCTTACTTAGCCAATACCTCAGGGAGCCTTCTTTGGACACCTTATCTAAATATTGCTCCTTCCCAGCACACAGCCCTATCACACACACGTGCACACACACACACACACACACACACACACACACACACAGATACGCAATGAACTAACACGAAATGTCAGAGAGGCCTGTGGTATACACATGTGTTTAAACTCAGTATTTTCCAAACTTTTTATTAGTGTTGTCTGGGACATGCCTAATGATTTCCTGTACACAGCCTTGCTGGCTTACCTTTCATCATGGGTGTGAAGGTCAATTGGGATAAAAGCAATGGATTGTCTCAGTATACCCTGGGGCACTACTCCAACCTAAGGTATTATCATTAGTTCGTCCAATGGAAAATCAAATTGTTTCATTTCACAATTCTTTTTTTAAATTTTTTTTATCATTTATTCATTTTTGCGAGACAGAGAGAGACAGAGCATGAGTGGGGAAGGGGCAGAGAGAGAAGGAGACACAGAATCTGAAGAGGCTCCAGGCTCTGAGCTTTCAGCACAGAGCCCGATGCAGGGGTCGAACTCATGAACTGTGAGATCATGCACTGAGCTGAAGTTGGACGCTTAACTAACTGAGCCATCCAGGCACCCCTTTTAATGTTTATTTTTGAGATGGAGAGGTATAGCACAAGTCAGGGAGGGGCAGAGAGAAAGGGAGACACGGAATCGGAAGCAGGCTCCAGGCTCTGAGCTATCAGCACAGAGCCCAATGCAAGGTTGGAACCCATGAGCCGTGAGATCATGACCTGAGCCAAAGTCGTACGCTCAATTGACTGAGCCACCCAGGCACCCTTCATTTCACAATTCTTACTTTTGTGTGCCAGTAAGATATTTTGGTGATACCAATTGTTTAGATTGCGGGGCACCTGGTTGGCTCATTCGGTTGAGCGTCCGACTTCGGCTCAGTTCATGATCTCACGGCTTGTGACTTGAAGCCCTGCATCAGGCTCTGTGCTGACAGCTCAGAGCCTGGAGCCTGCTTTGGATTCTGTGTCTCCCTTTCTCTCCGCCCCTCCCTGACTTGTGCTATGACTCTCTATCTCAAAAATAAACATTAAAAGGGGTGCCTGGATGGCTCAGTTAGCAACTGTCTCCGTTGCTCTCTGCCCCTCCCCTGCTCGTGCTCTGCCTCTGTCTCTCTCTCAAATACAAATAAACATTAAAAAAATTACAAATTGTTTGGATTGCTTTAGGGTGGATGAGTGGGGGTCAATCAGGACAAATGGTTGGACTTTTTTATGATTTTAGAAGAGGGTTTGAGAAATGCTCTAATCCCAATGGCACCCGTCATGAAATCAAATCCAGAGGAATTAATGTTTTGTCTCCTTCAGCTTTTACAGACCATCAAGGGAGAAAAATCCCTACAGATGACTTAATCTTATTCTTCCTAAGAAATCCTTTAACGTGGGTGGTCTACCCTACATCTCTTACAAAATAGCCAACAGATTCAGGAAGTCACTGGATACTGGGTCACTAAGTAATTTTTCACTGTGTAGCTAGCCGCTCAGCTCAACCGTCAATGAGAAATTCGAAGCCAAGGGGCCCGTTGCTTCTTCATAAGAACGTGTGGTTCCCCTTCTTGCTCGGGACACTCCCCCCCCCTTCTAGAGAATTCCCACCTTCAAGTCCCTTACATGTCCACATGCTTTAAGAGTAGAGACTGCTCCACTGTCCTTCCCTTTTCCTTCTCCTTCCTTTGGGCAGCATTCAAAGAGAAAATCTGGTTCTCTAACTGGCCACCCTGTCCTCGAGGTCAGTCTGCGTTCTTATGCTCAGAGTCTTTGATGCCTTGCATCTCCAGCGGCCTCAAGGACCATCTGACTGACCACAGTGCTGACCTTTGCTTTGCAGAGTACAGTTTCTGAGAAATCAGCCGACCTGCAGCATCTTGCTGATATCGCTGTTGATCCCTAACTCTGCCTGACTAAAGAGCTTGATCAGCCCCAGAATCTGTCAATACCAACACCGCTGCTAAACCCCTACTTTGTGCGATGTCCAGATCCCCCTAAGGGCCAGAATACGTCTTTGCCCTATACCTAAGTAGATTGGATTTTCTGTCTTGAGCCAAGAGGACCCACTAGACAGATAGTCTTTCCAATTCTCGGTGGTTGGAAGCGATGTCACAAAAGATAGCAGTTGCTTGTCTCCGCCCCAAAGCCTTTAATTGTGCATTACTTATAACGCAGAGAACAATTTCCTTTTTCAAATAGCTGATTATTCATTTGACTATACTTGGTTACTGCACTCTAATATCTTGATATTTTTAAAGCATTAGTCAAGTCGACTCAGGAGAAAGTTAACAGCCAGGAGAGGTCTTTTGGGGGCGGTATGATTGGAGGGGTTCATAGAAGGTCACCTCAAAGTCTTGAGTGCAGCAATGCTGGGAATTACACCAGTACAGAGCCATTCCTAGAATTTTTTAAAATTTAATTTATGTTTTTAATTTACATCCTAGGTAGTTAGCATATGGTGCAACCATGATTCCAGGAGTAGATTCCTTAATGCCCCTTACCCATTTCGCCCATGCCCCTATAATTTTTTTTTTTTTTTTTTAATGTCTGCAGTAAGGTCTCACAGCTTACTGCTGTGGAGTTAGTAGTGGAGTTAGGATTAGTACTCTGTGTCTCCTGCCTTTTCCCCTGAAAGCTTTATGTATCCTATGGCATCCTGAGGAGACAGCTTTCTTTAAAATATGACAACCTGTATTAAATTCCACGCCTACAAATGTTTCGTGTATTGCAGTTTGATTAGTGTTTCTCTAGAGTCGCTGCAGTGCTAGAGGTGGCAGGCATTGGGGGTAATTACGTATAAAACCTCCCCCTTGGGTTTAAGTCACTTCCAAGAGCCAATTGTTATTTGAAAACCAGTGCGTAAAGTGGCATGTTTGGGTAGCAGTGATATTAGAAGAATTAGAATGATCGGCAGACACTGAAGGTCTCGTCGTTAGTTTCACGAAACGTGGTGGAATGGCGCCACGACTCACCACCAACCACGGAGTGGAATCGGTGTATCTGTGTGAGGGGAGGAGCCCTGGGGAGCCCAGAAAGGGGACAAAACAAGGGAAGGAGAGGGATATTTAAAAAGGCAATTGCTTATGTAGGTATCTCTGTGGAATCAGCATTACCCATTGCCTGTTGTGGGAAAGCCCACTGGCCCCCGGTGTTGCGGGGGGAGGGGGGTGGGCGGGCAGCAGTGTGTTCAGGAGAACCCTGTCCCCAGTCTCTCTGGTAATGTGGGTACTGGGCAGGGAGTGCTCTCGTCTCGCTAAGCGGAGCATGGAAATATCTATCGCGACTTGCGTGTATCGAAATATCTATCGCGATCTATTTGCGTGTATCGAAATATCTATCGCGATTCTCTGTGATTCACTGCAGTTAAATCCAAAGGGATTTGGACTTCTGAGTATTAATTGTATATTTTTATTTCCATGTAACCATTAACACAGTTTTCTTCTAAAACCCAAGACTGCCCTTCTGTGTCTAGGCGAATCATCTCTCCTTAAATGGGTTTCGCAAGTAGACTTGTGGAAGTGATTTTTCTCTTCCTCAGGGAAATAGGAATTTCTATTATTAATATGTCAGAGAGCTATGATTCTTAAATTTTGATGTGCATCTCATTCGCCGGGGGAGTTTGCTAAAAACACAGGCACCTGGGCCCCACTTCTAACTGATCAGAATGTAGAATGGGATCAGGGCCGTCTTTTTAAAAGTTCTTCATGCCCCTTGTGCCCACCCTGTGATTGTGATGTTCTCCTGTTTGAGGTACACATCAGAGGGATGAGCTAGGAAAGAAGAGTGGCTAGTGGTGATATGGCTGAAGTATTGGGAGAGCCCCCGAGTCCAAGGTCCTCATTCATTCATTTATAAGCATTTATTGCCCAGCGATTTACTATGAGCACAGAGTGATGCTAGGTTTGGGGCTTACTCAGACGACTCACACACCAGCCTGCCCTCAAGTTGCTTACAGTTCAGGACAAACAGCTTTGATGATGTCCATTTAGAATTCAGAAATCTCCAGTTATGTAGGTGGTGTGGTGAGGAAAGGGTTTCCAGAAAAAGGAATGTTTGAGCAGAGTTTTGGAGGAAGAGTCACAGTTCTCTGGGACAGACAAGGGGGGAGGGAACTCTAGGTAGAAGTCACTCTCAGTGCCTAGGTTCTGGGACTGAATGGTGTGCGAGCTTATAGCTCTTCAGGTCCCTCTCTAGGCTGAAACACCCTGAGGGGTGTGTAGGAGAAGAGCCTGGAAAAATGGGTACACTGACCTAGGAAGTATGGATTTTTTTTCTAAGTTAATTTATTTTTTTCTAAGTTTACTTATTTATTTTTTTGAGAGAGAGAGAGAGAGTAGGGGAGGGGCAGAGAGAGAGGGAGAAAGAGAGGGAATCCCAAGAACACTCTGAGCTGTCAGCGCAGAGCTTGACGCGGGGCTCGAACTCACAAACTGTGAGATCGTGACCTGAGCCGACACCAAGAGTCAGACGCTTAACTGACAACCATCCAGGCTCCCCTTATGGATTTATTAGAAGAGACACTTACAATGGGGTTCTTGATAAGAAAGTACAGTGTGTGCATGTGGGATCAGTGTTTTGAAATTGGTTACTGACATTTTGGTGGTAATTTATTATTAATTAATGTGATCCCCGGACACTGCAGTACTGGGCTCCTGTCCCGGGCCCCCTGGTTTTGATCCCATCTTGGGATGGTTTACACACTCCTTTAGCTACAAGCTCTTTCTCCTCTTTGCCTTAATCTCTTTTATATTTCTCGTGTGCTCTGTATCTGAGGGATTGCTTGCGCCTGCCTTTCTAGCATTATTCCTGTTTGAACCATCATTAGAATTTACCTGTCCAGCTCCCTTGACCGTGAATTCTAAATTGAGCAGTGATGCCCCATAAAGCTCCAGTGATGAGATGGGAATGGCCAACTGTCTCTTACCGATGAGATGGACCTACGAGTGTCACTTACGTTTTAAAAATAGTTTTCATTTCTTTTTAATGTCAGCACAACTTAATAAAGCTCTCTCTAAATGTTTAACTTAATGGCCATCAGAGCCACTCTTGGTAATTGCTTTTTTTGTATTATCTGCATATCTTGTCTCCATCAGCAGCAGCAGCAACAACAACAAAATACTCAGCACCAGTTCAAAACATTATACTTCCCAGTGTGCTTTTGCGTGCACTTTTTAAATGGTTTTACTAAGCATCCTGTGAATTTCGGGGAATGTTAGTTTTGTAATTTACCCAGCGTAACAGGTGAGGCAATCAAGACCTGGCTTGACTGACGATAGGTGTGGCGATTATATTTTTGAGGTTTAATGCGAATCGTATTCAATGTGGCTCTGGAGGTAGTAAGCTCTCCTTCCGTTGAAAACTGTAAATAATGCCAGTGACCGAAGCAGAATCTTGAATCGATGGTGTTGCCTCTGATATTCATAATTAAGATAGCATTTAATGTGTACTAATCCTTCGGTATCACATCTCCCTAATAGATGTACTGAGCAAGCACCACGGTGACAAGATAAGTTGCCTTGTTCTGTTCCATATGTCTGTGTTCTAAGTATTTCATAGTTTTAATTGGTTCCCTGCAGAATAACATTTACAAGCATATGGTATGGAAAATGCTGACTGCTTTTGTTATCGTGTGTTTTTGTACTTGTGGCGGCCCGGGTTCACGCAGCCTTCAAGTGTGATTATGAGGTTATTTAATGCACTTTGTGGTGTATGTACTTCTTCTTAACCCGTCTACACTGAGTGTCAAATGCCATCAGTACAGGCTATCTGGCAGCCTGCTGGCATTGGGGCAGAAAGCGAATTCACAAAAGCTTTCACCGCGGGGTTGTGCTGCAAGATGCTTTCTCCCTCCTCTGCCTCGTGTGCCCTGTGCAAAGTCTCTGCGAGGCTGCCTACAATTATGCTTCGGAGGAGGATGTGCTGTGCGGAGCCTGAAAGAGCCAGGGGGCACAACAGAGCTCTCTGGCGCCTGATTTGGGAGATTTACCAGCGATTCCTTGAAAAGGGATTACAGCTGTGAAATTAGACTCCCGGACTGAAGAGGGGACCAGCTGTATTTTCGGATATTAGAGCCACTTTAGTGCTTGGGTGGTTTCCTCAGGGAGTGCTGTGGCAGAGGGCAGCTGAATTATTAATACTTCTGAGACTGTGTCCGAGGCTGCTGTTTCTTTTCTTTTTTTTTTTTTTTAACCATTTTAGTATGGAAAATTTCAAACATATACAAAAATGGAAAGCATTGCATAACGAACCCTCAGTGGACCCATGACTTAGTGTGTTAGTTTCCCGGGCGGCCCAGACAGAGTACTGAAAACTATGGCTTAAGCAACAGAAATTTAGCATCCCACAGTTATGGAGGCGGCAGGGCTATGCTCTCTCCAAAGGCTCTTAGCGAAGGATCTGTTCCCAGCCTCACTCCCGACGGCTGGTGGTCTCAGATGATCTTTGGCTTGTCGATGTCTCCCCCATGTCTTCACGTTGTCTCCCCTCTATACGTGGCTCTCTGCCCAAATTTCTCCTTTCCGTAAGGACACAGTCATATTGGATTAGTGCCCATCTAATGACCGCATCCCAACTTATCTAATTACCTCTTCAACCACCCCGTTTCCAAATAAGATCACACTCTGAGGCACTGAGGGTTAGAAAACCCAACATACTAATTTGGGGTGGGGGGGATACAGCCCAACCCATAACACTTAACGTCAAGAATCATCAACGTGTTGCCAATCGGTTTCATCCGTTTCCACGTCTTCCACGCAGATTTTTATTTCTGGGGGTATTTTAAAGCAAATCACAGAGACATTGTGCCACGTACCTATAAATTCTTCAGCGCGCGTCTCTTACCAGCAAGGAGTTGGTGGGTGAATGTGTGCACATCTGTGTGGGCTGTGTGTGTTTTCATAAATATGGCATTCAGTGGGTTTTAACTTAATGAGAAGCACGAGAAGAACTTGCTACTTCTCAACCTGTCTTTCCTAGAAGAAAGACAAAAGCCACCTCCTCTGAGACGCTCCCTGACACTTCAGGGCAGTTAATGGCACCTGTCCCCTGTGATCACATGCGGGTTTTCAGTGACCTGTAACATACAAGTAATCACACTTCTTGTAGCAGGGTGAAGTAGAAATGAAAATGGACTGGTTTTTGTACCTCTGTACTCTGTCTCCTTCTTCCAGTCCTTCTTCTGTCTCTTTCTGTCTCCTTCTTCCAGTCCCTGGGAAGAGATACTTTTCTAAAAGCTGCTGGAAGGGCAAGGAGCTGAGAAGCTCAGGGAGGGCTGGCTGAGGGAGGGTTTGGAATGTGCCCCTGAGGAGGCCTTGGCGCTGAGCTGGTTGATGCTTTATTCCCAGTGGGGTTGCCGGAAGTGAGGAGACAGTCCTCCAGGATGACCTTCCAGTCGGCAAGGTATGGTGTGTCCACTGTTGACGGATGGGACGGAACCACGGCAGCCTTCTAGACATGCAGTTGTCTCTGCTCGTCCGTATAAATGCTTACTATTTTCACTTTAAAAAAATTTTTTTAATGTTTATTTCTTTTTTGAGAGAGAAAGAGAGAGGAAACAAGCCAGGGAAGGGCAGAGAGACAGGGGAGAGAAATCCCGAGCAGGCTCGGAGCTATCAGTGTAGAACCTGACTTGGGGCTTGAACTCCCAAACTGTAAGATCACGACCTGAGCCGAAGCCAGGAGTCGGATGCTGAACCGACCGAGCCATCCAGGCACCCGTACGTTGGCATTTCTTTAGCAAAATTTTTTCAAATTACTATAGTAATCCATCTTGGCCCATTCGCCCCAAGATAATTGAGTTGACCGTGGTGATCTTTAAAGCATGTGTGAAATGGCCCAGGAGGTGGAGCGAGGTAGGACTGGGCATGGCTGTGGAAAGAGAGGATTGCCAGAAACACCCCGCGCTGCTGTCAGTCCACAGGACAGGGATGTGGTCAGATGCACAGACCTTGAGGATCCCGGCCCTGGGACGGTTAACTGGGGCAGGCTCTGTGGACCGGTCTTCGTATCTGTCGCGTGGAGATGATAAAAAATCTCCTGTCTGGGATTCTGAGAGTTTAGCAAAGTGATGCCAGGACCCCAGAAACCGCATAATCTGTGGTAGGGGCTCTGTGGTTGTTCGTTTTCTATGCTTGCAAATGACACTCCCTGGAGCACGCCCTTTGGAGTTTGAATGGCGCCCCTGGAGTTGTGACACAGTGAGGTATTCTCTGCTGTTACTGTTAGTGACTGTCTGTGGCCCCTTGGGTTTCCCTCTCCACTTGGACTTGCCAACTAAGCAAGTGGGAGGAGAGGATGACCGCCCCAACCGGCGCTTCCATTTTGTCTCTTTGTTTTCTCTTGCTCCCACCCACATTTGATTTACTACCCGCAGCCTTCTACACCACAGCCAGAAGCGTAACCCGCGAGGATTTTCCTTTCGCATCTTCTCCCTCCTTTCCGCCCTGAGACTCTGAAAATCTCAAGATGTGAGTGAATTAAAAAGTCACTTTTCATCAGACACACACACACACACACACACACACAAAATGTTGAGGTATCTTTTTCTATTTTTCTTTTGATGAAAATTAATATTTCATGCGACCTGAGAGCTGTTAATTGTACAGGCATCTGCAACAGAGGCAAATAAACCAAGAACAGCAAAGAACTTGGTAGGAGAGCACAGGGCAGGACTTTGATTATTTGTGAAGAGAAACGATACTTTCTTAATCAATTTGAGATCACTACTAGGAGGCTGTTACTCTTTTGGGTCTTCAAACTGTAGAGCGTCTGACTTCGGCTCAGGTCATGATCTTGCGGTTCATGAGTTCGAGCCCCGCGGCGGGCTCTGTGCTGACAGCTCGGAGCCTGGAGCCGGCTTTAGATTCTGTGTCTCCTCCTCTCTCCCCTGCTCATGCTCTGTCTCTCTGTCAATAATAATAATCATCTCTCTCAGTAATAAATAAACATTAAAAAAAATTTAGATTCACTGCTCCAATTGTTGTTTGGCGAGCAATTGAGAAGTATTTCTAATAAGTCTATTTGTTTCTACATCAGCACCTCCAAAGGCTTCACATCCACTTTGAACAGTGGGTTTGCATTAGCCATAAGGGTGCAAGTGTTAGGTTCCTAAGGAGTTTCAAATATTTGGGATTTTCAGAGCAGACACCATGGGATTAAGAAATTAAGATGCAGTATTCTGGTTGCTGGCATTTTTAGACTTTTTTAAAAAGTTTATTTTTTTATTTTGAGAGCAAGAGATAAAGTGTGAGTGGGGGAAGGCCAGAGAGAGAGGGAGAGAGGGAATCGCAGGCGGGCTCTGGGCCGTCAGCGCAGAGCCCCCCGCGGGGCTCAAACTCAGCAAACCTAGAGATCATGACCTGAGCCAAAATCGAGAGTCAGATGCATAACCGACTGAGCCACCCAGGCATCCTGGAATTTTAGACGTCTGCTAAAGAAATTATGCAGAAAATAAGATGGTAACAAAATTTGAGTCTGTAAGAGTTCTATGTAGTTCATCAATGGACATAGCCACGAGTCCTACATGAACACAGATTTATGTTACAAGATGAATAAAAACAATTTTTAAGCTGATGTCAACCATTTTCCAGCTCTTTATTACGGTGAAAGATTTTGGGAGTCTGATGCATTTTTATTAGGTATTGTTAATGTCTCCACAATATGTTTAAAACTTTCTCATTTGCCAATCTTTAGATGTACAGTTTTTTTTTATTGGCAGTCCAATATGCCCCTATTTAAAAACGAAAATAACAAAACCTTTCCCTGATATGACAGCTTTCTTTTTTCTTTTCTTTTAAATAAATCAGCCAATTTTTTATTTTTTATTTATTTATTTTTTTCAACGTTTTTTATTTATTTTTGGGACAGAGAGAGACAGAGCATGAACGGGGGAGGGGCAGAGAGAGAGGGAGACACAGAATCGGAAACAGGCTCCAGGCTCCGAGCCATCAGCCCAGAGCCTGACGCGGGGCTCGAACTCACGGACCGCGAGATCGTGACCTGGCTGAAGTCGGACGCTTAACCGACTGCGCCACCCAGGCGCCCCAGCCAATTTTTTAAAACATCAAGGTAGAAAGGTTTGTGCAAATATTTCGTATGAAAGGTTTCTTCCATATCTGTTCAGCAGATGCCCCATAACACGACGAGAAGTAAAATTCAAGTTGGTATATTGGAAACTTTCTGTATTGAGGTTCTATGTGTGGAGACTCCGGACGAGTCTCTTGACAGAAGAGAGCGGACAAAGGGACAGTGTCCAGACAAAGGAAAAATAGGTTATTTACTCCTTAAAACCATAAAACCAGATTATCCCAAGGTTGGGGGGAGCTGACGCTTAAAGACTTGAAACTTTCCATTGGGAAAGCTCGTTCTTACCAGGGTGTGGTACCCAGTTAGCGCTAGCATGTTTATGCTTTTAAAATATCAGTGGAATAATATAGAACTCCTATGTGCACACATTTCCGTATCTGTCTTCATCTGTGTCTATAGCGCATTGCACTGCTTTCTGCTACAAGCCGTCTATTGTAATAAACCTTATCGAATACCTCACTACGGTGTGCCGGATGCTGCTCAGCTTGAAAAGGCTTTCCTGTGTTGCAAAATATTTTGAGAGAGTGAGAGAGAGGAGAAGAGGTCACCTGGAAGGTGAGGGTGCCTCTGTCACTGAAAAACACACAGTGTAAGACATAATGGCATCATTAAAAACTGTCATCTTCGCGAAGTGCGGTAATTGCACATCCCTTGTACATTTCCCTGTGAACCCGCATAACTGCCTCTTGCTGGAAACGTATCTTCTCCTCCCGCCTGCTTCCAGCCCCTTATCTGTTCATTACTGTCATGTCTGAGCGGGTCTCAGACATGCCAGGTGTGTGGTGTCACCTGCCTGACGTCCATTCCAAATAGAGACGTTTACACGCGTGAGTATTAAAGCAATAGATCTTCCTTATGACAAGAGAAAGCTGACTGCGGAAAAGCGAGGCTTCTGGGAAAAGTCTTCTGAGCACATGTTGACTTCTTCATGGGGGTAGAAAACCTGACTAATTAGCTCCAGCCCTTCCCGTCTGAGAAGGGAAAGAAATAATTAAAGTATCTGGAGTAGACTGTGCCACACAGCGGCTGCCTTCAGAAGGGGCAACGTGTTAGGAGAACCCGTCTGAGAGACCAGGCTCAAAAAAAAGTTCTAGGATCTTGTTGTGGAGCGGCAGAAGCCTTGTTTTCTCTTTCCATAAGGAAAGACTGGATAGAGAACACTTAAAATATTCATGGATCGGGGGCGCCTGGGTGGCTCAGTCGGTTAAGCATCCGACTTCAGCTCAGGTCATGATCACTCAGTTTGTGAGTTCGAGCCCTGTGTCGGGCTCTCTGATGTCAGCACAGATCCCCGGTCTCCCTCTCTTTCTGTCCCTCCCCTGTTTGCATTCTCTGTCTCTCTCAAAAATAAAAAATAGAACTTTAAAAATATTTACGAATCAGAAATATTCCAATAAAAAGGAAAATAGTAAATTTCTACAACTTATAATAACTTTAGAGAAGTGGAATACAGCAACAAAAAATTAGGGCTCTAATTTAATTATTAGAATGTTAATCTTCAGAGAAAATTTGAGAAGTGGTAACATAAGCACAGCTTTCTTTTTTAAAAAAAATTTTTTTTCGTGTTTATTTACTTTTGAGAGAAAGAGAGACAGAGGCGCGAGGAGGGGAGGGGCAGAGAGAGAGGGAGACACAGAATCCAAAGCAGGCTCCAGGCTCTGAGCTGTCAGCATGGAGCCCGATACGGGGCTCGAACCCACAGAGCGCAAGATCATGACCTGAGCCGAAGTCGGACCCTCAACCGACTGAGCCACCCAGGCGGCCCCATAAGCACAGCTTTCTATTCTTTTTCTTTTTTCTTTTCCCGATTGCTGATGTGTTTCAAAGCTCAGTAGGTTGGGTGTTGATGGTTCCTGAGCAGAGGTCCCTCGTCCCAGGGCTGCTGCTATGAGTTGCTCCCGTGCGGTTGTGTGAGTGACCCATAGGGGTGCGCTCCCATCTCGTAGATTTCCCTTAGTTCATGTTGATGCTCTGGGTTCAGCTACTGGGGGAAGGGGGACTCCCCCTTCCCCAAATCCTACAGAAGTACCAATGGTAATGTCATTGCCTTTATTCTGGAAGCACCTCATTCAAGAGGTTGCTGGTAACAATAATACACTGGAACATACCTGAGGGTATGTGGGGACATTTACTGAGCAGCCCAACAGCTTTTGCCTGCACAAAGGTGAACACCTTATTTTCCAGAAGGTTCTATATTGGTAGTAGATGGCCTTGAAAATGGAAGGATAGAAAAAGACAAGTAAATTGAAGATGTTCAAAGGGCATTAGACGCTTTGGCTATTTTGGATCTTTTCCCCTCTGTTCTTGATTAAGGTACCACAGAAGTTATACAGAAGCATTTAGGGCATGTCATATATGTACTAAGAGTCATCCTAAGCTTTCCCATGATATTTTGATAAGAGCCAGTTTGTGAAGACCCTCCTGCGTTTACATCCACCTTCGTGTCCAGAGTACATTTCTTCTTTCCACAGGTGGGGAAAGTGGAAAACAAGGAAGCGGGTCTGAGTGATCTAGAGAATCATGGTTGAAATCACAACTTGGGGCTATTTCGCCACCTTTCATAGATGGCATCTGGTAGCTAATTGTAGTTCTGCCCTTCTATGGTGCTTTATGGAGCTCTTTCAGGGCCTGGGATCGGCACTGCTGGATATACGTGTACTTATAGCAATCATGTTTTGATCTAGAGTTCTATGATATGCTGTTCACACGCTGGAGACTTTTAAAAACGAAATTATTACAACAGTTGGTCTTCACAATATGGGTAAATTAGAACGTGGAATGGATTCACAAGTCAAGCGTTCTAAGTCTTGGGAGGAAAAGGGAAAATATATGATGACATAGTACTCATGAAATCCTTTACTTTATAAAATCATTTTATTATTTTTAAAAATTTTTTTAATGTTTATTTGTTTTTGAGAGAGAGAGAGAGAAGCAGAGCGTGAGCAGGGGAGGGGCAGAGAGAGAGGGAGACACAGAATCCGAAGCAGGCTCCAGGCTCTGAGCTGTCAGCACAGAGCCCGACGCGGGGCTCGAACTCGTGAACCGCGAGATCATGACCTGAGCCGAAGTCGGCCACTTAACCGACGGAGCCACCCGGGCACCCCTATAAAATCATTTTAAAGGGCATTTTATGCCATGAAGTAGGTATAATGCTCTGGTGTGTGCATGCGTGTGTGTGTGTGTGTGTGTGTGTGTGTGTGTGTGTGTGTGGAGAGAGAGAGAGAGAGAGTGAGTTAATGGGAGAGGGATCCCGCCATCGAATGAGACTCTGTTAAGATTTAGAGGGAGAGCAATTACCTGCAGCCTGTAATATAAATTGTAACTTTTGGGCTACTAACAAAGTGCTACTCTTAGTTCCGTTATTTCATAAGAATGTAACAAATGATGTAAAAATGGAAAACAATCCTCTGTCCAACTGTTCCCTCCAATATGGTCATTTTCACTAACAAGCATGTTTGGGGCATCTGGTGTGTTCAGAGCACTGCGTTAGGAGCTCTGGAGGAGGTGAAGTCCAAGATGTGTCCAGGGCTCTCCAGGAACCATCAGTCTGGCGAAACTGGGTCTCTGATATTGAATAGCCGACCCCTACATGCATGAGTGAACAGGAAGTGAAGCGTGCACACACTAACCAATGAATTGAGCGACTGTTCAGATTCATTTGTGTGGTTGATGTTTGTCTCTCCATGCTTCACAGAGGAGGCGGAACATTGGGCCAAAGAGGTGGCACGGTAGCCTTCAGCTGGGACATGCCATTATTACTTCTGCTGTTTATCTTTCAGTTCTTAGTTGTCCTGTCCGTGAAAAATGGCCCCTAACATTTTGTTGTTGTTCTACGATGGCATCAATACAAGCTTTTCGAGGACATTCTCTCAAAACATGTATTTACTTCTGCTTCTACTCATGTATTCCTCTACTTCCATGTAAGGCACAGGGTGAAACATATTAAAAAAAAAAATCAAAGTTTAAAAGGATGAGATAGATAGGGATTTGTGTGGTTTCTTGCCTTGCTCGGAGGTCTACTGCCTCACTTTGGAAGCCATTGATGGGTTTCAGCTGGGTGAATCCTAACGCCTCTCCTACCTTGAAACTTAAGTAAATCTTAATAACGTAAGACCAGCGATTCTGTCTGAAATTGTACTTGATTTGGAGCAACTCGAGCAATCCCTTTCGGGAACCAAATGCAGGTACATTCTGTAGTTGACAGAGACTCGATGGCCCGTGGGAGCTAATCACGAGTCTTCTTTCAGACCTGAGTCACAGCATTCTTAGACTCTGTGCAAACCTATGAATCTAAATATCAGGGGTGGGGCTCAGAAATTTACATGACAGCAATGTCCTAGTAAGCGATCTTTACTAGCGCAGTCAGCGGGACGGCAATGTCACCTGAGTGGAAACCACAGCCCGCTTTTCTTCTGAGAGGCGGGATCCAGGCAGGAAGAAGCAGCCATGTGATGACACGGGAAGAATATTAGAATGCGTCTTTCTAGGTCATTAGGTACTGCTCTAACTCATTTGTTTGGTGGCAGCTGCTTAGATTCTATTTTATGGATATTCCGTAATCTCTCCAACGATTCCTTGATTGTTATACATTGAGGTTGCTTCTCGCTTTGTTTCCTTTTTCTCCATTACAAATATTGTTTCAGCAAACATTCTTTGGGGTTTTATTAAATAGCCATATTTAGCAATGGATTTTAAATACTAATAAGGGATTTAAAATACCCATATTTATGGGTGATTTTGTTTTTATAGAATAGATTCCTAGAAAAGGAATAAATAGTTGGGTCAAAAAGTTTGAACATTCTGGGGGAACCTGGGTGGCTCAGTCATTTGGGTGTCTGGCTCTTGATTTTGGCTCAGGTCATGATCTCTCGGTTCATGGAATTAAGTCCCAGGTCAGCACAGAGCCTGCTTGGGATTCTGTCTCCTGTCTCTCTCTCTCTCTCTCTCTCTCTCTCTCTCTCTCTCTCTCTCCATATATATATATATATATATATATATATATATATATATATATATATATATATATCTCAAAATAAATAAACATTTGAAAAGAAAGTTTGAACACTCTGCTTTTTAATAGATACTGTCAAATTTTTCCCTCATTGGTTGTAGTATTCCTTACTACTGCCTACGGTCTAACTGACCATGGATGTTAACACTCTTAATTTTTTGCCAATCTGATAATCAAAAAATGCCATTTTCTTGTGGGTCTGATTTCCATTTTCATGACTACTGATGAGATTGACTTTCTTTTCGTATGTTCTTCTTCTTCAGTTAATTGCCCTCTAGTGGCGCCCTGGTGACTCAGTCCATTAAGTGTCTGACTTTTGATTTCCGCTCAGGTCATGATCTCACAGTTTGTGAGTTCAAGCCCCGCATTAGGCTCTGTGCTGACAGCGTGGAGCCTGCTTGAGATTCTCTTTCCTTCTCTCTCTGCCCCTCCCCTGCTTGTGCTCGTGCTCTCTCTTCTCTCTCTCAAAAATAAATAAACATTTTAAAAAAATTGTCCATTTATATCTTTTACTGATTATTCCATCGGTTTGTCTTTTTTCTAAATCAATGTGTGGGAACTCTTTGTATGGTTAGAAATACTGCCCTTTTAATGCCAAGAATTTAAAAATATTATGCAAATATCTCCTGCTCTATTATGTATCATTTATTACTCCTTTTTAAATACAAAATTGAGCTAGCTGAGTTATATGTTATATATATTATTGAGATATAATTGACATATAACATTGTTAGTTTCAATATTTATAAATGTGTTTCCTGGGATGAGAACTTTCAGGATCTACTTTCTTAGTCGTATTGTTTTCTTTGGTGCCTTTTTCCTACCAAAATTTCACTGCTTTTAAATACACTAACTCTTGACACATTCAACACTTTAGATTCAAATTTAAGTTGCATTAGCATTTTTACCTGAGGCTTATTACAAAACAGAAGAGTAAATGCACTCCAGCTAAGAGCTAAGAGACCAAGACAGGGTCTGACCTGTGTTATTACAACATTTTCAGAAAACACATTTTCCTTTTTTTGAGGAAAATATGGTACCGAATCATTGCTCTTTAGTGCTTGAAATGATGATGCCACATTAAATAATGCATGCTTATTGCATCCTTAATGCAATTTATTGCCCTATAGATGCCCCGAACCACAGGGCAAAATAATATCTTATGGATGCTGCCAGAGTTGAATATGTTAATAATATTTTAACAGTTTGTTTGTCAATGAGAGTAGGATAAACATCCTCAAAGATATGCAGAGGGAAAGTTCATATGAAGACAATAATGTTTAGTGTCCATATAAAACAATTGATATGAAACACTCAAAATCTTAATAAGTGCAAATTAACTTTACATGCTTAGATACAGAGTTGCAGGTTTAAAAATCAGGTGTGTCTATATAAATTTCTACAACCCTTCTGGTAAGCATTAAAACACTTAACATTCGCGGGCGCCTGGGTGGCTCATCCGTTGAGCGTCCAACTTCGGCTCAGGTCATGATCTCACGGTTTGTGGGTTCAATCCCGGCGTTTGACTCTGCGCTGGCAGCTTGGAGCCTGCTTCAGATTCTGTCTCCCTCTCTCTCGTTGCTCCTCCCCTGCTGGTGAGTGTGTGTATGTGCACGCACGCGCGCTCTCTCTCTCTCTCTCTCAATAGTGAAAACACACACACACACACACACACACACACTTATATTCGTTGACCCAGAAGTGTCAAATTCAGGAGTTTATCCTGAAGAAATAACAGGATGAGCACAAAAATAGCTTACAAATATTCCCTGCATTCTTATTTATATTATAAAAAATTAAAATAACTTAATTCTGCAACAGTAGGGGATTGACTAAATATAATTATCCTTATTAAAGAATAGTCTATCCACTAAATGCCATCATTCATTTATTTTTTTCAGTAGTTATTGAGCACCACTGTATGCAAAAGCAATAGGTTGGCAACTGGTGTTACAAAAGCAAACACGTATTCTCCCTGGTCATCACAACATTTATATTTCAGAATTTTAGAAGAATAACCTAAATGTTGTTAAAAAAAAAAAAAAGAGAGAGAGGTTAGGGGCACCGGGTGGCTAAGTGGGTTACATGTCCAACTTCGGTTCATGTCATGGTCTCATGGTTCGTGAGTTCGAGCCCAGAGTTGAGCTTTGTGCTGACAGCTTTGGACCCTCTGTCTCCCACTCTGTTTGCCTCTCTCCTGCTCACTCTCTCTCTCTTTCTCAAAACTAACACTTAAAAAAAGGAGTGTACAAAATATTATGTGTAATATGATCACAGTACTACAGAAGAGAGCACTCATAAAAATATAGAGAAAGGTTGGAAGGGGTTCGCTAAATGTTCATAGTGATTACTTTGGGTCTTAAGGGTTTATTTCTTTGTGTCTCTATATTTTCCAAATGTTTTATAAAGAGTATATTTTCGGGGAGCCTGGGCGGCTCAGTCAATTAAGCGTCTGACTTCGGCTCAGGTCATGATCTCATGGTTTGTGACTTAGAGCCCCCCATTGGGCTCTGTGCTGACAGCTCCTAGCCTGGAGCCTGCTTTGGATTGTGGGTCTCCCCCTTTCTCTTCCTCTCGCCTGCTCACCTCTGTGTCTTTGTCTCTCAAAAATAAATAAACATTAAAAAAATATTTTATACAGTAATTAATATTACTATGAGAGTATGAATTAACTGTAAATTTGACAGAATAAGTTAACCTTTGGTGACATGGGTGTAGTTTCTATACATGTGTAGCAGGGGTGTTCTTTTTCTTTTTCTTTTTTTTTACACTTTAAAAAATACATATTTTTTAAGTTTATTTATTTTGAGAGAGAGAGAGAGAGAGAAAGAGTGTGTGTGTGTGTGTGTGTGTGTGTGCATGGGGGAGGGGCAGAGAGAGAAGGAGAGAGAGATTCCCAAGCAGACTCTGTGCTGTCAGTGTGGAGCCCGATGTAGGGCTTGATCCCACGAACCATGATATCCTGACCTGAGCTGAAATCAAGAGTCGGACATTTAATCAACTGAGCCACGCAGGCACTCCAGGGGTGTTCTTTTTCATTTGGTCTTTAAAACTCTGATAGTGCTTTGACAGCAACCATTTTGTAAAAGAAGCTCGTCGAAGCTTTCCCTAAAGTTCAGATATCTGCTTGGTGGTTTTGAATTTTGGAATGACTCCAACCTGGAAGTCTGTCCGAGTCTGCTTGGGCTGCCATAACAAAATACCACAGACCGGGTGCCTTAAACAACAGAAATTTATTTCTTACAGCTCGGGAGGCTGGAAGTCCAAGATCAGGGTGCCAGCATGGTTGAGTTCTTGTGAGGGCCTTCTTCTCCTGATCATCTCAAGAGAGAGAGAGATGGAAAGAGAGAGAGAGAGAGAGAGAGAGAGAGAGAGAGGCAGAGAGACAGAGAGGCACAGAGAGAGACAGAAAGTGAGAGGGAGAGCTGGGAGAGAATGAGAGCTCTCATCTGGAGGGCCCCACTCTCATGACTTCATTTAAACCTAATTGTTTCCCAAAAGCTCCATCCCCAAGTACCATCACATTGAGGGTTCAGGCTTGGAAATGGGAATTTGGGGGATCCACAATTCAGTCTACAGTGAGGTCTAAGCCCACCAGTGGGGCACAGAGAGCGGAAGGTCAAAGGAGGCAAAGGGAAGGGTCATAGACCTGGATGCTGCTCATATGAGGCGAGGCAAAAATGACTACAGCTCTTGAGTCTGGAAAGGGGCAGGCTGAGTGATTCAGAGACGTGTAAAAGCACGGAGGGCAAACCTCTGGCACAAGACATCTGTTTCAACTAGAAGGAAGCGGCACCGAAATGGGAAATGGAAGAGCTGTCCCATCCAGTTGGTAGTAAATGTTTGGACACATTTCTCCCCAAAGTAAAATGGCTGGAAAATAATAACCTGTAGACAGTCTGTGTAGAGTAATTGCTATAGGGGCTCTTCGGGAAAGGTAAGAACTTGTGTGTTGGGGCGGGGGTGGGGGGGTGGATCATCCTTGACCTTGTATGGTTGAAGCTGTGGAAGAAAAATAATGGGGCCGCCCCCAAAACTGTCCCTGGAGGACATTGTCAGAAAGAGAATATAAAATGAATGAATGAAAATATAAAAAAATGAAATGCTGTAAGTAAATAACAATTCTGTCTCCCATTACTATTATGACCCAGAAGAAGTATATGAACCATATATATGAGGTCGCTCCTTTTGAGAACATTCTATGTTCAAGGTGGGCAACAAACAGCTTGAGGAAGAATGGATTCAGTTGAGATCGTGTCCAAAGCCCCAGGAAAAGGAGCCTGACCCCAAGGGGAACCGGGGACCCACATGGCCCACCCAAGAAAGAAGGGCCTCAGGCAATGCTTGGGTTTAGCTTCTGGGTCTCCCACTGCCTATCTACAATGGCCTCTGCATTTGACCATATAGCAGGAGGTGCAGGTGCATAGGATCTGAGCTATTTATAGCTGAATCTGCTCAGCGTGACTCCCAGCCCCTATTTTTCCCCAAATGAGAGATATTAAGAGAGAGTCTTCTCCAGCTTAGCAAAGAGAATCCTGAGGGGGGAAAATGATTGGGAAAACAGTGAGGGGAGAGGTTATAGGCAATATATACTTATCTGAATTGATTAGGTTTCAGTTTTATCAGTAAGTGAGACAAATTACCTCAAAATAATTTGAGTCTTCTCATTGAAAGCTTTTTGCGTCTTCCTAATCCCTTGGTTTATATTCATCTGGTACGTCACCAAGTAAATTAGGACACTTATGAGAAAATTGAATATAAAATGTCTGTGTCTCGAATTTGCAGATTCTGGTAAATGTTTTTGCTTTGAGACATAACCGGAGGTACAACTCTTGGAAGAAATTAATTATAGCCATTAGAATGAAACTAGAGTTGGGGCGCCTGGGTGGCGCAGTCGGTTAAGCGTCCGACTTCAGCCAGGTCACGATCTCGCGGTCCGTGAGTTCGAGCCCCACGTCAGGCTCTGGGCTGATGGCTCGGAGCCTGGAGCCTGTTTCCGATTCTGTGTCTCCCTCTCTCTCTGCCCCTCCCCCGTTCATGCTCTGTCTCTCTCTGTCCCAAAAATAAATAAAAAACGTTGAAAAAAAAAAATTAAAAAAAAAAAAAGAATGAAACTAGAGTAGATAGCCAGTGGAATAGAGTATCCTGTTTGCCGATATCAGGGAGATTCTTTTTTAAAAGGCACTTATGCTGATTCCAGAAATTTTATACACACATATGTGCTCATACAGTTGTAATCCTTGAGCTAAACAGAATAAAGATCTACAGTTTTGATCTTTGAGCAAGGTCCATAGCATACTAAGTGGATTCAAAAGGAAGCATCTAATATAGAGTGGGAATAGAATGTACCTTACTTTTGTCAAGTACATGTGTTAATATATATACAAGTTAAAAATGTGAATAATCAATAACTATTGAACTTTCAACAGTAGTTATCTTTGGCTTATTAATTTTCATTGTGTCTGCCTTTTTATAATTTCATGTATTTTCTTTTTTCTTAACCAGAAACATAAGCAAAGATAGAAAATAAAATACAAAGGTTTCAATCAGCAGGAAAAATCCCGGTGATCTAGGGACACGCACAGAGTGATAAGCATTTTTGTTTTTGTTTTTGTTTTTTGGACGGCTAGTGGATGCCACGTCCTTTATTCCCTCCAGCATCCTCTCCCTTTGACTTGCAAACTTTATCCGGGTAATGATAAGATTATGAGACATTCAGAAGGTGAGGAGTTATAGACGTTATCTTAAACCCAGGGCCGGTAGCAAAAGCATCTCATTTGTTTACCAAATGAACAAGGGACGTGACTTGTCTATCTCTGGCAGAGCTGATCTGGGGCCTTTGGAGGACCAGGTTACTCTGTGTCTTTGTTGCTCACTTGGCCGTGGTCCCTTTTGTATCCCCTCCTACCTGGCTCTCCTGATGATTGTGACTTATGTGGAGTTGGGGACCTTTGGGGTGACGAGCAGCATGTCAGTCTTTCTTCCACTCACCCTCTGAGTCCTCTCACTTAGAATCATGGCAGCCACAGGCATGTGGAGTCTCCTAGGGAGGAACCAGGGCCCTTTTCTGGACCACCCACAGGCAGCCTCCAGGCAGGGTGACCCCTCATTGACGTGGAATTAGAAGGAATTAAGGAAACACCAGCTCAACTGCCAACTGTTTTCTTTGCCTGGGTTTCTTTGGAGATAACTCTCGATAAATCGAGAACTTCTTGTTGTCTTGCTTTTTCATTTGTTGGTTAAGGATGAGGGCCTTAGAAATGTTTGCTGCTTCCGTGTGATAGGAAAGACGCTCTCCCAACTTCTGTGGGTTTTGTCTACAATGTTTTCAAAACACAATGCATTTCAGTTAATTATTTTTTGAAAACATTTGCATAGGATTTTTAAGAAAAGTGGGTCGAGGAGGATGGGTCTGAGAAATCATAACTGTGTTGCAAGGCTTGTTGACTAAATGTTAATAATGGGACTTTAAATGTGTCCGGTCATCAGTGGGAGCAGCTTCGTTTCTCAGCGGATATGGCTCTTAGAAAACTAATGGAGGTTGAGAGACTCTTAAATACAGAGAACAAACTGAGGGTTGATGGCAGGGAGGTGGCGGGGGGAGAGGGGAAAATGGGTGATGGGCATTGAGGAGGGCACTTATTGGGATGAGCACTGGGTGTTGTATGTAAGCGATGAACCACGGGAATCTATCCCCAAATCCAAGAGCACACTGTATACCCTGTATGTTAGCCAATTAGGCAATAAATAATATGTCTATTAAAAAAAAACCCAAACTAATGGAGGGACTAGACTTCCATCAGGGCCCTAGAAGCCTTCTTTCTGATTGATTCTGTTTTCTGTGGGTGTGTTGGAAAAGTGCTTTTTTGCCTGACAAGTGCAATTCCCTTTAATGGTCAGTTGAGTCTTAATGCTTAGGCATTTTGCTGGCTTTGAAAAAGAGATAAGTAAACCTCATTAAGAAGGCTCATTTTAGTGTTGTATAGGATTACGCTTTGAAAGCATATCAAAATTGTGATCTCAAATACTGGCACGTTCAATATATTTTCTTTTATATGTTGATGAAGGAAAGATCTTGCCCATCTATTTGGAAGTGTAGATGACAAAGCAATATAGTATCTATTTCTACGCATAATCAGGATTCCATTCTGTGTTGGGCTTACGCCATATTGGGTATAGGCCTTAGCGATGAATCTTTTGTCTCCTGAGATTCTTTAATGCTTGGTGAACTTGTGTCAATACTAGGGAGTGGGTATTTACTTGCCAGATCTATTCACTCCTGGCTAGGAGTTTACAAAGTCACCTTCAGAAAATATATGCACTAGGCAGTAAATATTTGTTGAACACGTTGGATATCCTCTCACCTCAGGGCCTTTGCCCTTGCTATTCTCCTGGCCTAAGATATCCTTAGGTCCCACTTCTTGGCTTCAGGTCTTTCTCAAATGTCACCTTTTCAAATGAGCCTCATCTCAGTGTACCCTGTTCCTCAAATTATTATCTAATTATCTGGTTCATCATATCTCCTTGCAGCTAATGCAAATGCCGTGAGAGCTGGGATTGTCGTCTGTTTGGTTTACTGCCGTATCGCACAAATAGATGTTTATTACTTGAATGACAGTAATTAATTTAATTGATAAAATTATCACTTTTACTTGGGCGTAATTTATCTGCTTGTAAATAATGCAGATGCTAATTCGAACTGCATCAAGGGACGTAGATGTTAAGATCGGACATCTGTGAGTCTATGAATATGCAGAGATGTGAAATAGGCAAAGGTCCACAGACCTGCTCTGAGAGGTACGTGTACAGAGAGTATCACTGTGATCAAGTCAGTTCCCTGAACCTGCTGCCCCTATAGATGGGGCCTTTGTCACAGAATAGACCAGAATAGGCCTCATAAGGAGCCCTGTTACCGTCCTCGGATGCCTGAAATCAATCCCCAGTCTTTTCTGCCGGGACTTGACCCCTATGCTTGCTCTATTCACACTGCCAAGGTCATTTGTGCTGGGAAGCTTGAAAGTGGAGCCTGTTTTCTCTGGTTCTTGACCCCCAATTTGAGCAGCCAAATCCTACATGTTTCTTGAGCTCACCTTCTGTTTGAGTTCACATAACTAATCTTATGTTTTATTCCTCTAAGCAGGCAGAAGTCTTTCTGAACATGGTTGCTCCAATCTCTAATTTTTGCTACACTTCAATTACATCTTAGTGGTTTTTGATAGGATTCATGCACTTAGGAACATCTGAGATTTTTTGAGGTTGAGCCTCTCCCTCCTAAGGCTCATCGGCAGGCACCAAAGTTACCTCGATTGTGACATTGCGTTTGTCTGCTCCAACATTTTCAGCCAACTTGAAATTTCTGGTCATCTTTTTGGACTATGGCATAATCCCTAGAAAGTCTCTTTAAAATGAAAGAATGGAGGGGCGCCTGGGCGGCTCAGTCGGTTAAGCGGCCGACTTCGGCTCAGGTCACGATCTCGCGGCCCGTGAGTTCGAGCCCCGCGTCGGGCTGTGTGCTGACAGCTCGGAGCCTGGAGCCTGTTTCAGATTCCGTGTCTCCCTCTTTCTCTCTCCTCCCCTGCTCATGCTCTGTCTCTCTCTTCTCAAAAATAAATAAACGTTAAAAAATTTTTTTTTAAGTGGAAGAATGGAGTTGCTTGTGGAGAAGCAGATCGGTCCCTGATAGCATGGGCTCTAGGTTGGCACACTTTGATGGAAGTGGGTGGGGTGGGGGGGAGGATAGTGTTGGAAGCTGGGACCTGGGGCATTGACCGCAGATAGCAGACATAAGCAAATGGCACTCAAAGAGGCCATGAGTATGAAGGAGGTTAGCGTGAGAGAAGAAGGCAGGTCAGACGAGAAACAGGAGAGCATGAAAAGAGAGGCACGTGGCATCGAAAAGAACCCTCAAGATTCTGTCCCGGGACCTTCTATGGTCTGACCTGTAAGATGACGTGTACTTTTTTTTCCCCTTTAAACGGACAAGAACGAATAAATAATAATCTTCAAAGAGTCCTGAGTTGTGAGAAGTGGTCCAACATGCTTTGGGTTCACAATCTTATTTAGTTTCTTTCAGTTTTTTCTTTTTAAGTAGTAACTGGCTCGGTCTTAGAAATAAACTGACACACAAATCTTCTTGGTTCCTCCATGTCTGGCATGCAAGTTGAGTGTTGAACAAAGAGCTGTACCTAGGAATTACCAAACCTAGACAAGAAAGCAGGTAGGTCAGCTTTGGGGTCATTTGGTGTGGTGCTATAAATGTCTGAAACCTTGCTATATTTAGAATGCATATTTAGAATGCATGTTCACTCATTTTGTAGATGAAGTCATTATGGCAGTGTGGGGTGGTTGGTGCAGGGCAGAGCAGAGGGCTCCGTGTACTGGGCCATGGGGTTTGGGAATGATCCTGGCCCCATCACGGACTCCACTGACCTATAAAAAGTATTGTTAATCGTCTTACTGTCTGCCTTACAAGATCTGAGAGGAGAAATGAGGTAATGTCTACTTAGACCTTCGAGTTTCTCGGAAGAACGGCTGTCTACGGTAATATGATTTCCTAATGCATTTGTTTGTGTTGTAATGGAGTATAATTCCATTTGCCTAAATTTCTGTAGGTACCTCTAGAACATCTGACAGTCTTGCACGGGAGAAGCAGTCCGGCTTTTAGATGAGAACTGGGCCTAGACTAGAATCCCCCAAGGGTACAAGTGAGCCAGCTTGTAATTTATGAAGTTAGGGGAAGGAAGCTGAGAGACGACGGAAGGGGGGTTAAAGTTGGTGGTGCTGGTGGGGCGGGGTGTTGTGATTATAATCAGAGAGTTTATATTGTATTTTCAAGTCATGTTGTTTTATTAAATATCATCATCTCAGTATCTTTGAAAAAATACAGGTTTATTTTAATTCAGCAATATTACATATTAGATGACTCGTCTGCAATATCGATACCGCTATTATTCTCTGTATTGACAGAGTCTTTAAAACTTCCTTTGAGATTTTTAGTTTATTATGTTTCTCGGGCCACAAGCTGGTTGTTTAAAAACTTGTTTCTGACTCTGACATCAGTAGGCCCGTGTCACCAATTACAATTGCATAGATTCATTTGTAAAGTACCTAGTAGGTTACCAAATAATGCCTTCTCTTTGTTTTGTAGAAAAAAAGAATAAGTCTCTTTCTGGGAATCGTCGTGAGCAGTGTAATTTTTTATCTAGCCATTTTGAGCAGTACTGCGCTTGAGTTGGCTTTCTAGTCAGTCCTCAGGAGAGAAGTTAAAACAAAGGGTGAAAAGTGGGGGAAGCAGACATATGTGTCACCTCTGGCATACTATAAAGACGTTCATTTTGATTACAGTTATCATTATTGAACAGTTTTGTTGTAGCATTTTCTAGAAGCAGTCATTTCTTTGGCATTTCCAACCCAGTATTTCACAAGGAGGTCAGCCTTCTATAAAGGAGTTTCAAGTAACTATTACGTTAAACCAGGAAAGAAAACAATATGCCTTCTCTTCCAGAGACGTGACTGTATACATTTTTTAATCGCAACTGATCTGTATTGTTAAAGCAATATTACTAACCATATTCCTTTCCCGGGGAGAGGAAAAGTGTTACACTTTCATTTGCTAAGTTATGGGATGTACTGTAGAGAGAACATTTCTTGACACCCAAAATGCGGCCTGAGAAAATAAATTACTACCGAATTGCGTATTGCGTGCCAAGAACATATGAAAAATGTCACTGTCTCTCAAATTAAGAACATCTTATACAAGGAAATGACATAGAACACGCTACTCCTCCCTTATCCTTGGTTTCATGTCCCATGATTTCTATTACCTGCGGTCAACTGCAGGCCAAAAGCAGATGATCCTCTGACACGTGGTCAGAAGGTCAAGAGCGGCCTATGTCACGTGCCTACGTCATTCACCTCCTTCCTCTCACCACGTAGGCATTTTATCATCTCACACCATCACAAGAAGGGTGAGTACAGTACATGAAGATATTCAGAGAGAGGCCACATTCACACAACTTTTATTACAGTATAGTGCTGTAATTGTTCTATTTTATTATTGTTGTTGTTAATCTCTTACGAGGCCTAATTTATAAACTTTATTCATAGGTATGTACGTACAAGAAAAAAGAGAGTATATATAGGGTTCAGTATTATCAGCAGTTCCGGGCATCCACTGGGGCTCTTGGAATGTATCCTTTGCAGATAAACGGGGGGCCGCTATACTATGGAACTTCCCTTTGGACTAAAATCTTTTACTAAAAAATTATGACTCAGAGATACAATTCATATCAAGTTAGACTGTGATAATGTTTTTTTTACATTTTTTTAATGTTTATTTTTGAGAGAGAGAGAGAGCGAGAGCATGGATGGGGGGAGGGGCAGAGAGAGAGGGAGACACAGAATCCGAAACAGGCTCCAGGCTCTGAGCTGTCAGCACAGAGCCTGATGCGGAGCTCGAACCCACGAACCGTAAGATCATGGCCTGAGCTGAAGTTGGATGCTTAACCGACTGAGCCACCCATGTGCCCCAGGCTGTGATAATGTTAATGAAACCACACTTCTGTTGGAAGAGGTCATCTAGAGGACGTGACTGTTGGCTGACCCCTGAGCTACACCTGGGCTGTTGGAGGCTCCTCACCCTCTCCCCTGTCCTTGGAATGTATGTTCTGCCCACCGTTCCCACCATGGGAGCTGCTCCAAGGATGCAGCCTTGAGAGAGTAATGTGGTGTTGAGACCACACATGACTGAGCCCAGTTACGGCCTCCATAAAATTTTTAAAATTCTGGCAGGTGGACGTGAAGATCTACCCATCTTGCAGGTGCCCAAGACAAGCCTTGGAAATAAGTCTCCTTGTTTATTAAACTACCGCCTGCCAAACTTGAAGTGGTCCCGCCTCTTCCTTTGGTCTCTCCCTGCCCTTCACGCGTGGAGGCCAGAGGCAGAGGTCACCTGGGGAGGCTCCTGAGGTGGTGAGCTCACAATTTTCTGTTCCTGAACCGTGCGCTACAATTTGAGCATTTCCGAATTTGAAACCGTGTTGTGCAATCTTATGTCCTCCTGTAAAACTTCATCATAAACTTAGGAATTGTTGCAATTGTGCGTGACTATAGCCAAGGCCTACCTTTGAAAAAAAGATGGAAAACTGTCCTTTTTGTATCGATCTGTTGCACGTCAAATTGTGATGTTTTGTTTGCTATGTGTTTCAGAATCGAAGCAAACGCTTGGAGAAGGTCCATGTGGTTATTGGACATAAATCGTGTGAGTTGGATTCTCTCATTTCCGCCTTCACGTACGCTTACTTTCTAGACAAGGTGAGGGGAAAGAAGACTGTGCTTTTTATATGTGAATTATGATGTAACTTCCAAGGGCAAACATTTTCGGGAAAAACGAGGAACCTATTCACTTCCATTTTCACGTTCTGGTTTATTGTTGCCGAGAATAATGTATTATGATTCATTAAACAACAAATACTTACTGGTCACCTACAGTGCGTTAGGTAGGGTCTAGTTGTTTCTTATCGACTCCCTCATAAGACATTTCAATAAGGTCACAGTTTCCAAATTTTTAAAAATAGATGATAGTTGTTTACTTTCATGGGAATTCAGAGAACTAACAAAAGTAAGGGTCAGAATTTCTTGTTTTCCTTTATCACAGCTTGTTGGTTAGTCTTGCCCTTGGGAATAGAGAAGTAAGTGCAGAATAACCTGTGTGAACATTACATGCAATTCGGAACCTATTGGCTGGAATTTTCAGTAACAGAGGTGTTACATGTCGCATCTATATTCTGTTCTTGCCCGTTAGCCCTGACTTTGTACAGCAAGGTCATTCTCAGTTAGTGATGATCTCCCTTGAGTGAGAGTCTTTGTATTCTGTGCAAAGTCTATAACCTCCCTACAGAGGTGGAAAAGACCTTTTAACAAATTGTTTTAAAATTGCCATTTCATAAAATTCATCAGCCCGTGATAATGCGTCACCTCAAAGCCTAAAAAAGTACATTATGAGTATCTTGATGCGGTTTCCAATTTCACAGAATTTTTAATTTTCCAGAGTCTGATTTGTTTTATTCCAATTTTGTTTGGATTCTTGGCTCTGAGAGTATGCATAGCTGATCTCGGGTGATTTAAATTCACATGAAACCTAGTCTTCTAGAGTGAGCTGTGGGCGGCAAGAATGACTTAGGGCAGCAGCTGACAAGAGAGCCAGGTAAAATATTCTGATCTCTGCATATGGACTTTGTATCAAATTTATCTTAAAATTTGTTGAACGTGGGGCGCCTGGGTGGCTCAGTCGGTTAAGCATCCGACTTCAGCTCAGGTCATGATCTTACAGTTCGTGAGTTCGGGCCCCGCGTCGGGCTCTGTGCTGACACCTCAGAGCCTGGAGCCTGCTTCGGATTCTGTGTCTCCCTCTCTCTCTGCCCCTCCCCTGTTCATGCTCTGTCTCCCCCCTTCTCTCTCAAAAAAAAAACAACAAACATTAAAAAATATTAAACTTTGTTGAACTTTACAAGGGAGATTAATTGGTATAAGGAGATAAACATGCCTATGTGAAGAAATGCATGTTAAATACTTAATCCTATTAACTGGACTTTTTGACTCCTAGAAAACAAATGCCGCTTGTCTCGAGAACATAGAGTTGACTGAACAAGACTGGTCTTTAGAAAGATAGTGGTGTGGACTCTTAAGGAAATTATATAACACCACCACCCCCACCAACTCCAATGTCTTGAATGGATATAACACGCAACCAAAGGAGTGAGAAAGTAGTTGTGATAGATAAAATGGGTAAAGAGATGTATGGCCTCTTTTCAGTAACTGGAGGGTCACATACTGGAATTTGTTATATTTCTGTGCCTTCCTCTTAGTTTACTGGCCCTGCCCCCTACCAAAGGTCTGCATCTCCATTTGAATTTTCTTCTGAGATCGTGGCTACTTCCTCTGAGAGTATAAACGTGGAATAAATGCAGAGCTTTGCAGCTTCCCAAGTATGACTCTATTTAAATACTTTTCCTTCTGGTAGGTAAGCCCCATTCTACAGATGGGTTAGACTGAGCTTCAGAAAGAAAAATGGCATTCTCCAAGGCACCCAGCAGAGGTTGGGGGGCTAGAAACCTTCTTCTGGTCCTAGCCTCCAAAAAGATCCCGCCAGGATAGGCTCAGGCCACATGTGCTTGACTCAAGTTTCAGTATCAGGAGTTAGAGATAACTCAGTCAACTAATTAGGAAAAGTAAATTTCTATACATAAATTTCTTTTTTTTTAATATGAAATTTTTTGTCAAATTGGTCTCCATACCACACCCAGTGCTCATCTCAACAGGTGCCCTCCTCAATGCCCATCACTCACCCTCCTCTCCCTCCCACCCCCCATCAACTCTCAGTTTATTCTCAGTTTTTAAGAGTCTCTTATGGTTTGGCTCTCTCCCTCTCTAACTTTTTTTTTCCTTCCCCTCCCCCATGGTCTTCTGTTAACTTTCTCAGGACCCACATAAGAGTGAAAACATATGGTATCTGTCTTTCTCTGTATGACTTCTTTCACTTAGCATAACACTCTCCAGTTCCATCCACGTTGCTACAAAAGGCCATTATTTCATTCTTTCTCATTGCCACGTAGTATTCCATTGTGTGTATAAACCACAATTTCTTTATCCATTCGTCAGTTGATGGACATTTAGGCTCATTCCATAATTTGGCTATTGTTGAGAGTGCTGCTATAAACATTGGGGTACAAGTGCCCCTATGCATCAGCACTCCTGTATCCCTTGGGTAAATTCCTAGCAGTGCTATTGCTGGGTCATAGGATAGATCTATTTTTAATTTTTTGAGGAACCTCCACACTGTTTTCCAGAGCAGCTGCACCAGTTTGCATTCCCACCAACAGTGCAAGGGGGTTCCCGTTTCTCCACATCCTCGCCAGCATCTATAGTCTCCTGATTTGTTCATTTTAGCCACTCTGACTGGTGTGAGTTGGTATCTCAGTGTGGTTTTGATTTGGCTATACATAAATTTCTAATGATTATTGCCCAACTGTGATTCAGGATTAGCCTGACAGTTAAAAGAAAAAGCACTTCGTTGGAATGGCTTTGTGCTTTATATACTATAGCAATGGGTGATTCATTTATTTCACTCAACAAACAAGTATTAAATGCCTACTATGTGCCAGACTGTTTTATGCACTAGGAAACATGACTGAACAAAAAAGACAAAAATCGCTGCCTTGTTAATGCCAGGAAAGGAGATAGATGACAAAGATATTAAAATTGTGTAATAAGCACTATGCTTTGACAGAGCTGGTGATGATGTGAAAACAAAGGCCATTTACTTTATGCAAAAATTCAGTGTTACCAAACCCCACCTTCTCTCAGGGATATTTGGGGTTTATTGCTGTGCAGTCATAGTAATTTTTCAAAGAACCTTTATTTTTAAAAAATTCCTATAGAAAAGTATGTGAATCTGAAATTCTCCAACTCCTACCGTCTCCTGTTTCCCCTTCTTACCACAATTTTTTAAAACATTTTTTTAACTTTATTTATTTGGAGAGAGAGAGCGCATGCACATGAGCACAGGTAGGGGAGGGGCAGAGAGAGAGGAAGACAGAGAATCCCAAGCAGACTCCGTGCTGTCAGCATAGAGCCTGACATGGGGCTCAAACCCACGAACCGCGAGATCATGACCTGAGCCGAAATCAAGAGTTGGGTAGTTAACCGACTGAGCCAACCAGGCACCCCCACCCAACAATTTTTTAATAACAAGTTTGTTAATATGTGATTTTTTTTTCTAATATAAGAAATGAACAGAGATCTCAATCTGGTAGTGTGTAGGCCAACTCTGGCTCATAAATGAGTTTTTGTTAACTTCCATAGTGTTTTTAATTTAGAAAAATTAATTGTAACAAACATCGTAGATAACAGCCTCAGATCTAGATTTCCAGCTTTTCTTGAGTAATTGAAAGATTCTTATCCTGAAAACACCTGAAATTTTTGCATGTAAACCATTGGCTGGAGCTCAATGGCAGGCATCCCATGTACATGGGACGTACATGCCTTTCTGTATCACACAGTCCTCATCCGCCCTGCAGTAATCATTCTTTTTTTTTTTTTTTTAATTTTTTTTTTTTAACGTTTATTTATTTTTGAGACAGAGAGAGACAGAGCATGAATGGGGGAGGGTCAGAGAGAGAGGGAGACACAGAATCTGAAACAGGCTCCAGGCTCTGAGCGGTCAGCACAGAGCCCGACGCGGGGCTTGAACTCACGAACCGCGAGATCATGACCTGAGCGGAAGTCAGCCGCTTAACCGACTGAGCCACCCAGGCGCCCCCCTGCAGTAATCATTCTGATTTTCTGCTAATTCCATAAAGACCTATGAATTTGTTTCCCCTGAAAAGGAGAATGTGTGTGTGTGTGTGCGTGTGTGTGCGCATATACATATTTTTAATCGTGGAGATGTTGAAATGAGACATAAGATATTTAAAATAAGGCACGAGAGGTTTCATGGAGAGTAACAAGTGTTTAAAAAATATTAGGGGCCATTTGCCTGTAGATACTGCTCTACTAATTGGGTTCGGGAAGAATCGATTTTGAATGTCATCCGGGTTAGTGAGGCCAAAAGACTTTCGTTCGCTTTACAATTACCCTCGGGCGTGTAAAACACGGAGTTGTGCTTTGTCTCCTCTCGCTGTTGTCAGTGATTCAGCCAACTTTCTTCTCGGTAGGTCAGTCCACCTGGAGTTCTCTGTTTGCCAGTGCTGAACATACCAAGAACTGAATTCAATTACTTCACTGAGACGAGGTTTATTTTAGAAGAGCTGAACATCTCTGAATCGTTCCACATATTCCGAGATGAAATTAATCTGCATCAGCTAAATGATGAAGGGAAGTTATCTATAACGCTCGTTGGCAGCAATGTGCTGGCGAGGTAAGGCTCTGGAGGTAAGGCCTTTAACCAAGGCCCTTATGGGAAAAGTACCACCTCATTCAGGACTTTTGTGGCTTAGGGAGATGCATTAAAGGCAGAGGACATCGGAAGAAAAAGAATATTTTTTCTTCTCTTACGGCAAACTTTGGGCCATGCCAGCTCTCTGTTCTGGCCTTTGCATTTCAAATATGACATCTCTGAGTGGAAAGTTCTTGGAGAATTGACCAAAATTATGATTTTGAACAATCTGAAACAGTTTATTGTAGCAACACAACAGTCCTATGTACTGATGCTGTAAATGTGTAATGAAAAATGAAATTACATGCTAACTAAAACCGAAACGTTCTCAAGAAAGACATCTCAGTGGTGAAGTGAAAACTTGTAGAGAACAGCTGTGAAAGTCATTTGATCATTGGCTCTTTCATTCATGCCATTTTATACTATAAGAGCGGGATGGATTTTTGAAAGTCCGTGCAGTTCAAACTTGTTATTTTATGGACAAGAAATCTGAGACCCACTGTTGCAGGGGTACCACATGAAGTTAGTAGAAGAGTTTGGATTCAATGTGGGTCTTCTGCCTCCTTCAGTACGTACTTAGGAGTTGCTAACTAGTGCAAGAATCTCAAGGTACGTAAAGAGGAATGAGACAAATTGTCTACCTTCAAGGACTTTCCAACCCAGCCCCAAAATGCCCTTTTATTTAAATCTTAAAAATTTTTTTTTTAAATCTGTATTTATTTTTGAGAGAGAGAGACAGAGCACGAGCAGGGGAGGGGCGGAGAGAGAGGGAGACACAGAATGTGAAGCAGGCTCTAGGCTCCGAGCTGTCAGCACAGAGCCTGATACGGGGCTCAAACCCACAAATCATGAGATCATGACCTGGACCAAAGTCGGAGGCTTGAGGCTTAACCGACTGAGCCACCCACACACCCATAAAAATTTTTTTAAATGTTTTATTCAATTTTTTTGGGGGGGGGTGGAGAGAGACAGAGACAGAGAGTGAGTGGGGGAGGGGCAGAGAGAGAGGGAGACACAGAATCTGAAACAGGCTCCAGGCTGTCAGCACAGAGCCCGACGCGGGGCTCGAACTCAGGGACCGCGAGATCATGACCTGAGCCGAAGTCGGACGCTTAACCGACTGAGCCACCCAGGCGCCCCCAAAGATGCCCTTTTGATAAGCTCTGTGGTGCTATTGAATGAAGAGTCACTAGTAAATACCTCAGTGGTTTGAGACAGTAGGTTTTTTTTTGCACACTTTGCCAATTTGCTGATGGTTTAGGACCATAACCAGTGGATATTGATGTTAGTGTGCATGAAATAAGAACTTGTACTAATATCTAATTTTTTATTTAACTCTTTTTTTTTATTTTTATTTTTTAACGTTTATTTATTTTTGAGACAGAGAGAGACAGAGCATGAACGGGGGAGGGGCAGAGAGAGAGGGAGACACGGAATCGGAAGCAGGCTCCAGGCTCTGAGCCATCAGCCCAGAGCCGGACGCAGGGCTCGAACTCACGGACCTCGAGATAGTGACCCGGGCTGAAGTCGGACGCTTAACCGACTGAGCCACCCAGGCGCACCTATTTAACTCTTTTTAGGAAGCATATTTAGGTACGAGTACATTGACCTGCCTGTCATGCAGTTCATTCAGCTCTAAAGAGTTTTGAAAACAGTCTGCTCACGTGGGGCTGTTTTTATCCCCTTGACGTTTGAAACACAAACTCTTTTGCCTATTTATTAATCAGTTGTTGGTTGAGAGTTACTGGGAGGTTATCTGACTGACTTCAATGATCAGTGTTCGGGATGATCACCTCCTTGACTCAATTTATGTGCTCACTTTTACAAACCAATTCATGTGAATAAATATGGATAAAGGCAGTGCAAGAAGCTAAAGAAATCTTGGGAAGTCAGAATCTTTGGAAGAGTTTTGTTCCCAATGAAAACTGAAAAACTGCTGGTTTGGGGGCTGACACTGTGAACTTGAGCTTCAGGACTATTTATGAAACAGAACGCTTTCCAAAATTGAGATCTTTATTTCCTTCATTCCCACTCATTTGTTTCTGGCAGACAGAAAGACCAACGTCAGCCTTATTCACCTCTTTCCTTCTGCCTTTGATAAAGCCAACTCATCTCACATGTGAAGAATGACAGTGCGGGGGGGGGGGGGGGGGGGGGGGGGGGGGGGGGGGGGGGGGGGGGGGGGGGGGGGGGGGGGGGGGGGGGGGGGGGTTGGCGCCTGGGTGGCTCAGTCAGTTAAGCGTCCGACTTCGGCTCAGGTCATGATCTCATGGTTCTTGAGTTCGAGCCCTGTTCGGGCCCTGTGCTGACAGCTCAGAGCCCGGTGCCTGCTTTGGATTCTGTGTCTCCCTCTCTCTCTGCCCTTGCCCCACTCGCACTCTCTCTCCAAAATAAATAAACACTAAAAATTAATTTTAAAAAATTTAAAAAAAAAAGGATGATGGTGGAAGTAAATAAGCCTGTGGTCATTTGTCTCCAGCACTGTGACCAGATATGCAAGCTCTGAAACCACATCAGCGTTCAAACACAAGCTAGTCTGCTTATAAGCTTTGTGACCTTGGACAAATTTCTTAACTGCTTTGTGCCTCTGTTTCCCCATTTTTAACTTTTTAAAATTTGTATTTGTTTATTCATTTTAGAGGGAGAGAGAGTGCACATGCCAGGGAGAGAGGCAGAGGGAGAGAGAGAATCTTAGGCAGGATAGATGCTCAGCATGGAGCCTGACGTGGGGCTTGATCCCACGACCTTGGCATCGTTACCTGAGCCGAAATCAGGAGTTGGATGCTCAACCGACTGACTCACCCATGTGCCCCTGTTTCCTCATGTTAAAAATGAGGGTTTCACTAGAACCCATTTCATAGGGTCATCGTGTAGAAGACTTGGTGACATTCCTTCTGGCCTGATAACGGTGTCTGGCCTGCAGGGGAAGCTCAGTAAATGGCAGCCATTATTATTACTATTACTACTACTATTATGATTTATTATTATTTTTCAACAGCAAAACAAGAGACAAGTGCTACGGCGTGAGGGGCTACGACTAAGCCTTTCGGGGGGGGGGGGGGGGTGGTAATTAGGTAATATGGAAAGTGAAGCATAGGCTAAGGGTCACGTGAGCTTCCTCATCTTTTTGGCCGTTGAGAGGAAGTCTTTTGTGTGAGAGCAGAGATTAAATACTTCCAGAAAGTAAGACGATGTGCCATATCCCTTTCCTTTCCTCTCCGCCATTTGCTTTACAGCGAGGACCAAACTTTAGAATCAGCGGTTGTCAAAGTCATTAATCCGGTGGAGCAGAGCGATGGCGGCCTTGAGTTCCGAGAGTCTTCCTCTTCCCTTGTGGTGAAAGAGATTCTCCGGGAGGCTCCTGAGCTCATCACCGAGCAGCTGGCTCATCTCCTCAGAGGTGAGAGATGGCTCTTTCTATTAAATACTGGAAGGCTTAATGGAGTGTTTCTCGACTTGCTCATGCAGAATGAGTGTGATCCATTCTTGGCTTAACAACCCCTTTAAAGACCGCGGGAAGCTTCATCAGGGAAGCGGGGAGTAAAGAGTTTGTTAAAGAGTAGCATTACACTGAATATTAACAATGTGCGTTTAAAAATAGGCATGAAGGGTCTTTGCTGTTTCACTATTAACTGGAACTGCCTCACCTCTGTTGGGGAGCCAGAATGGCTCCTCTGGCTGTCCAGAGCTTCCAGAGGCGGTTCTGGTCCCACAGCAGTGTGACTCAGGCCAGAATCCACTCCTCACATCGAAATATCTCCTGGTACCGACAGAAGCTTGGTTTGCGGAACACTGCTTGGATGACAAAATAAACACGTTTGAGTTTGGTAATTTTGTGTCAGGACTTTTACAGTCTCTTTACCACCTCATTGGCATTGTAATATTTTCCGTCTTAACTTCGCCTCCTTTAAACACTGTGTTCCCAGCACACCATCGTCAGTTACCTTTTTTAATCTTTCTTTTTTTAAAAAAAAATGTTTTTTAATGTTTTTATTTATTTTTGAAGGAGAGAGAGAGAGAGAGAGACTGAGCATGAGCTGGGGAGGGGCAGACAGAAAGGGAGACACAGAATCCGAAGCAGGCTCCAGGCTCTGAGCTGTCAGCACAGAGCCCGACGCGGGGCTCGAACCCACAAACTGTGAGACTGAGCCGAAGCCGGACGCTCAACTGACTGAGCCACCCAGGCGCCCCTACCTTTTTTAATCTTTCTTTTACACTCACGGAGCCCGCCACTTCCAAAAAGTGCTTTCTAACCTGAAAATTGTTAGTTGACTTTGGTGGCCCAAAATTACCACAAAAATTCATTATTGTCTACGTAGGACAGCTTTGGGTGTTGTATAAAGCTTTTTTTTTTTCTTTCAATAATCCATCTTGAACATGGTAGACATAGATTTTTCTCGGAAGTATTTAACACAAGAAAGTGAAAAACAGTGATTAACAGACTGAAAGAATTTTTTAAAAAGGAAGGAGAAGACCAAGAAAATGTTGATGCCACTGTTTTTTTTTTTTTTTAATTTTTTAAGTTTATTTATTTATTTTGAAAGAGAGAGAGAATCCCAAGCAGACTCTGCACTAACAGTGTGGAGGCCGATGCGGGGCTTGAACTCACAAACCATGAGATCATGTCCTGAGCCGAAATCAAGAGTCAGATGCTTACCACTTGTTATCCACCCAGACGCCCCTGAAGCTAGTCTTTTGAGGACACTTTCCTTCTCTTCCTGTCTCTTCCACAATGTGGAGAGGAAAATGTCCAAGTTTTGTGACTCCTGTAAATATTTTACAACTAATGGCCCCAGTAAACCTGTTTTAAATATTTTTCTGACAATGGACATCTGTAAAAATGCTCTGTGGGAAACCGTGCCCCCAACTAAACCAAGTAACTATGATCATTTATCTCTGTGACAGAGCAGAAGGAAAATAAAGGTAATTGGGGATCCCAGCCACGAGGGAAGTTGTTTAGCAGTGCAAATGATCAAACACGAGAGAGTCGTTTGTTTCAATTTCTTGCAAACTAAGAAGCTTGGTTTATTGTTCAAAAAATACGTGTGTTATTTAGTCGGAACGAAAGGCAGTTGGTCCACAAATTGCTCATCATCTTGCTTTTCTCTAAATAGTAAAAACAGATCAAACTGCGATACTGTGATACGTTGGCACAGAGGTATGATTTTGTTGTTGACGTTGATAATAATGATGCTATGGAGATTTAGGGAATTAGAAGGGATGCAGACCCCTTTTATGAGTTATGTTGGTCTTAGTTGGCAGAGCTATCGAGAATTAGAGGTATGGTAAAGGACCTTGGTTCTTCTTCTCATTGGAGGTTTTCCATAAGGTTGGCCTTGAAGTGGCCTTAGGAAGTTGGCAGAATGGGACATCACTTCCTTGCTGCCTGGACACTGGGATGTAAGAGGAGGAAGTGCCTCTATGTGCAAAGACTGCAATGCAATGTGTCATGAGAGAGTCCAGAGTCCCTACGCCCGGAAGGTGGCTTCATACTGTGGAAAGAAGGCTCTGGAGACCTTTGGCCAAAGTGTGCATGTGGACGTGGATGTACACAGGTGGAGGGGTGATGGAATATCAGTCTTTAGTAGGCGTCAGAAGGGAATCGAGTCAAATTTTGTTACATTCACTCAACTCAAAGTTCGATTTCATGGTCTTCTGATCATGCATTAACACCAAACCCAATGGGAGGTATTTATTGTCTATAAATAATGTTAGCATTCCTTATTTTCATAACATGGATAGTTCTCTTTCCAAAAGGTTGTCTCTATACACAGCTGTTATTTTATATTTTGGGGTGCTCAAAATAACCATTAACTTGACACACATTTCTAGAATGTATTTATGCGTTCTTCTACGTCTGGAAGGAACATAAAATTTCTATGCACACCTTGCCATCAAGAATTTTGAAAACTGTTTCCAGATGTCGTGAGACTAAATATTTATGGCTGAGACTTGGAAGAGTCTTTAAAAATATCCTAATTAGACCTCTTTGGAGGATATATTATTATAAACTTTATACTAACCCCCCCCCCCCCCCGAATTTAGCATGAAAAAAATACTTGGTTAATTTGATTATTCTTTGCCTTTCATTCCTGTGGTCATATCCTAGAACACACCATGCTGAGGCACCGTGGTGCGCTGTAAACGGATTTCAGTTGAGTCAGGATATTGATCTCCTCATCCTTGGAGAGGACCCTCAGTATGCCTCTTAGCCCACTAGGCTGGAGAAAACATGGTAATTTTCAGAGTGTTCCTTAACGTGCAAGAGGTCGGGCCTACTCTTCCTTAGCCTTGCTTGGTAAACTCCTCTTCTGCTCAACCTTGAAATATGGCAGCGCCCTCGAACTTCATCCTGGGACATTTTTTCTGTATATTATCCTTTTATCTAAAGCTTCCCTTTAAGTTCCCGGTAGTTAACATCCAGCGTAATATTAGTTTCAGGTGTACAATATTGTGATTCGTGGCTTCCATTCGTCACCCGGTGCTCGTTACAACAGGTGCCCTGCTTAATCCCCATCACCTTTTCCACCCATTGCCCACCCCTCCCCTCAGGCAACCGTCAGTTTGTTCTCTAGTGTTAGGGGTCTGTTTCTTGTCTATACAGTATCCTTGAGTGACCTCATTTCCTTCTGAGATTTTAGATCTCTCTTTAACATTCCAGGTTCATCTCCGGTGCCCGTGTGAGATCTGCTCTGATATCCTCTCGTGCATTTCAACCTTTCTTTTCCCATCGCGTGTTCCGGGGACAGGGGCTTTTTCAGATACGCCAAACTCTTTCCACTCTTGAGGATCTATACAAGCTGTGCCTTCCTTCTGGAACGCTTATTTCTGTCTGTCTCCTAATCTTTCTGTCTATCACGGCTTTCTTCCTCCCTTTTGCTCCCTCACTCCGGAATGCAAGCTTCATGAGAAAGGAGACCTAATGTGTTTTGTTCACTGCTCCCCTGATGTGTCTCTGCCGCCTCAGGAAGTACTGTCGTTAAGAGGCATTGTGCACCATTGTGTATATACTTTCTACTTTTTTAACGTTTGTTTTGAGAGAGAGAGATGTGGGCGGTGGAGGGAGGGAGAGAGAATCCCAAGCAGGCCCCCCGCCGTCAGCGTGGAGCCCGATGTGAGGCTCGATTCCATGAACCGTGAGATCGTGACCTGAGCTGAAATCAAGAGTCAGCCATTTAACCGACGGAGTCTCCCAGGCACCCCTATAACTTTCCTTTTTGTGAATGTGTTGATTTAGGTAGTTCTGTGAAAGAGTAACATCCATTTCATTCCTGCCCATCCCTCCAACATTCTTAACGCCCAGAATTTGGACATTGTCCTTTCCAGTAATGAACCCTCTTCTTATTTTTATTTAGTTTTTAGAAATCCTGGTAGAACTTATTCTGTTCTTTGCAAGCCTTTGTTTTTATTCACCTTTTGTTTATCTACATATATATATATATATGTATATAATTATATATATAATTTTAATCCTCTTGTGGAGTATACTACATATACAGAAAGGAAGACAAAACATAAATATAAAAAGCTCAGAGTATTATCACAAAAGGAACATCCTTTTAACAATTACCCAGGTAAAGAAATTGAATAAAAAGACCTCTTTCTGCTCCTTCCCATCACTCCTCGGTCCCTCCTTAAAGGTAACCGGCATTCTCATTTTTATGACCCACGCTTCCTCGCTTTCCTTTATAGTTTTACTCCCTCCGGATGTACCCATAACACTACGGATTGGTTTTGCCTGCTTTGCATGTTATGTAAATGGAATCATATAGCATATACTCTCATTGTTATTAGATCTTTACATTTATATCAAATGTACTATCTATTTGCAGAAGTCGGTCATCTGTCATTTTTCCGTTCGTTACTCAGGTCCTTCCTTCTCCCATAGAATATTTGAAGTTGTTTACAAAAACGCATGCGCATATAATCAAACAAGGACAAAAGAGTCCAGAAAAACAAAACAACATATTGAGAAAGGAATAAAAATTGTAAAAATTGTATTCAGTCCAGAACTTGGTGTATGAGCTTCTTGAAGCCAATGAAAAAATCGAAATCAAATTCACTGTAATTATATCGTTACTAAAACAAATACATATGCCAGTTCCTCATTTAAAAAAAAATCTGAGAATTTTTTCCGTGCATCAGTTTTCCGGAAAATACCCCTAATAATGTCATCGACATCCTCAGTCATATGAAGTAGCGGTTTACACAGGAACTGGGTGCCGTGTGTCTGATAGTTTCAACTCTCCAATTGGTGTATTGGTGTTGTTTTAATCTACTTCACCATTAAGACTAGCAACCTTATTTTCCATTCTAAATTTCTTTAGTCTACATGTTGCTCTTTTTCTCTAAATACAGGAAGTATTTAAATTCAATCATATTGGACTCTTTTATAGTCTTATACTTACTGCTGTAGAAATATATATTTATATTAAATGTATTCATTATTATTAAATATTAAATACAATTAATTATACATTAATCATAGAATCGTATAATTATATCTTAATTTAATATAAATATAAATATAAAATATTATTAAATATATTGATTATAAAGATATGAATTACATATTTATATATATATATCACAGTGTTTACCTTGTGGGAGAACATTGTATTAGAATATTGAGGTAGAACCTCGTTATAACGGATGTTGTTAAAAGATCATTTATATACCAATTAGAAGCAGGTATCCTGTTGCCAAGGTAGAAATAACCTGCTGTGCTTCTATAACAATGTACCCTCCGGGCCCTGGCGGGACAGTTACAGATAAATGTCAACAGGTGACTCACTCACGGCCAGTGTGTGTTCAGACGTTGATTTAATGAAGTTGACATAATTTGCGTTTCCTTAAATTGCTACTTCTTACAAAAGCTAGGTCTTGCTGTGCTCTTTTAAGAAGACATACCTCAAACTTAGAGATTTCAAGATACAGATCATTAGTATCACTTTTATCTGGAAAGACACAGATTTACTTCCATAGATTACTTTGCAATTATTTGTGTAAGAAGTTATTTGTCTACGAAGAGAATGTGCTTGTTCGGATGGGATCCTAAATGACCCTGGCTTTTGGAAGTGAGATTTTACTCGTCTCCCCCACCCCACATCTGTTTCTTCTGTTGTGGCTCTTTATTTTATTTTATTTTTTTCTCCCCTTCTGCCTTTCCTTGTCGGCTCTTTCTGCTCTTCCTTTCTTTCCCTTCCTATTCTCTGCTTCTATGACCTTTTTGGTATCGTTTTCAAACAAGCTGCAATCTGCATCTTTCTAAAAGTCACTGGATGCAGTCAGAGTGGCCTAAAGTTGGTGCTGGGCTATGCCCTGAGTGCTTGCCAAAAACAAACGATTATGGACCTGCCAGAATCCTCGGTCCGTGTTCTTTAATTTCCCCAGAGGTGTGCACCGGAGGAGTATTGCCAAGTGTAAGCTCCATTAAGTTGCTGAATCATCGCATTGGGGATTTGTGTGCGTGTGTATTTGTGTGTGTGTGCACACGCGTGTGTGTTTCTGGGAACCAGCTGGCAATGATAAGACTGCAGCCACTGATTACCAGTCAGGTTTCCATTAAGACCACGCTTCCCCCCACCGAAAGGCCTGTCACATTTATTTGTATAAGACCTCGACAGAGCCTCACTACGTATAGCAAACCAAATGATGGCAATTGTTCATCGCGTAGGACGCAGAAAACCTATGTCCTAGGTTTTCAAGAAAACGCAGTCTCTCCTTTCTATTGGCAATGCCACTTGAACTTCAATAAAGAATAGTTGCTTGCTATTTTAGTAGCCTGGATTAACAGCTTCAAAAAAGATCCTTTTAAGGAGGTCAGATGGGAAAGGAACAGAGCCAGATTTTTTCTTTTCTTTTTTTTTTTTTTCCTCTCCTGCCCAAAGAGGGAATCATGTCTCCCAGTGAATCATCTGTCTCCCAAAATGGTTACAGAGTCCAAAGGGAATTTCATCCATCCTGTTTTGCTCAGGAAGAGGGAAGATCTGTGTGGTGGGTACAGGAAAGAAATTACTTTTTTTTTTTTTTTTTTTTTGCTAGATATAAAACCAGAACAATTCCTCAACCTCCGAGTTCTGATGCCATGCCAAGATAAGCCTTGTTCTTAAATTCACGTTTTAAATCGATAAGATTATTAAGCACTAGAATAATAGGCTTCTTTTTTATTATCCCTTTTCAGGCAAAACTGCGAACGAAGTTGTATTTTCTGTTTTTTTCTCCTTTCTTCTCCCCCCGCCTCTGTTATTCATTCCTTAATTTTTTTGTTTCAGTATAAAAAAGAATCAATCCCAAGTGAAACAAGGAAAGGGGTTTGAATCCCTTCTTTTCTGCTAAGAATTTATCATGCAGAATATGCCTTTACTGTGGTGAATGTTTTCCCCAAACCACTTCTGACTTCATTAGATCATGTTTAATATTAATGTACTGCGATTGCTTTTGGCAAAAGGTCCTTCGCTTTGCCATTCTTTTGAACAAAGCACATTGTGGTTGATTTTTTTTCTAAGGGAATGAAATGTTTGTTATAATTTTATTATAATTGCTTTCTTTGTTGCTTCTTGTTAAACCCCCCTGGCCTGTGAATAGCTGCGACACTGTTGGGTACATGTGTATGGGTTTAAATTTTTTTTTTTTAGTTCTGCAGAATTTGCTGGAAGTTAAATCAACTCTTACTCCAAAAACAGGTTTGATTTTGCCACGAGGTGCCTTTGGCTGCTTATATGGCCTGACATTGATATTTAGTTAAGCATATACGTAAATGGGTCTTTAATGTGAAATAGAAAAATTTGCTATTGGTGAATCCCTTGAATAAGGCTGGGCCATAACCATTCCTTTGCAGTAAAAACAACTCAAAGTTGTTGGTGAGAAAGATTTTGAGTTATTTTTTTCCCACCTACATTAGTATGTCGTGTTTTGCATTTTCATGTCAGACTCATAAATCAATGTTGGAAGTCTCTTTCAGTGACTTATTCTGTAGGACTTTGTTTAGTGCAATGCTACTTTCTGAATACTGCTTTCTATTGTATGTATTTAAAAATTAAGATCCCCAAATCAAAAAAAAAAAAAAAAAAGACGATTCTTAGTTCAACTGTGAGACAGGCGCGTTTTTGTGAAATTTATTCTTAAGGATCTTACATTTTGATGCTATTACAGTTTTTTTTTTTTAATTTTTAAATCCAATTCTCTAATTGTGATGGTTTATAGAAATACAGGAGATTTTGTGTTATTAAAGTGGTACCAAGCGCCCTTGCTAAGTTTACTTACAATGTCAAGCTCATTTGTAGTTCTTTTGAGTTTTTTGTATACACAAACATATCATCTGTGAGGAAAGACAGTTTTTTGATCTGCTTTTCCTTTCCTTCTACCTTTTACTTGTTTTGCTTGTCTCATTGCTCTGGCCAGGGTGCCGTGATGGATAGAAATAGCAGGTGTCTCATTCCTGATCTGAGGTGGAAGGCTTTCAGTATTTCACAGTTAAATACAAGGTTTACTTTTTTGATTTGCTTCTTATAAATGTCCTTCATCAAATTAAGGCAGTTGTGTTCCATTCCCACTTGGCTGAGATTTTATATAATGATTAAATCCTGGATTTTAGATAGTTTTACTACCTGACATCTCCTGAGATGGTCAGATGATATTCTCTTCTGTTAATATGCTGCATTATATTGGTTGATTTTTGAATGTTAATTTGTCCTTTATTTTTTTTTTTAATTTTTTTTTCAACGTTTTTTATTTATTTTTGGGACAGAGAGAGACAGAGCATGAACAGGGGAGGGGCAGAGAGAGACGGAGACACAGAATCGGAAACAGGCTCCAGGCTCCGAGCCATCAGCCCAGAGCCTGACACGGGGCTCGAACTCACGGACCGTGAGATCGTGACCTGGCTGAAGTCGGACGCTTAACCGACTGCACCACCCAGGCGCCCCTAATTTGTCCTTTAATTCCTAGGAAATCCCTACCTGGTGACTACATAATAACCTCTAATATATTGCTAATTTGGTTTGGGACTAGTTTAAAAAGTTTTTTGTTTGGTTTGGGGTTTTTTTTTTGCTATGCTTATTTAAGAGACTTGCCTTTAATTCTGCTTTCTTGTGATGTCCCTGTTGGATATTGGTATTGAGATTATGCTAGGTTCTGAAAGAAAATAAATTGGGAAGTGTTCTCTCTTTCTATTCTTTGGAAGAGTTTGTATAAAATCAGTGTATCTCTTGGAAGTTCGGAACAATGGATAGTAAGTGTAATGGATTCATTAAAAAAAATTTTTTTTTTATTAAGTAAACTCTACTCCCAGTATGGGCACTTGAACTCACAACCCTGAAATGGAGAGTCACACGCTCAACCGACTGAGCTAGCCAGGTGCCCTGAAATGGGACTCTTTTTTTTTTTTTTTTTTTTTTTAATTTTTTTTAACGTTTATTTATTTTTGAGACAGAGCATGAACGGGGGAGGGTCAGAGAGAGGGAGACACAGAATCCGAAGCAGGCTCCAGGCTCTGAGCTGTCAGCACAGAGCCCGACGCGGGGCTTGAACTCACGGACCGCGAGATCATGACCTGAGCCGAAGTCGGCCGCTTAACCGACTGAGCCATGAAATGGGACTCATTTTTATGCAGATACAAAACCATCTACATTTTAAATTTCTTTCCTTCCAGGCTTCACAAGTTGAGGGTTTTTTTTTTTTTTTTCAGAAGTATTCAGAAGTATTATTCAGAAGCACTTATTCAGGAGTATTTTCGGACGAATTTTATAATCTATTACAGTTTGTTCTTATCTCTTAGTATTAGGAGAATCTGTAGTATGTTACTGTCTCATTCCTCATTTTGGTAAAATATGCCCTTCTCTCGCTCTTCTCTTTTTTTTCTTAAACAGTTAAAAAACTATATTTTTATGCAAATTGCAAAATTTATATTATATATTATATTATTATATATTATATAACTATTATATTTATATATAAATACACTTATATTTTTATTATATCCTTCCTTTGACATGTTTTAGTTAAATTCGCTGTTTTTTTTTAACATCTGATGCTTTTTAAAAAAAATTTTTTTAAGTTAGAGAGAGAGAGAGAGAGAGAGAGAGAGAGAGAGAATCCCAAGCAAACTCAGTGCTATCAGTATGGAGCCCATTTTGAGGCTCGAACTCACAAACTGTGAGATCATGACCTGAGCCAAAACCAAGAGTCTAGTGCTTAACCAACTGAGCCACCCAGGCACCCCTAACATCTGATGCTTTTAAAGGTTTTTTTTCCTCAGAGCATAGCTTCGGTTACATCCCACACACTAAAATGTCATATTTTCATTATCATTCAATTAAAATATATTACAAATATGTTGTGATTTCTTCTTTTACGATGAGTTATTTAGAAATGCATTGTTTACAGTGCCTGGGTGGCTCAGTCAGTTAAGCGTCAACTTTGACCCAGGTCATGATCTCATGGTTCATGAGTTCCAGCCCCACGTCCGGCTCTGTGCTGACAGCTCAGAGCCTGGAGCCTGCTTTGGATTCTGTGTGTCCCTCTCTCTCTGTCCCTCCCCTGCTGGCACGTTCTCTCTTTCAAAAATAAAATAAACATTTAAAAAAAAAAAAGGAATGTGTTGTTTAATTTTCTAATATTTGGGAATTTGCTGGTTTTGTTCTATTACTGATTTTCAGACTGTTATGGTGGCCATAGGTGGTAACTCTGTGGTTGCAATTTTTTGAAATTTGTTACGACTTGAGGCACCTGGGTGGCTTGATCAGTTAGGTGGCCGACTTCAGCTCAGGTCATGATTTCACAGTTCATGGGTTCGAGCCTCGTGTTGGGCTCTGTGTTGACAGCTCAGAGCCTGGAGCCCACTTTGGATTCTGTGTCCCCCTCTTTCTCCACCCTTCCTCCCCACCCCCCCCCCCCCCCCCCCCCCCGTCTCTCAAAAGTAAACATTAAAAAAATAAAAAAAGACTTGATTTATGCCCCAACAGATGGTCAGTTTGGGTTAATGTCTTATTTGTGCTAAACAAGAACGTCTAGTCCGCCATTGTTGATGACAGTGTTTAATACACGCCAGTTTGGTCAACTTTGCTAGTCATGTTGCTCAAATATTCTACATCTTTACAGACTTTTTTCCCTACTGGTTCTTAGAGTTGCTGAGAGGGAACTTTAGTCTACTTTGTCTCCAATTAATATATCAAACAATTGTTCCATCTTTTCTACTTTTTCACTTTCCGTCTTTCAACATATCTCAACATATTTCACCATATCTCAGGTGTGCTTTTACAAAGTCAGCCACTTAACTGACCAAGCCACCCGGGCACCCCAAGGCATAAGTCAAAACAGTATATTGCTATTATGGCTTTTAAAATTCAGTTTGATACTTTTGTCTTTTAAAAAATATATATTGTTTTTGAGAGAGAGAGAGAGAGTGACAGAGTGTGAGAGGTGTGAGAGGCGGAGGGGCAGAGGGAAAGGGAGACACAGAACCCGAAGCAGGCTCCAGGCTCCAAGCTTCGAGCTGTCAGCACAGAGCCCGACGCGGGGCTCGAACTCACGAACCGTGAGATCATGACCCGAGCTGAAGTTGGACACTCAACCGACTGAGCCACCCAGGCGCCCCTTTGCTGTTTGTTTTCAACTTGTCTCACATTTCTTCCATTTCCTTATTTCTTTACTCCTATTATATTAAAGTATTTTTGCTGTTACATTTCCCCCCATTGGTTTGTGAGATATCTGTTATTTAAGAAAGCTATTTTAGTGGTTACATACGTGTTATAACACACAATTCTAATTTCATATAAATTGATATTTTGATCACTTCCCTGACAATCCAAGAACCGTAGAGCGATTTACCTCTACTTGGTCCCTTCTGCAATTTGTCGCCACTGGAATGTATTTTAATCACGCATAAATTTAAAACTCCATAAGATATTGCAATTGTTTTATGCCACGAACATTGATTTATTCTTATCCACGTATTCTCGTTCTCCAGTGCGCCTCTTTTCTTCCTTCATTTCTTGGCTTCCACATATAATGGTTTTCTTCTGCTCCTACTTGCTTTCAGTGTGGGTTTTCTCTTGGCAGACCATTTCAGTTTATTTTTCTGGAAACGTCTTTATTTTGCCTTCATTTTTTCATGTGTTCACTCAGTACAGAAATTTAGATTGGCAATTATTTTCTATCCGTACTTTGCAGACAATTCCATTGTCTTCTGACTTTCATCATTTTGGGGGAGGTCAGCTCTCCCTTTTATTGTTGTACCTTTGACAGTCACGTTTTCTATTTCTGATTGATTTCAAATTTCTATTCTCTGTAATTTTTAGCAGTTTTAGTGTCATATGGCTAGAGGTCTTTTTCTTTGTGTTTATCCTGATTTGGGTTCATAGTTGAACACAAATATCGTGGAGTAATATCTTTCATTAATTTTGAAAGGTGATTGGCTGTTGCCTTTTTAAATATAATCTTAGTCCTGTTTTTCTCTCCTCCAAGGGAAACTTCCATTGCATGTATGTTAGGCCTTTTCTCCATGTTCCCTGGGTTTCTTATGCTCATCTGTAGATTTTTCATCCCTTTAGTCTCTCCATACTTCAGCATGGAGATTTTCTTCTGACTTATTTTCCAATTCACTAATCTTCTCAGTGGATCTCATCTGTCATTGAACATAGTTTTTGAGTTCTTTTTATACGTTTTTTTAAACTTTTTATTTTGCTTATTTATTTTTTAAATGCTTATTTTATTTTGAGGGCGAGAGACCGAGCATGAACAGGGGAGGGGTAGAGAGAGAGAGAGAGACACCCACACAGAATCAGAAGCAGGCTCCAGGCTCTGAGCTGTCAGCACAGAGCCTAATGCAGGGCTCGATCGCACCAACTGCAAGATTGCGACCTGAGCTGAAGTCGGACGCTCAACTGACTGAGCCACCCAGGCGCCCCTTTATTTTATTTTTTGAGAGAGAGAGACAGAGCGCAAGCAGGGGAGGGGCAGAGAGAGACACACACACAAAATCCGAAGCAGGCTCCAGGCTCCGAGCTGTCAGCACAGAGCCCGACGCGGGGCCGGAACCCACGAACTGTGAGATCATGACCTGAACCAAAGTTGGACACTCAACCAACTGAGCCACCCAGGCATGCCTATTTTTTTTTTTTTTTGAGTTCTTACATTCAATGATTAAACTTGCAGTTTAAAATTTTCTTTTGCATATTTTATTTATAGATTCTAATTCTCTACTGTAATTCTCCAGCTCCTTTTTAAAAATTCCCTCTAGTTCCGTTTCCGTTCCTTCTCTCATGAGTTTTTTTTTTTCCCCCCCGAACTTTTCAGTCATTTGATCATATATATATTTTTTAATGCCTGGTAATTTGTCATTGATTGCTGAACAGCATACATGAAAGGTATAGAGACAATGAAACGATGGATGATGAGATGTGTTTGCTCCAAAGAGGACAGGCTTCTGGCACCAGAGGTAGCTAGAAGAATGTCAGAGAAACTTCATCTATTTTGCGTTTGAGCTGACTCAAATCAGGACTTGCGTCGCCTTGAGGACTAATCTATTCTTGCTTCATCCTTTGGCTGTGGTAGAGGTCAGCAAACTTTATCGGCGTAAAGTCAAGCAGGAAATATTTTAGGCTTTGCAGGCCTACGGTCTCTGTTGCAACTACTCACACCGTCATTATAGCACAAAAACATCCATAAGCAACGTGAGTAAGTGTGGTTGTATTCCACCAAAGCTTTATTGAGAAAATCTGGTGGTGGACCAGACTCACCCTGCAGATCATTTCCCTCCAACCTCTTTCCCAGGCTCTCCAGGGGCCTCCTCTCAAAACCTGGGGTATTTAACCCGACACTCCTTCTCTGCAGAGAGCCCTGAACCTCAATTTTTGCCTCCCCATCCCTGTGAAACTATTGTTAGATCTGTGAATCTTATCTCATTAGCTACAACTTCTAAATTAACAAATACCCAGAGAGGACGAACAACACCAAGCGTGGGCGTCACCCCTTCGCGCTTTCCTTCTCTCCAGGATCTTCAGTTTTAAGATGGTCACCTGGGTAACTGCCTGATGTCATCACAGATTTTTTAAAATATATTTTAGTGCAATTTTTTTTTTTTTTGGTCTTTTATCTAGCTTTTCTCCTTGTTCTTGGTACAAGTAGTTTATCAGAGCCAGAAGCAGATGAGGGTCTTTTTTGAAATTCAGACTCACCGTTGCCTCAACAAAGAGTGGAAAAGCCATCTTTATGTTTTGGATTCTGTGCCAGAAATTGTCAGACCGAAGAATCCAGCTGGCTGCTCCCCACCTTTAAATGATAATTTATCTTGAATCTGTCCACTTCTCCGCCTGTGGACTGCTTCTTCCCTGACACTCATCTAAAACAGCCTTCTAATTCTCCTGGTATGCTTTGTCTGATTCATTCTCTGCTTGGTAGCTAGAGGGATTCTTTTTTTTAACGTGTATTTATTTATTTTTGAGTGAGAGAGAAAGGGGGGGGGGATGGGTGAGGGGCAGAGAGAGAGAGAGGGAGAGAGAATCTCAAGCAGGCTTCTCACTGTAAGTGCAGTGTCCAACACGGGGCTCAGTCCCACCACCCGTGAGATCACGATCTGAGCTGAAATCAAGAGTCGGATGCTTAACCGACTGAGCCACCCAGGTGCCCCTCACATTTACGTTTTGTAAGAATCCCTCCAGAGCCTCTCCCACCTCAGTGCCTTTGCACATGGTCTATGTGACCATGATCTTCTTACTTTTCCTTTACATTAAGTTATCCTTCAAGTCTCAGCCAAGGTTAACTCTCTCTACAAAGCTTTTTGTGACTCCTAGATTCTGGTCTAGATCTAGAGTACTTTGTATTCCCCCAGTGATATTCCTCGTCCCTCTAATGACGGAATTGTATGTGTTTACTTATTTGTAGCCCCTAAACGACTATGAGCTTCAAGGGGCATGAATGTCTGTATCTCAGTCTTGAATCATTGCATCTAGCATTGTGCCCTGCCCATAGCAAGTGCTTCTTTGTTGAAGGAATGAATGAATGAATGAATGAAATGCTTTAAATAAATAAATGAAATGCTTTAAATAAACGCTTTAAATATATTTGGCATATTTACTGTTATTATGATATTTGCATTCATTGATTCTCAATATAACTTTGCAAGCTGGGAAAGCAGTATTATTTCTGTTTTAAAATGGGCAAGTGGTGGGGCACCTGGGTGGCTCAGTCGGTTAAGCGTCCGACTTCGGCTCAGGTCACGATCTTGCGGCCCGTGAGTTCGAGCCCCACGTCGGGTTCTGGGCTGATGACTCAGAGCCTGGAGCCTGCTTCCAATTCTGTGTCTCCCTCTCTCCCTGCCCCTCCCCCATTCATTCTGTCTCTCTCTGTCTCAAAAATAAATAAACGTTAAAAAAAAATTTTTTTTTTAAATAAAATGGGCAAGTGGTGGGGCACCTGGCTGGCTCAGTGGAACAGGTGGCTCTTGATCTCAGGGTCATGAATTTGAGCCCCATGTTGGGAGAGATGGTGACACCTTGATTAATCAACAGGTGTGGCGACTTTTAGAGAGTTTCGTCATTCATCCTAAGTAAAACTTTTCTTTCCCCCGTGGCTCCATGTTAGCCCGGATCAAGATACAGGGGAAGGGGATGTGACAAGTGGCAAATCCTCCTTTTCGTGGTGAGATTGTGCACAGAAAATTCCAGGAGTTTGTCAGAGGATGGTCATTCCTGTTGGCAAATTACTGTGTAATCGAGGCCTGTAGTTTACCCCCAGCTTGTGAATTCTTATAAATGGATAACAGTAACTTCGAAGAAGTGTGTGGTTCCTGGGAGATTGAGAATGGGCTCCAGATTCAACACCTTGTCCGATTCCTTTCCTGCTGACAGACTATGCAGTCCTTGAGTTGTTAAAAGGAAGAAGTTCATATGTGAGCCCTGTAATGTGATGAGTGGAAGCAGTCTCCTCTGTGGTCTCTTAAAGGGAATATTAAAGGGAAATAGTAAATAATATTAATATTTTAAAAGAGTTTGCCATTAAATTCCATTCTGAAATGAAAAAAACACGTATATCATTTTTGTAGGTTTGTGTGGGTGGGGAAAGCTACCCATTTTGTTCCTTTACCCATAAACTCTGTCCTACGAAGTGTGTAATAGGCAGTTACATTGCAGAGATCAATACCTGGCGATCAGAGAGGCGGGGCAGACAGTATCTGAAGCGTTTTCTAACACCTGCCTCTTGAAAGCTACTCCATGGAGGCCACTGGTCCAGACAAGAAACTGAAAGTGGAAGTATGGCTAGACAAGCCAGAAAACATGGATTTTCCTGGCTCCCATCCTGGCTTGGCTGGAAAGTGAAAGGCCATTTTCATTCATGTCTTTTAGGTAGCATCCTTTTCAAGTGGATGACCATGGAATCCGAGAAGATCTCAGAGAAGCAGGAAGAAATTCTCTCTATCCTGGAAGAAAAATTTCCCAGCTTGCCCCCGAGAGAGGACATTATCAACGTCCTGCAGGAGACCCAATTCAGCGCTCAGGGTGAGTGACTCTGTCCCCCGGCTCTGTCACAGCGCCTGAGTAGGGATGGTTTCTGGGATGGCACGTTGCCAGCGCCTTTGTTTTCTTCCCTACTGTCCGTGCTTGTGGAAGATTTTCAGGCACACGATGTTAACTCGCCTGGACGCAGGCAGCCCGTACCGCAGACTCACCTCTGGGGCCTTTGTGTCTGCATGTATGGGTAATTCACGCGTCTAACGTGCACCGTGGATGCCTCATTACATGAAATCCCTGTGCCGAGAAGGTTCTATTCTGAGCAATGTGGCAGGAGCAACGTCAAGTACAACGGCATTTCATAAATCAATTAATTTTAGAAAAAGAAAGAGCAAAGACAGCTAAGCAGATAAAATTATTCTCTAAATCGAAGCTTTATCAAGACAGTGGATTTCCTGGCTCAGTTTTTCATCGTGATGAGAAACAGATATAATTCACGGATGCTGGAATAACTTGGCACGGATTATATGAGTCTTCATGACAATCCTGACAGGTATTACCCCCAGTTTCCAGATGTGAACACTGAGGCACAGAAGGGCGGCTTTGCTTTCTGGTCATCACGCACACAGCTGGCGAGTGACCAGGCCAGCCCCAGACAAAGCTTTCTCCCTCAGTTTGGAATCCCCCGGGGACAGAGCCAGAGGCAAAGCAGTTTATTTTGGAGAGGAACCCAAGAAGCACTGAGAGGGGACGGAGGGGCTTATGGGGCAGGTTAGCTCTGTGGGAAGCCATACCGTCACCGCGCGGGGGGGGGAGCCCGGGGAAAGAGAGAGGAATTGCACCTCGGTGTTATCCCATGTGTGTTAGATCCCAAGTGTGTTAGAACTTGCTCATCCAAGCTCCAGGGGCCGGTTGTTAAAACTCAGGACTTTTGTGAATTGGGTTATGTTGGGTTGGCAGCTGGAAATCAGCCCTGGTGGGAGTATTGCCACCACAGGGATGAACAAACGCTACAGATCAAGCTTCGCTGTTGGTTGTTAAATATTCACCAGCATGCCACTGGACTGTTGGGGGCTGCTCAGTCCCGGGGGCTGTTAATACCCCTCAGAGCGGGCTTTCGTGGTTGGGCGTCACACCACGGAAGGTGTGAGGACGTGTGGGCGGGGCCCCGGCACATTTGCTCCCAATGTACACTCGTGCGTGTAGGTGTAAGTGTGGCCGCACGATGGGGTGCGTTTATGTCATTCACTTTCAAGACTAGACCAAGATTTTAATGTCACAATATATTCTAGAACTCATTTTATGCTGCCGTATGATAGATTGTGGCCTGTTAGTCTTCAAGTCAAAGGAAAATGTTTCATACCCGTCTGTTTCCCCACACTGCTGTGATTGGCAGAGAGTTCTAATTTTTTTTTTATTTTTTTACATTTATTTATTTTTCAGAGAGAGGGAGAGAGAGACAGAGCACAAGTGGGGGAGGGGCAGAGAGAGAGGGAGACACAGAATCCGAAGCAGGCTCCAGGCTCTGAGCTGTCAGCACAGAGCCGCGTGCAGGGCTCGAACCCATGAACCGTGAGATCAAGACCTGAGCTGAAGTCGGACGCTTAACCGACTGAGCCACCCAGGTGCCCCTATGAAGTGCACTTTGAATTAAATTACAATAGAAAATATGAAGGCCCAACTGAATCCATCCTGAAAGCAAATTTTGATCTTGCGATGTATTCCTTAGCTAGCTTGCATGATTCTGTTAGGTTTTTGTCATTGGCTCACTCCTCCCCATTCCATTCTCTGCCCTGGTCTGCTGTGGGTCTCTAGAGGCTGACCTCCGAGTGTTTAATCCCCTGCCTTCTGGTTAGTGAAAAGCGTTAGTAGCACATGGGATGTGAGGATCCAAGGAAGGAGAATAAAGAGGCTGTACTATTTCTCCCTTGCGTCCTTACTGATTTGACGCTAAGTTTTTGACGGCCCCTCTCCTGTACTTTCAGGTCTGTTTCTTCCCTTGTCCCTTTGCCAGTGTCTGGATGCCTCACCATCTTTTATTCATTTTCTTGGCCCCACCCATACTTCTGTATGTGTCCTACCATTAAAAACTCTGTGTGTGTGTGTGTGTGTGTGTGTGTGTGTGTGTGTGTGTGTGAGATGAGGGGTGAATTCTATTTCTTGCTAGGAACCTAACTGGTGCAAATACTGTCTCTGATGTGATTTTTGCTTTAATGTGTGTGTTCGTTATGGGTAAAAGAGATCTTATTGGGAGAATACATTGAAATTAACAGGGTGAATTCTTTACACAGTCCCTTGATATTACCCAAAACAGTTCCCCAAGTGTAAATAATGTTTTTCCCCCTCTCATCTGTAGGTTTAAGTATTGAACAGACAATGCTGAAGGACATAAAAGAACTGTCAGATGGAGAAATAAAAGTGGCCATCAGTACCGTGAACATGACCCTCGAGGTAAGGGTGGGAATGTTTATTTTGGGCGGGTGGCAATGACAAATTTTACAAAAGATTATTCTACAGCATAAGTCAGTGTTGGTCTTTTGCTCTGAATGCTTCGTTGTGATATATTTGAGTAGGAATGCAGGTTACTATTTTGGATGGAAACACTGTGCTAAGTCAATGAAAAATGCCAAACATGGATTCCCAAGATGAGTGCTACTTCATTCATCTGAGTACAACAAAACCTACAACGCAAATACTCAAGTTTGTATGTGTGCGTATGTATAGTCCGCTTAATAGCAGCGATTGTATGTGGGATCGGATTCACTTCCACTCGTTCTGTGCACCAGCCCACATTGTCCATCGAACTTTTGTGGGAAAACAGGTTGTCCTTTGGCCCTTGTAAGCTATTTGGATGCATGTCATTTTTGGTAATCAATGGCGACAGCTCAAGTATTCATAAGACGCTCCTTCCAATCTGTTAAATGAGTGACTCAGAGTGAATATTACTTTTGCCTTTGTGTGTTTCCTTGGTAAATTATCTTTTGTCGACTTTGGGGGTTTTCAATGACTTGTGTGTTCATCTTAATTAACCTAACTAATGGGGATGATATTTTACAGAAGCACATTTGTGCCATGCAGAAGTCTGCATATTTCTTTACTGTTACGTTGCCTTGATCGAGGCACTCAGCTCTCAAGTTTATGTAGACAAAAAGTGCTGTATAGCACTTCATCTTTTTGTTTTTAGAATTGTGTGTTGCCATGCTTTTTCTTTTTCCTCATGGTGTTGATGACGATATCGACGTGTGTATTTCTAGTGACCAGCAGGTATGCATGAGGTATCCATACCTCAAAAAAACCAAGAGCAAACCAGGTGCTTTTTTTCTGTAATTTCTGTGGAAAGTTTATTCCCGGTGGATCGACATCATAATTCAGATGTCAATCTGAATAGATCCATATGAGTACCAGGAGGCAGACTGTTGTCACTGGAGATAATCACATTTGATGGTTATACAGTGCCTCATGGTTTATAGAGCACGTTCTCATTGTATATAGTTCGTAGTTGACTCGATTATTTCTATGGACTTTCATATTGATAAATGCTCCATATAATGAGATGTGGATGTGACTCAATACAAGAAACACATGCAATTTGGGATGTAGTAACTAGATAATCACCTTCAATTAGAAATCTGCTTTGTGTATAGAAATCCAAGGAAAACGTGGATCTTGCAAGGGTCAGTAGCTCAGAGAATCATTTCTCCTAGTTCAAGCCTTAGGGTTTTCTTTCCCCTCCTCCCTCCCCTGTCTCCCTTCATTTAATGGCATCTTATTAGGTTTTAAATGCCTTGTTTGGAATTCCTTTCTAAATTAACATACAGCGTCTTGTAATTGCTTAGGGAACTGTCTGTAGTTAGCAAATTATTTTAAGGCTATTATTATAGACTTACCATAGCTTTCACTTACGTTTAGTTATATTATAGGGGTATATAAATGGCTTTGTCAGATACGTTAAACTGTAAATGTTGGTCGAGCTGAATAAGTGATAAAATGATCATCTACATCTTTACAGTAATTTACATAGAGGTCCAGTAATTAATCAGGCAGTTAAGTATATCTCTGGAAACACTATATGATCTTCTGGGAGGAGGAAGAAGGACATTTGTATATGTAAAGAAGGGTACACAGATTAAACTCCCATCAGCTGAACGAGAGCTTTTCACTTGTGCATAATGGGGATAGTAAAGATGACTGAGAAATGGGAAAGCATCTCCTTAGTAACTTCCTATGATTTCTTTGAAAGAGAAAACGCACGTTATTTATTCAGTCTGTCTGTTGGGAAAAAATCTCCCAGTTAAGGGAAGAGTTTGGTTTTCTCCACAGAGCATCCCGTGATGTGGTGTTTTCTGATCCCTACTCACATTTGATTATATTTCAGCCTCCTTTCCATTCCCATGGACCTCACTTTTTAAAATCATGATGGAATACCCACCCTAAACGCCCTTTGGATTCTCAAAGAAATATTTTTAGTTCCTCTGGGTTTCTTTTTTTAAATCTTTTTAAAGTTTATTTATTTATTTTGAGAGAGAGAGAGAGAGAGAGCGCATTAGCAGGGGCGGGGCAGAGAGAGGGAGAGAGAGAGAATCCCAAGTAGGCTCCAAGCCGTCAACATAGAGCCCAACGTGGGTCTCAAACTCACAAACCGTAAGATCATGACCCGAGCTGAAATCAAGAGTGAGTCACCCAACCGATTGAGCTGCCCAGGCGCCCCAGTTCCTATGAGTTTCTAAGTCTCATAGTTTCTAAGTTTCATAGTCTTGTAGATACTTCAGCGTATCTCGAGACTTAGCTACTTCCTGATGACTTTTATAAATTCTCCATTGTTTATAACATTCCCTGAAACTCTTGCAAAATTAAGTCTAAAGGACCAGCTTAGGACTGAAATAGTTATCGTGTCTTCCATTAATTTCGAGCTCGTTTCATGTATTTATTCAATCACAGTTAGACAATATTTTAAGTTAATTGAGGTAAATTAGGTTTAGGAGGTAAAACCATTGCTTTGACAGCTGGGTCACCTCTGGCCCTCCATGTTGTAAGGAGAAAGCTACTAACCCCTTTCTTTCTCATTTTCATGGTAGTATATATCACACTACATATTGGGAGTTCATTCACTGATTATCATTGTCTCTGACCCTTTGTGCCCTTTTCCTTTCTTGCCAATTTGATTATCAGAAGAGAAGCACGAGTGGTTTTGATTCTGTTCCAATCTCTCATGTTTTTTTCTGTTGAAGTTTCACTGATACTCAAGGTTACGTTAGTTTCGGATGTACAGCATAGTGATTGGATAAGTCCATACGTGAGGCTTTGCTCACCCAAAGTGAAGCTTCCAATCTGGCATTTTAGTGGCGGAACCAATAGAGAGAAATAAAGGTTGCCAAAAAACCAAATCCTTATTAGAAACTAGAAAGTATAAAAATTAAAAATAATAAAGCCTTCATCGGAGAAGAAAGGAAAGCATCTGTGGATATCAAAGCACGTGTTTCACTGGAACAAACTTTGTGTTCTTTTTTTTTTTTTTTCTTTTAATGTTTGCTTTTGAGAGAGAGAGCGTGAGCGGGGAAGGGCAGAGAGAGTGGGGGACAGAGGATCCAAAGTGGGCTCTTTGCTGACAGCAGGGGACCCAAATCAGGGCTCAATGCAGGGCTCAAACTCACAAACCGTGAGATCATGACCTGAGCCGAAAGCAAGAGTCAGACGCTTGTCTGACGAACGACTAGTCAACCTAATGACTGAGCCACCAGGGCACCCTTCTGCCTTTATTTTCCCTTCATCTTTCCTCTCTCCTTGTCTCTGTGTCCAAATTTGCCCTTTTTTATGTGGACACCAGCCATACTGGATTAGAGCCCACACAATGACCCCATCTTTACTATAATATATCTGCAGCGACCCTCTGTCCAAATAAGGTCACATTCTGAGGTACTGAAGTTAAGACTTCAATATATAAATCTGGGGGTGGGGAGGGGGACACAATTCAACCAGTAAAGTATCCTTTTGTAAAAGTAGTCATTTACCGACAATTTCAAGGAATAAAACTTACAAGACTGTCTGAATGAACCTATTGCCTGCTAAGCACATTTGATGAGTTGCCGCTTCCGCTTACTTTCATTTCAAATCAATTTCCTTTAAATGAGGAACAGTGGGGATTTTCTACCCTTGACATTTCGACTCCTTTATTTGGAGCTGGAGTCTGAGGGAAGTGTTAGGGCTTGTTTTCTCTCTAGGGCTCCGCTGTGCTCTCAGCCCGGGGCCTCCTCATGACCAGCCACTCTGCTATTTGAGACCTGGAACAGAATGCATGGGATACATTCTGGTAAAGTGACTCAGACCGCTGACTCATTCTGCCCTGTAGCGATTACCAGCCAAGCTGCACCTTGGAACGCCGCGGAGGGAAAAGTACCAACATTTTCCCTTAGCGTTTAGAGCCCAGACCAGAATGAATTCCCAAGATCACTGTTAAACTCTTCCCTAACAAAAGGGAACATTTTCTAAGGCCGCAGTGAAGCATCGTGGGAACCCTTGTAACCGGGGCTTTAAGACTTGAGCACACCAGTCCAAAATCTGGTTTACCGATTTTAAGCACCAAATATGATTTCTCACTGTTTGAGCTTAGAGATTCTGGAGTTCAGGATGGAAGCACCATTAGAGTAAGGACGTACTTTGTTGTGTCGCGGAATGCATAACAGTTAATATTTCCAGGGAGCATAGATTATTTTTGTTTAGCATATTCTTTAAAACACCAAACGCTTACACCGAAGGTGACTTTTCAAACCCAACTGGCCAACCAGTGGAAATCTGTGCAACCTCGCCTCCAGGTTTTTGAGTCATAAGTGCCTCCATTTCGTCTAGTATCCAGGCATGCCGGCTCCTCCTCGCTAAAGAGTTAACATTCGATGGCGAACGCTCATTGCGTAGCAGACAGTAGAGTGAGGACTTGCAAGCATCATCTCATTTAACCCTCGCAGAAAGCTCATGAGACAAGCGTGCTGTGGTCCCCCCCGTAGGGGTTAAGGTAGCTCTAACAGATGTATCAGATAAACCCCAACTCTCGGAGACTCAACACGGAAATTGTTCAGGTTTTGCCGGTGCAGTGATCCACTTTGGTGTTCCTGGTCCAGTGGCCGCGGGTGACCCAGAGACCATGCTCACTGTGTAGCTCCCGAGATGCCTGCAGGCATCTCCATTCTATCACCGAGGCGGGGAAGAGCTCGGAGGACCACACGTGGCATCCATCACTTCTGCTCACCTTTCGTCGGCACAGTCCCGTGGTCACGTCTGGCTGCAGGGAAGCAAAGAAATGTCGTCGAGCTACGTGTCCAAGAAGAACCACCTTGAAGAATACTTAGCCGGTCTTTGCCACGATCTCCATCTTGCAGTTGAGGGCATTGGAATCTTGAGAGGTTCGATCATTTGTCCAAAGTACAGTCAGAAGTAAAATCCACGCTTGTCCCGCCCCAGTACTGTTTTCATTGCTTGGGATATGGTACCCTTGGGCAAGGCTAGTTGTAGGCTTTGAGCCCCCTCTGGGCTTCACCAGTGAGTCGTCTAGAGTCAGCGATTGCAGGCTAGACCTCCCCACGCCGTCCTTGGTTGAATCCTTCTTTTCTCTACTCTTCATACCAGCCCTTCTTCCTCTTTGTCTTCACTTCTTTGCGTCTTTTAAAAATCATTAGTTTTTATTTATAAACATCATCTAACTCCCAAGTATTCATACTGAAAGTAATTTTCGGCCCCTGATATAGAGGAGATCTGGTCAATAAAGCAAGTACATAAAAGTAAATAGGAACAAAGATTACGGGGCAAGGGACTGGGTAGGACGAACCATGTAGGAAGGCAAGTGTGATGTTTCTTCTCAGCCTGTTTCTAGAATTCAAGAACAGGGGTATTCTGGTTTACCTTGCTGTGATTTAACGTTTTCAGATCAGTACTCCAGATGGAGAGCAGTTATTGAAAAAAAAATTAATGGTAGAGTTGGTTTTTTTTTTAAGTTTGTTTCTGAGAGAGAGAGACAGAACGCGAGCAGGGGAGGGGCAGAGAGAGGGAGACACAGAATCCGAAGCAGGCTCCAGACTCTGAGCTGTCAGCACAGAGCCCGATGTAGGGCTCGAATCCACGAACCGTGAGATCATGACCTGAGCCAAAGTCAGACGCTTAACCTACTGAGCCACCCAGGCGCCCCTGGTAGAGATTTTTTTTATTGGAATGAAGCAGTATTACTTTTGAGCACTATACTAACCCCAAGTAACAAAACTCTGCATAGTTGAGGTGTCAGGAGTTCTCAGTTCATGCCTGGCCCAAGGGTCCAAAGGGGGTTGAAGGAAATGCCAAATACGGTAACTTTCATTGTGTGAATTTAATAATCAGTGTGTGCGAGGCATCTGAAGGATGAATTTAGAGCTACTAATTCGTAGCTTCTTGAGGACAGTGGCAGGATGAAAAAAATGAAAGAAAGAACCATAAAAGTGGACTAACATTCCTTTGGAGCTGCAGTGAGTGGTTCTTGGTAATAAGACATAACTGAGATGAGAGAATTAAAAATCCTTATTTAAAAACTGGCTTATCATATCGGTGGCAACAGCACTTTGTCTTTGAAACAAAATGTACTAAGCAGCTGACGCTTATCATATTTAGAATCCTTACAGTTTGTATGTAGGTAGCTCCTTCTGTAGACGGCCAAAAATACTCCAAAGACACCAAAGAAGCCTGAAAACCAGCCTATCTAGAAGTGCCTTCTAATGCCTTATGATGGGATTCCTGTTTCATATCTACAGCTTGAGTTAAGTTGGAGCTAAGTTGGTGTTTGTTGACAACTTTTCTCTGTTTTACCGATTGGCCAATTTCAGATGGACTTCACATATGGATTCACAGAACTTGGCCCATCTAGCCCGACTTCTGTGCATTTATTTCCCTACCTTGCACAAAATACCTCAACACAGCTTTTCTAGCTACCATTTTGCCGCAGGAATGAGATAGATGGTGATCCAGAGCTTAAAGACTGTAAAGTTACTCATTGTGCTTTGTGCTTTTCTTGGCATAGGGTAGTGCCCTGGGCCTCTGTCCTTCTCTCCTGTAATCCTGATAAAAACGCGTTTACGTGGAGGAGACGGGAAGGGGGCTAGAGAAAACACAGAGCCTTCCCCGGGCGTAAACCTCTCCTCCGGGCTCAGAAATTCCCACGGACTTCCCTAGGCAGCTGTGCAGTGGGAATGAGATAACGAGAGAGGATGCAACGAGGCTGGGGCGGGGAGGGGAATTTACGCGATGCTGGCCTTAAAAATGGTTATTTGACTTGGTGCAGAAAGCAAGCAAGCAGGCTGCGGAAGGAGCCGCGCCGGTCCGGGAAGCCCGGGTGGGGTTGACTGGTAGCGAAAGAACAAGGTAGAGTCAGTGCTCGAGGGTGTTTCACTTGCATCTCTAGTGGAGGATGGCATTAGGTGATTCCGATTTATAAGCAAAGGTGGATGTGTATTATTCGTTACCATTCCCCCCTTTCTGTTACATTTTGTTTTCAAGCCCCCCCCCCCTCCCCCGTCAAACATGTCCTTGTACTTGCTTCTGAACCAAGAGCTCGGAACAAAACAGGGCTGCAGTCCCCCGAGCCAGGATTCCTGAGATCATGATGTGTCGGGTCCAATTAGCTGCCCCCTCACTGCCTCCTCCCCAAAGCGAAACCGTATTCCAGTCATGTGCTGCTGTGTAGCAAGCCATTCCCAGAACGTGGATGTTATAGGAGTTAGAATTTCTCATATTCTATGGGTTTATCGAGTTCAGCTGGACGGTGCTTGCTCAAAATTTCTCATGCAGTTAACAGTCAGGTGGCGGTTCACTGTGAGCTCAGTTGTGACTGTCACCTGGCTTGAGTTTCATCCAGCGTGACACGTAGGTTCCAAGAGAGACAATCACAAGAGCGAGCTTTTTTTTTTTAATGTTTATTTTTGAGAGAGAGAGAGAGAGAGAGAGACAGAATGGGAAGGGGGGAGGAACAAAGAGAGGGAGACACAGAATCCGAAGCAGGCTCCAGGCTCCGAGCTGTCAGCACAGAGCCCGATGCGGGGCTCGAACTCGCGAACCGCGAGATCGTGACTTGAGCCGAAGTCAGGCGCTCAACCCACTGAGCCACCCAGGCGCCCCACAAGAGCGAGCTTTCTGAGAGACTCGGGCAGCAGCTGCCATTCTTGTGGCCTAACGTGAAGTGTCTCAGAATGTGACTTCCATCATTTTCGATTGTTCATGCAAGTCTCAGAGATCAGCCCAGACTGATGACATGGGAAATTAGCAGTGCGCTGGTAAATGTCTGGAAAAAATATATAGGTGTGCACACACATACACACACACACACACACACACATATTACTGATATAAAGAATATATAGCACACAATTTCTAAAAACCCTTTTTTCATAAATAATCATACAGTCGATTAAATCTCATATGAATGAATTAGTTAATTTTTGTGCAACTTGTACATTGCAGATGATGCACAGCTCTAGTTTCAACGTTTTTTTTTTTTATTTTATTTTTGGGACAGAGAGAGACAGAGCATGAACGGGGGACGGGCAGAGAGAGAGGGAGACACAGAATCGGAAATAGGCTCCAGGCTCCGAGCCATCAGCCCAGAGCCTGACGCGGGGCTCGAACTCACGGACCGCGAGATCATGACCTGGCTGAAGTCGGACGCTTAACCGACTGCGCCACCCAGGCGCCCCAACACAGCTCTAGTTTCAAACAAGAATACAGTTGATATTTTTGTTTTCCCTAACAAGACAATGATACCACAAAGACTTTTGTCCGAACTCCACCTGTTTGTCAACAACAGCATGGTTTTGTGCACATGCTGTTCACAGTGTGATGGCTAGAGACACAACACGCTTGGAAGTTTAACTTGAATTATTAACTTCTTCTCTATAACTTTCTTAAGTCCAGACCTGGCAAATTATTCCCATAGAGATCCAGGTGGGAAATAATTTAGACTTTGTGGTCTAAGATGCAAGATTGAGGATAGTATACAGGAACTTAAATAGCAGCTATTTGAAAATGTTTAGGGGCGCCTGGGTGGCTCAGTCGGTTGAGCGTCCGACTTCGGCTCAGGTCATGATCTCACAGCTCATGGGTTCGAGCCCTGCGTCGGGCTCTGTGCTCACCGCTCGGAGCCTGGAGCCTGCTTCCGATTCTGTGTCTCCCTCTCTCTCTGCCCCTTCCCCACTCATGCTCTGTCTCTGTCTCTGTCTCTGTCTCTCTCAAAAATAAATAAAAACATTAAAAAAATGTTTAAAAAAGAAAATGTTTAGCTCATGGGCCATACAAAAACAGTCAGTGAGCTGCTTTGGGTCTGTGGACTGTAGTTTCCTAACCTGCTATAGATAAGCAATACAACAATTAAAAAAAAAAAAAAAACAACCTTTGACTTGTAGTGTTGGCCAATTTCTGTAGTGTAAATTCCTACTATGGCTAATTTGGAAGTACGAATATGATATTATCAAAACAGAATTGGGAATAGTTGGTAATACGTTATTGTATAATTGGAATTTGCAAAGAGAGTAGATCGTGAATGTTCTCACCAAGAGAAAAAAAGGAAAAAGATAAAAATGTACCTACGGGGGTGATGGATGTATGTACTAATTCATTTCATTGTGGGAATCCTTTCTCATACATACCCATCGTCGAATTGCAGACTTTAAGTATATTATATCAAATACATCCACATATCAAGTCATTAAATTGTAGACTTTAAATATATTATAATTTTATTTGTCACACAAAACAAATGGGGAAGAGATGTACAGAAGCATGCCATTATAATAGCATTTTTCCTATGCAGCTACTATAGATATAATCTAAAGAGCACAGATAATAGTAACAGATAATAAAATAATTATGAAAGAGTGTGTTTCAGATTCTGACTTCTATTTTTGATACAACTTAACGTAAAATATGTAATTGAAGTTTTGTAATGGCTGTGTTTAATTTGCAAATGGTGAGTTTTCAGATTTCCCCCAGCTTTTGTACTTGTCTGTCACTAACCTGTACAAGTCAGTTTCAGAACATCAGTGAGAATTAGACCCCAATTCTTTTTTTTTTTAAGTTTGTTTATTTTGAGAGAGATAGAGACGGTGCCAGTGGGGGAGGGGCTGAGAGAGAAAGAGAAGAAATCGCCAGCAGGCTCCATGAAGCCAGTGCTGAGCCTGATGCGGGGCTCGAACTCACGAAACTGTGAGATCATGATCTGAGCTGAAACGAAGAGTCGGACGCTTAACCGACTGAGCCACCCAGGCACCCCTAGACCCCAATTCTTGATGTGAGGAGTAGCATGTGCTTATAGAGAGGGAAGAAATTTGAAGGTGGCTATCTTTGGAGGCCACTTAAGGAGGCAATTGCTTTTGGTATCCAAGGCTGTGTCATTCAGTCCCGGACTTTTTATAAATCAAGGGAGAGTAGGACCTTCATTTATGATTCATAACTTACTCATCTGGTTTCATGCATTTTGGCCAATGGTGGTATATTTCCGACAGCTAATCATGTTAGCATAGATTAAGAGTAGGCGGGGCCACCCAGCAGCCTGAGATAACAGGTCATGTGTATGATACTGAACAACATCGAATAATTAGTCTTTGAGGCCTTTGCTGTCTGGACACAGAACATCACAGCCACCCCACCTTCCCTTGCCGGTCACCATGCATTCTGGGGACTCAGACTCTTGGCAGCCTTGGATGCCTTGTCTTCCCCCTCCCTGCTGTCTTCTCTTCAGCTGGAGACCCAGAGCTCAGTCTCTCCAGCTACACATTGTTGGCATTTTCCTCCCAAGCTTCGACAACCACAGGCTCTGTGAGTGAATTCTGTAACCCTCTTTGGACCACGCCATGGATGGTCCATATCACCGCATCACTCTCCACCTTGCCTTTTCTTAGTAGGTTTTGCACACCTCCCCCTTTTCCACATGTCCGTCTGTCTGCTCCTCAGCAACCCTGCTCCCCTCCTCACTGCCACTTCTGCCTGAGTATGACCAAACTTCCTTCCAGGAACTTCCTAATGCATATTTGTCATTCAAAAGCCAATAAGAAAGGTCATCAAAATGCCTCCGGCTCTCATTTGCATGCTGCGTTTCTGGTACTTCTGTGACTTTATCTGGGGATCTGTCACTTAAATTCGCATTCACCTTCAGGGAAATGGGCATATTATCGGGAGGCATTTCGAATGAACTCACGTGTCACTGCATCTCATATAATTACAAATTGTCCACTTCTTCAACAGTCATCAGCAGGCAGTCCTGTCTTATTGAGATCCTTTTGTAGGAGGAGGTCAGTTGCCCCTTGCCTTGTGAAGGAACCCGGGTATTAATGCCCATCGTGCTGAGAAGTGAGCTCCAGGAATTTGGGAGAATTCGACACCTCTCTGGTTATTGCCCTTCCAGAAATGTCGGTAGTTGCAAAGCTAACAGGTAGACATCGGTTCTGTTCACTTTAATCTTCCCATAAGATGACAAAGAAACAGCTTATGAAGTGAATTCTTCCTCCCCTTCCGCACGGCTGAGGGACTTAAGAATCAGCATTTCACAAAATATATCTGTGACAATTTGAACTTTCTTCATGCCACGATATCGGATTCTCTTCTGCATCTTTCTTTATGCGAACCGAAACCCTCAGGACATAGCGATACGCTAGAATGACTGCTCTTTCACTCTGTAAATACATTTTTTAAGTGTACTATAATGTCATTTTGATGGTTTAATTTCTAGAAGGATTTGGCTAATTACATTTTTAGGAATGCATTCAGGCCAGTTTTAGCTGCCTGGCGTTACTTTTAATAGCAGCTGTTGCTTACCTTTTCTCTTGTTTATTTTCTCTCTCTCTCCTGCTTTCAGAGTTATTTTGCTGATTTGGAGACCTGCCCTTGGTTTAAATTAGTTTGTCTGTAACACTCCTGTGAATCATATGCAATATTTTAATGGTTAATTACTGCATTGTATCAACTTGTCATAGAGAAGCAGGCTGTGAGGCTAAAGGAAAATTGTTCCTTTTTCTTGTGACAGAAGAAACCTCTACAGAGAGAGACGGTGGAGTGGGGTTGTATGAATGCCCCTTTCCTGTCCCTATAGGTAAATGCTGAATTGGTTCCCTGAGTAACAAGGACTCTTTTTTAGCACACACTGAAATGAAATAATAAATTTATGCCAAATAGCCAGTGGCAATTCAGAGAAATAAGGAGACTCAAACAAAGGAATAATTTAGGACAGTTACTTTCTAGAATAGATACCTTTTTGTTGTTGTTCCTTAATCCACAGTGATTGCTAAGGTTGGCCGTGTTGAAGGCTAGTGGAGGCGAATGGGTTATGACAGGTCAGTGGTGTCGCCTAGTGGTGGGAAAAGGAAAACAGAGAAGGTGCTAGACCTAGGCTTTGGTAATTTAGTGTTGTCTTGTATTCCATCAAAAGAATAATTTAATGCTCATTGTATTCCTAGCGCGGGGCTAGTCTTCACCTTGAATAGGTCAAGTTAAAACAAATCAAAATAGTAGTAGCCAAGATTTGTTGAGTGTTTACCATGTACCATACATTTTATTGTCACTGTCTCATTGAATGTCTATGACGAGTCTTTAAGATAGGTCTGTCCTTATTTCCAGCTTATAAATGGGTTGTAATAGACTCTTCCAGAAAAAGTAGCTCATGACATTAGGTATTTGTGGCCATGTGTTGCCTTCCAGTGTTTTAGAGTAGGGTTCTTTTCCTGATACCATTATGAAATCTAATTGTCAGTTTCTGGTCAAATACCCATGCCAAGTACATCTGTTCCTGCCTTTGAAAGTACTTTCTTTTATCTCAAAAGCGCAACAGTCATTCTGTACCTCCCCACCCGTGTCATTTCCTACCCATCCATGGAGCCCAAACAACGAGGTTCCCATCTTATACTGCAGTCATTAACATCACTAGCTCAGCCTCGCAGCCGTCAGATCAGGTGACGTGCCCTTGGCACAACAGGGTTGAAGGAGGGCTTGAATGCACACACTCGTTTTGTCACCTGTTTAAGCATTCATCAACGTAGTCATTTGCCCTCAAACATTTATTGAGCAGCTGCTATGTAGCTGAAATGTGGACTAGATATTGCAATATAGGGGTTTTGGTCTTCCCTAAGCTTATGAAAGATTGGCGATTCTAATTGGTTTAATGGGCCAATACAGGACACGGGAGTTTCTGGCTCAGTAGCTCTGGGGCGGAACTTAAAAATTTATATTTCTAATAAGTCCCTCGGGATGCTGATGCTGCTGGCCCAGGGACCTACTCTGAGTTCCACTGGCTAAGAGCCATTTGATTCAGGTCCCAACTTTTGCATGCATATGCACAGATGCTGAGGAAGGGAACCGGTGTTCACTGAGTGCTGTGATAGGTGCTTTATGTCAGTTATCTTTTAAAATTCTGAAGCCTTCCTCATGACACAGGCAGTTATTATGTATCTATTTTACAGGTGGACAAACTGAGACTCACAGAGGGAAAATAAACTACCTCAAGCCACAGGGTAGGCATTCCGATCCAAGGACCTCTGATTCCAAAGCCCTTATTCTTTCCCGGTTGTTCTCTGTTGGGTCACAGAAGAATAAGTTTATTGTTATCATCATCATTGTTACCTCTCATCAAGCACGAGAGATACATTCTGATATGAAAGATAGGAAAGGCTGTGCTTCCCCCAAACTTAGTGGCTTCAAAATAACAGTTTAGTGTTTCTTGTGATTCTACAGGTCTAGCCTGAGCTCACTCATGCAGCCACAGTCAGCTCATGGCTCTGCCGGGGGCTGGTTAATCTAAGGTGGTCTCTCTCACACGGACGGGGCCTCAGCTGAGAAGGTTGTGGAGTGGATGGCTGGGTAGCTGAGTCTCTCTTTATATGTGGTCTTTCATGCCAGGCTTCTTCGCTTGAAAACTGAGACCTTCAAAATGGCAGAAGCAAGAATTTTGGGGACTCTCAAGTCCCACCAGGTCAAACTACATGCTCTTGGTCAAAACAAGTCATGGGGCCAGCCTAGAAAAAGAGTGAGGAAGGAGACTGCACCTCCAGCTGGGAGGAACTAGAAATAATCCGTGGCCACGTCAAATCTACCAGAACCGGGGCGCCTAGGTGGCTCAGTCGGTTAAACATCCGACCTCGGCTCAGGTCATGATCTCACTGCTCGTGGGTTCAAGGCCTGTGTCAGGCTCTGTGCTGACAGCTCAGAGCCTGGAGCCTGCTTCGGATTCTGTGACTCCCTCTCTCTCTGCCCCTCCCCTGCTCATGCTCTGTCTCTGAAAAAATAAATAAACGTTAAAAAAAAAATCTACCAGAACCTCCAAATAGGAGTCTTAAGTATTTGCGAACTTTGTCATGGTTGTAGTTGTCTTGTATTTTATTTAGATGAAGACCATCCTATCAAGTGTTCTTAAGAGTCACATTAGAATGTGACTCATTAGAAGAGTCCCATTGCTGAACAACACTGAAAGAGGACAGAGATGGAATAAAGTTCTTGCTTTTTGATTGCCTTCTAGGATGGGACCAGGGGTCGATGGCTTCAGTATTCTCCTTGCAGGCTTAAAGGTCTTCAGTAATAAGGATATTTTTGTGAGATATTTTAAAAATGTTTATAAAGATTTACTTTGAATTTTCAAGAATTCATAGTAATATGAAATTATAGTATCCCCGAGGTTGCCACCCTAAGCCTAAAGGGAAGAGAGAAGATTTCCAGACCCTGGAAGGGGAAGGCTGAAAAGAGAGGGTCACCTCACGAAGAGTCTTTGGTCAAGGGGTGGCCAGGTTCAAGGTGACCCCAAACAAAGGGAAATGGAGGAACCAACACTCTGCCCTCACTCTTTTTTTTCCCCCCCATCTCAGCACCTGTTGGGGTTTTCTATTGGCTGAAACCAACAGAAAACCAGAGGCTGCAAGAGGCTCTTGATGTTGTCTATAAAGTCACTGTGTGGCAGGCAGGACGGAGGAGGGTGGAGATGTGCTCTGCAGGGACACAAGGAAGACAGCTTGCAGGAAGTTCAGCTGAAGCCCCAAGGCCGTGCAGAACTCTCCCCAAGGTGATGTGAGAGGCCGTGACACAAAATTTTCAAAGGAAGTGGAGGAAGCCTAATTATAATGTTTTCAAGCTATTCTCACTATCTTAGACGTAATCAGAGGATTGAAATTTGGAAACAGAAGAGAGAACACGTTTTGAGATGTCCGTGTCCCATATGACTGCGAGTGAAGGGGCATCGATCCCTCACCTCAAGCTGGGGCAATAGGTTCGGGAAGGTCTCCTCAGAGAGACTCCTATGTGCCCCTTTCAATTTGGGGGACACTGTGTTTGGGCGTATGTTTCACTCGTGCCTAGAAAATAGGAAGGGTGAGAAATATGTGGAGCTGGCTACGTTGGCAGTAAGATCTAGAACAGGTGGCTGCAGGGAGCAGCCCTCACCCTGAGAAAACTGTTGGAGTAAAGCAGATGCAGGATGGTTATGTGGGCCAGTTCTGAGCCACCTGCAAGAGACAGCCAGCATACAGGTTTTAATAGATCCTGCCCAAGAGGGCTGACTTGAAGGGAAGACAGGCAGATCTCGGCTGGGAGAAGCTAAGAGCAGAGCCAGCTTCCTCGGGGCTGGGGCAGTGAGGAATAAGTACGGAGTTCAACTGTCCAGGATACGAGGGATCTGCCAGTCCACGGGGAGCCCAGGAAGGTGACCCACCTGTGAGGAACAGGAAGCTAGTAGACAGATATGCCATCACATAATAATCAAGCGACCATTTTTTTAAAGATTTATTAATTTGGGGGAGAAAGGGAGTGCACGCAGGGAAGGGACAGAAACCTGAAGTGGGCTCGGTGCTGACAGCAGCGAGCCCCATGCGGGGCCCGAACTCCCCAACCATGAGATCATGACCTGAGCCGAAGTCAGACGCTCAACTGACTGAGCCACTCAGGCGCCCCTCAGGTGACAGTTTTTCTGCTTCTCCTACCTCATCTGGCTTCCTAGTCTCCAACTCAAAAAGGGTCCGGAGCGACAGTTCGCAAAATGAATGAGGAGCAGAGGGGGTGGATGGGGAAAGAAGGAAGAGGAGATCATACAGTGCGTCCCACCAGCAGTGGGACTCCCTGGGGGAGGGGAGAAGCTTAACTCCGTAAAAGTCGGCAATTCTGCCAGACTACTAAACTGAGGCTACTTCCTGTGAATTGAAATGCCCGAGAAGCTTTGCTACCTGAGAGTAACAAAAACTTGTCCAGAAAAACCAGGGGGGTTGCCTGATGTTTTACGTAGGATCGGGGCAAGAATTGGCCCGCGTGATTAGCCCCTTGTGAGTCCTGCTTATTGTACATATCTGTACATACACGTCGAGAAACATGAACTACGGTTTTCTCTGAGATAAGGGGGGTGGTGGTTCCGTCGCTCCTTCCTTGAATTCCTCCTGCCAGGTCTTCGTTCCTTTGTGAATTCCTTCTTCTTAAAAACCGTCTCAATTTTTTCTACGTGAGAATCTGTTGGAAGCCAAATGGAGAAGTCAGTGAGAGAGGGAGCAAACAATGTGTTTTTGCTTAAATGCCTGTCTCCTAAGGATCTCCCTGGGCTTACAACGTTTTGGCTGTAGGAACCCGAAGTGAAATGATTTAAAACTGAACCATACTTGACAGGAGAGCGTGTTGGCGTCAGCATGAAAATTAAAAGGTAACATGTCCAGGACCAAGATATAAAGGGGGAAAAAAGCTTTCTTCTTTGCAAGAGTAGGAACACCCTGATGGAACTTTCCAATTATTAATACTTTTTTTTTTTTTTTTGGCAGACAAATTTAGAGTACATGAAGCTTTCTTTCTTTCTTTTTTTTTTTGCATTTAATGAAGATTTATGTATAGGTTTGAACTTTGAGTATTCATCCATTGTTTGATTTCAGTTTGGGATATTTGCAAACTTTCTTCCATTTTTATATTCATGTATGTGTTGGGCACCAACATGGTACATGAATTTGTTTTTGTTGCTAAGAAAGCAAGTAAACATGTTAACATTTAATCTTCCAGTAATGGAATCGGAAACAAAAATCTCAGCAACTTACAATGCTGTTCAGCGATATTTTTCCGCTGCCTGTTGTGAGAAGTTAGGGTATGTAAAATAAATGATGTATGGAGCTGTAGAAATGCGACTTTTCCAGACTACCTTATGTCTAAGGAACATTAAACATAGGGTTCTCGTTTAGCAAATAAATAACCATTCATTTCAATGGCTGCATAGTCTGGACTTCCGTGCATATTTTTGCAAAGATAAGGAGAGGCCATTAGGGATTTAATATAAAATAAATCGCCAAGGGGTCTTCTTGTAGTCCTAGTCTTTCTGCCACATGGTGTGTTACTAATGTGCATAAATGGGCTTAAATGAATTTGTTATCTGTATTACATTTGCAGTATGTATATATTTATATATTATTTTTTAATTGTGTTTAAAAATAAAACATTAAATACATCATTTTGGAGAGTTGAAAACGTAGAATACGTAAATCAATCAGCTTCAATTAGTATTAAAAATGTCAGTATATTAGACTTGCCTGTGGGTATATTTACCCCACAGAGTTTAATATATTTTAGTTCTGTCATCTATGAGGTAGCCATATGGTTAATTTGTCACCTTATCCGAGTAGACTGTTACAATCCAAGCTCGATTAATGACATAGCGCTTACGCCCCGTTGAAAGAGTCCACGTCTTGGTTGTTTTATTGATGCCCTAGGTCAGATTCTGAACATCGTCTCCACGCAGTATTGATGGCTCCAGCTAAGCAACGGGTTTAGCTGCTTTGCCCTCTTCTTGAGTTACTTTCACCGTGTTCCCAGTTACAGACGGAAAGTGGCAGGAAATAGTCTGTAGCATATCAAACGATTTGATCGTATGTATCATTGCATCCACAAGGTCATCACTGTACGAGTTTGCCTTTAGATTTTCTCTTTTTACAGTAAGTTGGAAATTGTACTTTTTACAATGGCAAATGGAAATTAACAAATTATGATCTGCTGACGCTTTAGAGATAGATACGGTCTTCTTTCGAGTCGATGCCGGAGTGATTCCAAATGGTCTTGTTACCATTTTCAAATATAGTTAACTCATCTCATAAGAATAGCTTTGATGTTTGTCCCATAGAAATAGCTCTTATTTTTTTTTAATTCTTTTTACATTTATTTATTTTTGATAGGCAGAGAGAGACAGAGCACAAGTGGGGGAGGGGCAGAGAGAGAAGGAGGCACAGAATCCGAAGCAGGCTCTAGGCTCCGAGCTGTCAGCACAGAGCCCGACGCGGGGCTCGAACTCACAAACCGAGAGATCGTGGCCAGAGCCGAAGTCGGACGCTTAACCGACTGAGCCACCCAGGCGCCCCAGAAATAGCTCTTATTAAACAAATGACCATTTTAGGAAATTACACAGTGATGGCAGTTAATTTTTACTGCTTTTCATTGAAAACCCGCCACGTGGTATTTAATGGTTGCATCCATCCATGCTCAATTTTCTCTATTTCATATTCCACACATAGACTGTGGCACAAGTATATTCTAATATTCTTTTCTGCTAATCAATTTTATTGGAGTCTGCCATTCTCAAAAAAGGCAAACGCTTTCTGGATTACACGTAGCCCATATTTCCTTCCCAAGCAGTCTCAATGCAGTACGGTCATATTTAGAAATATCGTTCAATTAAAATATTTATTAGACAACTATTAGACCTTGGTGGTGGCTTTCACTCCTATTTGTTTCTGAACGCAAATGTTTTACATAACCTAATACAAGGGGTGAGGCAGTTGGTGAGCATGTGTGTGTAACCTTTGCATTTAACTGGTAAGGAAAATGCTGCTTATTTTGACTTCTCTAAATTTGATCAACGCATCATTTGAGGGTTGTTATTCTTGCTTTTATCACTGCTTTACTGAAGATGTTTATGGGGCACGGGCTTCCACAGCAGGAGGTGTATTCAGGAAAATGGCAAGTGTAAAGGATAGTTTGTAATTTATTCACATGTGATTCAGTGCTTGTTTCCACTCCTTGACAACGTAGGTGCACAGCCCAACATTTATCAGTGACCTTAAGTAGACGAAAATTGCCTTTGGTCCTCTGTCAATCCAGGTGGATGGAACAGAGGAGCCGAGGCTCACTGCGTTCGTGTTCCAAAGACTCAGGGGCGGTGTCCTCCTTTTCTAGCACATTAACTGATATAGAAGTTATCTAACCTCACAGAGGTTAGCAATCCATTGCCAAACTGGCACCAGCACTTCGGGGTGACAATGAAAGAGGGAAAAAAGGCTTGGAAAATTAATTTGGATATAAAAAATTTTTTTTGAATATTTTTGAGAGAGAGACAGAGTGCAAGCAGGGGAGGGGCGGAGAGAGAGAGAGGGAGACACAGAATCTGGAGCAGGCTCCAGGCTCTGAGCTGTCAGCACAGAGCCAGACGCGGGGCTCGAACCCAGGAACCAGGAGATCGTAACCTGAGCTGAAGTCAGACGCTTAACTGACTGAGCCACCCAGGCGCCCCAAGTTGGATATCTTTAATTGAAAATAATAACACTCGTAAATGACAGTGAAAAAATAACTTCATTTGCGTCCTGCTTTGCTATTTCCTAATAAACTGTCAATCCTGTCTCTCACAGAAAGGAAGAGAGAGGCTGGGATTCTCATCTGTGAGTCTTTGGTCTCTCGGCCACTGCTGCTGCACCTTCCAAGTTATTTGCCACATAGGAGACACTTAAAGAAAACAGGCACTTGGGCAGGAATGTGTTTTGTGCATGTCACATTTGGGTATAAATAAATTATAAACAAGCATGTCAGTATTGACTTTAACACAACTGCTACTAAACAAAGCAGAGTTTATGGTCTCTGTAAAGGTAACCACAGTGATCACACAATTCTCTTGTTTGTCCTTCTAGTTAGAGCAGAGCTTTGACTGCCCTGATCACCCGGGCTTACCGAGCTCATGGGTCAGAGTTCCATAATGTTCTGATACACACACGCTCTTACTCCAAGTCCAGCATGGCCCCTCCCACGTTTCACTTAGAACAAATTATTAATCCCCCCCCCCGCCCCGCCCCGCTCGGAATCTCATATCTTTCCCTGTTAAGTATTCCATTAAGGCTCCATAGTAACAATCTGCATGTTCAGTTGTGGCAAAAATACATTTTATTGATCAAAATTTGGGAGCACACTTATGGCTCGCTCCCGGCACGTTCGTTGAGAGTCACTGATCCTAAATTTTAATAACATTGTCCAGCGTATGAAGTCTTCTTCCCTACTGACCTGGATTGGATCTCATGTGACTCTGGTTCTTTTGCCAAAGTTAGCAGCAGCCAGGACAGTGGGTTAGGTCCCTTTTTCCTCGGAGCCTCTCCTGATCTTGGCCTTTTGGGTCTTACTATTTCCACTATGAAAAAGAGTCAGGGAAAGTTGAATCCAAGGAAAGAAAGATTTTGTAGCATTTATTACAGAAACCTCCTCCTCCTAGGTGGTTGGTCTAGTTGTGCGTTTAAGGATGCTCTAGGGGCGCCTGGGTGGCTCAGTCGGTTAAGTGTCCGACTTCGTCCCAGATCATGATCTCATAGTTTGTGAATTCCAGCCCCACGTCAGGCTCTGTGCTGATGGCTCAGAGCCTGGAGCCTGCTTCTCATTCTGCCTCTCCCTCTCTCTCCTACCCTGCTCGCACTCTGTCTCTCTCTCAAAAAAAAAAAAAAAAAAAAATCAATGTTACAAAATTAAAAAAATAATAAGGATGCTTTCATGATAGTAGAGAAAAACAGGGTGCCCGGAGCTTTCCGTGGCTGTTTAAGGTGCTCTGGTGTAGGACCCTGAGAACATTCCAATGCTTCATCTTTAGCTTTTCTCTTCCTGGGCAGCACGTCATATTTTAAAATATGCAGTTGTTATCCCATGTTCATAGCGGCACTGTTCACAGTAGCCAAGACGTGTACCCATCTGTATCCTGTATCCCTGTGACCTGTGTCCATTGACGGATGAATAGATGAGCAAAACTGACATATAGGTACACTGGCATACTTTACAGCTTTAAAAACACAGGAAATTCTGACACCTGCCTCAAGACGGACGAACCCGGAGGACATTACGCTGAGTGAAATAAGCCAGTCACAAACAGACAAATGCTGTATGATTCCACTGCTAAGAGGTGCCTCGAGTGGTCCGATTCCCAGAATGGTGGTTACCGGGGCCTGGGAGGAGGGGGGAAAAGAAGAATCAGTCTAAATGAGCATAGCGCTTTATTTTGCGAGATGAAAAAGTTCTAGAGAACTTTTGTTTTGCACAACAGTACGAATATACCTAATGCCACTGAACTGTACACGTAAACATGATTCAGATGCGAATTTAATGCGATGAGGGTTTTTTAAAAAAAAAATCTTAAAAATGCGGTCGTTACATTGCAGCTCAAGAAATTCAGCTCTGCGTTGTTCTGTACGGAGTAGAGGAGGAAAGTCATCTCCTTCTGAGGCACCTGTCAGCCTACATGTTTATCAGATGGGCGAAATCCATAAAAACACACAAGGAAGCAAGACTCAAAGCAAAAAAAAAAAAAAAAAAAAAAAGAGTGAGATGCAACCAGAAAGGTAGCTAAGGGTGTCTGCTTGTGTATGTATGAAATATCTCAGGATTTCTATTTAAAACATCAGATGATATACCGCCTCCTTCTCTCTCCTGTTCCAGAGATGGTGCCAGAACTATCACAGGGTCTGGGAAATCATCCCACCCCAGGGAAAGCTCAGGCAGTTTTACGTAGTCAGGAATTATTGCTGCCTTTTTACCTGTCAGTGGCTGGGCCCCTCGTGAGCCTATGTATCTGGGGAAATTTCAGATCTTCTATGAATGAGACAAATGTAAATAAAACCTTGACATTTGCATAGAGAGCCGCATTTCAGTTCCATAAATGATAGAGTAGTGTTATTAAATAAAAGAGCATGTAGATTGGCCCATATAACTTCTGAGTATCCAGACTTGGGGGAAACAATTCAAACAAATGTTAATTATCTAGCTGTGTTTCTCTTGAATAGCAATAAATAAGCACATGACTGTATTTTTGTTGTAAAACATGTAGACATTACCCCCAAAAAAGAAAAAAAAAGCTGAACTCCCATATGACTAGCACCTCCATCCCAAACCAGAAGTAATTGCCAGTTTGGTAAGTGTTTTCTTTTCCTAGTTGTTTTTCTCTGGATCTTTTCTTTTCTTTTCTTTTTGTTTCATTTCTTTTCTTTTTGCTCTTTTTTTTTTCTTTCCTTTTCTCTGACTTTACTTTTATTTTACCTTGTTTATTTTGAGAGCGAGCGAGCGAGCAGGGGAGGGGCAGAGAGAGAGGAAGAGAAAGAGAATCCCAAGCAGGCTCCACACTGTCAGCACAGAGCCCCGCCGGGGCTCAATCTCATGAACTGTGAGAGCATGACCTGAGTCCAAATCACGAGTGGGGCACTTAGCTGACTCAGCCACCCAGGTGCCCCATTCTGTGGATTTTCGTAGGATGTATCTGTAGAAGTGTATACATAGTTTTACCTTCTATAGAATGATAGAAAGAAGAAAATAAAGGAATATTTTCTTTCTGGCCAGGTAACTCTTATTGCTATTTTTAAAAATAAAAATAAGATACAAGCTAGATAATTTTAAGAGTGCCCAAGTGTCAAAGTGCAAAGTAAACCTTTCTCTCTGCCCCGATCCCTCTCTCAAGAGTGACACTGTGGAATGCTTGTGTGTGTGTGTGGTTTCATTTTGGAAGCAATCTGAACAGCTGGAGAAAAGTATAAATATTAGCTTTGAGCAGGCATTCTTCCTACAGAAGGACCATTTCATAACAAAACAGACTGCACGGGTACCAGCATCAAGTGTATTCCAGACACTCTGACCTGAGTCAGGGAAGAAATGTGATCAATCAGGTTCTTTCTTCCAGTCCTCTCAGGTTCCTGCCCTCTTACCATGCTGTTTCCTTGATGCCCTTCGGGAGGCCCCCTGCTCTCTGAAGCCACTTCTCGCTGCTGGGGACTCTATCTGTTTCGAGTTGGGCCCGAGTTGGGCCCTTCACTGCCCCTTATCTCAGACCTCTCCTCACCTTCTACAAGCATCCACGAGGTCCTAGCAGCTCCTTTCCCTAATGACTCACAAAGTCCTCACCTCATTCCATCCGCAAGACTTCCACCTTAGTTCGGGTTGTTCTTCATGCTTTGGATAATATTGCAAAGCCTCCTTTCTGGCCTCCTCCTCTTGGGACGAGCCCCCCCTCCCATCTGTCCGATTCACTTGCTAAATTACGAGTTGGGTCATATAGCTGCTCTGCTTAAAATTCTTCCCGTCACTCTGTCACCTATGGAATAAAGTCCTACTCCTAGTTTATTTCCGCCGCGCATCTGACCCTTTTCGGTAAGAGCCCTTGCGCACGCTTACCAGGCCACGTGACCCGCAGGCGAGGTGGGAGGTGCTGTGTTCTCGCCTCGCCTGTGCTTTTACAGGGAACACAGTGCTCACCTCCACTGCCTTTCGTCCTCCTCAGCCCTTGAGGCTCAGCGCTGCACCTGCTCAGTCCTCCTCTGCTTGGGAAGAATCAGGAGCTTTACCTCTTTGCGCTCCTAGTTCCATTCACATTTTTTTTCCCAGAGTGTTTATCGCTTTGTAATGAAGCTTCTGGTTTGCTTACCTGCCTCCCTCCTGCATACTGTGACTTTCTTTGAGTGTGGAAATTTTGTCTTCCTGCTCTTACCTTGAATTCCCAGCGCTCAGCATAGTGTAGGTCTGCCTTCTGATTGCACAGGATAGGCAGGCTGCAAGTTTATACATCAGCCTTGGACTCCTTCCCTAGCTCCGATTCGGTGTCTTCTAACTTTCGTTCTTTTCCTCATTCAGATTCTTTTTTATCCTGTTTTTAAAAAAATTTTAGTGTATTTATTTATTTATTTTGAGAGAGAGAGAGAGAGAGAGAGAGAATGCGTGTGTGTACAAGCGGAGGAGGGACAAAGACAGAGGGAGATAGAGACTCCCAAACAGGTTCTAAGCTGGCAGTACGGAGCCCAACGTGGGGCTCGAACCCATGAACTGTGAGATCACGACCTGAGCTGAACCAACAGTCTGATGCTTAACCAACTGGGCCACCCGGGCGCCCCTAGCCTGTTTCTTTCCAATTTTCCACTTTCTCTCCAGCTGCTTTTGGGGAGGGGTGCTTTTCCCGGACGCTCTCCCCTGCCCCAGTCTCCGTCCTCTCTCGGCCCACAAAAGGGGTTCCCTACCTTTCGGGGCTTCTTGCTCCCCAAGTTCGGCTCTTCGTGTCACGTACCTACTGAATTCTGTGGTTCAGGTTGTGCAGAGTGTTTTGTTAATCTTTCAATCGGTTTTCTAGGTGTGTAGGATGGTTTAGTGTTGGTCTGGCTGTATTTCATGGACGCGGGACACACAAAAAGCCGCCATGCTGTTCCGCCTCCTTGGCTCCTCCCTGCTTTGTCTATCCTGTTTCTTTCCTATCACTTTCACATCTTTTCCTGCTTCTCCTCCGCGCTGTCCTAGGGCGTATGTGGGGCATCGTAGTGAAGTCTTACTATGACAGCCCTTCCATTTGGTGACAGTGTTTCTTATTTTGGGACACTGAGGCAGTCAGTTACATGACACTACTGACACTTTTCGTGGCTATTTATAAAATTCCTTTGGAGTTGGCAGGATTCATAGCTTGGGTGGGTGTTAGAAGAGCATTATGCTTTCTTCATTAATTTATGTGACAACATTTTATTAATTACCATGTGTGTTTTGTAGAGAAAAAGATTTTGTAAGTATACAGAAACTTAATTTAAGTATTAGAGTCTGGATTAAGCAAAACGAGGCATCTGTGGAGTCAAGGGTGTAACAGTCTGTGAGTTCCCTTTGATTTATAAGATCCTACAATCGTTCGCCAGTAATCTTCTGTTTTTTTTTTTAATGTTTATTTTTGAAAGAGAGAGAAAGAGGCAGAGGCAGAGTGCGAGCAGGGGAGGGGCAGAGAGAGAGAGGGAGGCACAGAATCCTAAGCAGGCTCCAGGCTCTGAGCTGTCAGCACAGAGCATGATGTGGGGCTTGAACTCACGAACTCTGGGATCATGACTTGAGCTGAAGTCCCCACCCCCCTTGGTTTTGATATCTATCTGAGTCTTCTTCTTTCAGGACCTCTCTCAATATGAAAAGTGAGAGTCCAGGCAGAAGTGAGTAATTTGATACCCAATGATTTCTGATTGCCATTTAACTCTAATGTTATATGTGATCTTGAGATTTTGAATTAATGCGATCTATTCACCATCAGTTATAGAACATGGAATACATGATTCATTAAAAGTACCATATTTGGGGCACCCGGGTGGCTCAGTCAAGCGTCCAAATTTGGCTCAGGTCATGATCTCAGTTTGTGGGTTGGAGCCCCACATCAGGCTCTCTGCTATCAGCCTGGAGCCCACTTAAGATCCTCTGCCCTCTCTCTCTCTGCCCCTCCTCTGCTGGTCCCCTCTCTCTCTCACTTTCAAAATAAATAAATAAACTTTTTAAAAGGTACCATATTTGGATGCTATTAGCAAAAGTCTGTATTTGTGTGTGTGTGTGTGTGTGTGTGTGTGTGTGTAAAGTCTGTATTTTTTGAAGTTGTTTTCTTTTTTTTAATTTTTAATTTAATTTTTTATTTTTTAAAATTTATATCCAAATTAGTTAGCATGTGGTGCAAAAATGATTTCAGGAGTAGATTCCTTAATGCCCCTTACCCATTTAGCTCATCCCCCCTCCCACAACCCCTCCAGTAACCCTCTGTTTGTTCTCCATATTTAAGAGTCTCTTCTGTTTTGTCCCCCTCCCTGTTTTTATATTATTTTTGCTTCCCTTCCCTTATGTTCATCTGTTTTGTCTCTTAAAGTCCTCATATGAGTGAAGTCATATGATTTCTGTCTTTCTCTGACTGACTAATTTCACTTAGCATCATACCCTCCAGTTCCATCCACGTAGTTGCAAATGGCAAGATTTCATTCTTTTTGATTGCCAAGTAATGCTCCATTGTATATATATACCACGTCTTCTTTATCCATGCATCCATCGATGGACATTTGGGCTTAAAGTCTGCATTTTTTTAAGTTTACTTATGTTTTTAGTAATCTTTACCCCCAAAGCGGGGCTTCGACTCATGACCCCAAGATTAAGAATCTCATACTCTTCCAACTGAGCCAGCCAGGCACCCCAAAAGTCTGTATTTTTTAAATGAACAAGATACTCACATTTCTCTCTCCTTCCTTCATCTGCCCTTTCCTGTTCTTCACTCTGTTTCTCACACTTGTTTCCAAGAAACCGTAAGTTAGAGATAACGTGGTCACGTCACTTCCAGAGAACTTAGCACTGTCTCTCCGCAGGGGCTATTGGCAAACTCAAAATTAGGTTGGATCGTAAGTTACACAAGTTGAGTCGCAAACTCTCCGTGGGCGGAGGCATATCTTCAGCTGTTTCAAGGTCCAGTGGTTTCTGCCAAAATAGTGGAGGAACTAAGTTTTATGCCTGGCCGTTCCACGTCCAGAGGCTAAGCAACTACCACGTTGCCTGTGGGTGCCTCCCGATGATAAGACATGTGGCCTCAGTCCGAACTCCTGCCTGCTTGGGATTCCCTCTGTCCCTCTTTTTCTGCGTCCCCCCGCTCATACTGTCTCTGTCTTCCTCCAAATAAATAAATAAATGAGCTTTAAAAAAAACTTTACAAATTACTAAGAAGATAGCTAAGCCCCTAATTTTAAAAAATGGACAAAGGACCCAAACGAATAGCTATAGTACATCTATGAAAAAGTATCTAGCCTGCAAGTAATGGGTAAAGTGTGCATTTAAACTCTAATATATACTTTTTCCTGAAGGGATTATTCATTTTTTTTTTTTTGAACAATGATGAGGAGCATGTTAGATTTGCACGCATCAGGCCTCTTTCTCTCTGCCCGAACTCTGCCACCGTGGGACACGTGGAGAATTCCACAGCCCCTCAGTCCTCTCATGCGGCCTCTTGTGGCTCCAGTCCCGATCTGCCTCCGCCTTCCACGAATCCATGAATCCACTGCCTCTACCCTTGCTTCGTGCAGAGCATGGTTACGCTGCCTCGGCTACTTTGTCAGACGCCCTTTGGGAAAGCGAGCCCAGGCCAGTGCAGCTCCTGGGAGCCCAAACCTCCCTGAGACATTCCATTGCGGTCGCATTCCCTTCCTCTTGCTTGGGTCCCTGTCCCCATCTTTCTCAAGGTGTCCCAGCATCAAAGCTTTCCTCCTTCCCCGTCTGATTCTTTCCCCCTCCCTCAGTTAGAGCTTCCGAGTCTAGTCTGGAGACAGGGGGGCCTGGTTCTTTGTCTGTTCTTTGGTCGGGTTCTTCTAAACCCGTTCCTTATTCCCTGAGTCCTTTTTCTGTCATTTAGTTGCATCATGTTGGCCATGACCAGCGGCTGCCCCATGACCTGCTTCTGTGAGACAGAAACCAGAAAGTGAAATGAAATACTAGGAATGAAAAGCATACTATTTCCTGTATTGAAATTCTGTTCTATACTCTAGCTCCTACTTCTTGTGTATGTACTGGAGCCTGAAGACCATCTGGGGCGGGCCTTGCCTTCATTTGGCTCTACCTATAATGCCATAGACTGAAGCACGTTCCGAGACCACCAAGGAGGGATGGGTTTCCTTTGGCCAGATCTGGCAAACTGGCCAACCTTGGGTAACACATTTTAGAAGCCACAAAATGAAAGGATGACACGATGGCTGTCAAGGACACTCTGACTCCAAAGATCGGTTATAAATACCTATTGTTTGAAGGAGAGAGTGAGGAAAGGGGTAGAAGTGAAGGGAGAAAAGATTTATTTAACCCAGTGCCCGCACCATGATGCATGATGCGTGGCCAGCACCACAATGGGGATTTCACATGTGATCGTGTTGGATCCTCGCAAGGAAACAGGGCTGTAGATTGTTGTTTTTGTTTTTGTTTTTGTTTTTTTATCTCATTTTGCAGCTAATGACATAGAAGCTTGTAAAGGTTGGCTCACTTCTTACACTGCGGTTAAGTGTCTGAGCCACGATCCAAACATAGCTTGTGGAAAGCAGAAAACCGATACAGAAAGGAGACATGTCCAGCATTGTAATTCTGTGGTTTTGCGTGCCATACTTTGCCAGGTATGGCCTTTCTAGGCCTTTCCATGCAAGCAGGCAGCAGTCTCCCTGTGATGTAAAAGGGAGCAGCGCTTTCACTTTCTCTCCTGAGTTGTTCATTCAGAAAGACAACAAAGCAAAAATAAAAATTTAAAAATGAATGAAGGAATGAACAAGGGGAATTTTGCATCAGAAATAAGAATCTCTAGATCTGAGACACATACATTTGTGGTTCTCTAAATATTTGTTCTAATAGATTGTGACAGTCTCCTTTACACCCATGCCCTATATTTTACTTTGCAATAATAATAATAATAGGAAAGTAAAAGAAGATTTTTAAACTGGGGCTCCAAACGACAAATGTGCGGTTCTTGACTTCAAAAAGTTTGGTCATTAACCATCTTCCATTGTACTTGGAAGCCTCATTGGATTTCTAACTGTGTTGTTTCCGGAAAGCTTGCTGGGTATGATGACACTACAAAGAAACTGAACAGAATTAATTCAAGAATAAAAAAATCATTTCTTCTTGTGTGTCTCAATCTGATATTTGCCATATGGGAAGCTCGGCATCATTCTCTCAGCAGGCTAATTTATGGCAAACACACATCCACATTCAGTGAATATGGGAAAACACAGCCTCTTTCCCCTTTATTTTTATAAGACTGACTATGGACTTTTTTCTTTGCCTGCACTGATTCCAACTGAATTAAATGCAGATTTCCTGGCAATAGGGGTGGGAAGTGGGCCGCTGATGGGTACAAAAAAGAATATCAACAGCATCAAATTGTATCTAAAGAGGCGGAGAGAATCTGGGAGCTTTCGCATGGCCTGCTTCTTAGCTATGAGAATCCAGACATCAGAAGTGACTAAGGAGATTTTTTGATGTTTTACTGGGTTGAAGACTCCCCATTGCCAACTAAGGGTTGGTTGCAGCTAGAAACTCTGCAGCGTTCTGTACTTGAATTATCATTAATTAATTAATACCAATGAATCTTTCGTCTAATTCATTCATTAATTCATTTCTTACTAAGAAGTAATCCCATCTATGTTGCCTTTGATCTTGACCCTTCCTTGTTCATGGTCGCCACATATATACTATCCCTTATAAACATGAGGTAGCACATTTATCTGTGGGCTTCCTTACCTCATCCTTACCACCAGAGAGTTGAGTTCCTCCCAGCAAGACCCCTGGCCAGTCTCTCCATACCTGGTGAGCAGGAGACATTGTAGTGATGGGGCTTCCAAGATGTGAGGGGACAGGGAAGGGCAGAGGCCCGGGCAACAGAATGTTATTCAGTGGCAAAGCAGAAAAGCCTCCTTACGGACCAGGGCTAAGGTCTCACAGCCATGAGCAGGTAGGAAAACTGGGGATGACGGGTGGTATCTGACTGAAGAGCTCTCTTCCCTGCTCCTGGGTAGACTCCCGGTGGAAGGGGGCCTTCTAAGGGATGATGCATATTCCGTAGTCTTTTATTTTGAATGTTGCTGCTGATTCGCCATGTTCCATCTGAAAAGGGATACCTCCTCATGGGAGCCTGCCAGAGTAAAAACTTTAATTTGGAGAGAGTACGATTCCCTGATACTGTGGGCACAAAGCCCACTGGATGAGAAGCTTGATGTCTCAGGGTCAAGTTGTGGCTCCACCATTACTAGATTTGTGAACTACAGCAAGCCCAAACTTCCTTGAGTCCCATTTGTTCTCCTATAACATGGGGAGGATAGTGATTGCTCTGGCTACCATCAGAGTCGTCAGATCTGATGGGACAATGGACGTGAAGCCTTTTGTGAAAGGCAAAACACCACTGTTTTAGTCCATTCAGGCTGCTATAACAGAATACCATTGACTGGCTGGCTTATAAAAAACAGAAATTTATTTCTTACAGTTTTAATGGGTAGGAAGTCCAAGTTCAAGGCACTGACAGATTTGATGTCTGGTGAGGGCCTGCTTTTATTCTTTTCTCTCTTCTCTTGTCTTCTCTTTGTCTTCTCTTGTCTTCTCTTGTCTTCTCTTGTCTTCTCTTTGTCTTCTCTTGTCTTCTCTTGTCTTCTCTTGTCTCGTCTCCTCTTCTCTTCTCTTCTCTTCTCTTCTCTTCTCTTCTCTTCTCTTCTCTTCTCTTCTCTTCTCTCTTTCCTTTTCTTTTCCTTTATGTAAACTCTACCCCAGGGGCTTGAACTCATGATCCCAAGATCAGGAATCACATGCTTTACCAACTGAGCCAGCCAGGGACCCTAAGGGCCTGCTTTTTCGTTCTTCTTGTTGGGTCCCCCCAACATGGCAGAAGGGGTAAGGGAGCTCTCCAGGGTCTCTTTTATAAAGGCACTAGTGCCATTCACAGGGCTCCACCCTCATGACCAAGTCAGTTCCCAAAGGCCCCACCTCCTAATACCATCACATTGGGGATCATGTGTCAACATATGAATTGGGGTGGAGTGGGAGTGGACACACAGACATGCAGTCTGTAGCAACCACTGAAGGGGAAGGCATTATTTCCAGGTGAAGTTTCCTGCTATTTATACTGGCTCAAAATGGCAGTGTAGTTGGAAGGGGCTTGTCTTGAAACCGTGCATTGAAAACATTTTTGACCGAGGTATAAAAATATCGATTGTCCATCTGAAAATAGGAGGATGTAGGTGGAAGGCAATTACGAGGAAGCCTCACGCTTCCAGTAGGCCCTTCCTTGGGTCTTCCCCCCGGGAGGGACTGGCTCTTAGGAGTTTGTACTTGCTCTTCCCAGAGAGACATATCGGGACAGCTGTTTTAACTCCATCGTGAAGCTTATATACACATCTTCTTTTTGAGAGTTATAACAAAATAGAGACCTTGATTTGCATCCTGACTCACAAGATGAAGCAAACCTGTTTGAGTGTCAACTGTGTGCCAGGAACTTACTAGATCCTCTGTACTTGCAAATGTGGGTTTTGCTGTCTTCTTACCATCAGATTCGAGATCCCTGCAATCTCCAATCTCCAGGAATAGCCCCGCTCACGTCACCATCATCAAATTGGAAGAGTCGTAATGACTAACACATCTCCAGTACTTAAATCATGCCCAGCATTGCTCTAAGTACTTGCTGTATGCTTGTTTGAGACAATACACTGTCATCAACATCCCCATGTTACAGATAAGGAAGACTGATTTTTTTCCCCAAGGGCACATGACGAGTAAGTAGAGGAGATTTGCAACCCAGGAAGCCTGACCCTATAATCAAGCATGTGAGCACTTTGCTTCAGAAAGCTTTACAAAAGGGAAATGAGTGGTTTGTGAGTTTAAGGTCCAGTATAATAATTATCAGTCAGGTGCACAAGATGTTTTTAATATTTTAAAATAATCTCCTTACCTGTGCTAACTCTACCTGAAGTAAGAGATTTGTCTCTTTCCTGGAACAGATCTGGTTAGTGAGTTAACATTGGTTACTTCATGCCATTTTGGCGTTCATATCTTCAGTAAAACTAAGGAAAGATTGCTTAGGATATCCCAGTCTTTAGGAGACAACAATCTTTCAAGGAAAGGGGCACTGTGAGTTCTCAGGCTATCCCAGTCTATTGCACAAATATTATAAAATCGGGTAAGGGCACAAGGAAATTCAGCTGCTGGTGATGGCTTCAGAGGCCAGTGACTCTTGTGAAGAGTCGGGAAGGATGAAGAGCCAAGAAGGGGGTGGAAGGCATCCAAGACAGAGAATGTGGTGAGGCCACGTGTGAAAAAGAAAGTATGGTGACTGGAGATGACAAGAAGCTGGTGTTGCTGAGGACAGGAAGAGTGGAAAGTTGTAGTCCAAGGTGAATAGATCAGGAGAGTGGGCTGCGAAGGGCCATGGGCACTATGTGACTAGACCTGGCTTTCTCCTGGGCTCTGAGAGCCTGGCCTGCAAAGGGGGAGTCCAGGATGGGGGATAGGGGTGGGAGTGGGGGTGGGGGTGGGGGGCATGGGCAAGATGGTGCCATCAACGGGCCAGGTTGGAGATGCTGAAGGTCTGAACAAAAGCAGTGTCTTTGGCTATGGAGAAAAGGGGGTGAGAGTGCGAGATGTGCGGGATTTTCTACCTCAAAAAAGGAATGAACAGAAATTAGCAAGCGGAAAAAGTGAAATACATACCAAAAAGATAGTAATAAACATGGCAAATGATCAAATTTTTAAGTCAGCCATAAGGATAATTGTATACCAAAATGAATAAACTGGCAATTAAGAGAATGAAATAATAGTAGGTAAGTAATATAAAACAACACAATTTAATAATTAAATAAAGAGAATAAAAACACTTTGGTGAGGGATGCTTGGGTGGCTCAGTTGGTTGAGCGTCCGACTCTTGATTTCGGCTCAGGTCATAATCCTAGGGTCGTGGGATAGAGCCAAGCTCAGTGCGGAGGCTGCATAGGATTCTCTCTGTCTCTCTCTCTCTGTCTCTGTCTCTCTCTCTCTCTCTCTCCCCCTTTGCCCCTCCCCCTGATTCTCTCTCACTGTCTCTCAAATAAAAAAACCAAAAACACTTTGGTGATACAAGATTAAGAGTAGGTATAACAAAGAATCAGAGTGATGTAGTATGCCAAAACAGTGTAAGAAAGAGTGATTTGGAAGTAGAGTTTTGGAAAAGGAAATTTTCAGTTGAGTTCAAAAAAATTAATAGGACAAATAAAAAGTATGAATTCCTACCTGGAATTCTCAGATGTAGCACATTCTGTGACTCTTTGGTAGAGAAGGGAGGTACAGAGTCCCCCAGGAGGTGGGGAGCATCTCAGGTCTTGTCCGGAGGACTTCGAAGGCCCAGGAGCAATTCCCTCCATCCAAATAGATAATCAGTCATCTTTCCAGCTTTGGCAAATGTCTCCCCTCAGACCTCGCATGCATGTACTGCAAGGAGCCACTGGGTTTCTAATTTGCATGACTCCATTGAGGATCAGGCTGTTAAGTGCAATCAGTAATAAAGGCAGAGGAGCAAGTCTAGGAGGAAAAAGAAATAGAAGATAATGAGTTTGATTTTGAACATTTTGAATTTTAAATCCCTAAGACTAATCATGTAAGTCAATATGGCCAATGAGTAGTGTCTATTGGAGATAATGAATATGGGTGTGGGCACTCAGGTTCATGGTGGGGATGGAAACAGACTTGAGAGTCAATGTTGTTCTTGTGGAGAAGGTCAAAGCAACAGAGAGAAGAGAGGATTAGAAGTACTGTGTTGGGGGTAAAGATGAAGATATGGTAGCAAAGGCTAGAAGCTAATGTGTGTCAAGAAGGGAGCCAAAGATGGCCAGGAGCTAGTGCCAGAATGAGAAGAATTAAACTCATGACACTGGACTCATTTGTGTAACTGATGGACTGAGGTTCCTGACTTGAACACCGCTGTTGACTGTGGCTCATGGAGACCCAGACTATTTCTTAAAGTTCTTTGTACCCTTGTTTCTTTAGACCACTGTGAGCTTAAATCTAATATTTCTTTGAATCTCTGTTGTTGGTTTCACTTAGCGTGCTTTTTTTCTTCCCTGCAATCATCAGTTTAAAGACAACCTCATTTATCCAACCATCAGTGAGCAAAGACGGAGGGAACTTCAGAGATATCTGTGGGAGCACCTGAGCTGCCTGGATACTCTCCAAACCTAGTAAATGATTCCTAAAAGATGAGAGAATTCAAATTCTGGCTTCCACTGAGAATTGAATGTTTCCCCAACTGCCTGGTGCACAGCCCCAGCTGAGACCTAATGCAAGTATTTTGCTTAAGAGAACTCGCAAATGCGAGGTGCTTCTAACAATATATGTCAAGCAGTGTGTAGCCGATGGTAGGAGTTAGATTTATGCATATTGTGGTTGTCCATTTCCAGCTGCTTCTGTGAAGTCAAACTTTTTTTATGTTAACAGATCACATTATTATCACATTTAGTGGAGAATAATGAGATATGATGGTGATACATCATTGGCAGCTCGTAGTGCCATTTGAAAACATGGTTGTTTTTAAATCTGCAATAATGGGTCAGAGAGAGACACACACACTCTGGCACGCTCACAGCTACAACACAGCTTTTACCAGCTAGTCCTGAGTAGCTCTTTGTAAATGCTTTATTGCCAGAGTGAGCCTCAACAGTGACTCACCAAAGTGCCCTATTTCGCCCAATTAATGTAGGGGATAAAGACATCTCAGAGTTAAGATAAGTGACCACTGGGACTTGCTAAAATTCTGAGAAGTTCTGTGTATTGAATGAGATGGATAGAGGTTACCTTTGGGGATTGGCACCGCGTCAATTCTGTAAAAAGCTTTTTTGATGTTGTGAAAACAAATGTTCGACTCGCCCGGCGGCTATGGGAATCATAACTGCCATTCCGGATTGTCGAAGGGTTCTGTACAACCAGTCGTCTCTTCTCTGTTTCTCTGTGATTTTCCTTTATCTTTCTTCTTCTCTGCTTTACCCTTGGGGAAGTACAGATGGAGAGAAAAGTGAAGTGTATTATACAGGAGAATAGAAGATTCTGTCTTTGCCCAATACCTCAAGCCCTGAAAACATTTCCTTTGTGGCTCTTGCATCCCATGAATATGTCTAAACCTTTTGTAATCAAGTTACACTTTTGGCATGTGCTATTTCATGGGATAGCGAATCCCATAAGTGTCCCTATTTTGCATGAGGTAAAATGCTCTATTTATTAAAAACTTTACATCATTCAAGATTTAGGAGATGAAGAGCCTCTCAGGCAGAGAAAATAATGTATGATGGACATGTCTAGGGAATTAGGAATTAGAGGGATTTTGCTTGAGCACATTGAGGGGGTGCTGATGATGATGACAAAGGCTGTGGTGAGGTGAAGTCATGGAAAGCCTTAGTGCAAGGCTAAGCATTTGAACTTTATGCTGAAAGGAAACAAAAGGGAGAGATAAAGGGCTCAGTCGTCTTCAGATTGTAAAATGCCAATGGTGTCCCTTAAGAGTTTTCCAGTTCCAATGGTGATTATTTAAAACTAAAAGTTGGGCCCCTGGGTGGCTCAGTTGGTTAAGCATCCCACTCTTGATTTCGGCTCAGGTCACGATCTCATGGTTCGTGAGTTCGAGCTTCAAGTCGGGCTCTGCGCTGATAGGGTGGAGCTTGCTGGAGATTCTCTCTCTCCCTCTCTCTCTGCCTCTCCTCTGCTTGTGCTCTCTCTCTTCTCTCTCTCTCAAAATAAATATATAAACTTAAAAAAATAAAACTAAAAGCATTTGCATAAGGATGTGGAAGACAGAATATGTAATCAAATTCCACAAACTGCAGTGAGTTCGTCCAGGTTAAAAAAAAAAAAGTTTATCTTGTGGATATTAAGTAAAATGACATTTTCAAGCCTTGAAAATGGGCATAAAAGTGAAAAGTGGATTTCAGTGTGTACAAAGGCACTTAGGATGATAGCGATTAGAGAATTCATTCCATAATCATCATGCCATTTGCCATAGAATATAGCCCTGGGAAGGTCCTGAGACTCATTACAGAGGCTTCTTGATGCCTTGGGCCAGTACGTCGAGAAAAATCCAAATGTTGGGCAACAGGATGAACATATTTGGTCTTTGAGCCAAATGGAAAATGTTATTCTGTCAATGTGGAAAGGTCACAGTGGAGAGCTCAGCGCTAAACATTCAAAATCTGCGTGTCTACATACATGGAGAATGTCGGCACCCGTGCAGCCCGAGAGACCAAACATTATGATGTAATTGTTCTGCAGGTTAGAAAATGGAGGCTAGGAAATAGGAAACGGTTGGTCATGGACGCACAGATCAGGTGGCAGGGCCAGGATCTTGACCTTATAACCATGGTTCTCACCTCCCCTGCTTACCCACCTCATGGTCAACACAGGGCTCAGTTCGTTACGTGTCTTGTGAAACCATCAAGATTTTCTTGCCTATTTTTCTTTCTCCTTGGGTCATGTTCACTTAGTGACTGCATTTCAAACCCTGAATCCTTGTCATGTAAACGGGATCGATTCTCCTGTTCACCCTTTAAAGAACACATCAGCTTATGTTCTAATGCCCTTCCCCCCACAAGCAGAAGGTAGGCATAGGGCAAGGCTTGTTGATGTCCCAAGATGGCGGCAGCATACCTCTCCCTGAGGTGCAAAAGTGAAAGACAAACACAGGACAGAGACTGAGCCAAGGTAAGGAGCCCAGGCTCTGTGACGATACACCCAAGAGGGTCAGACAGACCGGAGGATACCAGGCACAGAGAATGGGTGGCACATTCTGGGAGGCCAGTGAGTAGGAAACATGGAAATGAGCAGAGGAAGTCAAGTCCATTAAGAATTTCTGAGGAGGAAACAGGTGCTCAGTGCCACTTTATAAAATGGTTATTTCTGTGCTTCCTTTTGTGTTTGGGGTGTGGGGGGGTGTTTAAGGAGGCTGAGAGTGTGCAAAAACATATCCTTCTGACATTATATTTCATCCTGCTGTGTGCACTGCCATCAGCCATCTCAGCCGGTGTGCCACACATGTGGTTGGTAAAGTCACCAGCCCCTCTCATTTCCCTCCTGGAAATGTAGGCCACCATTTGAAGTGACAACTGGCAGATGTTGGCATACCCTGAACTCGGGTCGGGACCTACACACGATGGCGTAGGCTTTGGGGCCTCACAAGCACTCACTCTGTGTCTTCGCCAAGCACACAGAACGTTAGCACTTCTCTCACTGAACAAATGAGGTAGCCCTTGGAAAGCTATTCTCGCGGGCCCTCCACGCACCATTCTCTTGAGCTGTCTGAGCAGACCCCACAGGTCACAGGACGGCTGGTTAAGAAAGGCATAGCCAGACGCAGCTGATGTTCTTTAAGTGTCTACTTTGTTTCTGGCTCTGTGCCCTTCTGTTGAATCAATAAAATACCTACTATGTGCGCTGCTTTGGGCGTTTTAAAAGAGACCAAAGAAAATACAGGATGATTTGGAGGGCTAAGGGAGCTCTTAGCTGAGGTCGCACAGCTACGTAATAAATAGCAAGGCTGCAGTTACAAGACAGGACTTCTGGTTTCCGGTCTGGTCCTCATTCTACCATAACTCATCCCAGCTATCAGATGTCCAGCAGTCGTTGGTGCATTGACTACTCAGAGAAACGGTGTAGGCAATGTGCAGCCAATGGTCGGAGTTGATAGTAATTGATATTAACCTAGAGTCGCATCGCTGTTGGGAGTTGGGGTGGACTGGCTCTTTGCTTATTGGTCGTGGTTATTGATTGAGACGCTAAATACACGTTATAGTTAATTGAGATGTAAAGCAGAAGAACCGAAGGAAATATCTCCAAGCCCAGTTATACTGTTTGTAACTCCAAAATTTTATCTTTACATAATATACCCCTGTAGAACTTAGCACAAGGCAAGTACTCTTAGAAGGGTTTTATAAAAATTAACTCGTTTAATCCTGGTGACAAGTCTGGGAAGAAGTACTATTATTATCTCCATTTTTCAAATAAAGAGAATGAAGCACAGAGAGAATAAGAATTTCCCAAGGTCGCGTAGATACGAAGAAGCAGAATCTGGCCCCAGAAGTCGTGCTCTTAACCCCCTCACTTTACTGCCTTGTTAAAATGATCAAAAATACTGGATGTTCAATGCCAGTGAAGGGCATTGTTTTCCTCATTCTCTCCCTTCCTGGAAGTTCTTCTGTTACTTCTCCTCTATGGACCCTAAAGTCCATTTGTATGCTTCTGATTATCTTGCCCACCTGTATCCTGACCCAAACATCCCTATCTTTGCTGTATTCCTCAGTTACAGGGAATTAGAGTCCAGTATGGTCAAAGGTGTTACCCCAAGACATTTTATCTGACACCTTCATCCGTACTGTATCCTGTATTCTAGAAGGAGATAAAATACACACAGTTCTTACCCCTGTGGAGCATTTGGTCTAGTGGGAGAGCTAGGCATTGCATAATCACACAAATAAATGTATATTTCAAGAGTAAATAAATGCTATAAAGAAAAATACAGGGTGCTGCTCTGTAAAAATATAATAATAATAATAATATAACCTAACTGACATTAGATGGGGAGGCTGTGTAAAGCTTCCTTGAAAATGTAATTTTTTTAAGTTTATTTATTTTGAGCGAGAGTGAGGGAGAGAGAGAGAGAGAGAGAGAGACAGCGAGCATGAGCAGGGGAGGGGCAAAGAGAGAGGGAGAGAGAGAGAATCCCAAGCAGGCTCTGTGCCGTCAGAGCAGAGCCCAATGCAGGGCTCAAACTCACAAACCGTGGGATCATGACCTGAGCTGAAATCAAGAGTTGGACACTTAATCAACTGAGTCATCCAGGCACCCCAAAAATGTAATTTTTAAGTTTATATATCAAGGGTACGCTATAGTAGGAGAGGACTAGGGGTAAGTATGTAGGCAAAAGGAATAGCAGTGCAGGGCTCTAGAGTAGGAAATGGATTGGCACATTCAGGAAAGTGACAGAACATCTGTTAGGAACTGAGTGGATCACAGTGAGCGTGGGGATGGGGAAGAGAGCAGTATGGAATGGCTGGAGAGATGGCCGGGTCAGACCACACACGGCCTCCCAGGCTACGGTAAGCAGTTTCGATTTTTTTCTAATCACAATAGAAACCATCGGAGGACTGTAGAGGTGGGGACATTGCCAGCATTCGATGGGAAGAAAGTAAGAATTCACAGATGAGGGGAGAAGAGACAATGACTTAAAGTAGGATGGGGGACAGTGGAGCAGGAGGAGACAAATCGAAGACATACTTTTGAGTTATTACTAACAGGGTTTGTTGATGGACTGGCCTCGGTGACTGGGGAGAAGAACATGTCATGGGTGAATCTCAGGCATATCGTATCAACATTTGCCGGATGTACAAGATCAACATTTGCCGGATGTACGGGATCGGTTACTGCGATGCGGAATGTGGAGGTCAGGGGGGTAAACGCACCCCAGCTCTGCAGTGCGGTCTCCGCGGGCCTGGCAAATCCACCTGCAGATGGCGCCCGACGGCCCTGTAAGCTAACGCCACTGCAGCTCTTGGTGGCTGTCTCTGAGCCAACAGATCACACCTAAGGAAACAGACAAAGAAACAAACAAACACTCCTTCTTGTAGCCTCACCTTGTGCCTTGGTTTTAAATAGATCTTAGATACAGGCGGCCCCACAAATGGTCTCACCACTTTTCTTCCAGTTTAGGAGGTTTTTTGTTTTTTTTTTTTTTTTAAGCTTTATTTCTTTATCTTTTGAGGGAGAGAGAGAGAGAGAAAGAGGGAGTGCGCATGTGACTGAGGAGGGGCAGAGAGAGAGGGAGAAAGAGAATCTCAAGTAGGCTTGGAGCTGTCCACACAGAGCCCGACAAGGGGCTTGATCTCAAGAACCAAGAGATCATGACCCGAACCAAAATCAAGAGTCAGACATTCAACTGACTGAACCGCCCGGGCACCCCTGGAGTTTTGGTTTTTGATAGATTTTACTCCTTTCTGCAAATTTGTTTGGTTCCTAATTAGTGTTGGTGGGGACTATTTTATGATTGGTTTACTGGCTAATAATCAGATAAAGATAGAAAATATAATTGGATCATATAGTTATCGCTAACTATTTTTTTAAATTTATTTTTATTTTTTATTTTTGGATATTTTATTTTTTATTTTTGGATAGGCCTGAAGGTTTAATGGCACCCCATTGGGGATGTCTTTTTATGCATTTGTTGAATTAGAGGCTAACAAAGATAACTCCTTAAGGAAATACCATTGTTTTTCCTAACTATGAAATCAAAGGTCCTTGTCCAAAAATAGAGTTGATAGCTAGAAGAATCTCCCCATTCTTACGGTTTAGTTTTTGTCATTTCCGGTAATGGGCCTGCATTTTATCAGCAGCCCTCATATGATTTCTTTGTGAGAAATATTCCTCTGTATAGAAGAAAGTTTATCATTTGGAATTTTAACTGCAATTATATTGACATATGGTGATAATGGGATAAAGCATACGGGTTAAAGGTTGCGGGAACCATGGCTTGGCAATTAGCGATGTAAATGAAACATTCATTATCCATCATGCTGAGAAGTTGATGAACTGTACGGTAAATCTGAGCCCACAGTCAGGACTGAGATAAGTCATTTCAGACAATACAGCGGAGTATTTATGAGCACCAGGGACAATGTTGCAGATTCCCGTCATGGAGACTTCTTTACCTTACAGTTTGTCATGAATAAAGACCTTACAAAGTCAAAACCACAACTCTGTCCTTCCACAGGAATATATATGAGATTCTAAAACTTTCTATTAAAGTGAAGCATTTTGAGAGCTGGACTGACTGAATATTGACAAGTGAAATTTTCCCTAAAGGTCTATTCCATAACAAAGACGTATGATCGATTATTTGTCTTGAAGAAAGACTGATGTCTTTCAAAATGGAACCTAGATTTGGGGAGAAAACCATACACTGAGAGATCTCACTCTTACCCCAAAGAACCTTAATTCTGCAGGTTGGATTATGCAGAAGTAACTGCCGTTTTTCAATTCTCTGTCAAATGACCAAAGGAACAGTATGATGATACCTGAAAAAAATTTTCCTGGGCTTTTTACTCTGCGTATTGCCTATTTAATTATTTTGTGCAGATTCTAAAGTGTTTCCTGTGAACATGAGAATTGTCCATCCAGAAAATGTGAATCTATATTTTATATTTTAATGACACCTGTTCTCAAGTTTTTTAAAATTGTAATTATATAAAATGGTGTCTTCAGGGGCGCCTGGGTGGCTCAGTTGCTTAAGCGTCCGACTTTAGCTCAGTTCATGATCTCGCAGTTTGCAGGTTTGAGCCCCATGTCAGGCTCTGTGCTGACAGCTCAGAGCCTGGAGCCTGCTTCGGATTCTGTGTCTTCTTCTCTCTCTTTGCCCCTCCCCTCCTCTCCCTCTCTCTCTCTCAAAAATAATAATAAATCTCTCTCTCAAAATAATATCTCTCAAAAATAAATAAACATTAAAAAATTAAAAAAAAATTAGTGTCTTCAAAGTGAGAAAGAATCGTTGGAGAAATATCAAAACTTTATTTCTTTATGGTAACTGGTGACACAACCAGAAAGCTCAAGAAGTCACCTAGAAAGGAAATATGGTAGAGCCATGGTGCTCAGCCTTTGCCCAGAACCAGAAATTCCTTTGTTAACAGCTCAGTGTGTTGAGGCTCAAGTAAGGACAAATCAGGTCATGTCAAAACAGTGAAAGCTAATAATAACATCTGACGTTTCTTGAATTTGACTTCATGCCATTTCTTAATTTCCCACCATATGTGCTAAGCCAGACATTGTTCTACACACGGAAAATAAATAGTTCATGCTCCTAATAACCCAGCAGCGTAGGTCAAATTATTATCCCACTTGATGGATCGGCAACGTTTGGCTCAGAGGTGAAAAGCCATCATCCTGTCATCCGGATTCATGCAGCCAGTAGACATCCGGGCTGAGCCTCAGAGCCAGCCCGGTGCAATCCCCAAGTCTTTATCAAACCCCTTTCCCATTGAGCCTGCCACAAAGCTGATCTCCCCACCTCTGGCCATCTCATTGTTCTAGTTTTGCTCCAATCTGGGGACTTCTTTGTCTTCATCAAGAGGCATCCAGTGCTTTCCAGTTTGTAATCATCTCCTTCTTTTAAGCCTGGGGCAGTTAAGTCTTCTTCGACTTTAAGAGAAAACCATCCAGGCCAAGAGTTCATTTGTTGAATTTATTGTCCTATGTCTTTCTATGGGGTGAAACCTGCATTTCTGCCCTAAGAGAATGCTGTATCTAGAAGAGGTAGGATAGGTCAGTCCTCTGTTCAAACGTGAGCAGTGGTCCGCAGCCTTGACTTACCTAGGAGACTTGAGAACTTTATATTCCCAAGCCTACCTCCACAGAGACCCTTTCCCATGTCACCAAGAGTCCCTGAAATCTTTCCCTGATCCTTTGTCCCTGGCAGTCCTGGGTGCCTAGGGTGGTGCGTTTCTTCATTTGCTCTGCCTCCCACTTCTCTCCTCCCCACACCCTCATCCCTCCGCGGTCTGAAGCCTCAGGGACCATGGGGCTGGGAAGAAAGAGAAGGGCTCGACAGAAAGCTGGCTGGATGGCAGTGCAGAGACAGATGGGGAACCCAGACCGAAGAGGAATAGTCTCAAGTGCCAAGAATCTCAGCTGAGTGGCAGAAAGATCCAGGCCCTCATCCATTGGATGATGACAATGACAAGGGGGAATTAAAGGGAAGGTTGGATAATTCTTACTCATACAAAAAACTTCATAGAAGTGGCAAGTTACTCCAGGAAACAGAACTAGGGCTAACGGTGTAGAAAGTCCCAGAATCACAGGTTTTGATGCCGTTTCTGGAAGTTTTTTTTTTATACCACTAGAACTACGTATCCACAATAAATTATTCCAGTTCCTTTGTAAGAAAGTGAGATCTAATTATGGGGGACATCCAAAGAAAGGATAGATGACCATCGCATGGATATGATGGGTGATATATTCCAATGGTAGCTGAGAGATAATCCAGGGTGTCATGAAAGTCTTTCCATCTTTGGAATGCTCTTAATTAACAAGATGAGCACTGGGTGTTGTATGGAAACCAACTTGACAATAAATTTCATATTAAAAAAAATAAATGACACTGGAGCAGAATAAGGGAAGCAATAATTAACAAGATATAAGAAAAAAATGAATGAACCATATGGAAATTTTAGATATTTGTGAGCCGTAGAGGAAAAGTAAAAATTTGATTTTCCATTTAAAATCAGTATCACTTTTTGGGACTCCTTAACATGTTCTTTTAAACTCCCATAGGCTAGTGTTAAAATTTTATATGCCAATAATGATCAGTTGTGTTTGATTACGGCAGGGAATTATATTCAGTCACCATCATTTGTTGATTATTCAGAGGGTCTTTAGCCCATCAATTTAAAAAAGTCAGAGGGAACAATGCCCAGAATAACAAGGATCCTAGTAGTTTGGGGCCATTAATCAGGACCAAGCTTCTGAAAGTCTGGAAAGCAGTGTTTATGAATCCATTCTGATTATTTACATCATTGTACTCCTTGTAAAACAGTCCTCATTATTTTGCTGAATCCATGTTTCATTCGTATTTACTTAGTTGCGAATTTTTGTCTCGTGGGTTGATCACTCTGGGAACCCGGAGGTTAGTTTCCATCGTGGTGAAGAGGGGAATGTTTAAAAATGAGGTCAGCGTCAGGACGTTCTTGTCTCTTCCAAAATCTGATACCTGGAAAACTGGTTTGAAAATGTTGAAGGGGAATTTTTGCAAGAGTGTAGAGTCCAAATGCCCCTTAGGAGTGGAGGTAATCAGACTGGTCGTACGATGACGGTGACAACAGATGTGGCAGGAGCTGGTGTTGGGTTGAGCCGAGAGTGACAGCGCGTATCAGAAATGGGCTTATGTCACTGGCTTGAAGAGCAGGTGGGCAGTCCCTGTGCACTTTCCAGAAGATGTAAGACCTAGGAGGACTTGGACGAAATGGCATGATACAAAACCAACTTTACACCTAAGAAAACTTCAGGAGTTCAAGGGCAGGCAAGTGTCGAGATAATGGAGTCCTTGCATACCCGGAATATGGGTGGAGGAAGAAAATGCTTTTTAAAACGACAAAGCATAAAATAGTCCTCCGATGGTGACGGTCCTCTCTGCCCTTGCAAAGCGGCGCATTCTAGCTGGATGTTTTCTTTGACAGCCCCCAAACCAGGAGACTTTTCTTTTTGGTCCTCTGGCCTTTCACGTGGGTGTGTGGTGAACAAGGACGTCCCCCCCCCCCCTGCACCCCCCATGTAAACTTGATTTTCTGTCTAATCCTGCTCATCTCTGTTTGGCAAGTAACAGAGAAACTGTTTCTTCCTCTTTAGGAGTGAAGTGTTGCTTTTATAATTCACTGAGTGATCACAGTGTACCAAAAACTTGACATAAATTATCTGTTTCTCACAACCCCTCTGTAGAGCGGAAATCAGCATACCCATTTTACAGGGGAAGCACTTGAGGCTCAGGGACAAAAAGTCACTCACAGCTGATAAATAGAATTGAACTGATGTTCTTCCGCTCCTACAACCTCTTCTTGACCCAGAGGCACTAGATCCCATCTGGTCCCTTCATGTTTAACTTCAAAAGAAGTAAACCTATTCCTTTCCCTCTTTTCTGCCCAAGTTTTCAAGTAGATAATCTAGTTATTTGAGACAATCCAATTAAGTTTAAAAATACTTGTCCTTTCGTAACCCTGCAGACTTAAAATAGATCTGCTGTCTTCTAAGCAGTCATTTTGTTTGGTTCACATTCACCACTTCCCTTCATGTTTCCCACTTAATGTACTTGCTTTCCCGCAACAATTGCTTTCCACCTTCTTCCTGTAGGGTTATTTTTACCAAAATTAATTAACACATGGGGTCTCCTAAATAAGTTTCCTTGTTGTTAAATTCCCTTTACCGATCGGTTGTAACGTAGCAACAGGCAACAAAAGGTTCGGATATTATTATCGTGCATATTTATAGAAGGCATATTGGTTTGCATATGGTGTGACCGCAGGGTGAATGTATGACAGAAAGCCAACAACATGGGTAAAGAATAGATTGTCCAGCATAGATCAACTTTTCTTCCAGTTTTTCATTCTGGTAAACTCCCAGGGTTTATAAAGATTTCTGTTTCTTTAGTGGAAAAGCTTGGGGGGGGTGGGGTGGGTACTGTGGGCTATTTCATTCTTTCTCAATTGGTACCTATATTAATTCAAAGTTTTTTTCTTGAGCTGGATGAATTCCGACAGTGACAACAAAAGACCACTTTGTGAAAGTAAAATTAACTTGGGGGCACCTGGCTGGCTTGGTGGGTAGAGCATGTGACTCTTGATCTCAGGGTTGTGAGTTTGAGCCCCACGTGGGGCACCGGGATTACTTAAAATAAATGAATAAAATAAAATAACATAAAATAAAATAAAATAAAAAAGTCTATCTTTAAAAAAAAGAAAGTAAAATTAACTTGAGAAGTAAGTGTGTGCTTAAAGAAATAGAAAGTAGGGGAAGGTGATGGATCTCAGGTAGTAAATTCTGATTTAAGAAATTGTATGGGGCACCTGGGTGGCTCAGTCGATTAATCATCCAACTTCAGCTCAGATCATGATCTCACAGTTCATGGGTTCGAGTCCCATGTTAGGCTCTGTGCGGACACCTCAGAGCCTGGAGCCTGCTTCAGATTCTGTGTCTCCTCCTCTCTCTGCCCCTCCCCCACTCGTGCTCTGTTTCTCAAAAAAAAAAAAAAGTGTTAAAAAATTTTTAAGAAATTGTATTGTTTATTTGATTTGATTTTTGTTTCTTCTTTTTAAATGTTTTTTGCAACGTTTGTTTCTTTTGAGAGAGAGAGAGCGTGTGCGTGTACTTGTGCATAAGTGGGGGAGGGGCAGAGAGAGGGAGAAAGCGAGGATCCCAAGCAGGCTCTGCAGCTGTCTGCGGATCCCGATGTTGGTCTCGAACTCCTAAGCCGGGAGATCATAACCTGAGCTGAAACCAAGAGCCAGACGCTTAACCGACTGAGCCACCCAGGCGCCCTTGATTTTTGTTTCTTAACATAAATTGTTCCTTTTCCCAGATGGGAAGATTTCAGAGCAAATACGAACATTTCCAGTTGATGGAAAAGAGCAAAAAGTGACTTGGTTATGCTTCCCACCTTCCATGAAAGCTACCTAGTTTTTGAAAACCTTGTGTGGCTGCCTGTCAATAACTTCCATCCTCACAAGTGGCATTTAGCCTTCCCCAGGGGAGAAGACTTCTGCAAAGTCACAGAGGCTGTCTTTGGTTTGCCTTTAAGAATTTGCTAGAGCTTCAAGACAAGTGGTTCCCAGGGTCTCAAGGCTGTGTATGAACGATAACAAAAGGTTGGGTAGGCACGGCCCTGTCGTGCTGTGGTTTCAGAGGCCCAACGTGACGGTTGTGATTTTTATTAAACCATTAAAATAAATTTGTTTGACAAAACGTTCGTGAGTACCGAACAGAAGCATCCATTTCTGGAGGGCATTAGTACCAGGAGCTAAGAAGCCGTGATGACTCTAGCTCCTGTCTGTAACGGGCACCAGTGTCTCAACACGAGAATCGAATGAAAACAACCAGCGACAGATAAGAATGTCTTTTCCTTCTGCAGCCCGGGAGCAGAGGGGAGCCCCTTCCCAGGTGCCCCCCTGGTCCAAAGCCAGGAGTGGAGGTCAGGGATTCGTGGGTCAGAAGGCAGCGTGGGCTGCACCGATCGCTCTGTTCTCTGACTCCCCGTGCGGCAGCTTGACTGCAATGTTGCTTTGTTTTTAGTGTCAGTAGAGGGGAAGCATCTTAATGAGCCCACTGAGCCGCACGCTGTTTGTATTGTCCTCATCACAAAGTGGGCGTTTGCGCTGCCTTTCAATCAAGTAAGCTGGGGTGGCTTTTCCTTCCCCACTCAGCGCAAAGCCTGCAAACCACACCTGAGTGCTCGGTGGCCTTCGTGGGCAGCCCAAGAAGTAGGGTGGCTTCTCCCCTCCGGAGACGATGGGGAATAAAGCCAGAGTGCATTTTAGCGGACTCTTGGGTCTATTCCAGCCGGAATGGCATTGAGGCTTGGTCGTTCCGTCTTCTGGCTCTCGCTGAATTTTCTGAAAGACGATTTGCTGAATGGACATTTAACAGACTTTAAAAGTAATGTGACTGGCCGAAACTGTTTGGAGGGATACATCTTACGGCCATTCAGGACTCCGTTCAGTGTGGCCTGAGTGCCATCCTCGAACACCCTGTTCGAAATCGCCATTCCCATGCTGCCACCTTGTAATTTGTCACCCTGATGGCACCTTAGTTTTCCTCATTGCACTCATTGCTATGCCTAGTGTCTGTCTCCTGGCCAGCGTGCGCTTTGTCTTGAGCAAGGACTTTGTCCGCCTCTGCGACTCTCACTCCTAGAAGGGGGCCCGACATAGGGTAGGCCTTCATTCAGTGTTTGCCAAATGCTCGGATAAATAATTCCTGTTGAACAGCTTTGGAACATTTGGCTTGTTCCAACAAGCATGTATTATTTTTGTCATTACAGTTTCTGATAAAGTAAACTGTTTTGGGTAGCAGGAGCTTTGCAAAGTAAAGATTTACGAGTCCTTTTGTTAAAGCATAAACTCCACGTGGAATGTCGCGCCACACAAACGTCCGGCGACTCATGATTAAATCTAAGCCACTTAGGTGAGAGGAAATTCACAGGAAGTGGTCAGAGTAGGGCGAGGTGGGTGACCTAATTTTCTTTTTTTCCTGAAGTGAGTCTTCTACGAGATGACTTCAACTTTAGTTTCCTTTGCAAGCCGAAGATAGGAGACCTGAGAGAAAATGGGAAGCGCTAGGTGGAGGGGGAGAGATCTGGGGGTCGTTAGCACCGAGACGCTAGCTCAGGTCCAGAAGGTGAACAGCATCGGCGGGAAGAGAACCGTGCCCGTGTGATCCGCCCGTGCAGACGGCAGTGCCGGGGAGCCCAGCGTGGCTGCTGGAGCTGGACGGAGGGGGGACCGCCTCTGACCTGCCACTCTGATGCGTGTCGCTGGACGGCAGTTGCCCGATCATGGGAAAACCCCTGCAGAAGGTCCAAGAAGCAGTCATCATTACCCCTAGCTCCTCTTGCTCTTTCAAGAGCCTGAGCCAGGAGCCGAGAGCACCGGGAAGCCAGGGGAGGTGGGAGTCGCAGAGGGACCGAGGAGTCAGTGGGGCGGTGGCGTGAACAAACGCAGGAGCCCGCGTCCGCTTCCGTTGGCTGGGTTTTGGTCCCACTGCCACGGTTGTGCTGCTGCACCGGCCGGATTCACTTAGAGACTCATGAGGGCCTGTGTGATACACACACGGAAAGCCGGCGGGTCTTTGAAGCTCCTCGTGTTAGGAGAGGAGCAGGAAGAGAAGTAGGCGAGAGCAGCAGGGACCAGGAGACCCGGTCAGTCTCGACTCTAGGCGATCGTACGTCAGGGGTCCCCAGATGTTCATCTGCTGCCGAGCTCAAAACTTGCATCTCCGACTTGCCTGCCTGACGTGTCCATTTCAACGTCTGGGGGGATCTCCTACTTATCACATCCCAAACAGAACTTTTGACTTTTTGCCGAACTCTGCCCGGCACCTTTCCTCTTGCTCTTCGTAAATTCATTCAACAGCATTTAACAAGCGTCTTCTGTAGGCAAGCTCTGTTCTACATACTGGCGACAGAGTGGTGAATGAAACAAAAGTCCCTGTCATCCGCTTCTATTCCAAGAAGGATCTCATGGATGGAAACCAAGCAATGGCTTGTTCAATCCAAAAAGACTCGGGCCCACCCGGCGACCACCTCTCACCTTGGCCAGTGCAATAATCTAACTGGTCTCCCTGCTTCTATCCATCTGCTGTCCAGTCTCTACATAATGAGCAGAGTAATTTGTATAAAACTCAAATATAAATGTAAATTTCAAATTGACCCCTCCCCCAACTTAACTCTAGTAGCTTCCATTGCTCTCTGGATAAAATCCGAGCTCATTCCCGTGACCCACAAAGCTCTGTGTCATGTAGAGCTTCCTGCCACTGAGATCTGCCCTTTGGTCTCTTGACTGCTGTCACTCCAGCCATCTCTCCGTTTCTCTGATCTGCAGGGTTGATCCCAGGCCCTTTGCACCTGCTGTTTCTTCTGTCTGGAATAATCTGACGGCAGAATTTGAAGGAGCTGGCCTTTTTTCATCATTCATGAACGTCACATCTTATCACCCCCCAGATTTCCCCACTTAAACCTCCCTTTCACTTCATCCTGATTTTTCCATCACATTATGCTACTTACTGCTTGGGGTTTACCGTTATTGGAAATCATCTTCTTGGTTGATTGATTTCCATACTCTCTGTCTCCGGGAAGCAAAATGTAACTCCGCGTGAGCCGCGGCATGGTCTGTCTTGTTGGTGGTCTTACGGTCAGTGCCTGGAATAGTGCCTGACACAGAGAAATTGTTCGTAAATATTTGCCCTGTGCACCGGTGAATAAATGATACTAGTGAATGAGGCCTAATGTGCGTAACATGTAATCTTATAAACCTTACGAAGTTGGTATCCACAGGTCCTTCCAGCGAAGCCTAGTCCAAACAAGAACTGCCATCTCTGCTAGTATCTTCCAAACTATGTAACACACTCCAAGTACACAGCTCATGGCAACTCGACGCATCCTTTCCTCTCCCATTGCTTGACTCGTGGACACTGCTCATTATGTAACCACGGAAGAAACCTTCCTCTTCCCCACGCTGCCCCCTCCCCTGGTCCTGTCCCGTCCTCCTACCCAGAACTCTCTTCTTCCATCTTGGGACCCCCAGTGTATCCCATCACTGTTGTAAAAGGCAGCAGTGCTCTTCTCCCGTGGCTACCAAGCATGGTGTTTAAACCTTCACTCCTCAGAGAGAGCAAGGGAGGCAGGGAAGCTAAGGGGATCGCACCCAGATGCTCCCAACAGGGATGGGGGATGTGAAACTTCACCTGTTCATTTTTCTGTTGTTGTTCCGTTACGGTCCATTGGAAGAACTGGGCAAGTCGACTGCCAACTTCTGGTTGATGTGCTAAGTGTTATGATTGGGTTTTCTCTGGGAGAGACCAGAGAGGAGCCACATCTAATTTGGACGTGGGGTGAGCACTCCCAGAAAAATGGCTAGCGCTTAAATTATTGCTCGCTTAGCTCACCTCGCTTCCTCCGTAACGTAACAACGCTTACGTGGCCAACGGTACAACAGGCACTGTGCTAAGTCCTTCTCAGGTAACTTGTTTAAACTTCACACAGCTCTGGGAGGCCTGTGTTCATGTTATTATCCTGTCTGATAGATAAAGAAACTGAAATTAAGTAACTTGCTCAAGAACTCGTAACCAGTAAGTGACTTAACGGCTTCAAACCCAGATAGCCTTAACTCTAGTACCTGGGCACTTTGTCATTACGCTATAAGAGTACTCTGGCAGAAGAAGAGTTTAGTTTTCAAATCCCATGAGATACGCTTTGATGGAAGAGTAGTTTGTCAGGTACAGAAGGAGGGGGATCATGGTGGACCGGGTGGAGGTGACATAGCTATGTCCCCTAGGCTGTTAGTCCCCTAAACTGATAGTTTTTAAATGTTTTAGCAGTTTGCAAATCAGAAAATGAATGTTCACATTTTTTTTTAATTTTTTTTTTTAACGTTTATTTATTTTTGAGACAGAGAGAGACAGAGCATGAATGGGGGAGGGTGAGAGAGAGGGAGACACAGAATCCGAAACAGGCTCCAGGCTCTTGAGCTGTCAGCACAGAGCCCGACGCGGGGCTCGAACTCACGGACCGCGAGATCATGACCTGAGCTGAAGTCGGCCGCTTAACCGACTGAGCCACCCAGGCACCCCAGAAAATGAACGTTCAATGTTTGCTGCTCTCACTTGAAGATTGCTCTGTCTGGGACTTATCTGTAATGTGCCTAAAAGTGCCTTACGTGGTCTGTCTGGAACGAGATTGCCAAATTGCTGGAAAGCCAGTGTATCCGTTTAGGCTTCTCACATGTCAGCAGCCAGTCTGATGCTGTGTTCATTTGTTGTGTACCTACACCGACACCTACGTACAAGAGTCAGGACCCAAGGATGCAGTTACTCTGTATATCCTGCATTCTGAACAAACACATCAAGAAAATGGGGAAAACTTGGAGGGTTTGGAAAGCGTTGGGCTAGGGGATGGGAGTAAAACTACCACGAGGATCTCACAGCCTCTTTCTGAGTTTAAGAGCTGAAACTAACATTTGTGGAATCTGCAGATTGATGCGAAACAACTAGGGTTTTAAAGACAGGCCTCCTTCAGAAAGCTGAAGCTAGGTTGACAACATCTATGGTCACTCTCCCCACGTTTCTCCTCCAGCCACTCCCACCTCCTGTATTAAGAAGTTACCCAGAGATGGCTTTGGATGATTTCTTCCTGTATTAACACACTGTTTGATGAGATGATGAGAGTATTGCCATTAAAGATTTGGAAATGCATTAGACCCTTGCAGAACTCGAATGCAGCGTGTTCTTAATGGATGAAGTAGAATTTAGGGCAATAAATCACTTTCCCCAACAACACCAGGATGGTGATTTCCAGATTGGCTTAAAGATCTTTGTTCCAACAGTTCTTTTTGTTTAAAGTCATCAATCTGAAAAATGATTTTGGGATTTGCTCCAGACCTTTCGGGGGCTGTTAATGTTTGGTTAGGAGAAATCTTAAAGCAATTAAAATTATATGACAATAATTTGAAGTCTTGTTGTAAATCTGATAGCCTCAACTGTTTGACCATACAGGATGCAAAATATGTTACAGCTTCAAAGTAACATTATTTAAATCGTAGTTTATGAATCATTTTTAAATTATATCTATAACCAATACAACAGCCATAATTTCATATAAAGCCATAAATTATGTATTTTGAAACCTAGATAAGGTAGATGGACAAATACACTGCTGTTTGGAGCCTACGGTTTTGTTTGATTGTTTGTTTACCTCAATCAATGTTCTCAAGTCAAAAATTGTTGAAAGAAGTATTTTTAAAATATTTGGTAAGGATTGCATATTTTTGTCAATATTTTCTAGATTTTAATTTTCCAGTGGAAATTCAGAGCCACCTAGTGACCAAAAACAAAATAAGGGGAAAAAAAAAAAAAAAAAAAAAAAAAAACCACACACACATGACTACAACAAAAAAAAAAAAACCCTTGTAGCAAAATTGAAAATCAATCATTTGACCCTGGTCTTCAATGCCCCAGGATAAAATGACACCCAGCTCATGTCTACAAAATGAGAGTGCCCACAAATTCAGTAGACTAAGTCTTTGGTTCATTGGGAGGTTAAGGTCTCCAAAGGTAGATCTGAGATAAATTGTTGCAGTTTTAATAAAAACACCACTTTATTGTACGAGATATGTGTGACCTACGCAAATAGAAAGTACTGTTCCCCACAGATGCCTGTGCCCTTTCTTGGTGATACCTTCGACTCTGAAGCAGTCTGTGTATTTTATCTCCCGAGAAAAGAGAAGGGGGGTCTTACAGAAGATAGGACCGGTGGTGGAAGGGGTGAGGAAGTTAACACCTGCCCCGCTGGAGCTTCTCATTCATATTCCTTTTCTGAGTACAAGGATTCAGGCAATTCTATTCAATTTGGTTTGATTGAATTCAGGAAACCTCTGAGTCTTAATATGTACAAGTTCCTTGCCTAAGCAAGGAGGTAAATCCACGGTGTGTTTAGGGAACCACGGTGTTCAGGTTGGTTCAGTAGACTAAGTCTGGAAGGACACATGAGGGGTTGAGGGGGAAGAGGTAGGGCACAGCCATGCTGTGGAATACCGTGACACTTTTGTGTCACTTTCTGGGGACGTTTGACTACAGTCATGGTAAGACTTATGAAAATCATGCTGTGTACAGCTTGCAGGGTATTGAGATGGCAGGAGGAGCAGTTGGGTTACTTTGATAGCTTTGGGCAGACTTCATGAGCATACAATCGAGAATTGTTAGAAGGAAAACAACGGTCACACAAAAGAAGAATCTTGATCCTGACACGGGGGTGGGATGGAAGGTATTACAAAGGTTAACTCCAAAATTTGTACCATAGATGATGAGGAAAGAAAAATTATACTAGTAAAAGAAATAAGGGCCCAGGGAAGTAGCTTGTGTGTCATGGGGCGAGTATGTGTTGGTCCTAGATATCCATCCATCCATCCATCCATCCATCCATCCATCCATTCATTCATTTATTCATTCAGAAAATGTATGAAGGGCCCACTGTGTGCAGGTGATGAGGCACCAATCGGGGAGGAGGAAACCAGCTCGGCTTCTGCACCAAGGGGCCAGACTGGATCCAAGGGGCAAGGTCTTGGCCAAGGTCATCATCGTATTTTAAGTAATTTATCTAAAACCCATAACAACTCTGAAAGGTAATTATTATCATGTTGATTGTGTCAAGGAGGCAACTAAAAGTCAAAGACAGGCAATGGTGAGTCCACAGTCACACTGGAACTCTGTGACAGAGGCAGGCTTCAAAAGCACTGTTTCCATGACAGTGGTTGTCTCCAGGGAGGGAGACCCAGACCCTGGCCAACAGCTATACCTGTACCTGGTCAGCTCAGTGGCCTCGAACTAAAAGGGGCCTGTTCTGGGGCGCCTGGGTGGCTCTGTGAGTTAAGCATCTGACTTCAGCTCAGGTCATGATCTCATGGTTCATGAGTTGGATCCCCGCATAGAGCTTTATGCTGGAAGAGTGCGGAGCCTGCTTGGAATTCTCTCTCGTTGTCCCTCCCCTGTGCACTCTCTCAAAATAAATAAAAATTTAAAAGTGGGGAGGGGCTTGTTCTTCCGATCTGGTCTGCTCTTCCTGCTTTGCCTTGCTCTGGAGCATAGCAGGCCTTACAGTTCTTGCCCCTGTTTGCCACGTGCTGACCTGCTCCTTCTTGAATTTTCTGACACCTCCTAGTCGTCGTTCCCTGGACCGGCCTCCTGCTCAAGGGCCACCTTGACATAGAGAAGAGTCAGAACCTTGGCTTTGAGTTCTCAGCCCTTTGCTGTCAGTAATTTTTTTTTTCTGGACAGATCACAGAAAATCCTCAGGCCTTCACCTTCTCGTCTAGAAAGTGGGAAAAACACTACCTGCCCGTGAAGAGGGTGAGGGTCAAATGAGGTGATGTGAGAGTGCTTTTGTGTGTTGTAAAGTTCTAAGGAGCGTAAGATGCCGGCATCCCTTCCAAATACCCAGACTCAATAGGGCGATCATTGGCTCTCGTTATTTGTGCCGCATTCTTCTCCAACTCTGCGGTGCCGATCCAGAGATCACCCCCAGCACCTGCCAGCCTGCAAATCCATGCATATTCCTCTGAAACCAAATCAACAGTGGCTGGACAGGACAGAGGGTTGAGTGTTACTTCCTAGTTTCATCAAGCCCGCATCTAAGGAAGCTCTATACGGTTTGCCCCGAAAGCCTGGGTGCCTTTGTACACATTCATATTGGCAGAAGTACAAATTCTATACACGTACATAAAGAACGGCATTTGGAAGTGCAAATATTTTCCTTTCTTTTCCACTTAACTTAGTTTTGTAAAGTTTGAGTAATCCTGAGACTTTGGATTCTCCCTTTAGTCTCCCGATAGAAGCTGGCAAATGTGAACTGGATGAAAAATACTATCGTTAAAAATTTTTTTTTTTCCAAATGTACAGAACCGAATAAGTGTAAAAGGAATAAAAGTAAGCGTTCATAAAAATCAATGTTTCGTGTACTTTTAAAAACGTGTACTTCTGGGGTCATTAAAGCTTCAAGCTGCATTAAGACTTTGGGGATAAATTAGGCTTATAACCTGATGCCATTTTTCTCAGCTTTGCTCGAAGTGTGGTCCATGGATGAGGGACACCAGAATCCGCTGGAGTGCCTGTTAAAATGTGAATTCCTGGGCCCTGCCTCAAACCTCTGGGGTAGGAGCCAGGAATTCACATTTTAAACGCATTCCTTCGGTGATTCTTTGTGAACCCATGAACTGATATTTATTTTCAATGCTGTAATATCTCCATCATTCCACAAGAGACAAAGTTTTACGTTTCACGGATAAATTCTCCCTCACTTCGATTCTTACCACAATTATTGCCACCAATCAAGTGCCCGTGATTTAGTGGCATTCTCTAATTATTAGTTTTCTCCAGCAGAAAAACTCAGGATGGTTTCTGAGTCCTTTAGTTGCAAAAACTCCAGTCTTCATTCTAGTTTAGGTCTATTATTCATTTACATAAGAGTAAAAGGCAGTTTTCAACCACTAACATCACTCCGAATATAGCCAAGCAATCAATAAAAAAATCTTTGAGTTCACCAGTTGACTCTATTTATTCTGGCAGTAGTTAGTACATCTAAATATTAACTAATTACTCTGTAATATTCGCTGCTGGTTTCCTTGAATGAGGTGCGAGTGGGTCAAATCTGCAGACCATTCACAGTCTCCAAATGCAAATAAAGTAGCATTTGTTTGTAGGCGGAACCAAATGATTATAAATGAATGGCGGGCCATCTCCTGGGATTGGACAGAAAGGTCCTGTAAACGGAGAATTGTATCAACAAACAGCTGTTGGGAAAATACTATTATGCTGTAATAGCTGCTATTAAAATCCATTAGCAATCTTGATGGCCTGTTTGAATTTGATGCATCATTTGCTCTGAATAGCATTTCTTCCTAAAGTTTTGTGGTAGAATTTATGCAGATTGATAGGCGGTAGCAGTGACATTCTGGGAGATTAATGCCGATTACACACTTTGCTTGCATGGGCTAATCCAGCCCTGAGAAATGCTGCAAATACTACAGATTAAGTATCACTGGGGTGTTGGGGGGGGGGGGGGCGGGGAGGGGAGAATATACAGCGTCAAGACACCCCCCTGGGCCTTCTCACATCCGTTTTGTTTCCAAGACCAATGTTCGCTCCCCGTAAGTGGGTCCCCCATTTCCCCTCTTTTTTTTTTTTTTTTTTTAATAACACAGGTTTTCTTCATCCTAGAACCTTTGCCAGATTCTAAGGAGTCCTCCGGGGAGGGCGCAGTGCCCTCGGGCCACAAACTTGGCCGAAAATATTAGATATCTAATGAGATTTTGAAAAACGCCTGTGTTAGCAAAGAGAATGCAGCTGTTCGGAGGGTGGAGGGAGCGAGCGTGCTAACGTCTGGGTGGAGTTCAAGGAGCCCGGGGCCGCAGGCAAGAATGGGGACGTAGCGCCATCTGGCGGCCAAGCGGAGCAGAGAGCTTCCAAGGGCTTTGTTAACCCAAAAGGCTGAACCCCTCGGCGCCAGGTTCATGTCCAGCTTGAAGTTCCTGTGTGTCCTGTGTGATCAAGGGTACAAGGATGGTCCACGCAGCTCAGAAGAGAAATCAGGGCAAATATGTATGTTCAGTGAGTAAAGTCAGAATATAATTTTGTTTCAAAACAACTTCTTTTGACACATTAGCTTACTAGACCCTTCATCAACTGGGGGATTTCCAGATTGTCACTGAAAAGAGCTACTTAAAAAAAAAATTTTTTTAAGCTTTATTATAGTGAGAGCGCGCGCGCGCATGCGTGGGGGAGGGCCAGAGACAGGGAAAGAGCGTGAATCCCAGCAGGCTCCGCGGTGTTAGTGCAGAGCCCCGAGGTGGGGCTTGAACTTACAAACTGTGAGATCATGACCTGAGCCGAAATCAAGAGCCGGACGCTTAACGGACTGAGCCACCCAGGTGCCCCAAGAACTGCATTTTAATAAGACTCTGGGTGTTTGCACGTTCAAGTTGAAGAGGCAGGTTTGAGAGGATGAAAGTTATCTGTCCCCTTAGTGAAGATGCAAAACAAAGAGTTCAAGCCTTAGTATGGTTTTTATTCACTTTTTTTCTTTAGATAAACTCTCCTATAACTCTCACCAAATTTTTATTTATCAATATTTATCAATATTTTTATTTATCAATATTTATCAATATTTTACATGAGGATAGGAAAGCATTGATTTTAAATAAAGATTTATTTCAAATGCCACACGATCAATTTTTAAAAGCACTTTTTAGCTAGATCTGATGTGTGTACCTTGAGCTGGCTCCCTCCCAAATTTTGGACTCTGGGACTTCAAGTCTTAGAATGAAGCTTTTTAATAGTTGAGAGCTTTAGCTTTTTAAAGTATGCAATAAAGAAAATGGGAATTTTAGAAATCTTTCCTTTTTTTTTCTTTTCTTGAAAATGGAGTTCTCTTCTTTCTTTTAAATTTTTTTTATGTTTACTCATTTTGAAAGACAGAGACAGAACACAAGCAGGGGTGGGGCAGAGAGAGAGGAGGACACAGAATTGGAAGCAGGCTCCAGGTCATGAGCTGTCATCACAGAGCCCGACGCGGGGCTCAAACTCACGAACGGTGAGATTATGACCTGAGCCGAAGCCGGATGCTCAACGGACTGAGCCACCAGGTGCCCTGAAAATCGAGTTGTCTTCTTAAAAACCCCTTTTACCCTACAGACCTTTTGTATCTGCTCAAGTTATGAGTGGACAAGTAAGCCAGCAGTTGTGGGGGCATGTGGAGTGGGGTATTTCATCGTTTTTGAATGAAACTGCATTTTGTACTTAGCCCATTCTTCTATGGTGTTTTCTCAGTTGTTTTGGGTTAAGGGACTTTGAGGGATAAGAAAAGGACCCAAGTTCCAAACTCCAACTAGTGCCCCAGCAGCTTTGTTGGGTTCAAAGGTTGCCAAACAGGGTACAGTCTAGGGAGTCATCCTAAGTCATTGAAGAAATTTATGTTGCCAGCTGGTTGATACATAAAATATTATGGAGCTTTTAAAATTTTTTAAAACAGCTGTTCTTTATCGAACACTGTCCATCAGTCCTACAATACCAGTTTTGAAAATGTGAATATTTTCCAGTGTGTTGAATATATTAGGGAACAATTTTGAGCATGATGCAGCCTTCACAGTTGATTGTGCACGATTTTGTCCTTGAGAAACCCTGGGTGAACGTAGGAGACAGCACCTAACTAACAGAGCCCTTGTAGGAATATGCAAAACGCATGTGCACACGCACGCACACGCATACCCCACACATATACCAGCTACTTCTGTTCACAGCTGTGGAATAGGCCCCATCCATCCATGTCTGGTCTAGAACCTTCAGTTTGAGTTCACATAGCCCTCCTACCACAGTAACTCATTGGAAGCTGCAACCCTTCCAATGCCCATTTCTGGAAGCAAGACTTTAGATCTTTTTCAAGGTCAAGTGCCTCATTTAATATAATATTTATTAACCACTTAACATGTGCAAAGCCGTGCTACCATTTTTAATGAGTTTGTCTCTTTTTGTAAATGTGTCCCTGGTGAAGTTTTTGAAGGCTGTGCCCCATCCCTGCTTTTCCAATAAACTCTGGTTTTTGCTGTGCAATTTTGCATTGGAATTTTTCAGGAATGCCTTTGCCACACTCCAGCAGAACTAACTAGTGTTGCATATATATTAGTGAATTATTCAATGCACTAATATATATGAAGTAATTACTTCATGACTCAATGACGTAATTACTTTTCATCCTCGTTTTACAAATGAGGGAACTGAGGACGGAGAAGTTAAGCAAACTATCCCACGCCATTAATATAAATGAACCAAAGATGACCTCTGTGTGTCAGACGACCTTGACCCGTGAGGTCTGTTCTTGAAATTGAAAATCTGGTTTCAGCTGAAGTGAGTGTTTTCTCATCACAAAAGAGATGAAGTCGCTACTGGGCCTCAATCTGTGGATGAATTCTGGAATATTCTGAAACCTCCGGTTCGGTCTAGTCCTCCCTGCTCAGAGTCCTGCCCTTTGTTCTTCCCACTGCAAATGTCAGACCCAGCTTAGCCACTGGACAGATTCCTCTCTTCCTTCACATCTCACCTTAAGTATTAGCTTTGTGGGGGAGTTTTTCGTGACTCGTCCAGGCAGGCTCCCAGATTCTCTCCCCTCTGTTCCCGCTGCTCTTTGTTTGTAAGTCCACAAGACAGCTCAGCGTTTTGTATGCTTAACTGCACTAAGACTGCAAACTCCCATAGGGCAGGAAGCTCAACACGCTTTTTTATATCACCAAAGTCTGGCACATGGTATCCATCCACCCAGCCGTGCATTTAACATTCACTCACTCACTCACTCATTTGTTTCTTCGGTAAATATCTATTGAGCATCTACCATAGCCCCCCAGTATTTTAGGTGTCAGGGATACAGTATAAGCACAGCAAAGTTCCCCGTCACCATGGACCTACCATTCTCTTGGGGGGCGGGAGTAACAGGCAACGAGTAACCAGATATACAATATGAATTCAGATTTTGAAACGTGCATTGAAGAAAAATAAATCAGGGCCAGGGAATACAGAAGGCCTTCGATAAACATCTAAGAAAATAGTTGAATGTATTTAAAAAGATAAGCAATGAGGTAAAAAAAAAAAAAATGAATGAGAAGGAATGATATAAATCCTTAAGAGGATTTTAAGAATCAACGTAATAAATTTATGTATAAATTTATGAAATGTCCTATACAATTGATTGAATGAAAAGCAAGTGGGATGAACTGCCGGGATATCTCTAGAAGCATCCAAAGGAAGGAAAAAAACAAGAGGGGTTTGGCCAGCGAAGTCTAGCAAGAAGCTGAGTTAATGTTAGAACCACTTGAGAGTACTTCTTAAATAAAACGATGCTCATGTTTGCCCGTAGGGAAAGAAAAGTCCATGATTCATTAGGATACGATAGAGTGTTTCTGTGGCAATTGCAAGGTGGACATCTGAAACATGAGAGACTTTGGCTAGTCACAGATCCATGGTTCTCAACCCTGATGTCACATTGGAATCCTGTAGGCAGCTCTTTTTTAAGTTTATTTATTTCTTTTGAGTGAGAAAGAGAGCACGAACAGGGGAGGGAAAGAAAGAGAGGAGAGAGAGAATCTCACGCAGGTTCCGTACTGTCAACACGGAGCCCAATGCGGGGCTCGAACTCATAAACTATGAGATCATGACCTGAGCCGAAGTCAAGAGTCAGACGCTTAACCGACTGAGCCACCTAGGTGCCCCCATTTAGGAAGCTTTAAGACACTGCTGGTGCTTGGGTCCACACCCGGCCATTTGGATCAGAATCTCAGAGGAGAGGTAGGCATGGACAGGCATGGTGTTCATTCTTCAGAAAGAACCCTCTGGTGCTGTAACCTTCATCCAGAACGGAGAAGTCTTGGATCAGCTCTTTCATAAAGCTCCTTATTAACTCATGACAGAGAAAAAGAGTGCTTTTATTTTGTTGCTGTCCAAACACAGATTTATATAAGCAGATTGCTCTCCGTTGTAATGTGATTTCATAGGTTTGGCTTAATTTCATCCTTTAGTAAGAAATATATATATATATATATATATATACACACACACACACACACACACACACACACACACACACATCTTTTAAAAAATACTTTCTTTAAAGTTAATAGATCATTTAAATGGTTTCATTAGTAGATGATGTTAAAAGCTACGGTTTTCTTTTTATGTACTAAAGTTTTCAGAGGAAGCCCGATGGCTCTCTTCAAACAGTCTCAAAGATTCAGCCACCTAATCTTTAGGTTATTAGAGTATAGAACTTGGACTTTGGAGTCAGTATGCCTGACTCCAAACGCTGGGTCTATCACTTCTAAAGCATGTGATCTGGGGAAAGTTATTTAACTCTTCTGTGCCTCAGTTTTCTGCCTCTGCAGATTGGGGATGATATTAATATCAATATTAACCTGTCCAGAGGATTATTTTGGATACTAAATTAATCCATGATATATGCTCAGAGCAGTGCCTGCCTGTTGTAGGCACTCAAATATTCACTGTTGTTATCAGCATTCTATCTGGAGACCCAAAGCCAACAAGAAAATGTTGAAGGAGACAGTTTGCCTCTGTATAAGGAAAAAAAACTTTCCAATAGACCCATCCAAAGATGGACTGAGCCAGCTCAGGTGGTCACGACTCTCCCATCTGTACAAGTGTTCGCTCCCATGTTTCAGAACCACTTGGCAGAATGAACCAGAAGAAATTTAATAATTGGGTGGTGAGTGAACTAAATGGCCTATAGGGCCCGCCCATCTCAAACCTAACATTTAATTTTTCTCTTATTTTAATTCTAAATTACAGGATTCTAGGAAGAATCCAACCAGTCTGTCTCTCCTAAGGAGAAGAAATTTTGGTGGATGCTCCGAAACAGGGTCATGGGGTTTTTTGGAAGATGTGGAGTTGATAGTTCTCTATATTCTAATTAAGTAGGAGAAAAGTCCTCGTTTTGAAAACCACCACTCGTTTTCTGATGTATAGAGTTTTGTAAAAAGTATGATCTGGATATTCGTATTCTCTTTCTATCATAACAGCTCTCTAACCAAATCTACTTAGTTACTCATTTTGGCTAGACATTGGAGGGATCGGTGAGAATTTCTAGGAATGTTTTTTATGAGAGATCTTTCCAAATATGGTGATTTAAGCAAAGAAACATTTTGGCACGTTCCATTAAGGATTTCTCGGGTATGCTTCCAAGAAGATACAGATCTAAAGTTCCTCTACTTTCTGCGACAAGGGCGGAGGGGATCACTTAATGATCTGGCTGTGACAAATTATCTCTTACTCTTTAAAAGTGAAATGTAAAATGGGAAGCATTTTTGTTCACCGCAACTTTCCCAAATAAAATCTGCTGGCATTGAGCCCAGAAGAAATGCAAAGTTACGTTTTTAATTCCAGGCTTTTCTTCTGACTCTAAATTTTGGTAACTCCATTGATGAATAGCATAGTTATTGACCTTACTAAGGTTTCTGGGTGTGTGTGTGTGTGTGTGTGTGTGTGTGTGTGTGTGTACACCCTAGGGGATTGCTGCCATCTGTCAGTGAAGAATATCTAGCATTCTTGCAAAGAACAGCTGTTTCTATCCATCCAGACTGCTTAGCAGAGTGTATGAGAAGAGGCTATTTGTGAGACAGGAGACAAGTTCAACTTCTTCTGCATTATGTGTATGTTACGGGTTTAGATTTAGGTGGGCTAATGTGTGCAACCAAAAAGCCCGGCAAATTGATACAGCAGGGACCTTCTGTTGAACATTAATCATTTCCTCCATGAACTTACTACTTGCCTCCTAGTACAGCTCCATAAATAACAATGGGTGGCTGTGCCTTTTGCGTTTCGCGGCAGAAACCCAGTCTCAGTCCACGAGCCCACAAACTATCCTTTGGGTATGCATTCGCAACTTCCACATTATGTTTTTAGACCCAGCCTTTAATGAATTTCTAGTCACAATAGGACATCTCATGAAGGGTATCATACAGCTGTCTTGGTTTTCACATAAGCACCTCGAACTCAGGGAGGCAAATGTCAACTTGTCCCCTTCTCTAATCTCTTCTGCCACCGCCTTAGTTCGGTGCCTTGTCTTGTCTTCTGCAAAATCAGGACTGCTACTAGCCCATGGGTGCCTTTGTGCAAATTAGGGTAAGGCCCCTTCCTTCAGCTGAGGGTGCCCCCCCCAAAATGACTTGGGTGTTGAACACCCTAGCTCAAAGCACAACCTGCAGGAATTCTTGTAAGGCCATCTGCAAGTAACTGGCTTTCTGATCTTCAATACAAATCATCTCAGTGCCCTTCACACTAAAATACAAATCTAATCAGACCCTTCTCCTTTCTTAGAATCCTTCAGTGGCTTGCCAGGTTTTTCCAGTTAAAGTAAAACTGCAGGGCAAACGAGGGCATTTAACTTACGATCCGTGTACCAACTTGTATTCCCTCAGATATCAGGATTCCTTCTCATTATCTTACGGGAAGAAGGCCTTCCTGATGTTGACCAGAATTCCTAGCACCAGAAAGGTGAAGAGTGTGGAGGGAGAAGGGGGGGGGGAGGGAATTAAGGAAGACAAAAGAGTTGTCTTCAAACAGAGTCCCCCCCAAGGGGATGCCATTGTTGCCATTGTTAAGCAGTATTGCTGGAGGGATTCTTTCAAGGATCCATTTCTTAAGGGGGTGGGTTGATTTTCTTCCCTGAAAGAAGTTTCCCCCCACATCCAGGAACGGACTTTGTTACGGAAACCCACGTGGTGAAGCAGAGGGCAGAGTCTTGTAGGCCAGTAGAACCGAGTCTGAAGTGACTCAGGAGACATGTAGTCTCCTTCGACTACATGTGTGACCGCAGGTAAGTTGCTAGTACCCGCTCAGCCTCTGTCTCTTCACCTATAAAATGGGAAAGATAATGGGATTGTTGTGGAGGATAAATTAAAATGAGATCACGTGTTTAAAGAATCTAGTACAATTCCCGGTACATTGAAGATTCAATAGATTGTAACTCTTGCATTCATTAGGGCTCTGGTGTTAAAGACAGAGAACCAACACGACTCTAGCCAGGCAAATACATTTTTTAATAATATAAATACATTCATACATACGTAACATTTTTAAATGGGTTTTTAAAATTTTTATTTATTTTGAGAGAGAGAGGGCGCACGCACACAAGTTGGGGAGGGGCAGAGGGAGAGGGAGAGACAGAATCCCAGGCAGGCTCCACACTATCGGTGCAGAGCCCAACATGGGGCTCGAACCCACAAACCATGAGATCACGACCTGAGCCAAAGTCAGACGCTTAACCTGACTGAGCCCCCCAGGCGTCCCATTAAATGTTTTTTTTTTTTTTTTTTAAATGAAGTGTTTCATTGGCTCGTATCACTGAGCCATGGACTCTCTTCCACCTCTTAGCTTTGCTTCCCTCTAGGTCTCGCTCAGTCTCCGCTTCTGGACATAACGGGTGCCAACTGATCTAGACGCTATAAGAGCCAAGAGCTTTTCTCTCTAAGCTCAGAAGGACATTGGTTGATGCTTGTAGGGACACATGCCCCTTGCCTTTACCCGTCACCAAGGGTAGTGAGAGTACGCTATTATGGTCAGTCCAGCTTGGATTCCTTGCCCATTCCTATGGCCAGAGAGAGGGGTCAGCTAACAGAAGGAGAGAAAAGGCGCTGGGCAGACAAAAGCAACAGGTACCTACTACTGTTTTCTTTCCTCTTTGCTAGAAGGTAGAACTATCAGCCAAAATCAGGACTCACCCAAGCAATGCCTGCATGATCTTCGGCAACTTGGTGAGGAGAGTCTGGGGCTTGACTTGAGAGCTTGCCTTAGAGAACAGCGCCCTCAAGGTGAAGCGGACCTCACCGTGAGGGACCAACTAAAGAGGTTCATCCACGCATAGAATTGTGGGCAGCATCCTTTGATCTGCTCTCTGCAGACAAGGTTAAGACAGAGTGGTTTGGAGCCCTGGCAGATGGGTGAGGCACCACGGTGGTGAATGTATGGTGAGAGCTTTCGAGAGTCAGAGTGTCTTTCCCAAGCAGGATTAAACAAACAGGTGTTCATGGTAGGCGTAGGAATGGCATATAGGGAGGGAAGAGAGGCATTATCCACTGTGCAGGGAACGTTGTGGGAATTTGGATAGCAATGCTAGGGTATGCTTTTGTAAACTGCATTAACAATTTCAGTGAGTTCATATTCAATTCCATACCCCAAGACTTAGAGCGGGGTAGGTACGGGGGTTGCTTAGTTTTAATGCTAAGTGTGCAAGAGGTGTGATTGGGACAGCTGGGGAGAGGCATGAAAATGAAGCAAGAGCAGAGCATCCCTTCCTTGGGGTCGACAAAACCCCCATCCACATAATCCCCCCAAGTCCCAAGATCTTTGCTCTCCAGCCCATCACCAGTGAGGCATGGCCCCACTCATGGAAGTCTTTTGTGGTCCATCCTTTATTCGGGAAGGAATTCTCCCTAATCACTCATTTAGTTAGTACTTTTAACTTCAACTTCCTTTTTTGCTTTGACCTTGGAATGTTTGGTTTGCCTAGTTTAAATCTTACAGGGATATTTGCCAACTGAATCAACGACTATAATAACACAGCCTCTGAACTTGGCATAGGAGACACATCTGCAGAGTTTTTTTTCTTGTTTGGGTAGATAATGACTTGCATTTCGTTCGGAAGGAACTGACTGTTTAACAAATGAGTTGCTAACGGCAGCTCAGCTAAACTCTCCTAACCACAAGTGCTTATCGGTGCACTGAGACAAACTTGAGCATGTTATCCAAACTCTACCGTACAGAGCAAAGACAATCCCATAGTTTTTTTTTCTATTGTTCTCTCCTCGTCCTTTATCCGGTTTGTAAATTACAAAAATACACATGCTTGTTTTATTAAGAACAATGGTATGAAATATATAAAGAAACATGAGGTAAATTATCCTGCACTCCTACACCCTCAATTACCTTCCTCCATTGTAATCAAGATTAACAAATTCTGTGTTACACAGTCACATACAGACATACGTGAAAGTGTGGAATCTGCACTTCTATCAATGTTAACAGTAGGATCATACCCTATACATTATTCTGCAATTTTTCTTTTTTTCCCTTAACAGTATGTCAAGAAAAGATCTAATATGTCAAGTAAAGATCTATATCTAACTCAGTCTTTTTTTTTTCTTTAATCTTTATTTTTGAGAGTGAGAGCGCGAGAGAGCATGAGTGAGCATGAGCGGGGGAGGGGCAGGCAGAGAGGGAGACACAGAATTGAAAGCAGGCTCCAGGCCCCCAGCTGCCACACAGAGCCTGATGCGGGGCTCGAACTCACGAACCATGAGATCATGACCTGAGCTGAAGTTGGACGCTTAACCGACTGAGCCACTGAGGCACCCCTTTAACTCAGTCTTTTAAAATCAAACGATATTCCTTCTGCTTGGATGAGGTATGACTGTCCTTTTATGGGGAGATATTGTCCCCACAGAGGGATAGTCAGACTATTTCTAACTTTTTGCCACTCTGAAACAATGCTGCGTTAACTATCCTTGTACATTATGTCTCATATGCCATATATATATGTAGTCTTCCTTTTATGTTGTAGAATAGTTTCTCAAACTACTGTTGACTCCTAAGCTACGTTTATTTTTAATGACTGTGTCAGATCATTTTCTGAAATTTTGTTGTAATCCACACTCTTACCAGCTTTATTTGAGAGAACTGTTTTCCTGTATGCTTAGCAGCCCTAGATTTTCTTTCCCTTTAAAATGTTAGACATCTGACAGTAAAACTGGTATCTCAGCTTTGTTTAATTTGATTTTTCCTTGATTACTTGTGAGACTGAACCTTCTTTCATATCTTTAGCCATTTACTTTTTTTCTTCTTTCCATTGCAAGTTTTTTTTTAATTTTTAAAATTCTTTTTATTTTTTGGGAGAGAATGGGAGCAAGTGAGCAAGGGGCAGGAAGAGAGAGAGGGAGAGAGAGAGAGAGAGAGAGAGGGAGAGAGAGAGGGGTGGGGCTCACCCAAAGCAGGGCTCGAGCTTACTGCATGCTGGGCTCAAGTTCACCTGATACAGGGCTCGAACTCACGAACCGTGAGATCATGACCTGAGCCAAGGTCAGATGCTTAACCAGCTGAGTCACCCGGCCCCCTGCAAATTGTTGTTGTTGTTGTTGTTGTTGGGTATTTTTCGCTATTTTTCAATGGTGTTGTTTGCCTTTTTTTCTTAGTGATGTTTTGGAAAGTTTTGTATGATAGAGATTAAAATTTGCTTGTCATAAGTACTGCAGATAAATTTCCCAGTCCCGTTATCTGTCTTTTGACTTTGTTTGTTTTGACTTTGTTCACACACAGTTTTTAAACACTTAAATTTTATATAGTCAAATATGTCTCTTTTACTTCACGGTCTTGGAATATTTGGTATTTTAAATAAATCCAACCAAGTGCAGTAGTATAAAAATAGTCTCTTTGATTTTCTTCAAGTAGTTTTTTTATCCAATGTTTGTTTTTGCATTTCAATCTTTCATCCATCTGGAATTTAATTTTAGCATTCTTTCTTCAGAAGGGTACCAATTATGTTGACACCATTTATTAGTCAAAACACTCATTTCCCACTGAGTTTGAAACACCACCCTTGTCGCATCTTAAGTTCCTATACATGCTTTCTGGATTCTGGATTCTGGTTCGTGCATCTGCTAGCCAGTGCTGTTAGCTGGCGTCTATTCCAGGACACTGTTTTTGTGATTCTTCCGAACATATCTCAGCGACGTCAGGAGAGAGCACAACTGTAACATTGCGTGTTTAGAGAAGAATCACATAAGGAAAAACACAGCCTTGTGATATTTGAGAACTAATACCTTTCTTAATTCCATATTGGTTTGGCTTCATTTTTGCAAGATGATGAAATGTTACAACCAAGCTCATTTCGCTCAAGACCCGCTTCGGAAAACGAGAGCAGGAAACAGATTAGATATCGCATACGATACGGCTTTTATTTCCTTATGTTTATAATAACAATCCGCCAGAATCATGGTTGATCAGCTTATGGTCTCCAGTTAATCTTATCTATGTCTAGCATGGTTCAAACATCTACTTTAGCTTACAGAATTACCACAAACACCTCTCTGTGCCATGCATGCCTTGGACGAATGAAAGAAAAATGTTGTCATGCCTTTCAAATATAAAAATAATCCACTGGAAATTATTTGCGTTTGTCTCATAATAGGCTAAGGGTCTCAACAGGGGTGGAAGAGGAGACAAAATTACAGGTGGAGGACAAAATGCAAGCAAAACTGCAATAGCAGAGATCTACAACACACCATGTTTTCGTTCATCTCTGGGGCTCTCCCTGGCCCATTCCCCACTGTTATTCCCTTCATCTGGCAAACTCTTGTTCATCCGCAGGACCTGAGAACTAATACTATTAGTATATTTGATCCCAAAACTCAACTGATGGAAAAGTGATTACTACCTGTCGCTACAGTGCATCCATAGGCCATACTTGTATGTGATCGGCGAATATATCGTACCGAATGGAATTTTCTGGGTCACGCACGTAGATAAGTTACTTCAAATTGTTTTATGAGTATAACCTGAACCATCAAGGCTTGACTAGAGATCCACAGCCCCAGCTCCAGGAAAAGAATTGATTTGGTATAAAGCTCCAGCCTCACTCATTTAGATAAATGCAGAAAAAGTCAGTATGAATAAGTGAGATGTGAATTAGAGGTGATTTATTAAGTAAAAATAAGTTTTCTACCTTTTGGAAAAATGGAAAGCTCGAATCAGCCAACAGATAACCTGATTAACGGGAGGGATTTGAGTATCTACCTTGGTCACTAGCTGAGAGAGTTTTCTAATTAAATGCAAACATGTTCATTTTAATTGCAAAAATGTTTAATTACATATAAAGGTTTTTAAAAAATGTTTTTAGGGGCGCCTGGGTGGCTCAATCCGTTAAGCATTCGACTTCAGCTCAGGGCATGACCTCGCGCTCCGTGAGTTCGAGCCCTGCCTAGGACTCTGAGCTGTCAGCACAGAGCCCAGAGCCTGCTCAGATTCGGTGTCCCCTCTCTCTCCGCCCCTCCCCCACTCGCACTCTGTCTCTCTCTCTCTCTCAAAAATAAATACACATTTAAAAAAAATTCTTTAAAAAATTGCCTTCAAATAAAACATTTTTTTCTTGCAGCATTTGGGAACCACTGAATGTTTTCACTGAGAAAGCAAATGTAAATTTCCAACAGTCCACCATCTGAATTAGTTTGTAGAGTTTATATTGAGGATATTTTACATTAATGCCTTTTGGCGCTCTCCTTGGAATTGACTCGCGTTGGTGATCAATTTTTGCATTAGACTTTTAATGCTTACGTCTAAAATTACCTCCGCGTGTAATTGGAAGTGCTCTTTTCACTGAGAAATGGATATTCAATAGTTAACATCTCACTGAGAACTAGCCCAGGTCTACAATCCCTCATCTGCAAGTCTGAAACCCAACAGGCTCTGAAAAACCCTGGGGTTTTTGAAAATCTTTGACAGCAGACTCTGACCCGGTATTTATGGCCTTTATCCCACTATATACATTTTGTTGCATAAATATTTGTGTTTTGGCGGGGTAGCCCTAGCACATTATTCATCGTATGCACCATATGACCTTTATCAAATAAAACAATGCGAATTATCAAATACATCACCAGGGACTTCTGATAAGAAATTACGGGCTTATGGGGCGCCTGGGTGGCTCGGTCGGTTGAGCGTCCGACTTCGGCTCAGGTCACGGTCTTGCAGTTCGTGAGTTCGAGCCCCGCGTCGGGCTCTGTGCTAACAAACACCTCAGAGCCTGGAGCCTGCTTCAGATTCTGTCTCTCTGTCTCTCTCTCTCTCTCTCCCCCTCCGCTATTCATGCTCTGCCCCTCTGTGTCTCTCAAAAATCAATAAATGTTAAAAAAAAAAAAAAAAAGAAAGAAAGAGATTATACACTTAGATTTGGGAAAGACTCTGGAGTTTCTGCCGCCGTTATTAATGGTGGCACTAAAGAATATTAGTAGTATCACTTATTGAGTTCTTACTGAGTAGACACTGCTTTCAACAGAGAGCTGGAGGCTGTAACACTTCGCTCCGAAACACCAAAAGATAAGGACTGTGTTGCATACAGCTTAGTGTCCCAACCAGGAACTCCGGCATTGATTCTACTGTCTTCTGTGTATTTGCCCGTGAGACTTTGCTCTTAACCTGCGGGCCCCTGTATCATTTCTGCAAGTCGGTATTCTGGGCGGAAAATGAGATTATATACATACAAAGTCACGCCTTAGCTGTGTACCCGTAAGTATCTTCTTAAAGTGGATGATTTTGCTCTTGGTTTCTTGAGGCACGTTGGAGCACTCGTCTCTCCTGAGGAGGAGAATCATGGCATATCTTAAGGAGTCCGTGCGTCATGTAGTTTGGTCAAGGTCCTTAAACGCTCGGCTGCTTCCTGTCTCAGTTTCTCACATATATAATGGGTTCCGCAGCCAGCTTTGCGCGTTTCACAGGGTGATCGTATGGCTCTGATGGGATGATACGTGAATCGCTGTGAAAGGTAAAACGTGGTCCGTGACCCACGACGACTCTGACTTCATCCTCCTAAAACTACCTTCCCCAAGCAAAGTATCTTGAATTCTAACATGTGACAGTCTACAGTGCTTCGTGTTCAGAGTTCTAAACGTGAGGGGCCAGAGCTGGACCCTCAAAGGAAGAAGGAGAACGATGAAAGCCAGGATGACTCTGAGCGGGCCCCAAGATGCATCCCTCACCTCCCAGGAATGTTTAGGCCAAGGTGGTCGCTTGGGAACCTGCCATCTTCAGAGAATGTCACGGAGCTTACAGACCCGCAGTGGTTAAATCAATAGTTAATGAGGTTCGTCATGTAATTTGAGCCTCTAGTTTGTTTATGCTAGACCAACTTTATCCATACTCCAAACAAATTATCTCTTATAATTACCAGCCCGAAGATAAATCTCTAAATGTTTTTCTGATGATAGTGCTGTGGTTGGCAGGTGTTAAAAGTGCCTCCCAGGGACAAAGATTGAAGATGAGCTCGCTCCCACAAATCCTTCAGGCGAGGGTGTTGAGTTTTCTATCCTGCCATGTGCAAAGGCGCCTTGCATGGTGCCCCGCTAATGAAATCTAATAGGCAAAGGTCATATATCTTTACAAAGAAAAATGCAAAGCTGGTATGTGATAAATGGGCTCCGTGGGGCTCAGTGGACGAGGTTTGGTGAGAAAACCCATGTTGAGATGTCGGTTGGGTTTCTCTCTCGTGTTTATGCCTCACATATCTCCTTGTGGTGATTCTCCTCACCTGGTAGAATGATTAAAATAAATACAAAAATAAGAAATGTATGTGTCTTTAGTGCTCTGAGCCAAAGTGACTGGTCATCAGTGTTAGCTTTACACATTAACCACCAGAACCAATAGTTTTGCGTGAGAGAAAAGCCGTAAGTCTTTAAATAGTCCCTTTTAAAACAAAGAAAAACTGCCTAATATCGATGTGCTTTGAAAGTCCCTCAAACGAAGAGGTCTTAGAATCTCTATGCTTTGATTACTGCCACCAGAACACTAAACGATGTGCGCGAGCGCGCAAGGTTTTATCCCAAATTTGTCCTGTTTGGAAATACACTGAAAGTCAGCGTGCCTGGAGCTAAACTGCAAGAATAAGTTAAATCTGGAATTGCAAAGAGTTAAAGAAATCAGATATTGGTGAGTCGAATCGCTGCTGGTTTTAGGAGAAGTTACCAGTTCATTTGCTGTAGTCGTACCGCTGAGCTCTGAGACAGTTCAATAAATCAACTCAAGCTTGATGGATTCTTCAATTCATTGAAATGAGTGCATGGAAGAGAAAAGAAATCTCTTAGTATTCCCTCTTTGACAAAAGGGTATGCAAAGAGCCTGAATGGATGAATGGTTGATTAATTTTGCCAGAAATTTTCTTGACAGCAGGAAATGTGTTTTTGCATTACTCTGTTTGCCTGGGATTTATTTGGTAGAATATGAATTATTGCATGTAAATTTGTACCTGAGGCTATGTTGCTAAAGTAGATAGCTCCTGGTGAGGTTTCTGACTATGGGACCTATAATCTTTTTGTAGGGTCCTGTGCTCTACACCCTTACGGGGTGCCCTAGAGTAGTTGATAGAGATGTCTGCTCTCACTGATGTTAGTAGTGAAGTCAAGCACCACCAGTGATTCAATATTGAGCTTGGTTTGAGGGATCATCTGTACCCCTCTCAAGAACGGATGGGGCTGGAGGCAACCAACTGCCAAAGCTTGATAATTCCTAGACTCATCAACCTGCCGGCTTACTTATAGACTCTTACCTTTAAATAAAGAAGAGAAGGCATAAGGTATCCCCTTGTGCTTCTATTTATAGAAAGCCTACAAATAAGCATGTTTCTTGTTTTATCTCATCAAGAAAGGTTATAGCTACACAGGAAAAGACCGTGGCTGCCCTTGCTGGTAGCTGAACTTGGTGAGAATAGAAACAAGGATAGACTCTCTACCTTCCTGTATCTTCCTGTACCTTCCTGTATCTTCCTGAACCTCTCTACCTTCCTGTACCTCTACCTTCCACTTCATACCTGTCCCATAAAATACAAGGCTCTGCCACACATGTGACTTTTTCTGGGTCATTGTGGAGGGTAGGATGGCTTATGGTTCTCTGGGCAGTTGGTGATGCTAAAAATGCTTCCATTGAGACCTCCCCCGATGCCATATTCAGACACTGGAATCCTGGAAAGCTCAAGGCTGAAGCCAGCCACGAATTACGTAGCAACCTCCTGTTCATGTTGTCCTTCTAGGAGTTAGCAACATGACTTCCTCTTTCTTTTAGAATACCAGACGAGAGATTATCTATGACATAGGGCACATCATATGACATTTTACCTAACTTTGTGGTATGTTTAATTCACACACCCACACCAAGTCTCTGGAGTGCTTACCACCACAGTGCTTATACTATTTCTGAAAATAAATGTATGTAGAAACTCTCTTAAAAGTTTTCAAGTGTGCATGTTCGTGTGTGTGTGTGCACGCACACACACACACACACACACACACACACACACACCACTAAACTATGAGGCTGCAAAGTAATTTTGTCAACTGTCACAATTTGGCTCCTGCTATTTTCTCCTTAAATTACAATAAGAGAATGAGAAGTGATTAAAAGAAAGATAATCTTGGGGTGCCTGGGTGGCTCAGTCAGTGAAGCATCCTACTTTAGCTCAAGTCACGATCTCGCAGTTCATGGGTTTGAGCCCCGTATCAGGCTCTGTGCTGACAGCTTGGAACCTAGAGCCTGCTTTGAATTATGTGTCTCCCTCTCTCTCTCTCTGCTCCAACCCCTGCTCATGCTCTGTCTATGTCTCTCTCTCTCTCAAAAATAAATAACCATTAAAAAAATTTTTTTTTAAAGAAAGACCATCTAAATTCATTTCCTTTTGTGTTCATATCAGACATGGCATTCAACCTCAAACGAGGACAAATAATACATTCAAATGTACTAGAACAAAGCTCAGAAAATCTGGGTTCCAGTTCCTCCTCTACCATCAGATAACTATGTGTGACATTGGGAATATTCCTGAAGTTTCTTGAGCCTCAACTTTCTCACCTATTAAATGGATATCACTAATTTGTATCTTATGACCAGCTAGAGAGCTGGTAAATGTCAATTAAGACTACTGATCATGGTTAGAAAAGCCAATGTCTCTTTCTAGACATAAAATCAGACTCTGCCCTTGAATGTCGTAGCACTTTTAGGTTTTGATTCTTTGCATGTTAACCTTTGTTCAGTGATAGCTTTCTAGGCTGGTGTAGCTGAACAGGTGATCCTAAATCCTCCCATTGTCAGTCTTCTAGTTATTTCTGCGATTTCCCTGTCCTTGGTTTCTAGGAGTCCATCTGGTAGGTGGTGTCTCAGTGACTTAATTTTCAGCCAACATGAAGCAACCCACCAGTTATGACGAATGAGGAAAAAAAATGTAACATGCACAAAAAGAGGGGCTGTGTTTCTAAAATGTAATAGGTAATGATCTAGGGGTAAAAAATGAAAAAGCTTCTCTTAAAGCAGCCTCTGCCCCTGAAATTGTCCAGTTCTGTTATTATAATCACTGCATAGGTTCTCATAAATTATGGATTTGTCCCTCTAGTCATAGTTCTTCAAAGGAAGGAATAATAGACAAAATTGCTTCTGTTTATGACAAACTCAACCCCTCTTTTTATTTTAAACTATTTATTATTAACAATATCCCAAGGCTTAGAAGCTAAGTAACTTACCCAAAGTTGTGTAACGAAAAGTGACAGAGCTGAGAATCGGATCAGAGTTTGGCGCATTTCAAAGCCAGGGTTCCTCATTTCTTCCCTGTGTTACCATCTTTTCTCTTGTCCGTCCTATAAATTTAGAATCTAAACATTTTTTGTGCCTTTATCACCTTCTCTTCTGTCCCCGATAGACCCTAGCTTCTGAGCTTCCTTTCTCCTTTTTTTTTTAAATTTTTATGTATTATTTATTTATTTAGAGAGAGAGAGAGAGAGAGAGAAAGAGAGCGAGTGCACAAACAGGAGAGGATCAGAGAGGAGAGACAGAATCCCGAGCAGTCTCTGCACCATCGGCGCAGAGCCCGATGCAGGGCTTGAACTCACAAACCGTGAGATCATGACCTGAGCCAAGATCACGAGTTGGATGCTGAACCGACTGCACCACCCAGGAGCCCCTGAACAACCTTTTGTATTAGAATTATTATAACATTGATTATTGCAATTAATATTATATTGATAACGATGTATTAATATTATTAGTAATTATATAAATATATAATTATATATAAACAGTATTAACATTAATATTATGTTAATAGTAATTAATAAATAGTCTATAATATATTGTTATAATTATTATAACATTGATATATTGATTATCACAACTTTATGGGACTTTAAAAATACCTCTCTCATTCTGACGGAAGGAAGGGAGATCATCGTCTGGACACAGAGAAAAACCAACTCCTTTGCCTCATGCCCGGATTTGATTTACCATTCTACTCAATTGTACTTAACCTGAACCCCCTACATAGAAGGTCTTCAAAAAAAGACCTCTTCTCTAATCAAACTAACTCTGAGCTCCTGGATTATTTAAATTGTTGGTGCTCCCTGTGATTCAGAAAGAGAAAACCTAAAGCCTTTCAGAAAGAGATTGCTTTAAGAAAAAAATGACCTTATGCACCACAAAATTAATAACAACAAAAGCCCTACAAGAATAAAATGAAACTCACTGTATCTTATAGTGCTGGGGAGGAAATTATGAAAAGATAAAGACAAACCAACCAATTATCTGACCCCCGATATTATAAAGAATTCGTAGGATTGTCCCGAAACATAGTGAGGATTTTAATTGTCTTAGATGTCACATCCATTTAGGCTCTTAAGAATCTAAAGAAAGATCTGTGTGGTCTTTTGATGATTCCAGAGAAACTGTATAAAGAAATAACAAAGTCAGAGGTTTCTAGTTCGGGAAAAGCTCTGCTCGTCAATAGCTCGTCAATACATTTTAGTCCTTAAAGCTGTTTGCTGTCTGTTCTTCAGAGGTTGGAGCAGTGCCATTGTCTGTATGTGTTCGAATGGTACTGGGGAGGTTGAGCCCAGCCCACAGGAGGCAAAAAGCTCGCTTCTTGTCGCCTCCCAAGGATCCATACCTGTTGGCATACTCAGGTAGAAGAGTGGTCTCTGTCAGCAGGTAAAGAAATGACCCTACTGTTATTTTCTAGGCTACATTCAGAAAATTTTTAAAGTCAGTATAAATGATATACCATCAGTGGAACATCTTTTCATGTGTCTGTTGGCCATCCGTAGGTCTTCTTTGGAAAAATGTCCATGCACATCTTCTGTCCATTTTTTAATTGGATTATTTGGGTTTTGAGTGTTGAGTTTTATAAGTTCTTTATAGATTTTTGGATGCTAACCCTTTATCAGGTATGTCACTTGCAAATATCTCCTCTCATTCTGTAGGTTGCCTTTTATTTTTTTAAATATTTTATTTTATTTTATTTTATTTTATTTTATTTTATTTTATTTTTTATTATTCTTTTAAAAGTTTATTTATTTTTGAGAGAGAGACAGAGTGTGAACAGGGGAGGGGCAGAGAGAGAGAGGGAGACACAAAATTTGAAGCAGGTTTCAGGCTCTGAGCTGTCATCCCAGAGCCCGACGCGGGGCTCGAACCCACAACCTGAGCCGAAGTTGAATGCTTGACCGACAGAACCACCCAGGCGGCCCTATAGGTTGCCTTTTAGTTTTGGTGATTGTTTCCTTGAATTTAAGAAACAAAACAAATGGGCAAAGGGAACAAAAAGAGAGAGGGAGAGAGAGACAAGCCAAGAAGCCAACCCTTAGCCATAGAGAACAAACTGATGGTCACCAGAGGGGGAGATGGGCGAAGGAGGTGATGAGGATTAAGGAGTGCACTTGTGATGGGCAACGGGTGTTTGTACCGGAAGTGTTGAATCACTAAGTTGTACACCTGAGACTAACATTGTACTGTATGTTAACTAACTGGAATGTAAATAAAAACTAAAAAGATCGATATAAATGACACAGATAGAGAAGAGAAGCAGAAGCCTCAATCTGTGTTGAGAAGTACTTGTGTGGATCTCCCCTTTCCCCCTCCCTGGGTGGAGGGGTGAGGCTCAGTGCAGAAAGCTGCCGGGAAGCCTTCCCTCGATTCTTAAATCAGGAGGGTCAGTATTCTAATGTTAAGTACCCATGGCCAGTACTTTAGATGCGGTGTCAAACATCTGCCTTGAACTTTTAAGCTGTTTTATCCAGATTTTAAGAGATGCTATTAATTTTCATTTGTTTACGTTGGGTAATATGTTCATTCCGATACTGTTAGCACTATGAAAAGAAGATACTTCCAAGGGCACAGAAGCCACCCTAGCTATGGTCCCTGCTCACCAAGTAGTTTGAGACACCATTGTCAGTGGTCACTGGAGGTCTGTTTCTCCCTCCCTCAGTCCACCTCAGCAGGTGCTGTCTTCTGGAGACGTGCCGGAAGCCGACAGTAGGGAAGATGGATGCTCTGTGAGCCTCACTAATGGACATCCCAGGCCCTGGGAAAAACATAAAAATATAAACATAAAAAAAAAAAGTCAAAGTGTGTGTGTGTGTGTGTGTGTGTGTGTGTGTGTGTGTGTGTGTTATTGAGGCAGGGGGTGTGGGGGGGGGGTGGATTCTTAGAGATTCCAGACCAGAATAGAAAAAGAGAAACTTTGCAGCCTCAGGTCACCCCCTTTCCTGGAGAATGTGTCTAAGTGCAATTTTCAATGACAGATATGCATGGGCATTTGCTGGTGCCGGGAGCGGTGGAGGTGTCCTGGTATGCACGTTGGACTCCTTTCCTATAAGCCAAGGAGGTTTGCTTCGGTGCCTAACCACAAGTCATCGCAAACCCTTGCCCCCTTGCCGTATTCTCAGTTTGAAATCGTGTCCTCGCTCACACTTAGGCTCCTGCACTGCGCTTAGATAAATCCTCCAATCTCTGGACGTCTCATTTTTCACAAGAGAGAAAGATGTGAGGAGTCGTCAACATTTCCTTCCAGATTCACTGTGAGCATCCATCCTTCTTGCTTTTCCTTTCAGGAAGGGCCCCTCCTTTTTTATAGCTTCCCTTTCTGATAGCTTCTTACAGCAGCGCTTAATATCCTGCTTTTCACAATGTGGTCCACAGACCAGCATCACAGACTTCACCCGGCATCTTGTAGAAATACAGAATCTCAGTCCCCGTCCCTGGCTTGCTAATGAAGAATCTGCATTTTCACAGGATTCCCCGGTGATATGCATTAAAGTTTGAGAGCTCTGGATTAATGTGTCCTGTGACTCGAAATCCTTATTTTTGAGCGATGAGGATGTATACCTTGTCAATGGTAGCAGAAGCTGTCTTGAACTTCCCTTAACTAATGTGCTGAACTGAATGCATTCTCCATCATGCTCTGTGATACGTACTGACTGATGACCCCAGTTGAATGCTTCCGGCACACTGAAAACTCTCTAGAATGCACAGGGGCGGGTGGACCCTTTAACTGAATTCAGTGTTTACCAAGAATCAGCTGTGTTTGGTCCCAAACCTGTTTATACCAGTTGTACTGGGTGATATAATCACACACTTTAAAGAAACTGGAATAGGAGTAGGAAAGATAGTTATTTCTAAGATAAATGCTTTGGAAAGACTCAGTGAAATGAAACATACTCTTTCAAATCAGGGCAATGCAGCTATAAGAAATTGGGAAGGGATTGTAACAAGGCAGAAGGAGTCTACATTTAAATTGTCTCACATATGTCTAAGTTTTTATTCTATATTAATGAAACTAAAATTAGACACTAAAAAGTATACTTTATATGTATGATTTATGCAACAAAGAAGATGACAGCTCCAACAGACCCATGCCCAAAAAATATTTTAGGTCTATCGAAATATTTTAGCTCTACTCGAAAAAATTAAAAATGAATACCCAATCTTACATTTGAAATCACATGAAATTGACCTTATTTCATAATAAAACATTTATTTTTCAAATGTCCCCCTTTAAAGCTGGACAGCAACATGCAAAAAAAGGAAATTAAACCGCTTAGTAGAGTTTGTGTATACTATTTTTTACACAAAACTACACACAAAACTAAAATCAAAATAGGGTGCCTGGGCAGCTCAGTCGGTTAACCCTAAGACTCTTGGTTTCAGTTCAGGTCATGATTTCATGCTCCACGAGTTCGAACCCAATGTCAGACTGCATGCTGACAGCACAGGGCCTGCTTGGGATTCTCTATATATCTCAAAATAAATAAATAAACTTAAAAAAATAAATTCAAAATGGATTCAAGATGTAAACATGAGACTTGAAACTATAAAAATGATCCTAGAAGAGAACACAGGCAGTAACCTCTTTAGCATCATCCTTAGCAACTTTTTTCCAGATACGTCTCCCGAGGCAAGGGAAACAAAAGCAAAAATAAACTATGGGGATTACATCAGAATCAAAAGCTTCTGTACCACAAAGGAAACAATCAACAAAACTACAAGGCAACCAATGGAATGGGAGAAGATGTTTGCAAATGGCACACTGGATAAAGGGTTAGTATCCAAAATATTTAAAGAACTTCTAAAACTCAACGTCCAAAAAAATAAATCCAATTAAAAAATGGGCGGAAAACATGAACAGACATTTCTGCAAAGAAGACAGACAGATGGCCAACAGACCTGAAAAGATGTTCATCATCACTGACCATCAGGGAAATGCAAATCAAAACTACAATGAGATATCCCCCACCTGTCAAAATGACCAAACGCAACAACACAAGAAACAACAGCTCTTGGCAAGGATGTAGAGAAAAAGGAACCCTCACGCACTGTTGGTGAGAACGCAAACTGGTGCAACCATTGTGGAAAACAGTATGGAGGTTCCTCCAAAAATTAAAAATTGAACTATCCCTCGATCCAGCAATTGCACTACTGGGTATTTGCACCTCCCAAAAAAAAACCCCACTAATTCACAGGAATACATGCACCCCCATGTATTATTTAGATTATGTATATTTAGATTAGGTATGACTATTTATCATAGAGCATTATTTACAATAGCCAAGACACAAAGGCAGCCCAGGTGTTCAGCAGTTGATGCATAAAGATGTGGTTTATATATACAATGGAATATTATTCAGCCATTAAAAAGGAATGAAACCTTACCATTTGCAATGACATGGATGGAGCTAGAGAATATAATGCTAAGTGAAATAAGGCAATCATAGAAACACATATAATATCATAGGATTTCACTCAAATGTGGAATTTAAGAAGTAAAACAAATGAGCAAAGGGGGAAAAAGACAAATCAAGAAACGGACTTTAATTTTTTTAGAGGGTTTAAGTTTATTTATTTATTTTGAGGAGGGGGGAGAGCAGGGCAGGGGCAGAGAGAGAGAGAGAGAGAGGGAGAGAGAGAGAGAGAGAGAGAGAGAGAGAGAGAGAGAATCCCAAGCAGGCTCTGCACTGTCAGCACAGAGCCCCACCTGGGGCTTGAACCCAGAAATCATGAGATCATGACCTGAGCAGAAATCAAGAGTCAGACGCTTAACCGCCTGGGACACCCAGGTGCCTGAAGACGGATAACTTTTAATGACCTAATTGACAGAATTACCATTAAAATAGTTGTAGCTGTTGGTCCTGCTGCGGCTGTACCACCCTGTAGTTGACGGTTGACTCTCAGAGATCCCAGACTAAGCATTGTACAGATGATCTCATTTTGTAAAGTAGGTTTTACCTTTATTTTCCAGATGAAGGAACTGAAGCCTGGCACGATCAAGAAACTCGCCCGAGGGCGCAGAGATAACAGGGTGTCGAGCGAGGATTTGAACGCTGGGCTGTCAGATTTCAAAACCCTTGCTTTTATGCACTACATTTCAAAATCTGCTCCCTTGGGAGCATTAGAGCTACTTACTTTAAAAATGAGATGTGAACATTTATTTTTGGAATTTGGGTTTTCCCGGTGACTATGAAATTTCACTCAGTGGCTAGAGAATAGAAAGGAACCACTGAGGGGCGCCGGGGTGGCTCAGTCGGTTGAGCGGCCGACTTCAGCTCAGGTCATGATCTCGCGGTCCATGAGTTCGAGCCCCGCGTCGGGCTGTGTGCTGACCGCTCAGAGCCTGGAGCCTGTTTCGGATTCTGTGTCTCCCTCTCTCTGACCCTCCCCCGTTCATGCTCAGTCTCTCTCTGTCTCAAAAATAAATAAACGTTAAAAAAAAAGTAAAAAAAAAAAAAAAAAAGAAAGAAAGGAACCACTGATATAGAAACTACGTCTACACAGCATGAACCGAAAATTGTTAGTATCAGTATGCACCACTGTTTTCCACCCTACTCGCACTTTAGAATGATAGCTGGAACTGTCTGGAAAATATACAGATGCCCAGCATCCCCTCCCTTAAGCCAATTAAATTTAAATTTCACAAGGTGGGTGTCTGAGACTGATTGATTGATTGATTGATTGATTTTTTATTTTTTATTTTATTTTATTTTTTTTTGCAGCTCTCTGGGTAGTCTAAGGTACAGCCAAGGTTAAGAACCGGTGATGTAGACACACAGGTTCAGACAACTCAGGCTTCAAAATGAATTTTGAGGAGCACCTGGGTGGCTCAGTCGGTTAAGCATCCGACTCTTGATTTTGTCTCAGGTTATGATCTCGTGGTCAGTGAGTTCGAGCCCCGAGTCGGGCTCTATGTTGACGGAGGTTCTGAGAGCCTGTTTGGGATCTTCTGTCTCTCCCTCTCTCTGTCCCTCCCTTCCCTCCTCGCTCTCTCTCTCTCTCTCTCTCAAAATAAATAAATCAATTTTTAAAAATATTTTTTAAAAAGGAAATGGATTTTGATGACTTTTTCCATGTAGCCTGTTATCAGACAAAGATATTAGCCATTCTTTGAATACTCACAGTGTCCCAGACATGTTGCACTGCCCTCAATACCCACCATGTTTCGGGGTTCCCACGAAAGAGTTAAAAGATGAGTATATCATTTTCAGGAATCCCAAATATCAAGCTTCGTGTTTAAAAAGGCCTTATTTACCCATAACTTGACCTGGATTGATACAATTTTTTTTTAGACTAAAAAAACCTCTGGAAAACACCCTGAGAAAAACCTTATTTTCCTGGCACAGGAAGAAGATGTTTTAGTCAAATCCTGGCTCTTTTTTTTTTTTTTTTTAATCATCCTGCTTTTTCTTTGTTTGAGAGAATCAAAATGCTGTTTATCTTATAAGCATACTAATATAAACTAAAAGACAATTGATGGAAATTTTTTATTTTTACCAGCTTAGAAAAAGGAAATATTTGGCTGATGCGTGCAATGTAGTCATGTAGATGTCCCCACCCCTCATTTTGTTCACCTGCTTCTTAAGCCAGCTGGAATGAATGATATGTCTTGCTTAATGCAGTAATGTTTCTGAAAAAGTTGGATGGGATTTGAGTTATTAAGTTTGCAAGACTCTCCCACTATTATTCTCCGAAGTTGTACTTAATTAGGGCATTTTTTTGCCCCTTAGGGGCATTTGACAATGTCTGGAGATATATTTGTCACACCCCGGGGAGGGAGTTTGCCACTGGCATCTAGTGGGTAGAACCCAGGGAGGCTGCTAAATGCCCTGCGATGCACAGAACAGCCCCCACAACAAAAAAATCATCCAGCCACAATGTCCATAATGCCACTCTAAAGTTATTACTTTTTATCTGTTATGAATTCAGATTTTCCCCCCAGCATTTGGCCTGCTTAAAGCCCTTCTATAAATAACTCTTGTATAAAATGAAAGCACATAAATACAACTCCTGTCTCAAATATTCTTGGCTTTTTAAGTAGGGGCTGTGGATCATTTTTCCTCTGTATTTAAAGCATTTCAGTGCCACATATGTATGGTGCAAATAGCAATACAACTTTGACAGTTATAAGGGAGATCAGAGCATCCGAAGTCTTCAGGGGCTGATAAAGGGATACCTCGCATTGACCTGAAAGAAGGAAGGTGAAGCAGGCTTGGCCTCTTCTTCCTGGGTTCACTAGATGGTCCTATGTATTTTTGATTGATGAAGCATAACTTCCATTTTATAAGCTTAACACTTTTACAGATTTGTTTTGTCATCCCTTGGGGATTTGGGAAATTATCTGGTGTGTGTGTGTGTGTGTGTGTGAGTCCTTTGTGCTTGATAGCTAGGGTGTCCACCTGTGGGTTGATCAGCTCAGCCTCCTCAGCTAGGAAATGACTCTTATCCATCCCCCTTGTCATGATGAGTGCCATATCTGTGTTTTGTGGTCTTCCCAATCTACCTCAATTGCTTGGTACAACAGTAAGGCACCCAACCCAAGTGGGAACAACCAGAATTCCTCCTCCAGCGTTTTCAAACTCAAAACCAGGAGGGAATGAACCTTGATTAAAACTGAAAGGTCTTGCACTGGAGCTCAGGTAGTCCCTGTTTCCTAGCACCTAGAGGAAACCAGTTGGTCACAGGGGAGGAGAGTGAAGCCAATGGAAGAGAAGGAAAAGCAAATCCCTGATAACCCCTACCCTCCTCCCAGCTTGTCCCCCAGTTCTTCCTTTGCTTTTTTGAGAATGCTCTCCAGATCCTTCTTACTTTCTCTTTACTGAAGTCGGTTTGAGTGAAGTTTCTGTGTCTTGGGACCAAGAGAGTCATGACAACACAGTGTCCTTCCTGAAAATGAATTCCTTGAGATCCCTACACACAGACGTCTCCAAGTGAAAATAAAACCACAAACCCCAGAGTGGATCTGTTTGCAGGAGGGGGGTTCTGGTAATTAGCTTAGATTGCAACAAATGGCACACACAGACTGCTGGCTCTGCGTGTGTGCTCTGAGATTGGTGTTTACCCTATTATATTCCAATTTAAGAATGTCATAAAGTTTATCAGGGAGCAAATGGAAACTAGCAAGAACACATACATGCGTGGTGAGAGGCGTGTGCCTTGACATACAGATTTTTTTAGACTTCTAGAGAATTGCTTCCATCGGGTTGATAGCATAGGGGACACAACCATATTCCTCCACTTAAACTTGGTGATGATGGCTGGGTATTTTTAGCAAATGACTTGTCAGCAGAAAGGCTTCATTAGACCCATCAGGATATCTGCCCATGAAGAACGAATCCCAAACTGTACTGACAGTTTCCTTGAGCCAAAATGATGAAGCACCTCTGACAAGAGCCATATTGTGCTCCCCATGTGAGGAGCGCGAGGAGCAAAAGAGACAGTTTGATCTTCATTTGGTCAGGTTAATATTGACACAGCTTAGAAAAATCACAAGTGTGTGTAATGCACACGTACAGCTAGTGCTCTAGAGACTTGACTGGTGGTTTCCATAAATCAGAAAAGGGTACCCAGAGAGGAAGGAAGGTTTCCTGCTTTCTCGAAATATTGTTCGAACTAGATGATTTATTTTTACCAAGGAAAATAAATAAAGCTGTGCGTTTTCAAGCTCATGGCTCAAAACAAGCCAATAGGGATTTTTTTTTAAATATCTATACACAATTATGGAAATAATTCGGTTATTATTATTATCTGGTAGCTGGAGTGTTGCCCAGGTTCCACCATTTCAAAAATAAAGCATGACTAATGAGGGGTTTTTTCCATTATGTGTGGGTCCTGAGTTATTCACTCCCATACAGAAATCTTTATAAAGACACATAAATTGTAACAAAGGGGCCCTTGGGAGGGGGGGGGACACCAGTGTAGCCCTTTTCCTGCCGAGTCCTTAAATCCATACCGTATCGAAAAGTCTTGATGATTATAGGTCTGCCCTTAAAGACAATGTAAATTAGGCTGAGCTAGTTAATGAGATCGTGACTTATTTGTCTTTAATTGGTTGGGAACCTCCCCACATGCAAGGATCAATTTACTCTTAACTAGTGGTGAGAATCTGCCTAGGACATCTCCTTTGTGAAGTATAGTATATAAACATCTCTCTCCAGGGCATCTCTCTGTTGTTGTAATGTTGGTTCTCTTTATGATGGAGACAGGATGGGGCAGGACTTCAGCTTGCTTAATTTCAGGTTGATCTGAAACCGGCCCACTTCTTTTTAAGAAGTTCTTGATTTTAAACCTGTGTTTCCAGATGAACTATTCCCGCCGCCCCCCCTCCCCTTCTCTCTCTCTTCATTGATGTGGGTATAGGAGATAATAACTATTTGTCCCATGACATGAAAACAGTAGTTTTCCATTTTCAGCAAACATGTGTCCTCCTTCTATTCTTGAGCTCATTGACCCGAATGATGATCTTACTAGGGTCATCGAAAGACTCTTGGTTTCTCCTCTAATACTTACGATGTGCTTACATTGAAGCGTCTACAGATTGTTAACATTATTGTGTCTTTGATGGCTATGCCTTTATAGGAGGACTTTGCTGGAAATGATGGGGATATTGTAGGTTCTTCTGTTAACCTTAAAAAATAAAAGTGCCGGTTATTTTACTAGCAAAAATGGGTTTATTCGGGAATAGCAGAGAATTGCAATCCAGGTCAGGCAAGCTATGGCAAACCGTACGTAAATCAGCGGAACAAAGGAGAGGAGCACTCTCTTAGAGAGGAAAGGGGGGAGTCAGGAAGGCTGTTTGCCATAAACAAAAAGTCCATTGGAGTAAACTGGGAGTAGTATTGTGGCTTTTCATTGGCTGAGTTGTGACAGGCTGTCACTGGCTGGGCTTTTGCGGGGTGAGGAATGGGAGGAAGGAAGGAAAGCTTTCTTCCTGCTGGAGTAGTAAAGTAGTGTTTATGTGCAAACTCCGTCTATTTCCGTTGGGTCTCCAGGTAATAATAAGTGATAGAGTGTGAGAGCTTCCCCCGCTGCCCCCCTGGCCTCATTCTCAATTGAGGCTTCCTTTGTTAACGTTCACATTTCCTATTAAGACACCCATTCCCTCTTGGTCAAAAATTACCTCTTGTGTCTCCCCATCCACCTCCTGCAACCCTAATTCCTGGTTTCTCTGGGTCTTTGAGCCGACGAAAAGTAATGTTGGGAGCATCCTTAGATAGTGAGTGTTTACATCCTGAATGTAAACTGAGATTCTTCCATTGTGTGTCAAAGCTCTAAAGGAAGAAAAACTACATGAGGGTGGTTCTGGGTTACCGGTGACCGTGCCAGTTCTGTTTTTTATGTTTTCTGTGTATGTATGCATGCCCAGCTTCTTAAAAGTACACATTGCTGCAGGAATATCACAGCTTTCTTCTTCATAGCACTTTCTTTGGGCAAGTTTTCAATTTTAGGCTCATATATATAGTTAATGGTCAGCTACACTTATATTTTATAGAGTAGATGAAAACTGGATTGGTCATAAAGCATGATAATATTGAATTATCAAAAAATGTAAGCAGTTCATTATTAGCACCAGTTAAAACCAAGGATGTGGCTTGCTTGTATATAGGAACAAAGATGAATCAATACTAAATAGTCATGGCAAAAAACCATGTTTTTTATTAAATTAAAAGCAGAATTCATTAGTAGTATCTTTGGTGATGAAGCATTTTCTTTCAAGAATAATTTAGAGGTTAGAACATGGGTTCGAGCCCCATTTTTCACACAGATGAGCTGTATGACATTGGTTTCTTCACTTCTCGAAGCCTCTATTTTCTCAGTGCTAAACAAGATGATGCTACCCACCTCATCAGGCATCTTAAAGTTTAAATGAGATTTGGGGCGTCTGGGTGGCTCAGTCGGTACAGCGACCGACTCTTGATTTCGGCTCATGTCATGATTCCAGGGTCCTGGGATCGAGCTCTGCATTGGGCTTCGTGCTGATCTTGGATCCTGCTTGAGATTCTTTTTCTCTCCCTCTGCCCCTCCCCCGCCACTCATGTTTTCTCTCTCTCTCTCTCTCTCTCAATTAAATAATTTTTAAAAATAAAGTTTAAATGAGATGATGCAAAACCTGTGCTTAATGCAGACTCAGAGCTTGATTAAATTATGGAAGGCAATATACTACTGGTTTAAATGAAAATCATATTGATATATGTCTATTACATACTCATTTATATAATATAGTATTTTTAATTTTCATAAAATCTTTTCACAATAGAGTGCTCTCTCTAGCTACGAAGTATTATGTGCTGCCTGACTCTGTTTTCAAAACATGATGTAGATTTTAGTTTTAATAGACTCAGTGAAGTTTTTACTGCTAAAATGCCTTGGCTAGCTTATAAAAATAAGAACAATAGAGTTTTGGGTTTTTTTTTTTTTAATGCCATCTGGCAAAAACATGGGAAATATCTTTGCTTACCAATTAAAGAGTGTATGAAAAACAGAATAAATAAAATCTCTTAATTTATGCATTTTGTGTTCTCATAAATCATTTTCCTGTCAAAATTATCAGACTTTATTATTGCTGAATATTTTAAACATCATAACGGAATTTTGGTAGCATAAATCATAAAGCTTTCAGTTAGAACATTTGTGTACACACCTCAGCATTTTTCTTATATCTTGATGAAAAAAAAAATAGTTTTCAGTCTAGAAATAAACCCGTGCAGAGTATAAATGTCAAACTATACTCTTAAATTTCAGTAACTCAGCAATCCATGCTGGTCACTACACTTTGCAAGGTAGTTATGCATTGTCAAACTATGTTTCTAAGACTCACTCTTGCCAAAAAAATGAAGCTGTACACGCTTGTGTTTTAATCTTGGTGATGATCTTTGTCCTACCCGCCAGTAAGACCTACTCACTTGTTTTTTCTATTTCCTACAAGAAGAGAATCTCGAACGTAATGAATCCCGGAATAGCTGGTCCATGACATTAGAAAAAATTTATTTCATTTAGTAAAAGCCTTCTCAATATATTTCATTTATAATTTGTGAGAAAGACAACCATTTTTGGATTATGTGTATGGTCCCGAATGTTGGAGCGAAATAGAAAGTATCAGCATAAGGAGTAAAATCTACTGAAGGGCACGTGGCACTTGGAGGTTAAACAGTGGCAACGAGGGAGCAGGCTGTACCCATGGTGACTTCGCAGGAGGAAAAAATCACCATGCAATTTTGTGATGCCTTAAAAGCTATTATTTGTGTATTGGCAAACAGAAGCTCCTTCACTGAGTGTAACTTGCAATCAAAGATAAAGATTTCTGGGGCACCGGGGTGGCTCAGTCGGGTAAGTGTCAGACTCCTGATCCCAGTTCAGGTCATGGTCTAGTTCCTGGGATCGAGCCCCACGTGGGGCTCTGTGCTGACAGTGCAGATGGAACCTGCTTGGGATTTTGTCTCTCCCTCTCTCTCTGCCCCTACCCTGCTCGTGTGCTCTCTCTCTCTCAAAATAAATAAACATAAAAAAAAAAAAAAGATAAAGATTTTGTTAATGAGATAATCACTGTTTACCCATTCTTTGATCTTACATTATTTTTTTAATTTTTATGTTTATTTATGTATTTATTTCTTTTTTGGTTTTGACACTATTTATTTTTTTATTATTTTTCAAAATTTATATCCAAGTTAGTTAACATACGTGTAACAATGATTTCAGGAATAGAATTTAGTGATTCATCACTTACGTACGACACCCAGTGCTCGTCACAACAAGTGTCCTCCTTAATGCCCATCACGCATTTAGCGCATCCCCCTGCCCACCCAACAGCCCTCCAGCAACCCTCAGTTTCTTCTCTGTATTTAGGAGTCTCTTATGGTTTGTCTCCCTCCCTGTTTTTATATTATTTTTGCTTCCCTTCCTTTATGTTCATCTGTTTTGTATCTTAAATTCCTCAGATGAGTGAAGTTATATGATGTTTGTCTTTTTCTGACTTATTTCGCCTAGCATAATACCCTCTAGTTCCATTGACATTGTTGCAAATGGCAAGATGTCATTCTTTGTGATTGCTAAGTAGTAGTCCTTTGTATTTATACACCACATCTTCTTTATCCACTTATCAGTCAAGGACATTTGAGCTCTTTGCTTCACACTTAACTTTGTGTATCTTCCTCTATCCCCTCACCTTTTAAACTTTTTCACGTGAGTCACTTAAGTGACTTAAAAATGTGTGTGATTATCATTCGAAAGTTCACACGTATTATAAAGGATACAAGGCAAGAATTTTTTTTTTTAATTTTTTAATGTTTATTTATTTTGGAGAGAGAGAGGGAGACACAGAATCCAAAGCAAGTTCCAGGCTCTGAGCTGTCAGCACAGAACCCAACGCAGGGCGCGAAATTCCGACCATGAGATCATGACCTGGACTGAAGTCAGACACTTAACTGACTGAGCCACCCACGTGCCCCAAGGCAAGAAATTTTAATAGGGATAGTCAGTTCTCATACCAAAATGTATAAAATACTTTCTGTGAGTCAGATCAATTTTGTGAATTCTCCAAATGACCTTTTGATAGTTTAAAAACCAGGAACGGAAAGAGACCTAACTTCTCTGCTACATGCTAGGCACTGGGCCAGCTCTTTGATTCTTATTCTTAATTCTTTTTTTTTTTTTTTTTTGAGTTTATTTCTTTGAGAGAGAGAGAGAGAACGTGCACATGTGAACAGGGGAGGGGCAGAGAGAGAGAGAGAGAGAGAGAGAGAGAGAGAATCCCCTGCAGGCTCCACTCTGTAAGAGCAGAGCCTAATTCAGGGCTCGATTTCATGACCATGAGACCATGACCCGAGCCAAAACCGAAAGTGGCTCTTAAATACAGAGAACAAACTGAGGGTGAATGGAAGGGTGGGGGAGAGGGGAAAGTGGGTGATGGGCATTGAGGAGGGCACTTGTTGGGATGAGCACTGGGTGCTGTATGTAAGCCAATTTGACAGTAAATTATATTAAAAAAATAAAGTTCATTAGGGCATGTATAAAAAAAAACAAAAACGGAAGTAGGATGCTTAACCGACTGAGCCATGCAGATGCCCTAGGTTCATGTTCTTAATTCTCACACCAGCTCAATGAAATGGGGGTTTACAAATGAAGAAACTAAAGCTTGGAGAAGTGAATAAAGTAAACGCGCTCACTCACTGCTGATGAATAGTGGAGAGAGGGTCAGCTCATGTCTGGTGAGTCCGGAGCCTTTACTGGTATCTTTGGAGGGAACACTAAAATAACAGAGACACAGTCAGATTTTAATTGGGCAATTGGCTAAATTATGACAGCTTTCACATCAGGGTGTCTTAATATCCATCATATATTAGATTTCAATATGCATGATTTGAATGCATACAGAAATGATAGTCTATTTTGATATGTTACAGAAATTATTTTCTGCTTTTACACTCTTGAGTGTTTTCTTGTGTCATTAAGTATTCTTTGATAGCATGATTTCGAATAGCAGCATACTATTCTTTTGTGCGACTCTTTCGTAATTAATTTAACCATTTCTCTATTGTTGAACATTTAGGTCATTTCAAAGTTTTAGTTAGCAAGGTAATGATCCAGTGAATAGCGTTGTCCACAAACCTTTTGTGTGTATATCTGATTATTCCTTTAGAATATATTTCTGGGGCGCCTGGGTGGTTCAGTCGGTTGAGCGTCCGACTTCAGCTCAGGTCACGATCTTGTGGTTTGTGAGTTCTAGCCCGCGTCAGGCTCTTTGCTGACAGCTCGGAGCCTGGAGCCTGCTTTGGATTCTGTGTCTCCCTCTCTCTCTGCCCCTCCCCCATTTGTGCTCTGTCGCCCTCTGTCTCCCAAAAATAAATAAATGTAAAAAAATAAAAAAATATATTTCCAACAGTATATGAGAATGCCCCTTTGGAACTATTTACCACATTTCCATAAGAAAAGAGAAGATGAAATATTTTATTATCAAAAGATTTCTTTGATTCTCAATGAGTTCAGATATTTATTGGCATTTGTATTTCAATTCTGAATGTCTTATATCCAATTGTTTTTCTATGGTCATGTTTACTTTTTCTCACTGATTTATAATAACTCGATTTTGAGGACATTAGAACTATCTCCTCCCCGTTTAAAAAACGACAGTAAATAATAATTGCATTGAGAAACTTTTGAGTGATGTTTAAGCAGAGAAGTGTCGTTTACATTTTTTTAAATTTTTTAATGTTTATTTATTTTTGAGAGAGACAGAGCATGAGCAGGGGAGGGCAGAGAGAGAGAGACAGACAGACAGAGACAGAATATGAAGCAGGCTCCAGGTTCTGAGCTGCCAACACAGAGACTGATGCGGGGTTTGAACTCACGGACCACAAGATCATGACCGGAGCCAAAATTGGTCGCTTAACTGACTGAGCCACCCACGCACCCCTCTGTTTACATTTTTAAAAGCTCCCTTTTGATGCTGCAGGAAGGACTGATTATAAGTAATTGGGTGCATGGTGGGGCCATTTAATGATACGGAGGAAACTGGGATGGAGGTAGGTTTCATTTTATTTGAGATGCTTATTAGACATTTACCTGGAAATACCATGTGGATCGACAAGGGTGGAGTTCAGGTGGATGAAGCTTGTCGTCACTGGCAGACAGGTGATTTGAAAACCATGCAGCTGGATGAGGTCCCCAAAGAGAACGTAGAGATAAAGAAGAGAAAGAGGTGTGGAAACACCATCTGAGGCATGAACATTTAGAGGTTGAAAAAGACGAGGAGCCAGCAAAGGTGACAGAGGAGTAGCGAGGCGCTGGGAGAAGACCAAGGAGAACGTGAGGGCGGGAGAGTAAAGGAATGAAGTGTTTCAAGAAGGAGGGAGGATCACCCTCGTGGAATTCCTCAGAGAAGTCATATAGAGTCGGAACAGGAAGCCGACTTTCGGATTTTGCACCTTGGAAGCGATTGGTACTTTTGGGAAGAGCGGTTTCAAGGGAACGATGGAGGCAGAAACCCGACAGCGGGATCCAGGGGACAACAGAAGGTAGGAATACAGGAGCAATGTAACAAGAGTGAGTTTTTCTCTCTCAAGGAATATCCACGTTTAAGGACTCAGGTGTTTCCTGAACATGACTTAGATCACCTTTATTTCACATCATGCACTCTAGCTATCAGCATGGAGCATGAACACTGAATTTTTCAGAGCGATGGAAAAAGCTAAATCAGGGTTTTGGGAGGGAATGGAATTTTCCACTGAGTTTGTCTGCGAACTTTCAACCACAAATGTAGTCAATCTCTTGGACACTTTCACCGTCACTCTCTCGGTTGTCATGTTACAGGAGAGCCGTGGCATTTCTGTCTCCCTGTGCTTGGTCATCGGGAACAACAACCTCACCCTAGCTTTTGGCTGGGAAATAATAAAACCTTTTTCTCCCCACATTTCCCGGTCTTCCTACTCATTCCCAAACTGGAAAACACTCGGGCAAAAGGACTCACGCCCTCTAAAAATGTTTAATGATCGAATCTTTGGACCCATGAGTGGCAAAGATGATGACCAGGAGGACTTCTCCTTGTCCCTAACTGATGTACTGGAATAGGCTGGGTTTTTGCCAGTCAGTTTCCAGCCTTAATGATTAGTAAAGTACCTTTGTAAATTCCATGTTGCAGTCTCAGGCTGGGGGTCATACTGCAAATGTGGGAGGTCGTGTGGTGGGGCGCGGGTGGTAAGTTAAGGTAGGAGCTCTTTATTTTCTAAACCTTTGGCAAACCGAGTGAGCTATACCTACGTACATGTATATAATTTTAACTTAAGGTGGAGGAAACATTTTGGAGACATTTGAGCCGATTAACAAATAGTATTTGTATACATGTAACTAAAACAGTAATTTATCAGGTAGAAGGCAGATGGTGGGGGTGGGGAACAAAATGCCAACCTGTATCTACAGTTGGGTTGGGTTGATGATAAAGTGCTATTTATTCAGGGCCAGCCTAGCTTGTCAGCAACATAAGAGCCGTCACAGCACATGACTCCCTGCGTAGCTAGAAGACAATAATAAATTATCTCCTATGCAAACAGCACCGGCATAAAAGCAGAACAGATTCTGCCTCCCAGATTCCCGAGGATTCTCACTCATTCCCTCGTTTGATTCTGTTTTAAACACGATCCACCTGACATCCTAACGCCAGGAAGATCCACTCTGGTTTGGACAGTTCTATGAGGGTAGGTAGGACACAGTCGTTGATGATCTCTGTTCTGGAGATACTGTAACATGCAATGTGCCTAAGGGAGTCTCATAAATCTTTGCTTTATTTTTTTTTTTTTCAATCCTTGATCGTATGGATTTGGGGGCCACCCGGAGGAAAACTGGGAGAGTGTCACCCCACGGAGTTTGATCCTAAGAACCTCTTGAGGTACATAATGAAAATAGAGGATCTGAGACCCAATACTGGACCCAATAAATAAGAACTTGCCACACAGTGGCTCAGAAATACACCCCCCTTCCTGGGGTGACTTTTATGTTGAAAATGGTATGAGGAACCAGGAGCCGATGGTGTGAGTTAGTAAAAGTCCCAGTAAAATGACCACGTTGAAAGGATCCAAAGACAGATTCTCATAGGAAACCGTATCGGTGAACAAATGCCTCCCTTCTTGAAATTGCTTTCCCATTTCCGATGTACGTTTGAATCCCCCAGGATTTTTTGGAAAATGCAGTTTCTGTTTCAGTAAGTCTGGGGGATGGCCCGAGCCCCTGCATTTGAACGTGATGCTGGTGTTGACAATGCTGTTGGACTTGAGTCCAGCAAGATCCCAGAGCCGTCCTTTTCACACAGAAGAATCCAGACAGATTGAAGCTCAGCCAACAGTTTTGAATAGCAAATGTTCCACAAGTATGGCTTTGAATAATGCTGAATGTAATGAATCCTAATCTTGTGCTCAGATACCGGTAAAACCTGCCTTCTTTTGTTCAAATGACCTAGCTGGGAGTCTTGTGACAGGTGTTAGGAAATGTGAAAATCTCTTCGAAATAAATGTTGGACCTTCTTTCAAGGGTTTATAACTGCATATGGGGGATTTTATGTACACAGTGAAAAAAAATATTTTGAAAGGAAAATTGTTGAGCTTTTTGGCCAAAGCCTTCAGTCTGGAGGATGCAGGACGGGGCAGAGACAGAGGAAGAGAGAGAGAATCCCAAGCAGGCTCCCTGCTGTCAGCGCGGAACTCACAAACCGTGAGATCATGACTTGAGTCGAAATCAAGAGTCAGCTGCTTAACTGACCGAGCCACCCAGGCACCCCAATGTCTGCTTTTATAATTCTTGATGGCAGAAAGCTCAGTGCGGAGGTTGTCTTGAGGGATAATGATGATCTGAAATAATTTCATCTATTGAATGTACATTGTGTATAATAGGAGGTGCAACTTTAAAAAATATCTTAAATATTTACCTCTATTGTGAGTGAGTGGACTTTTTTTAAGTTTCTGTTTAAAGACTGTTATCATGACACTTGGACAATAAATAAAAAGCATGGGAACGGACACTATGCTTTTGGATACCCATGTTTCCAAAAGCTATTGTATTTGAACATCATGAATTTCATTACCCAGTCGGTACAATAGATCCTTAGTGTTCGGCAACAATATATCCTGAGAGCTTTGTGAGTTCCCCTGTGCAACGCTCTGTGACCAAAAAGTGAAACGGTCTGGTGAGACGCCTAGAGAGCCGGCTGCCACAGAAGGAGACAACAAACATTCCTTGAGGTGCGGACGCTGGTGACGGGCTGGGCCAGCACATCTGGCAGGTGTCTCATGTGGCCTCTCAGGGGCCTCAGAGACCTTGAGATTCAACTCAGCAGAATTACAGATTACATGCGCTACAGGTATTCTAAGCAGCTGGTAAATAATCTGAGGCACAAATATGAAATCCACTAGTTTCGAGAAGCTACCACATACAAACAGTAATCTGGGCGCGGAAAATACCTGCACCTACGTGCGGTGCCCTGCCTAGCTCTCCCTAAGTGGCTGAGGAGGGGGTGCCTGGCTCTTTCACTTCTGATGCTATGTATTTCTGCATTGCTTTGATACTTTGCCAGCGGCGTGCATAGTGCTGATGACTTTTGTAACAGAACAGAAATCAACAGAGTCCTTTGTATCTCCTGTGCACGTGTATCTCCTGTGCACGTCCTGTGCACGTGGTGGTGATTTTCACTGAGTAGCGCAACAGACTATATATGATGATCGAATATATATGCTGGATAGAGGTTTATGTAGCAAAGGCAGATTTTGTGGGTAAGTCTCTCTAGTCGTTCAAAAACATTTTTCTGAGCAGCTCGTATGTGCCAGGCATTATGCCTAACCGACGGTCTTTACTGCTCTTCTTTAAGAAAGAGAGACGACTCTGCCAACAAAGTGGTTGTCACTGCAGTTCATAAACCTCAAAGAGACGGGCACATTTTTGAAGGTGATGTGAGCCACAGGTCTGGGTGCTCTGTAGCACCATTATTCATTCCTTTTCTACAATTATTCATTCCTTCTTAGCTGCCTCTTAGAGCAAGAAGATGTGACGTCAGAGTCCTTCCATAAATCTCCCAGACTTCTACCCTGGAATAAAAAGCATACCATTAACTCAGCTAGATTCATCCTTAGGGATTCTTCTTGGCGTTGTAATAATCATTGGGAAACAATTACAAATAAAGAACAACAACTTCCTCCTATTTTTCTAGGGATAGGTTGTAATAACAGCAGCCTTTCCTACATGCTAGGAACAATACAAGGAAAAGTAGTTTTTACAAAGTTAACATTCAAAGAAATATTTTAGGGGAAAAAAACCCTGTTGAGATATTTGTTCCTTGTCTGAACTACCTTAATAAGGGCCAAGACTCCTTCCTTTCCCGGGTTAGGAAAACAAACAAGCAAAGGTCATTTTAAGCCCGAGCACGAGAGTTTGCAAGCTTGTGTGTCCATCTTGCTTGTGTCTGGTAATGAATATCTGTCACGAAATATCGCAACGCTGGACAGATTGGTGGCACAACTCCCCAAAGCCAGGCAGTTGGCATTAATATCAAATTGCCTGTTGTTGTTTCAGAACTGTACGTTTCACAGCAATATCAGCAGCGACTTGAAAGCATTTGCAGACAAGTTCGGTTTTGACGTCCTCATCCTCCTGGCCAGCTACCTGTCGGAGGAAGAGCAGCCGAGACGACAGATTGCCGTGTACTCCCAGAACCTCGAGTTGTGCAGTCAGGTAAGGACCTCCTTCACTCGGGCCCATTTCACTGCTTCCTAACCTGGTGGCTGTCACAACACGCGGTGGAACGTGGGAACGCACTGGTGGCCCAGAGAAATGGACCCAAGAGATAAGGCCCAGGAGTGGGAGTTTTAAGAAATGTTGGGGGTAGGGGCGCCTGAGTGGCTCAGTTGGTTGAGCGCCAGACGTCGGCTTAGGTTGTGATCTCACGGTTCGTGAGTTTGAGCCCCATATTGAGCCATGTGCTGTCACCATAGAGCCCGCTTCGGATTCTCTGACCCCTCTCTCTCGCCCCCTTCCCTGCTCACCCTGTCTCTCTCAAAAATAAATAAACATTGAAAAATAAAAAAAAAATCAAACAAAATACTATCAAAGAACAAGAAAGAAATGTTGGGGGTATTTTGCACATTGGGCCATTGACTGATAAAATGTTTCATTTGCAATGCTTTCCTTCAGAGTTTTAGTTTTTAGTTTTATTGCTATATTACCAAAAAAAAAAAAAACCGCCTAATTAAAATCGGCAGTGAGATAAATATCGGCCCTTTTTAAAAAATTGCGGTGTAATGGAAACACAACATTGTATTAGTGTCTGGGGTACGACATAATGATTCGATATTTGTGTATATTCTGAAGTGACCACCACAGGAAGTCTAGTTAACATGCATTGCCATACACAGTTACAAAAAAAAGTTTTTGTGTGAGGAGGACTTTTAAAATCTCCTCTTTTAGCAACTTTCAAGTACACAGCACACTATTTTTAACGATGGTGGCCATGCTGTACATTACATCCCCAGGACTTACTTGTTTTGTAACCGGAAGCTTATACCTTTTGACCCCCTTCACCCCCACCCAGGGCGTGTTATTTTATTTTGTTTTTGTTTTATTGCATGGTATTGTATCGTATTGTATTTTAATTCTATTCTATTCTATCTATTTTATTTTTATTTTTTGCCTTAAGTTTAGTTGACAGGTGTGGAACCTAGTGGTTCCACAACTCCATGCCTTATGCTGTGCTCACAAGTATAACTCTGGCACACTAATCCCATTGACTATATTCCCCGTGCTGCACCTTTGATCCCTCGTGACCACAAAAGGCCTTTTAAAAGATCCCTGTATCTGTTTGTCTTCTAGACTAAATCCGAAAAGAGAAAGAGCGTATCTTTTTTCACCCAAAGAAGGGCAAGTCCTCCTGTGGATGATGTTTGCTTAGGACTCCTATTCGGTCATACGTAAAAAGGTTTAGTCCCTGTCTAAATACCTATTTGGTGCCCAGTGTTTAGTAGCTGGTGACGTAATGCTTTAATCAAAGTTGGCTTGTCTCCGACTACTGCAATTCTGACTGGTTAATTAGCCAGCTCCTCTCGGTTGACAACTGAATTTTTTAACCCAACGTTTTGGAAATGATAGAAGAGGTAGACAAAATTAATCAAAATAGGGCACTGGAATGCCAAACTGGGTGTATTTAAGAACTAATATGAGAACCTACATGATTCATTATAAGACGGACGACACAAATGTCGAACAGTTTTCTCGCTAATCTTTCCTCATTAACGGATTAGACACCGTTAATCTATCTATTAACGGATAGACATAAACAGGTCTATCCGCAGGTGGCTACAGCCAAAGTCTTGACTCCTTTCGTGTTCTACATCGTCACTCTCTGTCCCCCGAGAGATCCATCTTGGCTGTAGTGCATGTGACCGTAGGTACTCACGGACTCTCTGTGCATTCTCCAGTCCAAAGATGCAAGAGCCCCTGCTCCTGCTACAGATGTTTTCTACCCTCCCTTCTGACCTGACCCTCACACATCTGTGCGTTGCCTCACCAGCCTGTGGCTTTGTCAGTGCTTTTTGTCTGCACTGGGTTCCAAAGCTCTATTTATCTTTGGTCACTGGTTTCCTAGGGGCAGACTTCTATCTCCTAAGCCTCCACCATGGTGGTTTTCAAATCACTTTTAGCAGCAAATCGGTTTAAAAATTGGTTAATCTAAAACAGACAAAAGTGGGAGAGCAGGTAAAGGGATCAGACCCCCTTGAGCCAGCTCTGCCCTGCCTCCCTCTCTTCTTCCCCATGGGCTTCCCCAGCCATCACGTGAGAGACGGTTCCACTGAGCAGAACAAGGTCAAGACTACTCTAGACAATCCCTCTGTGTCCACGTGATCACTGTTGATGAAAAGTCAGCCTCTGCAGAGTTCAAAACGTAGCTCCTTTAGTTGTTAACTACAAGTTATTTAACCTTGCTGGGTCTCTGTTTGATCATTGGCAAAACGGGGACAAAGGATCCCTACCTTGTAACAGAATTATTTTGAGGATTAGAGAAGATAATGCACATAAAACCTTTAAACTGTGCCTGGCATATGGAAACACTCAACAAGTGTTCATTATTATTATCATCATCACCTATGTGATGATGATAATAACAAATATATTATTACTATTGTTGTTGTTCCCGCCACTGACCCCGTGGGGCCATTTCAAAAGCCCGATGTGCCAGATTTCCCTGACATTTCCTAAACAAATCATAGAGCTGCAGCCCGGTTCTGGCCTCACACCAGCTGTCACACGTTCTCTTGGCCTCCCAGGTGAGCTTTGTCTGTTCCAGGCTCCCCGTCGATGCTCCCTGGGGCGGGAAGAGACCGTTGGGGCCCCCGAAGTGCTGTTAGGAAGTTCCACCTCTGGTAGCTTTCTCTTCCCTATGTTCTCCTTCCCCTTACGAGGCTTCCCGAGGCAAAAGCAGCTCCCCGGTGCCTGGTCCTAAACAAAAGCCCTTTGTCCACCTGATTGCCCCTTATTCTCACACGTGTTCCCCTAGTTCTCAGCAACCAGCATTGTCTCTGCTTTCTGCAAACTTAACTTGCACTCCCGTTGGAGGACGGTATCGTATTACGACAAGGAAAGGATTTACGTGGTGCAAATCTCTTAACCTGTAACTTTCAGAAGCAAGCAAAATTGAGCAGTGGGATTTTGAGTTCAAAGAAGAGCCAGTTGGATGGGATTGTAGAAAGAGCCGGTGGTATAGTAAGTGGGACTTTCCGTGTCTTACGTTACGCAGTTTTCAGTTGTTTGAGGTCTTCTTTGTAGACGGATGAACCCAGATCAATTTTCTATTAGGAAAAGTTAAGGAAGATGCAAGGAGTGCCTGAGTGCTCACACAAACCCCTGTGCCTCCCTGACAGATCTGCTGCGAACTGGAAGAAAGCCAGAACCCTTGCCTGGAGCTGGAGCCCTTTGAATGTGGCTGTGATGAGATCCTGGTGTACCAGCAGGAGAACCCGTTGGTGACCTGTGATCACGTGCTCCTTCTCGTCAAGGAAGTCATCAACAGGAGGTGTCCAGAGATGGTCTCCAACAGCCGGACGTCCTCAACGGAAGCCGTGGCAGGCAGCGCCCCACTGTCCCAGGGATCTTCCGGGATTATGGAGCTGTATGGTTCTGACGTAGAGCCACAGCCCAGCTCCGTGAATTTCATAGAAAACCCTCCAGATCTCAACGATTCTAACCAGGCTCAGGTGGATGTAAACATCGACCTCGTCAGCCCAGATAGCGGGTTGGCCACCATTAGGAGCAGCCGTTCATCCAAGGAGAGCTCGGTTTTCCTCAGTGATGACAGTCCAGTGGGAGAAGGTGCCGGGCCTCACCACAGCCTCCTCCCAGGGTTTGACTCCTATAGTCCCATCCCCGAAGGAGCAGTCCCAGAGGAGCATGCCCGGTCTGGAGAACACAGGGAATCCTTTGACCTCTTCAACTTTGACTCAGCAACCATGGCTTCTGGGCAGTCCCAACCATCTTCTCATTCTGCAGACTACTCTCCTGCAGATGACTTCTTCCCCAATAGCGATTCATCAGAGGGACAACCCCCGACGGGGCCTAAAGAAATCAATGGCATAGGGATGGACATGTCCAAATATTCATCCAGTTCACTTTTGTCAGAGGCTGGCAAAGACGACCTTGTGGAATTTGATGAGGAATTTGTTCAGAGACCAGAAAGTCCCAAGGATAACTCTGAAAGAAATGCGAGCCTGACAGGTTTTGTGGGAGATAAATCTCCTTCACCAGAAAGGCTGAAAAATATTGGAAAGCGGGTCCCACCAACACCTATGAATAGCTTTGTAGAAAGTTCACCATCCACGGAAGAACCAGCTCTACTCTACCCAGAAAATGTGACCCCAAAAGCAGTAGACACGGGTCACATAGGGCCGCCTCAGACCCGCGCACGGTGCAGCAGCTGGTGGGGTGGCTTGGAAATTGACTCTAAAAATATTGCAGACACATGGAGTTCTAGTGAACAGGAGTCTGTCTTCCAGAGCCCCGAGTCATGGAAAGACCATAAGCCAAGCCCAGTGGACAGGAGAGCCTCAGATTCTATATTTCCACCAAAGAGTCTCGAATTCCCAAAGTCAAGTCCCTGGGAGTCTGAATTTGGTCAGCCTGGGCTGGGCAGCCATAATATTCAGGACCAAAATGAGGAGCACTTACAGTTTCAGAACGTGCCCACAGAGAAATCGAATCTGCCCAGCGCTTCTCCTCAGGGGGCACACCACCTGATCGAAGACTTTGCTGCCTTGTGGCGTTCTGATCGCTCTCCCACGGCGATGCCGGAGCCGTGGGGAAATCCCACGGAAGGTGGGGAACCAGCCGCTGCGGTGTCATTCCCAGCCTGGAGTGCGTTTGGTAAAGAAGATGGCACCAAAGCTTTGACAAATACCTGGAATCTGCACCCAACGAGCGGCGAGACGCCTTCTGTGAGGGACCCGAGGGAATGGGCCATGGCAAAAAGTGGGTTTTCTTTTCCTTCGGAAGACAATTCACCCAGTGAGGCAAATAACGAAGCACCCCCAGAAATCTGGGGTAAGAAGAACCACGACTCCAGGGATAATATCCTTATATCTGGAAACCCCAGATCCGATCTGGACCACGCGTGGAATACTTCCAGACCGACAAAGGAAGATCAGAATGGCTTACTGGATCCAAAAATTAGGGGGGAGGTGTATGAAAAGGTAGACTCCTGGAACCTTTTTGAGGAGGGTATCAAAAAAGGAGGGTCAGACGTCCTGGCACCTTGGGAAGATTCCTTCTTATACAAATGTCCCGATTACAGTGCATCCAACGTAGGGGAAGATTCGGTGCCCTCCCCCTTAGATACCAACTACTCCACATCTGACTCCTATACTTCACCAACATTTGCTGGAGACGAAAAAGAAACAGAAAACAAGCCATTTGCCAAAGAGGGACGTTTTGAGTCACAAGATGCTAACTCTGCCACAGGGGAGACTGAAATGCCTCCCGAGTCGCCGCAGCAGCCACCTAGAAACCGAATTAGTTCAGGTCCCGGGAACCTAGAAATGTGGGGCTCACCGGATGCAGATACCAGTTCGGAAACAAATGTCACTTACAACTCCGAGAAGGATTTACTCAGGACGGAGCCCACAGATGATAAGAACATCTCCATGGAGGATGACATCGGGGAAAGCAGCCTGTCCAGTTACGACGACCCCAGCATGATGCAGCTGTACAATGAAACAAACCGACAGCTCACGCTTCTGCACAGCAGCACAAACTCCCGCCAGGCGGCCCCTGACAGCCTCGACTTGTGGAACAGAGTGATTCTGGAGGACACGCAGTCCACTGCGACCATCTCCGATATGGATAATGATTTGGACTGGGACGACTGTAGCGCGGGGGTGGCAATCTCCAGCGAAGGTCAAGCACAAGGATACATGACTGAAAGCGCTGAACCGGAGACCCGATTCTCGGTGAGACAGCTGGAGCCATGGGGTGTGGAGTATCAGGAAGCAAATCAGGCGGATTGGGAACTCCCCGCATCTTCTGAGCACAGCAAGGACACTCCTGCCAATGGATATCACACACTGAATGAAAAAAGTGGACAGCTGATCGCAAACAGTATTTGGGACTCCGTCATGAGAGATAATGACATGTCTTCGTTAATGTTACCAGGCCCCTCATATGTCACAGATTCTGAACAACACAAAGCTCCTTCTGGAACTCCCGACTCATCAGAAAAAATTAAGGACAGTTGTATCCCAGACATGCTAGAAGCCTCTGGAGCCAGTGAGTCAGGTGCCCTTGATCCTGATAAGCAGGACACGTGCAGAGGAACCCTGCCACATGATGCGACATCCTTGGCAACCAACTTTGAGAATCCAGGGCATTTTGGACCCTCAGATCCATGGAGAGGTCCTAGCTGTGGACAAAGCGAAGGTGAGGAGGAAGCCCGTGGAGCCACTGTTAGGGAGCACCTCCGTGAGGAGGAGATGACAGACAGAGCTTCGGAGCAGTCTGGAAAAGGGCAAAGTGACCGGGAAGGCTCTTCCCCGGTTGCATCCGAACATCAAGAAATCTGCGATGAATCCGGCAAAATCAAATCTCTCTCAGTCCCTTCCAGCCCTCAGACTGAGGAACCCCGGGAGATTTTAGAGCACGAGAGGGGGTCTTACAATCCAGGTTCCTGTGATGTGCACGCAGAAGTGTCCACAAATGACCTGCGGGCAGAAGAGACCTGTGACAAGCACCTCCCGTATCACAGAAATTCAGATGACGCCACTGACACTTCCAGTGGGCTTGGGCTGAATTTAACAAAAACTGTATCTTTACCCGAAATGAGTCTTGAGAGCACTGAAGTGTGTAACGTTCTGGAACCAGAGAGAGTGAACCCAGAGCCACGCCATGAATGTCCCCAAAGCCTTGACATTTGGGATGGCTCTGTAGACAGTGATGTGCAGGTCAGTGTCCCAAATTCCGAGATTACTAAGAGTCTTGAAGTTGAGAGTACTGAAAACAGCCTCCCAGGAGCTTCTTCATCAGGAAATTATCGCAGAGATAGTATTTCTAGTGAGTATACACATTCGAGTGCATCAAGTCCTGGCCTAAATGATTCCTCAGCTCCACTGCCTTCCTGGGAACACGGACCCAATATGGGGCATCAGGAGCGGAATCAAGATGATTGGAGCAAACAGAGTCACCAAGAATCTGAACTAATTACTACCGATGGCCAAGTAGAAGTAATTACTGAAATGGAGGACCCGGACAAAAACAGAATGGACAGGTTTGAAAAGAGCTTAGATCTCAAGGTTCCTAAATTTTTAGAGATTTGGAATGACTCAGTAGATGGTGATTCCTTTTCCTCTGTATCCAGCCCTGAAACAGGCAAATGTTCTGAGTATTCCGAGGCATATCAGGAAAGGTATGTAGTGGCTAGCCAGCAGGAGAAAAATGACCATGACCTTCCTAAAACCGTGCAGCCAGAGGATGCCAAGTTCATTTCAACAAGTTCAGGTTCTGATGACGACAGCATAGGTGATGAAGAGTCAGTGGAGAAAGAGGTCCATTTGGGCACTTGCCAAGTTGCTCAGAGCGACCCCAGAGCTTGGGATTCAGTGAATGAACCTAGTAAGTTCTTGGCCACCACTGATCCCAAGTCTGAGGAGTGTCCTGCGTACGTAAGCAATTCAGAAGCAAGAGAGAACAAGCCAGACCCATTCTGTGACAACCAACAAAGCAGCCCCGATCACTGGAATTTCTCACTGCTAAAGGAGACCAAACTACAGGTTACAGCAGTGGATACAGAGATGAGATCTTCTCCAGAAACGGGGAAGACAGGAGAGACCATCTGGCAGCTATCTCCCAAAAGCGAATCAAAGAATGAGAATTATTCCAAACTGGAAACACTTGGCTTCTCAGCTGAGCGCTCCGAGCGGTGGAATGCCTCTCTACAAGAAGGACGACCGATGGAGAGCACATTTGAAAGGGAATTGCCCAACCCAAGTAGTGTGTTAGAGATGAATTCTTCAGGATACCACAAAGTGAGTCCCTGGGGAGTACCCACCCAGGGTGATATTGAACCCATGGAAACGCATTGCACTCAGCCCTTCGGTGATGAACACCGGTCACCCTTTCTGGAGAGCAATGAGGAGAACTCCCATGAGCAACTCTGGAACATTCAGCCGAGACAGCCAGACCCAGAAGCGGATCAGCTTGGCCAGCTTGTGATATTGGACCAAATCAAAGAAAAGGATGCTAGAGAGCAAACCTTCTTGTCTTCTGCTGGTGAACAGCTGACTTCCGAAACACCTACCCAAGAGCAGCAGTGTCAGAATACAGCGCTGTCCGTCTGGGATCAGCCAGACGCAACGTTTACTCACACAGATGAAAATGAATGTGTCATATCTAATGTTTTGACTGTGGAGTGTCAGGAAACAAATTGGTGGGAAGAAGAAAAATCGTACCCCAGTGAAATAACAAATTCCAGCATTGCCTCAGAAGATTTCCCGGCTGTCAGTTCTTCCACCCAGTTGATAAAGAAGTCGGGCTCTGAATGGGATGTCTGTCCTCCTAGGGAGAGCCCCGAAGGCACATTTGTTCCAGATATTTTACATGGCAACTTCCAGGAGGGTGGGCAACTGGCCTCAGCTTCGCCTGACTTGTGGATAGATGCTAAGCAGCCCTTCAGTTTGAAAGCAGATGGTGAGAATCCAGATATACTGACCCACTGTGACCGTGACAGCAATTCTCAGGCTTCCAACAGCCCTGATATATGCCATGATCATGAAGCAAAGCGAGAGACTGAACAGCTCGTCAGGGCTGGAGTAGGACCGGAAGGGGAAGCCAGTGAGTTATATCTCACCGAGCCAAAGATGGATGAAGAACCCAATCGGGAGCCTGGGCAGGAATTTGTCCCGTACGATTCAGAACTATATTCTGAAAATGTAATCCCACTGCCTCCGATCAGTGATCAAGTGAACATAAGTGGCTCATCTCAGCCTGCCTCTCACAGAGGTTCTCCTGAACCTTCTGAAATAAATGGTGAAGGCAATACAGGTTTAAAAGCAGCAGACAAAGTTGCTGCCCCAGGTGTAGCACCGGCTTTGGAACTCGTCGACAGAACAATCCCAATGACGGAAAACGTGGGGACCGGTATTTCTGTAACTCTCCAGGAGCCTACGATGGACAGCAACAGCTTGTTGGTGTCAGAGGGCCTCTCTCCTGAGAGTCAGACAGATGCAGGAGCCTTGTTGGACGAGGAGCAACTTTTTGCTACTGAGAATTCTGCCACGGTTCCTGACGCCCCGTTAGCTTCAGACACTTGCCTGGACATAAGCGAAGCTGCCTTTGACCACAGCTTCAGCGATGCCTCAGGTCTTAACACATCCACGGGCACAATAGATGACATGAGTAAATTGACATTATCTGAGGGCAATCCAGAAACGCCAGTTGACGGGGATGCAGGGAAGCAAGAGGTCTGTTCGTCTGAAGCCTCGTGGGGTGATTTCGAATATGATGTCATGGGCCAAAATATCGATGAAGATTTAATGAAAGAGCCTGAGTATTTTCTCTATGGCGGTGACCCTCCCTTGGAAGAAGACACCCTGAAGCATTCGCTGGCACCTTACACACCCCCCTTTGATTTGTCCTATCTCACAGAACCTACCCTTGGTGTCAAAACAACAGAGGAAGCCGAGTCTCCAGAGGATGAGTCTCTAGGGGCCGAAGCAGCCGAGATGCTGCTTTCCGCCCTTCCTGATCAAAAAAGCAAAGAAAACCACACCGAGACCCCCAACAGACAGCCTGGACAACTGGTTGTCCTGCATATTCATGAAGACCCCGAGTCCGTTTCTTTGCCAGCAGGAGCCCACCCCAACCTTGAGTTGTCTCCGTCCAACATCGACTGGGAAGTAGAGACAGATAATTCGGATTCACCAGCAGGTGGAGACGTAGGACCACCAAATGGTAAGAAACAACCCATTCCTCCACCCCCAGAAACTGCTGTTTTCACGCAATTAACATATTTGTCAACTGAGCTTTTCCTACCAACGCGGGGAAGAGAGGAACTAACTTCATTTGCAATGCATGCCTCCCCTAGTCCTGTGTCACAGCAGTCATAATGTCTGCTGCTCCTGTAATACCTTTCTCAGAGCCTATGAGAAAATGAAACAGCTCTCCAAAAAAACAAAACAAAAAAAAACCCTAAAAAAGTTCTTAAATCTCTCTCTCCTTAGATGGGGCATTTGCAAAGATCACACATCTCATGATGTGTTCATGAAGGCTTGTTCTCCTCTTCTCTCCTTCACCTTCCACTTCTAGGTGCCAGCAAGGGAATATCAGAACTGGAAGAAGAAAAAAGAATTCCGACCCAAGGGCCTGAGCAGGTAACAGCGGAATCCAGGGAAGAAAGGTACACAGAGAGGAATGAAGATAATCACGCGGCACACATGGGTTACATACTCGTCAACCATGAAGAAAATTCACCCGCAAAGCCAGAGGCCTGCGAGGCAAGAGAAAACACATCTGAATTAGATGAGTTTCACTTAGGTTCTGAAGAAGAAGAGATGCCAGGAACTCAGCTGGCCGGCTTCCCGGATTCATGTCAGCTTGCCTCTTTAAATGAAAGACGAGATCATTCTGCAGAGAGACTGTCTCCCCAAGGTGAGAAGAGATCGGCTCTTGAAAGCCCTGGGCAAGACCAGAATTGGATGGTCTTGGGCCATAGCGAGGTTGGTGACCAGTCGTTGGAAGCTAGGAACTCAGGGCCTGGATGGGCTGGCCAAGCTGTGGAGTCAACCTCTGATTGTGGCGTGGGCGAGGGTCCCCAGATGCAAGTTCTAGGAGGCATGAAGCCTCTGGAATCCTTAGCCCTAGAGGAGGCCTCTGGTCTGGGCAGCCAATCGCGGAAGAGCAAGAGCCGGGACGGGGCTGACCCGGATGCAGTTATGCTGCAGGCTGTCGCCCAAGACAATGAATGGGAAATGCTTTCACCACAGCCTTCTCAGAAAAACATGATCCTTGAAACGGAAATGGAGGAGGAGACAGAGTTTCTTGAGCCTGGAACGAGGAAGCTGAGACCGAATGGGTAAGCAGAAAGCTAGATTTATTTATTTTTTCCTGAAAAACATCGTATTCGAAAACTGGGGAAATGGTGAAGGCCTGTGGAATACGAAGAATACGTGGATGATAGGAGCTTTGCTTCTATGTATTGCAAACCCTCAGGAGAAGCAGCTGCTACGTGGCCACAAAGACAATGATACTTTGTGTGTGTGTTTAGCCAAAAAAGCCCCTTCAGTGTCCACCCAGAGTCTGTAACTTACCCTTCCAATCCTTCTTCTTACACCACCTACTCAATACCTTACTCTTACCTTACCTTACCTTATCTTACCTACTCTTACCTTACTCTTAAACGGGCATCTGGAACCAGAAAGGGGAGGGCAGTTTGCTCACAGTATCTCAGTTAATATTTCCAACACCCCTGAGGCGTTGGGTATTATTCCCTTTATTTTGCACACGCTGGTGAGGGCGCCTCGAAGAATCAGAGTGAACCCTCTGGGCTTCAAAGGTTTTTCACGTCCAAAGCCAATAGTTTTCCAGCAGACACACTGCCTGTCTTACATAAAAGGCACTTCTGATTTTCTGCGATACCTACCTGACTCCTTGGGGCTAAGGAGACGCCTCAGCAGGCTCAAAAATCTCAGTGGGAAACCCTCACTCCCCAATTGGCTGGAAGATTGGCAAACAAGTGATTCATTTGTTCGTTCGTTCGTTCGTTCGTTCATTCATCATATGGTGTCTGAGCCTCTGCTTCGTGCGAGTTTCTGGGCAGCTGGTGGATATATAGCCGGGAACAGGATGTGATCTCTGTCCTCAAGCTCCAAGGCCCTGTTGATACCAATGAGGGTCGTTCATTTCTTTTCATTTGTCCCGATAAAGCCCTCTTGCTCCCAGGGACAAAAGGGAAAATGTGACCAGTAAAGGGGAAGGTCATCTTTCCTCTTTAAAAATACAGTGGAGGGGCGCCTGGGTGGCTCAGTCGGTTGAGGGTCCGACTTCGGCTCAGGTCATGATCTCGCGATTCGTGAGTTCGAGCCCCGCTTCGGGCTCTGGGCTGACAGCTCAGAGCCTGGAGCCTGTTTCAGATTCTGTGTCCCCCTGTCTCTCTGCCCCACCCCTGCTTGTGCTCTCTCTCTCTGTCTTTCAAAAATGAATATACATTAAAAAAAAAATAAAATACAGTGGAAAAGAAGGTATCTTTTTCCTACTCATTTAGGGAGTATAAAGAACTATGCATACCACGTACTCACTGTGAGTCGAAGAATCCAGATTCCAGCCTGGCTCTGCCATGACTGGTTATGTATTTTAGGATTAACCCTACGCTCAGATTTTGTCATGCATAAAATTGGTGGGTTGGGCTGGAGGATCTCAAGGCTTTCTTCAAGTTTCCATTTGTGTGAACTTACTTTGTGTGTAAACAGACTGTGTCCGGGAGAGCTGTGGTGTTCACAAACGACATTTCCCCATGAAAGGAATACAAAAAGCAAGAAGGAACAGCAGGGGTAGAGAGTAAGGGTTGGGAAAGTGCCACAAAGAGTTAAAAGCTGGTCTTCAAGTGCAGCTTCGGAAACCCGGACCTCTTCAGTTGGCCTCATCTTTCTTTCTCCCTGTCAAGCTATTTCCTTCCCGAGAGACCCCAGATCCGTTATCTGAAAGAGAGTAGCAGATGCATCCCAGCAGCCCTGCTGGCATTGTTCTAGATTGAGCTAAGAACTCAGGCAGCCTGGGCTTGGCTGAGCTGTGGTTGGCATCTCGTCTGCATTTTGCACGTGTCCCCGCAACCCCGCAGATGACCCTGTTCGGTGTTACCATACCCCTCCTTTCTTTCAATACAGTTTCTTGGCTCATAGTTTTCTGCTCAGCCCCTGCAGTAATGAACATTTTCTGACGACCGGGGGAGGGGGGCAGAATCTCCTGCTGGCATTTGTATTACCTTTTGCGTAATTAACTCTCAATGTATTTAAAAGCTTCCCCTCTGTGCTAGGTTTTGAGAGGGTGCAGAGTTGTCTAAAACACTGATTCTCTAAGTAGGGTCCTAAAATCGGCAGCCTCCGGGTGCCTGCCTGACTCAGTCAGTAGAGCATTCGACTCTTGATCTTGGGGTCATGAGTTCAAGTCCCACGTTGGGGGTAGCGACTACTGAAGTCAAAAAATAAACCCAGCAGCCTCAGAATCACCTGGCGCTCGTTAGGAATACGAATTACTGAGCCCACTCGAGGCTCTTCCTGAACCAAGAAGTTGAGGTGGGGTCCAGCCATCAGTGCCTTAACACAGGTGATTCTGCCGCACGCTTAAGTTGGAGAACCCCTGGGCTAAAACTTACTCCCAATGGGAGGTGACAGTTTACTAAGGGAATCAAACACAGGTGAAGAGGTGGCTAATAGTGTAACATGTAAATCAAGATAGTTAATGACCAACACATGTATAAATATGTATCACGAGCACTTGTCAGGGAGCACCGAGCCCTGTATATTACCTGTCTATTACCATGGCAGGAATCACACAAGGAAGGAAACTGATGTTCGGAAAGTTGAATCACTTGCTGTGGTTTCCAATTAGAAAGTGAAGAAGCTGGGATTTGAATTTAAATCTTTCTGTGTCCAGGGTGTGTGCCAATGCTAGTAAACTAAGAGGGGGGAGGCATCGGGGCACCTGGGTGGCTCTGTCGGTTAGGCATCTGACTTCGGCTCAGGTCATGATCTCACAGTTTGTGGGTTCGAGCCCCACGCTGGGCTCTGTGCTGACATTTCAGAACCTGGAGCCTGCTTCAGATTCTGGGTCCCCCTTTCTCTCTGCTCCTCCCCCACTCTCACTCCGTCTCTCTGTCAGAATTAAAAGAGGAGAGGCATTTATACAGGGTGCTTTCGTGGAGGAGGAATAAGGGGTGGCCTGTTATCCAACAGCATCAGGAGGCAGAGTGTCCAGGGGCCCCGATATGTTAAAGGGCCCCTGCAAAACTCTGAAATGCTCGATACGTTAAAGGGCCCCTGTGAGACTCTGAAATGCTTTTAAAACCTAAAGAAAAAAATGATTATATTCCTGTGTGGATTATAGTTTTTTCTACCAATGCAGGTGTAAAATAAAAGTTTTGGGTTTTTTTGACTGAAGGAAGGAGCTCATGAAGGTAACAGTGCCTAAGGCCCAGCAAAGTCATACTGTGGCCATAAGAGGTGTAATTCGGGACAGGTGTTAGAGGAAGGTCATAATCTGGAAAAGCAAAGAAGAGGGTGAGAGGTCAGCCAAGTTGGCTAGAAAGAGTGAGGGGAAGGAAACCATGGACACAGGAAGGTAATCCCAGAAGCAATATAAGATAGTCCTATTTTTCCTACTAAAAATCTGGAAACATCTGACACAGAATTTGATCATAGGACAGGATCAAGACTGTCCTGAAAAAAAAAAAAAAATTGGGTTTTCAAAATTGGGCGCCTTCGTGGCTCAGCCCGTTAAGTGTCTGACTTCGGCTCAGGTCATGATTTCATGGTTCGTGAGTTCGAGCCCCACCTCGGGCTCTGTGCTGACAGTGCGGAGCCTGCTTGGGATCCTCTGTCCCTCTTTCTACCCCTCCCCTGCTCTCTCTCTCTCTCTCTCAAAAATAAATATTAAAAAAAAAAAACCACAGAAGTGAGCTGATAGTGTATGCAACATGACGTTTCAGCCACAAACTGGCTTCTGGCCCTCCCCTCCCCCAGCTGCACCCCCTCACTCAGCTCCCACACCGTTCTGAGAGCAGCAAGCCACATTGTCAAAACGCGAGGAAGCTTTAGGAGGTGGCTTTTCCCCTTGTACTCCACTGACTGCCTCTTGTTAACAAAACTTGTTATGAGTGTGGGAGGGAAACTCTCCCTTGAGATTTTCAGCACCGTGTTCTGGTTCCCAGGCCCAGTCTTCCCTCTTCCCAGAGACTTTGCCAACACCCCGGTCACGCTCCAGCAGTACAGCCGCCAGCTCAGAATCGCACAGCAATTCCCGAGACAGGGATGGGTATGCCTGATCTTCCCGATGTGGTCACAGAGAACATCGGCACAGTCGTCTGCAACAAACACAGTTTTCTTAAAATGAAGAGCCATTTATGTGTTTATTTTAAAGAAGGCAGGGTTGCAAGGGTGTCGTGTGAAAAAAAGGGCAACGTGATTATGTACGAGTCAGGTTTCTCCAGCAAAACAGAACCAGTAGGAGCAATAAGAGATATCTCTCTATCGATCGAGAGAGAGACAGAGGGAAAAGCATTTCAAGGAATCGGAATCGACTCACCAAGGTTTAGGGACTGGCAAGTCCGAAATATGGAGGACAGACAGGCCAGCAGGCTAGAACCTCAAGCAAGAGTGGTTGCAGTCTGAATTCTGCAGGACAGCAGGCCGGAAACGTAGGCAGGGTCTCTCTGTTGCAGACTTGAAGAGAGTTCCCTCTTTTTGGAGAAACTTCAGACTTTGCTCCTCAGGCCTTCAACTGACTAGATAAGGCCCACCCACATTCTCTGAATAATCTGCCTTATTCAAAGTCTGCTGAATCTGCCTTATTCAAAGTCTGCTGATTTCAGTGTTAATCACATCTAAAAAAATACCTTCACAGTATTATCTGGACTGGCGTTTGACCAAATAACCGGGCACCGTAGGTAGCCTAGCCAAGTTGGCACGTAATATTAATGATTGTGGGTTATATTCAAAAGCCTGAACAACATGCTAAAGGAGCATGAAACCGTTAACCTTTGTAAACTCACCACCATCTGAATTCTATAACAATGGGATGATCGATGGACAAATATCGATCCTTGGGTCTCGGGGTAAGGAAAGAGCTGTGCAGGCTGATAAAAGGAAATAATTTCCAAGCAGAGCAAGAAAACAGATTCTGTGTGCCTGGTCTCTTGTAGATACATGCACAGGGGAGGGCCGCAGGGCAGGGAGAGGCAGAGGAGAGGTGAGCGAGGGGGAGATCTGGCGCATGTGCTTTTGAAAAGGTATTTAGAAAGAACCTGATCCTTGTATTTGTGGAGCTGTAGCTTGTCGTCTCGCTCCGGGAGGTGAGTTATTTGGTACTCCCTAAAGTAAAAATGACCTTCAAACACAATAGACGTCATATCCACACAACCTGCTTCTTATGGTCATCTCTGTGCATTCTTTCTTTTTGCATGAGTAACGTTGGCCTTTTTTTTTTTTTTTCTTCCCCGTGACACCATTAAATCGTTATACGGTTTTCATGAGACCTTCTAAACCCGGACTTTTTCTGTCTAGGACTTACGGTTGAGGAATTAGCACGTGGGGTCTTACCCCCAGGTGAATGCTGAGAATAAAAACAAAAAAAAAAAATTTTTAAAAACAGGTAAAGAAATAACCTGACTCTTTCCGTGTTGGGTAATGATACGTTTGGGCGCTCAGAAGAATCAGGCTCTTTGAGCGCATGCTACCCACTCTCTGGGTCTTGCTGTTTGGACAGGCTGATGCCCAGCTGCACACATTTGCCCTTTCTCCGAGGGAAGCCAATACCCCATCAACTACAGCGTTGCCTTGTTTATTCGCGGTTACGTGGCTTTGCCCCGAACCAACCCTGGAAGACCAAGCTTGGCACTGAGTATGCGTTCGTTTATTTTCGTAATTCTATTTGATCACTTGGTGTGTTATGTTTGGTGGTGATTAAGTATCATTAAAAGTTCTTTAAATCTGCGCTTCAATTCAGGCCTTCGTCTCCCTAAAAAAAAATTTTTTTTTTCGTGTTTATTTATTTTTGAGGGAGAGAGAGACAGAGTGTGAGCTGGGGAGGGGCAGAGAGAGAGGGAGACACAGAATTCAGGGCAGGGTCCAGGCTCTGAGCTGTCAGCACAGAGCCCGACGCGGGGCTGGAACTCACAAGCCTTGAGATCATGACCTGAGCTGAAGTCGGACGCTTAACCGACTGAGCCACCCAGGCGCCCCTTCCTTTTGGGGCAAAAAACCCCAAAAAATTCTGCTTTTTTTTTTTTTTTTTCCTCCAAGTCTCTCCACCAGCCCCTCCTACCTCTCCACCTCTGGCCAGCCCTACCCAGAGCAGACTTCAAATAAATCTGCTCGCACAACTGCCATTTGAGACAAATAGGGCCAGTTTTATTATCCCAGCTTCATAGATAAACAAACCAACTCAGCAGATGAGCTGTTAATGTCATCCAGAAATGAGAAAGTGGGAAAACAAGGACTAGAAGTTACGTCCTTCTCCCTTCCAGCCTAGTGCTTGTGAGTAAGACACAGAGGCTGAAACAATCATTTTTTTTTTTTTATGTAATTCTGTAGGTGAATGCATTTCTTCCTCCTCCCATTGTCCCACGGAGGGGTGCATCAAATGTAATGGGCAGAATTCTCAGAGTGTGTTTGGAGAATAACTGAATCCAAACTCGCCTCTGACTCTTCACACTGTCATGCGACCTACTGAGCCCTTTTCATGCCTGGACACGTATTTCACACCACAGCAGATTAGTGACGGTTCCTGTGTATCAGTGAGCTTCTCCCCATCTGTGGTTTGCGGGCCAACCCGTGTGGCCAGAGGCCAGAGGGAGGTGAGAGAATCAAAGCGCTTCGAGGTGCATCTGAGTTTTCCCAACTATTTCTAGATGTGGTAGCTTGTGGTAAAGGATTGTTACAGCAAGAGAAAGCCCTGAACGCCAAGATGAGGTGGATAGAGCAAGTCAGCTGTCCGTGGGAAGAACACCCACCGAGGAGCCCTTTCGTGTTGTGTTGGCTTCTGGTCTGAGGAAGAATCCAAGGTATTTCTCCAGCTGGAGTGGTGAAATGTCAGAACTAAAGTCAGGAAGAAAAAAAAAGACTCCCAGGAAAACTGATGGCATTTGAGAAAGACGAGAAGTCATGGCGTTCAAAAGCAGGATATGTTTGTCTGTCAGGGACCCAGCAGGAGAGAGATGACACATTCAAATGAGGACAATTCGAGAAATATTTAATAAAGGGGGTATTTGCAAAGACAGAAGCAAAGTATGAGGAATTCACGAGGAAGGGTGTAGTAGCTCAGGAAGAGAAACGGTATAGCTGTTATCTGAGGCCTGGGGGGCGGGGGTTGGAAGGGGAGGGTGATTATCAGAAGCGAGAACAGGAATTTCCATTTCCCTGAGAAGAGCAGAGAGGCCTAGTGTGGAGGGGCACAGCCAGCCAGGGAAGAAGCCCGACGAGTGCCTGGAGTGCGTACCCTGACCTCTCCACTTTCCTCCCGCTGATCTCCCACCGGGGCCCCTAAAACCAAGTGGAACTCAGAGCAGGAGAGAGCCTCCTGGGACAGAGAGCAGGACGGGGAAAGTAAGAGGGTGAAGCTGAAGAAGCAAACAGATGTTATTCAGCACAGCTGGCTTCATTAGAAAGCAATGGAACCTCAGCTCCTGAAGAGCGGACTGAGATAGTGTTAACCTACAGGGTAGTGAACGATCCCCCCGGTGCGTTGGACGATCTGTTTCCAAGATCCACGTGAGAGTTCTTTTAGAACCAGGGCTGTCAAAAGTCACCCCCGGATTGGGTCACACTTTGTGGAAATCCACGCTGTGCCAGTGGACGAGACTGGGATGCTGCCTCCCCTCCATTTTAACCATTGGTTAAGGGAGGTGGCTTCTTTTAATGGTCAACATACGCAAGTTTGGTGCCAGGTAATGGCCAGGCAGCAAAATTTTTAATTCACTCCCATAAACTATCTCAAAATGTTGATCAACCGGAAGATTGAGTGAAAAACATGTAACGCCTAGGCTTCTATACAAGTCCCCGACTCTGCCCAGGGTTAAGTTCAAGTCAGCGAAAACTATACACTTGCCCCATGTCACAGAGGATACGTAAAGTCTCTCTATCCTATATATTTTTTTGTTGTATGCCATTGGCTCATGCTGACGGAAGACGTTAAGTCAGCCCAGTGAAACTCATCTCTGTGGCAAGGATGTCGTTGACAGCATGACTTCCTAATCGGGGAATACCTGTGCTCTTGTGAGCGAATCCAGTCCAGTCTCCATCCTGACTGTTAAGGAATGCGACTTCCTTTAATTAATAGCACTTATATAACTGATCACGTTTATCCTTTTGAGTTGGCTCCTTGAACGCTCACATTTCACAAATGTATCACTCGCCCCCATCGAATGAATAGAATTCTGGAACACTTATTATATTCATCCAAGTCCTAACTCCATGATGTGATCCTATCACTACTTTTCTTTTTCAGCTACGTTTTTTAAGGCTTGTTTAAAAAAAGTTTTATTTATTTATTTTGAAAGAGAGTGAGAAGGCACGGGTGGGGGAAGGGGCAGAGAGAAAGGGAGAGAATCCCAAGCAGGCTCTGCATTGACAGTGCAGAGCCTGACACAGGGCTTGAACCCATGAATCCGTGAATGAGATCGTGACCTGAGCCGAAACCAAGAGTCGGACGCTTAACCGACTGAACCACCCAGACGCCCCTCTTTTTCAGCTGCTTTTAAGTCATGTGATGGTGGTGGATTTTTTTTTTTTTTAATGTTTATTTTTGAGAGAGAGAGACAGAGACAGAGCGTGACCGGCGGAGGGGCAGAGAGAGAGGGAGACACAGAATCGGAAGCAGGCTCCAGGCTCTGAGCTGTCAGCACAGAGCTCGACGGGGGGTTCAGACTCACAAACCATGAGATCATGACCTGAGCCAAAGTCAGATGCTCAACCGACTGAGCCACCCAGGCGCCCCTAGTGGTGGATTTTTACATATCTATTAATGTCATTAAATGCATATATCCTGTTCATGCTTCTTCTGAAAAGACTTCTTTTTTTTCCCTTGCTTCTTTGCCCTTAGCACCTCTTTCAAGTCCTTGCTCTTTCTCCATCCTATTTCCTGCACATTGAAATTCTTCTTTTCACTTAAGACCTAGACCAAGATGCCATTTCCCTCCTAAAACATTCTCCAGCCTCTTCAAACAGAAGGAAACCCTTTCTCTCCTGAATCGTCCTAGGCTTTGCACCTGTTTTGTGGCCTTCCTCACGTTCTGCCTCTTGTTGTATTTATCAGAGTCTTTCTTATTCAGGCGCCTGGATGGAAGCCACTAGAGGCTGTGGTTATGGTGCATACATCTTTATTTCCCTCGTTGCTGCAAACAGCGTTGATACTCATAAAGTTGTGGCTTCGAGTCAAATATTAATTGAAGGGGGAGAGCAAAGTCATTTAGATGAGGGAATCGTAGAAACCTTAGTGGAGAATCTAGTTTCCTTCTGCCACTCAAAATCATTTAGATTTTCATAAATGACATTGGCCTGGGGTTTTCCTTCATCATCTGGCTCTTGTCTAGTTTGGGGATCAAAGTTATATGCTTTATGGCACCATAAAACAAACGAAGGAAACTTCCCTCTTTTTTCTGTTCTTTGGAATAACTTGTATAATCCAGGGGGATCATCTAATACACGAGGATTGAGCAGTATTTATAGAACCATCTGTGTCTGTTGCTTAGTTGGAGGGATAGATTTTTTTTACTGGTAATTTTATTTCTTGGTGATTACCGGTCTATTCAGGTTTTCTAATTCTTCCTGTGTCAACTTTGCTATTTAATATTTTTCTGGAAAATTGTCCATTTCCTCAGTTTTCCAAATCTTCATAATAAAGTTGTTCATGTATTATTTTTTCCATCTGCAGCTACATTCTTTTATTCCTAATATTATTTATTTGTATCTTCTCTCTTTTTTTTCTTGTTCAGTCTTTCTAGAGATGGGTTCATTTTCTTTTTTTTTAACATTTATTTATTTATTGAGAGCTTGAGAAAGAGCGTGAGCTGGAGAGGGGCAGAGAGAGAGGGAGACACAGAATCTGAACCAGTCCCCAGGCTCTGAGCTGTCAGCACAGGGCCCGATGCGAGGCTCGAACTCATGGGCGGTAAGATCATGACTTGAGCTGAAGTCGGACGTTTAACTGACTGAGCCACCCGGTGCCCCAGAGATGGGTTTGTTTTCTGATAACTAGATTTGATCTTTATTGTTTTCCTTTTGTTTTTTGTTTGTTTTCCACTTTATCAAATTCTGCTTTCATCTATTTTTTTTTCTCGATAACTGATGGTTTTCTTCCCCTCAGTATGTTTCATGGTCTTTGTATTTATCTCAGAGGTCCCCGCTTTAGCCCCTGAGCACCAGTTACTATTTGCTTCTGCCAGCATCTCCGTAATTGAGCTACAAGTTCACACAGTGCCATAATACTTACGTTCCCCTACTGTTCACGAACGATTCCAGTCCAAGACAGAAATTGAAGATTGGAATTACTTGTCAGCCCTGGATCTTTCAACTAGCATTATTGGACATGGCCTCCTTCTCCACTTATTATAACGATCTGGCTGAGTATAGTGACCTCCCCAAGCCCCAGTACTCTCTCAGTCCAGCACACAAACGCTCTACTCGACCTTACATGGCGGCCTTGCCCTGGTCGGCCCAGATGGATCCTTCAACCACACTCCCGTCTCCTATCCACCTGGCCCTACAATCCATACTCCGCTGACTGGCTTGAGCGAGACCTTTCAAATGTAAATATCTTCCTTTCACTACCCTCTTTCTTAAAACCCTCCAATGTTCTCTTATTTATTTTGGAATATAATTCTGATTCTTTACTACAAGCCTATAAGGCCCTATGTGTCCTAGTCACTGCTTACACTTCTGATCAGTAAGAGCACTCCCTCCCTCAACCCTGAGGCTTGCACACCAGACCATTTCCAATTTAGTGATTTGGTGCCAGCGGTACTCTCTGTCTAGAACTCTCTTGACATGGCTGGCTTATTCTTATCCTTCATGCCTCCCCGGAGAGCTCTTTCTTCTATAACTACTCCGCCTCCAATGGCAGAATGTGTACGGCCAAGTTATTCAACGCAGAGGTTCTCAACGAGGGGCGATTTTGCCTCCCCACCTCCCCACCTCCCCACCTCCCCACCTCCCCACCTCCCCACCTCCCCCCCTCCCCACCTCCAGGGACACGTGGCAATGTCTGGAGACATTTTGGATTGTCACACTGGGGCAGATGCTGCTGTCATCTAATGGGCGAAGGCCTCGGATGCTGCTACACACCCTACACCACACAGCAAAGGATTATCCAGCCTGAAGTGTCAGTATTCCCAGGGTTAAGAACCCCGTTCTTCCCACTGCCCTGTCTTCTGTTTACTTGTTTAGTTGATTTTGTTCTGTCTCCACGTGGGAGAATGCACTCTGCCAAGTTGTTCCAACACAGTTTGCCTTGAATGAAACTGATAACCTCTGGTGTTTGCTGCTTCCTTTTCCAGGGGACATGTAAATTTAGCTTGGGAGTATCTTAGTTTGGGCTACAACAGATTCCCACAGATTAGGTGGTTTATAAATGACAGAAGTTTCTCACCGCTTTGGAGGCTGGAAATCTGAAATCAGAGTGCCAGGAAGGTCAAGTTCCGATGAGAGTCCTCTCCTTGGTTGCAGACTGCCAGCTTCTCATTGTGTCCTCACACGGTGGTGGAGAGAGCAAGAGAGCTTTTCCGGGGTCCTTCTAGAAGGGCACTAATTCCAGGGTGCCTGGGCAGTCAGTCAGTTGAGCTTCCAACTCTTGATTTCAGCTCAGGTCATGATTCCAGGGTGTGGGATCAAGCCCAGTGTCAGGCTTTGCACGGAGCATGGAGCCTGCTTGAGATTTTCTCTCTCTCTCTCTCTCTCTCTCTCTCTCTCTCTCCCTCCCTCTGCCCTTCTCTCCTGCTGCTCTTTCTCTCTCTAAAATAAATAAATAATAACAATAAAAAAAGAAGGGCACTAATTCCACTCATTAGGGCTCCACCCTAATGACTTCATCTCCTCCTGATTATTTCCCCAAAGCCCCACCTCCACCGTCAGTCACATGCGATGCGGGAGTAGGGTTTCAACAGGTGAATTTGGGGTGGGGGGTGGGGGACATGAACATTCATTTCATAAGAAGGATATGTACCTTTTCAGATGTTGCAAAATCCATCTTTCCCCTTCTTTTGAAATTTAAGACTATAACTACCTATTTTTAGTGTCCTTATACTTCTTCTGGCAGCCGTTCCCCCAGGAGATTCTTATCCCCTTTCGCTTTTCTTAAAGTGATATTACCTACTTCTCTCGGCCTCCTGGAGAAGAGCAGGTGTGCCTGTTCAACTTGGCCTCTACCAGTTTGTCCCAAGAAGTAAAACTGTTCTACTTACTTAGTCGTCTTTTATCCCATCAGCTCAGGTAGCAGTTGACAATGTATATCTTCAAAGACCTTTTTTATTCTTTTTTTTTAACCTTAATTTATTAAACGATGATTTGAATGTCTTAGGCTCTCAAAGCTTAAATCTCCCCTGGAGAATTTGACTGCTATCACACCCTATTTGTCTATATAATGATCAGGATGCTACTTCTTGCATTTAAGAAGTAATTCTTTTTTTTTTTTTTAAATAATTGTAACTGCTTCAGTGCAATGGATAAAATAATACATTTCCTCAAGCGTCCGGGTGATTCTGAGTTAGGGCTCTTTTGCCCTGGTGCTGTCTGAGAGAACATCCTGCAAGACAAAAAAACCATCATTGGTGAAAACAGTGTCCCACACTTCCCCCTTTAGTGAAGTGCCCCTTAAATATTTTAAAGATTTCTATGGTTGGCTTCGGGACTTAATCAACTTACATATCAGCTGCTGACTTTTTTTTTTAAGTGTTGATTTATTTATTTGGAGAGGGAGGGAGGGGCAGAGAGAGAAAGAGAGAGAGAGAGAGAGAGAAAGAGAATCCCAAGCAGACTCTGCACTGTCAGCTCAGAGCCCGACTCGAGACTCGGTCTCACAAATCCTAAGATCCTGACCTGAACCCTGAGATCATGACCTGAGCCGAAATCAAGAATCAGATGCTCATTCGGCTGCGCCGGCCAGGCATTCCCCAGCTGCTGACTTTTAAAACGGATCATAGGGTAGATTTTTTTAGGATAATTACCGTGTCTGTTCTGCAACATTTAGCTCTTTCTGCAGCGGTCAGCAGTTGCCTTTTCCACCCGAGAGGGGAACTCCTAACGAGCTAGCACCTCACAAAGACAAGACCCCCCGTGTTTAGCCTTCAACCTGGACACCCAAGGTACAACCTGCCCGAAAGCCCCCCATTCTTCCCTGACAGCGTCTGGCTCGTCTTGGCTTTGGGAAACGCACTGACGCTTTTGGGGAGCCTCTGCCAGTCAGTGACCCTGCAAAGTCACACCTTCCTCATGCCCACCCCCACCCTTAGTCTCCTCCAGAAATTATTTCATCACTGCTCATAATTCTGAAGAATTTGGCAGGCTTTTCACTTAAAGAAAGATACAGACAAATTTCCTTCTTCCTCTTTTCCTTTCCCCACTGCCCTCCCACCGCCCCCAACAGCCATGGTGAGGAAATGAAATGCCCTTCATTTTAAGAATAGGAACTAACATTACTTAAGTACTTATCATAGCCAGGTCCTCTGCTGGGTAATTCACTTTCTTATTTTATTAGTAGTGGATCAATTAGAATAGTACCTAACACTGCCCTATCCCCCTATGGTAGTCCCTTCCCCCCCACCAAACAAACTAAAAGGTCATGTAACACGGAACTTCTAGCAATCCAGTTCTGGGGATGGTACCCACAGTTACTTTCTTGCATTGACAGTTTGCCTGATGGGGATCAGAAGTCTTTGGTTTGTCTGACAATATACTTTTTGTTCTTTGAAGAGCAAACAAAACAAATCACGCCTTTCTGTCATGTAAACGTTTCGTTCCTATTTCATTTACCTTAAGCATGTCAAATATTTCTGTTAGCCTTTTTAGAATTAATAATTGCATTTATAGCTAACATTTACCGTGCGTTGATTTTCACCTAAACTCTTTAAAATTTCTACCTAGATTGGCTCAGTTGGTTAAGCATCAGACTCCGGCTCAAGTCATGATCTTGCGGTTTGTGGGTTCAAGACCCACATCGGGCTCTGTGCTGACAGCTCGGAGCCTGGAGCCTGCTTCGGATTCTGTGTCTCCCTCTCTCTCTCTGCCCCTCTTCCGCTCACCTGTCTCTCAAAAATAAATAAGTGTTAAAACAAACAAACAAACAAGATTTCTACCTAGATTCTCTTTCTTTAAAGTGCCATTTTTATCGGGGCACCTGGCAGGCTCAGTAGGCAGAGTGTGTGAATCTTGATCTCAGTGTTGTGAGTGTGAGCCCCATGTTGGGCACGGAGCCTACTTAAAATTAAAATTAAAAATAATAATAATAATAAAGTGCCATTATTATTATTATCCACCTGCACATCAGTGGTCAGAGGCACCAGGAAGTTTAGCCACTGGTCCAAACTTGCTAATTAGTAGAAATTAGAATCAGACTTGGGCCTCTGACTTCAGGGTCTACCTGCTTTATGCCCACCCACCTGTCTTCCAGCAGCCAAAGCTGTGTGGTTCTTGGGCAAACATCCTAACCTTCTCTGGAACCGCCAGTGGGACTTTATGCACCCCATCATGCTTCCAAAGTCCATTTTATTACGGCCTTAGCCACTGTCCACGAAAATAATCACGCTGCCGTCTCACCGGGTATGCTGTGAAGCTATAGGACATTTTTTTTTTTTTTTAAGATGTTTCAGGGAACTAGATTCCTTCTAACCTGTGCTTTGAGCCCATTCACATCCAATCTCACTCAGGAACAGGGGGTGCAGCAGTTTTCCCCAGCAGACACCAAAATCAAGGCGGCGTTTCTGACTCCACCACCTGGATGAGAGAGTAGTTTGTGCTCTCAGAGGAAACTCTGCACAGCTCAGCTCCACCCCCAGCCCCAGCGTCAGTGGTGGCCGGTTCCCTGGGGGGGGGGGGGGGGGGGAAAGGGGGGGGATCTGGGAGGCAGGTGATCATCCTTATTTAGATGTGCCAGTGATCATGTGACCAGAAAATGGAGGCGAATCCGTATTTCCACTTAACTGTTCCAGAAGGGAGATGCTGAGGAGCTGTAAGGCAGCATCCTCGCCCTCCCGGGAGCCAGCCTCCTCTTTTCCTTCAGAAGGTAGGTGGGTCCCGGGGCGGCTCTGGGACGATCGCGTGTCTGAACGACAGATTGCGATGGAGAGTGTTCTCGCGGACGGGTCTGTTGTTGCTGGGAAGTTGGAGGGGGAGCAGGGAGGGGGATGGGAGGATGTGGGGGCTCCGCCCAGCCCCCTCGCCGGTGACAGCTGGCTCACGGCGGCTGCGTTTCATTCTGTATCAACTCGGACCGGAAAGGCTTGTGGTCTTTGACGCTATCCCCTGCCCCTCCCTTGGCAGTCAGGTAATCAGGGAACACAGACCGCACAGCTATAGACATTGTTTCTTCCTTTATGTCTAGGATGAAAATGGAGATAGAAAATCAGAGGAAGTGACAATTTGGGAACTGCTTAGGATATTAATTACAGTGGCTATTTGACAAGCGGATCGGCCCTGGCACAGTGGCATTTTTATTTTTCATATCCTTGCTAATAGTTACTGAAGCTGGTAACACACTTCTTTTTTCAAACGAACCTTGTAATCCTTAAATCTTACCTAAGTTCTAAGCTGCGGATATAGGTCATCCTCAAAAATGAGCTTGTGTCGTTCTCTACCGCCTTTTCAGAATCGGGAGATACAGTACCCTACGTACAGCATATCAATATTTCACTGAGATACTAAGTCATATGAGAAACTAAAACAAAATGACCACCTGGTCAATTTCAAGCAAGAAATACACAGGCTATTAAATTCCTCTGTGGAAACCAAAAAACAAAACTAGACCCCCACCTGGAAGTGATTTAAAAGTGATTGTTCCTGAGATCCGAGTACTGGTCTTGGTGGCTTAAGGGAGGGAGACCTCATCTATGTAAACCGCCCCCTTCTTTCATATAGGAACTCTTGATGTGGTGTCAGTCTTAATGCAAACTGCCTTGTGAGAGGAGCACAGCTCCCAGGCTTACCTACAACTGGATGGCTGCCCCCAGGCCGCTCCCACAGAGAAAACGGGAGTTCTCACCCTGTGAGACCATTCCAAAATGTGCGATTTGATGAAAGTTTTCTTAAAATCATAACTGATCGTGGTTGCAGAATGTAAAATCTGGAATCATTAGATTAAAATTCCTGGTGATTAAAAAAAAAATGACCCATGACATTTCTCTTAATTGCTGAGAGACTTCTGAGCTTTATTGATTAATTACACATATTCAGGGTAGTAAAAGCTTGGTATTTTAAAATGGCTTGGACCTTGCTTTGCAATTCAGAGACAAATAAAACATTCAGCAGCACCCAGACATCCCCGAGACGGTGCTTTGTAATGCAAAGTTCCCCTTTATGTCCTGAATAAAGTAAAGCTTCAAAGATGCTTAAGGATAATAAGCCAGAGTCTTCTTTCTATTAACAAGAAGGCAAAGTAACGTTTTTCCATGATTAGGGTTCTCTTTGGTATATCCCAGTGACTTTCCATTCACATTCCATTTGGTTTTTCAGACTTGAATGGCTTTAGTTCTGGGGAAAGATTTCTCTCTTATTAAAGGATCATAATACTTCCTTGACCTTTAGACTTCATACTTTCTTGCTAGCCGGAAGACAAGGGTGTGGGGTCTGCCCATAGGTTCACGTGGTCAATATAGGTTATGATGGGAAAGCTCGAGTTCACCTACAGCAAGTAAAAGCTTATTTTTGTTTTTTTTGCTTTTTGTCTTTTTACCTAGTCTGGAATTGCTTGCCCTTTGTTTGACGCGCCAAGATCTTGTAGACAGAGGCTTGACGTGAACCATCTTCCCGCTAGAGTGCTTGAATTGGGGATAAGTTCCCAAGTATTTATCAATTGCAGTTAATAGTATAGCTGGGGAAAATGGGCAAGGGGAAGAAGGGGCAGAGGGAAAGGCAAAGAAGGACAGATTCTGTCCCTGGTGTCCTGTCTGCATCGGAGTTGACAAAGAACATCTGGATGCAGGTCCTTCTGCATTAATAATGGCAGGAATCTTGGGGGTCCTGGGGGATAGATGTGCAAGCGAGGTGCAGGAAGGAGGAGAGGAGTGGATGCCCCCTATCTGAGGACCATTATCATTTGAGGGCTCTGGCAAGTCATTTGCCTACTATTTTGATAGTTTCCTGTATTGTTCTCTGTATTGTTCTTACATCCTGAGTTTCTACTGCTAGGGTAATAGAAGCTGAAATAAATCTTAGAATTCATTTGCACTCACTTCTTCAGTTTACAGGCAGGAAAAAAAAAAAAAAAAAAAGAGCCTTGGTTACAGTGAGGGATTGGCTCAAGGTCACAGTCAGTGGCTGAGCTGGGATCAGGACCAAGTGGCCACAAGCTCTTGATCTCGTGCTATTTCCTTTCACCCGGCAGCCTTATGAGAAGCCTCTAGCGAAATCTCGTCCATGCATTTAAAGTTCTCAGGGCTTAAAAAAAAAAAAAAAAAAAATTACCAGGCTTCTATTTTAAGGACGAGGTGGCATTTCCTAAGGGTTCCTTCGCAACCCTTAAAAATTGGGGGGAAATGTAAAAACAAAACAAAACGAAAACGGGGGGAGGTGGAAAATGTAACTGAATACCCCTCTCAGAGCTTGTGCGTCTATTATGAACAAGATGCTGTCCTTAAGGGTGGCACGCGATGCACACATAGTCAAGAAGCAGTCTCTCCCCTCGCTCTAGTGGGGAGGAGGGGGTGAAACAAATGGCTTGCAAAGGGCAGAGTGAAGTCAGTTCCGTAAGAAGTGTAACTGTGGAGCCCTTAAAGCTGGAAGAGCCTCTCTCCTCCTTTGTTGTAAAGGAGCAGGTACGGGACACAGCAAGTACGCAGATAAAGCGGATTCAATAGTTGGGAGAAGGAGCGCTTCCGCAGAAGGGAAGACAAATCGAACTCTAGCGGCAGGACAGCCATCAGCAAGACTTGGGAACCTGGGAGCCCTTTTTGTCTGCAAGGTGGAACCTTTGTGGACCCTCGGTGGGCGGAGGGGGGGGATCCGTCTAAATGGTGGAGAACCCCCGAGGGTGAAACAAAGCGATCTGTGTCCCAGGTATTGGCAGTGGGAAGCCAGTGTTTCCTGAGCCCGCTGTGGTGATTGGTATTGGCGCGGCACTGGTGTGGCACTGGTGTAGGAGAGACGGGAAGCAAGGGTGTGAGGGAGGGGGTTGTCCACCTGAGACACAGGAGAGGCTAGAACAGTGGCAAGCGCGGGAAGAAGGGAGGGGATCCCAGAAGGGCCCATGCGGCAGAGAGGTAGAGGGCTTGAAAACTGAGGGAGGTGGGAGTCTACTGGGGAGATGCCTGGAGAAGGGCAGGCACATCCTGTGACGGGTGATCATTTCATTCCCCGTGACCGAGGGTCTGCAGCGTCGCTGCACTTGACAGAAGTTCACAGAAGCAAGGTGAAGAAAAACCATGAGCGTCTCCATCTGAGGGAGACAGAGCCAGCTTTGGTGGAGGCTCTCGTGGAGAGCTGGAGCCACGTCTGATGAGTCAGCATGAGGTCATGGTCCCATGCTGGCCAATGGTTTCTATGACTACACTTAGCCACCGTTACCAAGAGCACAGGCTGCAAGCCTCTGTGTCTACTGAGGTGTACCTGCTGGGGTGGGATGGGAAGAGGATGGTGACATTTTCCTCTAGTTTTCCTCCCTGCTGGACTGTGGCCAACTCTAATCTCACAAGGAGAGGAAAGAGAACCCCCCCTCCCCCCGCCCCCGTTTGAAGGCAGGAGATCAGGCCAAACGGTGTCCCGGACAGGCTCCAAGAAGATTCTGACCCACAGAAAGGAAGAACAGAATAAATCCTAATTATGGGTTGAGGGTTGAGGATAAAGGGGAGAGAAAGGGAACAGGAGAGCTCATATGTAATCTAGCCCCCTCCCAACCCCACCCGTTCACCAGGTGCAGCCCGAACACAATCTCTTGTCTGGGGACGTCTAGGTTCATCGATTCTATGCCCTCAGTTGGAGGAACTACTCCTGCCTCTGAAATTCCATCATTACCTCGCATGCCATTTCACTCCACTTGTGCTGTTTTATGTGAACCCGTATGTGTGTTTCCTTCTTTATCCTCTTAGATTCTCAATTCTGGAAAGGCAAAATGTGTGTCTGAACCGTTCTTTTTGTAATATGCCCTCCCCCAGGCTAGTTTCATGCTTTCCGTATGGTTCTGGGACTGAAATGTTTGTTGAACTCCTACTTTAAAGAGTAACCTGGTAAACGAACTGAGTACCGTAGAAGCTATATCCGTCAAAGCTCACGGGAAGCTGGTTTGGAAACCTCAGGTGGATAATTGGAATGTTTAGGTACAGTTCTGCCTGTGGACAGAGATCTTTCAACATCTCTTTTAGTCCAAAAATTCACAAAGGAACACAGGCTTTCTATACCAGGATTTAGTGCTGTCTGAACCCAACACGGAAGCTCCATTTCGAAAGCCACCAATGCCCGTGAAGCAAGAGAACCTTTTATTCAAAGAGGAATAAAAATGTTTCTTAGCAAATTCATTTTTCTACAGCCAACTCCCAGAAATACCCAGGCAAAGTTGATGAAACTGGAAGTTCCAGAAATAGCTCTTCCTAAAATAAAAGAGGAGTGAAACCAACCTAATGTGATCTCAAGAGAGAAGCTGTGCAAGAGGGAGGTTAGGAGGGCAGGTAAGATGGAGATGATGGGAGAGCTGAAGATTTTTGATCCAGGGGAAGGCTAGTATTGATAACTGAAAGAAAGCTTGGGATGGAGCAAAACCCCATAGGAAAGTTTTCTTTGTGCCTTAGACTAAATTCAGGGATGATCAAAGATCATGCCCTTGATATAAGGCCTGAGACTGGGTTTGACATAAATGGCCGTCACCAAATTTTCCACGTACTTACCAGTTTATAAGCTCAAGGCTTGTTTCTAACTAGCTTGATGGGGAAGGTGACTGGTCTCAGGCTATTACTTTTATTTCCCAGTCCTAACTGCTATTCGCTGGCATGGTAACTAGGAAATGCGAGTGATATACCAGACAGAGTTTTGGAATCTGCTGTAACGCTATAATTCCGTGAAGAATTATTCAAAAGCAGAAGCACCTTTTCTCCCTGCATATCCGTCTACCTGTCACGATGAAGACATGGCAATGTAAAAGAGGTAGCTGAATGAACCCGAGCTCTCTGGAAAGCTGGCATAGCTGTACGATACCCAAATACGCCTCTCGGGAGAGTATGAAATTAATCAAGTCCCGTAAATTAGCTTCATGGGATGTAATTATACTATGCAGTGGGACGTGTGTAAGTGAAGGTGATGGATTCCTTGTCTCAGTCTCAAGGGGCCTGACTTGGGCTTCCTCTTTGCCCCTCCTAGAAACAGTAGAAGGCCTTTCTTGGAGCTAGGCGTACTAGTGGAAAAGAGCAGACAATATACTCGTTTGCTTGAGCTGCCGTAACAAAGCATCATCAACTGGCTGGCTTAAACAACAAAAATTAATTTTTTCCCGATTCTAGAGTCTGGAAGTCCAAGATCAGGGTATCGGTGGGGTTGGTTTCTTCTGAGGCCCTTGTCCTTGGCTTGGAGATGGCTGCTTTCTCCTTGTGTCTTCACATGGTCTTCCTTCCACGTGTGTGTCCTACTCTCCTCTCTTCTTGTAAGGACACCAGTCGTATGGGCTCAGGGCCCACCCAAATGACTCCATTTGAACTTCATTACCTCTTTAAAGTATCTATTTCCAAATATACTCCATTCTGAGGTACTGGGGATTAGAATTTCCTAACATGAATTTTAGAGGACAAAATCCAGCCCGTAACAGTTACCTTAGAAATGTGATAGTGGATGTGCTGAAAATTCCTGTTGATTCCGTGATTGGCGACTGGCCCCCATGCGTCATTTGCCGTACTCCTGTGCTGAGTCTAAAGGTCACGTCAGGGGTTTCATGACCATCTTGGTGACTCACAGTGACTATGGGAGGCCTAGTTTAGCCCCGAATAATCGTACTATATTATTACTTGCGTGTTTAACTTATATTTATGGCAATACATTTATTTATATTGATATTTAATTATCATGACAATTAAATACTGTAAGAGTAATACTAAATATTATAACATAACACAAGTCATAGTAAATAATATAACTTTTGCCAAACATTTTACTCATTATCTCTTTGAAATCTTACATTATCTCCCCTAACAAACCCAATTTGTGGATGACGAAATGGGGTTGATACCTTTGGCCCCACTATGATAGGTTGCCTCCCTAGTTTTGGTCATTCTGGGTTTTTTTTAAATTTTATTTCTTTATTTTAAGAGAGAGAGAGAGAGAACTAGCGGAGGAGGAGCAGAGAGAGAGAATCCCAGGCAGGCTCCATACTCAGCGCTCAGTGCAGAGCCTGACATGGGGCTCGAAGTCACAGACCATGAGGTCATGATCTGAGCTGAAATCAAGAGTCAGAGGCTTAACCGACTAAGCCACGCAGGCGCCCTTGAGCATTGGTTTTTCTTAAACTGGTCTGAAAGTCTACAGAGAAATTCCTTGCAGGAGAATGAGGTTGAGGGTGGAGGCATGAAGGAAGTTCTTTCCAGCTTTGAATTGAGGACATAAGGGAGTTCAGAATCTTCGGACACCTTAGATGTGATCTGGAATTTTCCCATTGCCAAGAGGCCAGCTAACCCGGATCTGTTACGCCCTAACCCTTGGCAAGATAGAGGAAAGAGGAAAAGAGAAGTGGAGGCAGGGATGGGGATTAGGGATTCTGGAGCTGCCCTGGAGTGAGTATGTAGCCAGCTCCTTCTCCAGTTTGATATAGTCCCACGTATCTAGTTTTGCTTTTATTGCCTGTGCTTTTGGTATCATATCCCAGAAATTGTTGCCAAATCCACTGTCATGAAACTTCCCCCCCTATGTTTTCTTCTGGGAGTTTTACGGTTTTAGGTCTTACACTTAGGTCCTTAATCCCTTTTGAGTTAATTTTTGTATATGGTATATGGTAGGGGTCCACCTTAATTCTTTTGCTTGTGGATATCTAGTTTTCTCCGCACCATTTGTTGAAGAGACTGCCCTTTCCCTATTGTGTGGTCTTGTTATTCCTATCAAAAACCATTTGACCAGGGACGCCTGGGTGGCTCAGTCGGTTAAGCGTCCAACTTCGGCTCAGGTCATGATCTCGTGGTTCGTGAGCTTGAGCCCTGCGTCGGGCTCTGTGCTGACAGCTCAGAGCCTGGAGCCTGTTTCAGATTCTGTGTCTCCCTCTCTCTCTCTGACCCTCCCCCATTCATGCTCTGTCTCTCTCTGTCTTGAAAGTAAATAAACGTTAAAAAAAAAAATTAAAAAAAAGAAAACAACATTTGACCACAGGTGCCTGGCTGGCTCAATCATTAGGGCAACCCTGATCTCAGGGTTGTGAGTTTGAGCCCCACGTTGGGTGTAGAGATTACGTAAAAGTAAAAATTTTAAAAATTATTTGACTGTATAGGCATGGGTTTATTTCTAGATTCTCTGATCTGTTCCATTGGTTTATATTTCTGTCCTTATGTTGGCATTGTACTGTTCTGATCACTATAGCTTTGTAATAACTTTTGAAATCAGAGAGTGTGAGACCTCCAACTTCAGTCTTCTACTTCAAGATTGTTTTGGCTATTTGAGGTCCCTTGAGATTCCATATGAATTTTAGGATAGATTTCTCTATTTATTCAAAAAAAAAAATCTTGGAATCCAAGGCACCTGCTTTTGAAAACCACTTTTCTATTATAACTTTTAGCAAAATTACCGAAGTAATAACAGCAATATCTAACCTTCTGTAGCATAAACTATGACATGTGAACATGTCAAGCAGTGTTCTCTATCCTTACCTAAATCAACTCATTTAATCCTGGCAACTCCCTATGTAAGTAGTGTTACCTACCCTGTTTACAGACGAGGAAACTGAGGCACATAGGAATTCTGTAACTTCCCTAAGGTCACACTTTTTTTTTTTAACATTTTTGAGAGAGAGAGAGACAGAGTGCAAGTGGGGGAGGGGCAGAGAGAGAGAGAGAGGAGACACAATCCAAAGCGGGCTCCAGGCTCCAAGCTGTCCACACAGAGCCCGACGTGGGGCTCGAACCCATGAACCATGAGATCATGACCTGTGCTGAAGTTGGATGCTTAACCGACTGAGCCACCCAGGCACCCCTAAGGTCACACTTTTTTTATATTAAAGTATAATTAACATACATCGTTTGTTAGTTTCAGATGAACTATGTAATGACTTGACAATTCCATACATGACTCAGTGATCATCACAAACCCCCTTTATCTATCTCACCCTTCCCCCCAGCCACCTCCCCTGTGGCAACCGCACTGGTTTGTTCTCTGTATTTAAGAGTCTGGTTTTTTGTTTGTCTCTTTTTCTTTGTTTTTTGTTTTGTTTCTCAGATTTCACATGAATGAAATCAAAGGTATATGTCTTTCTCTCATCGGCTTGTTTCACTTAGCGTTATACTCCCTACCTCCACCTGTGTTGTCACAACTGGCAGGGTGTCATTTTTTTGATGGCTGAGTAATATTTCACACATATATATGAAGGTCCCACTTTTCAAAAGGTCGGAGCCAGGATCCAAACACAGGCTGTCTGACTCAGCTGCTATGGTGGGAGAAGAATCACTACGACAGAGCAGTTCAGGCTGCATTTGCTGGGCTCTGGGTAGATACAGTCCAAGATGTGTGGAGAGGCTCACATATCGCGCTGGGCTAAGTTTCAGAGCCGTGCTTGGAAAATTTTGTTCGGCATTAACATGTTGAGAGAGAGAGAGAGAGAGAGAGAGAGAATTTAAAAAACAGAAAAAAGGAAAGAAAGTTTCCTTGGTTTACCTTTGTGAGGTACACAAAAATCAGATTTATTTTCTCTGGGACATCTCAGAGTCTATGACAGGTTCACATGTGTCGTACAATTTCAAAAGGAGGGTATGATACATGGTGTTTCCCAATCTTAACCTGGCACAAAGCCCTTTTGTATAGATCTGTGGAACCTCTTCTTTGGCACAGGCTTTGGGATATGGTGGCTTAAAAAAATGACAGGAAGCTTCCCTTCTGTCTCTTTCGCCACTGGGACAGTTTGGAACACTCAGGTACAATTCCTTCCTGTGTGTCCATTTCTTTTCCTTTTTTTTTTTTTAAACGTTCATTTATTTTTGAGAGAGAGAGAGAGAGAGAGGCAGGGCACGAGCAGGGGAGGGGCAGAGAGAGAGGGAGACGTAGAATCAGAAGTAGGCTCCAGGCTCTGAACTGTCAGCACAGAGCCTAATGCGGGTCTCCAGCTCACAAACCCTGAGATCATGACCTGAGCGGAAGTCAGACGCCCAACCGACTGAATCACCCAGGCGCCCCATCTGTGTGTCCATTTCTGCGTGTGTCCCTGTCGGTCTCAGGCCTGAACTCATGGGGAGCTGACTGCAGGAATGGATTCCAGAAATCTGCCTGTATCTTGCCATAGCCTGCTGCCTGGGGTCACTGGGGTCGGAGGGGTGACTCTATTTTAATTCGCAGCCAGTCACTGGGCGGGAATGAAAAAATGAAGGAGACTTATGCTAGAGGAAAGCAAGGAAAAACTGAGCCATCGGGAAGGAAACCCAGAAAATAAAAATGGGATGGTGTTACCAAAGGTACAGGATACTGGAACATCCATCAGGTATTTTATTCAACAAATACTCGCTGGGGGCAGGCTGTGAGTGGTGCCCTCAGCACCCCTGGGATTTTATGGGGAACACAGTACCAGCTGGCTCTTTAGAAGCTGACAGTCAGCCCATCCAGAAGGAAATATTTCTCTTCTCCGCTTCAGTTTCTTCATTTGAGAACCAGAAACAAATAACAATGACTTAAAGGGACGCTACCCAAAGACGATGTTGATTTCAAAAGTACGAAAACTTTCAGAGGCGGAAAAATGCTACGCGAATCAAGTTTTTTCTTTTTCTTTAAGGAAAAGAAAATACACGAAGTTGTGGAATTTTCAGAACCAAAAATAGGGGGAGATTTTTTTTAAAAATTTTTTTTTTTTTAACGTTTATTTATTTTTGAGACAGAGAGAGCCAGAGCATGAACAGGGGAGGGGCAGAGAGAGAGGGAGACACAGAATCTGAAACAGGCTCCAGGCTCTGAGCTGTCAGCACAGAGCCCGACGCGGGGCTCGAACTCACGGACCGTGAGATCATGACCTGAGCCGAAGTCGGACGCTTAACCCACCAAGCCACCCAGGCGCCCCTTTTTTTTGTTTTTTAAAGACACAAGATGCAAGACTAAAACACAAAAAGCCACACACCTACGGAAATAAACATAGAAACAGTCAAAGGAGCCCAAGGCCAAGACTAGACCACGGGAGCAGGGAAACTATCAAAAGGCAGAGTTCAGATACTGACTGTAAAAGACGGGTAGAATCAGATAAACTGAAGAGAAAACACTGCAAAAGATGAATCAGCAGTTGCCGCGAGAAGCAGGCAGTGGCTGGGCGTCTTTTATTTTGATGTCCCTACCGCTTGCACGGCCCAGACCTTCAGAGATACTTGTGAGGAGGAACGGATATGATAGACGTGTGGCCAGAGGGGGCCGCCTGTCATAGTGGGCTGATCGGAGGCTGGGCTTCTCCGCCTTTCTTCGGTGATGCTGACATTCCATGTTTCTGTGTATGCCTACGGCTTCCTACACTTTATTTTGGGAGACGTTGAGATCCCTGGTACTATGTCTGGGGGATGTGACAGCGTCGTATTGCTACTGATAAACAGCTGAAAGTACTACTTAGTGAGCACTTAATTTTTCTAGCGTTAACTTGACTTTGCCCAAGAGAAGATTTCCAGAAACTCTTATAGAATCTAATTATTCTTACGTTACCTCTTTGTTTTAGAATGCCACACATGCTGATGTTTTAAAAATGGAAACAACACAGAAAAGTAAATGAATAAAAAGCAAAAGGCCCCTTTTTCCCATACCTAACTCCATATGGATAACTGCTATTAATAGCTTATGTCTATTCCTTCTAGAATTTGGCTGTGCCTAAACATATGTATCAGTGTGCATAACTATACAAATATTATTCTAAACGTGCCATGTTGAGATTTCATTTCTTTATTAAATATATCTGAGATGCCATTTCGTGTCAATGCATTTACATTTTTTTTTTTTTTTGCATTGATATATCCTAATGAATTTCGTGCCCTGTTCAATCACTCTTCTATTAATGGGCATCTAAGCTATCCCTTACATTTTTGTAAAAAAAAAATAAATCACTTAAGTAGAAAATTTCCTTTAGTCAGTGAACGGACAAGTTGGGTCCAAGGCTAAGGGCACAGTGGTGCAAAGTAGCCCATATGACAGTGAAAGAGACGGCAAGACGCTCTCGACAGTTGGGTTGGATGCTTCTCCCAAGGCCTCCTGAAAGATGAGCCACTTGTTGCCAAACTCAACCATCACCCTAGCCTATGTGAGCAGAAGATTAGGGGAAAGGAGAGTGAAGGAATTTTCAAGAGTCTTTGCTGGTTAGGAATAGTGGGGTGAGTCTTTTTCTGCCCCTCCAAAGCCAAGTGAGGGTTGCTCCAAGGGGGTCATGGGTAAAGATTCAGAATACCTTCCATGGTGTTCATCCCACGCCCAGCTGGCGGTCTACGTAGGCAGTGGACTTGTGTGTGTGTGTCCTGAGGAAAGTGGCAGGGGCTGGCCTGAGCTACCACAGTGTGACGGGGTAGGGCGGTACAGGATTCCTGTGCATACAGTGACCCCACAGATCATAGTGGACTTGAGTCATTTTTAGAGCACCCCACCTGTTATGCGCCGAATTGTGTCTCCACCCACTCCCCCTACACACAAATTCATATATTAAAGCCTAATCCCTAGCATCTCCCATTTGGAGATGGTGGTCTTTAAAGAGATATTTAAGTTGAAATGAGGTCATTAAAAATGGGACCCTAGTCTGATATGATCGATGCTTTTTTTTTTTTTTTTTTAAACGTTTATTTATTTTTGAGACAGAGAGAGACAGAGCATGAACAGGGGAGGGGCAGAGAGAGAGGGAGACACAGAATCCGAAACAGGCTCCAGGCTCTGAGCGGTCAGCACAGAGCCTGACTCGGGGCTCGAACTCACGGACCGTGAGATCATGACCTGAGCGGAAGTCGGACGCTCAACCGACCGAGCCACCCAGGCGCCCCTGATCGATGCTTTTATAAGAAGTGGAGATTAGGATACAGACACACATTAAGGTGAAGAATACGAGAGGACACAGGGAGAAAGTGGCCATCTCCAAGCAAAGGAGAGAGACCTCAGAAGGAACTAACCCTGCCGACACCTTGCTCTTGGACTTCTAGTTTCCAGAATTGTGAGAAATCTGTTGTTTAAGGCACCCAGGCCGTAGTCTTTGTTAGGGCAGCCTTCCCGGCAGACTAATATGCCACCCAAGGTGAGAAGGCCCCAACCAGAGGCCGTGTCAGGAGCTGAGGACGGAGTGAAGCCGTGGTCAAGCCAGGTCTCCGGTACCAGAGGAGAGGGCACTGGGGAGTCCCCATGGGACCTCAAAGAGCTCAAGCAAGGGAGCAGAGGCCGGGGGCTAGAGAGAACTGAGCCGCTTCCCAGAAACTGGGCTGGGGAGAGGCGTGGGAGTGGAAATACACCCCAGCGTCTCCCAGCCCCCACTGCACCCTCCCACCTACCCAGCCCCTTCCCTGGGTCTAAGCTGTCTAAGTAGAAGGAGGGAGGGAAGAGCCCTTCCTATCCTGAGCTCCCTGAGGCCCAGCTTTGGGCGGTACCACTAGGAGAGTGAAGGGAAGGAGACTGGATTTTGAGATGAGAAATTAGCAGTTCTAAGCTGAATTGGATTTTAACAACTGAAAGTGACAAGCTAAAAGGAAGCGGGAACGTCCAGCTGTTTTGTATTTGTATCACCATCAAATTCATACCCCTCCAAAAAACCCCGGGTTCTTTTATTACGGTAAACATCTTTTTACATATATCATACATTCTTATAATTGGAATGGCTGGTCAGAAGCCACCTGCAGTTACCATTTTGATGCATAAAGCTCCAAACTGTACCTCCAGTTAAACTCTTTATACTCACGCAACCCTAGCTGGGGGTGCTGCTTGCAGAAAACATTAAAGCTTCACAATTTTTAGAAGCATACGTACCCGACTTTGAGAACGGAAATTTTATCCAGGTTGTTTTCACGCCAACTATAGCCTCCAAGGTCAAGTCCAGTCTGCTTGCTACCCAATCTTGTACCTAAAGGTTTAGTGGAGCACAGCCGCACCCCTTCGTTTACATTTTCTTTATGGCTGCTTTTGTGCTACCGCAGTGTTGCCTAGTCTCCCCAGCGACTGTGTGGCCTTCAGAACCTAACATGTCTCAAAGCCTCTACCACACCCTGCGGGTCAGCAAATATAATTGCTTGAGCATCTTTGCATTGGAAGAGTATCTATGGAGGCTCCTGTTCATATTTCTGGCGTCTGAGTGTGTCCCCTCTTTTTTTTTTTAATTTTTTTTTTTTTGTTTTGAGACAGAGAGAGAGAGAGCATGAGCAGGGGAGGGGCAGAGAGAGAGAGGGAGGCACAGAATCCGGAAGCAGGCTCCAGGCTCCGAACTGTCAGCACAGAGCCCGACGCGGGGCTCGAACTCACGGACTGTGAGACCATGACCTGAGCCGAAGTCGGACGCTCAACCGACTGAGCCACCCAGGCGCCCCTGAGTGTGTACCCCCTTGAACGTCTGAGGGAAGGGAAGTAAAATTAAGTCAGGGAAGCCATTGCGTTGTGCTGTGGGGGAGAAGAACCCTCGTGAGCGTATCTCCTCAGGCAAGGGGAGGGCAGAGAGGTCTCCACAAAGGATAAATTCCAGGTAGTGTTGAGCTGGTGAGATGGGGGGGTGGGCAGGATTGTAGGAGCCTGGGCCAAATGCCGTCACTTGGTCATCTGCAGAAGGCGTCGTCTCCAGCAACTGAAGACCGGCTTCAATTCTAAAGACCAACAGTTGTCCGTATCTCCTCCCCACCCTTGGTGAGAACCTCTCCCTTGCTTAGCCACGCCCACACTCACATGCTCCTAATATCAGGAAGGAGCTTTTAAGGTTTTTTTTTTTTTTAATTTATTTTTTTTTATTTTAGAGAGAGAAAGGGAGCATGTGAGTGAGGAGAGGGACAGAGGGGGAGAGGGAGGGAGAGAAAGAGAGAGACAGAGAGAGAGAGAGGCAGGGAGAGAGAGGGAGAAAGAGGAAGAAAATCCCAAGCAGGCTCCTTGCTCAGCAGAACCTAATGGAGGGCTCGATCCCACAACCCTGGGATCATGACCTGAGCCAAATCAAGAGTTGGATGCTCAATCCAGGAGCTTTTATTGTTGAGGTAGAGGGCTCAGTAAACGCTACCAGGTGATTTTTACCTAATTATGTTTAGAGCAATTGCTTCTTTATAATATCATTTCTGTAAGGCTCAACTAACTTTTCTAAATTATGTTTTAAAGAAACCTAACTTGTTAACAAAAGTAATTTGTCGGTAGAGAATTTTGATGACCAAGTTCTGATACGTCGTGAGATATTGGGAGGAACATTTCACCAGAAAAGCAGGGAGCCTTCACATCTAAAGGCGCTTATTCAATAGTTATTTCTCCTTCTCCCCTACGTGCTAGGCTCTGTGCTAAGCACCACATGAAGTCTTTTGCCTATGTGGAGGGAGGGATAGGAGTGGGGAGGCATGGCGGGCTGGGGGAGTAGACAAGTTATGAACAGGTGATTGTAAAAAGTATGAAAACTATCCAATGTGAAATGAGCACAGGAAACTATGGCCCCTGACCCATCTTTGTGCATTGGGGGTGAGATCAGTACCTGAGATGTCCAAGGGGAGTAACAAGATGAGCAAGATTAGCAGGACCAAGTAGGGAGTGGGCAATAAGAAAGGAGGCTCTGATTTGGCATGGGGCGGGGGGACAGACCAGGAAAGCCTCGAGACCTTTCCCTTCAGGCAGTGGGGAGCACTGAAGGGATTTAAACAAGAAGGTGAGATTGAGACAGATATTCAGTCAGTGATCTGGAGGGCGTGGGGAGGAAAATCAGAAAGAGAAAAGGGGAAACGGGTTTCCGCAAGGAAGCAATGGACTTGAGCGTTTACCCATTGGCATAAGTGGCATTAGCGGTGAGAATGGACAGGAGAGGTGAGGCGAAGCCAAGGGACTGGATGGTCACCTGGATTGGGAAGAAATGGTTAGAAAAGAAGGGGAAGTAAGAACGAGTGTTGGTTTGGAGGTTTGCGTGCTCAGGTAATAGCTAGAGACATTCACTGGGACGTGGGATGTGGCAGCTTGCTTTTACTGGATGATAAAGTATCTCAACATTTAGCAACACAACAAATATTACATATCACAAGTGCATTATAAATATCAATAACATTATATATTATATACATATAAATAACAAATCTATCACAACTATCACACAACAGATGTTATTCTTTCACGGTGTCTGTGTGTCAGAAATTCAAGAGTGTGATCAACTAGGTGGTTCGGATTCCGGAAGTTGCTGCCAAGGCATCAGCTGGGGCTACGGTCATTCGGAGGCTCGATGGGGGCTGGAGGAACTTTTTCCAAGTGGGCCACTCACATGGCTATTGGCAGGTGACCTCAGTTCCTTCCTGGATTTGACCTAGAAGCCTCAGTTCTAGTTCAATGGATATCCAGTGGATATCCAATGGATATCTCCCTAGGGCGGCTCGAGTGGCCTTACAACACAGCAGCAGACCTCTCCCAGTGAAGGACCCGAGAAAGAGTAGAGAGGAAGCCACGCTGCTTTTTAGGACCTACTCTCAGACATCACACGCTGTCCCTCCTGCTTCATTCTGTTCTTTAGAAGCAAGTCACTAAACCCGATCCAACCTTAAGGGAAGGGGAATTAGGCTTCCACTTTTGCAAGGAGCGTCAAAGAATTTGTGGACGTTTTTTAAAACCACCCCGGAGACTATAGGATGTGGCTCATCTGTGGGGAGGAAGATGCTGGATACCGTTTTGCGCCTGTGGAGTTGGAGACGCCTGGGAGTCGTTCAGGCTGTGGACGGAGAGTCCCTTCATGAACAACTACATTCCCGTCCTCAGGGTGAGATGATGTCGCTTAATTTCATCGTCTCAACAACACACAAATGACTGATCTGTATCAAGGTCTTTGAAAACACACGAAGAGACAAGGGCATAAGCTTCCCAGGCAGGAGGTGGAATTCTCCACGCATCTCCACTCCCGGCCAACGGTTCCGTTGTTACTAAATGCAAATGGTTGCAAAGGATTTCATTATCGCTAAAAGCAAATGGCGGGAAGCGATAGGATGGTCTTCTTTTCCTGCTCGGTGTTCCTCAACTTTAGTGTTCCTAAGATTTATTGTAAAGGATTTTATACACAGAGGATTTCAACCACATACGTTATAATTTAGGGAACAGCTCAAGAACCTTATCCAAGGGCCATTTGGACCACAAGTCCCCTTTGCCACCTGCAGACTTTTAGAATCTGACCCTGGGTAAGGAGACTGCATTGTGTTCCTCTCCTCTGAGGACCCGAGAAATGATGGCACGGCTTGTGGGTTTCTGCAGAATCTCTAGAGAAGTTGGTATCTGGGCGAGGGCCCAATGTTTGTGTCTTTCACTTTGTCATCCGCTTTCCCTGTCATCACCCCTTTCTTATCTGCCTCTGCTGGCTGGCCCCTAGGGGCCACAGCGCTTATCTGTTCTAGGGTAAGGAAGCTCAGCTGAGCAGCTAATTGTTGCCAAGAGCCTCATTTTATGGGCTGAAACCCAGTTTCCTGTTGTGGGACCTAAGCTCCCTTCCTTTCCTTGGGATCAGCGTGATTAAGCGGAGTGTGAAACCCAGGGCAGCCTCTCTGGCTTGCCTCCCACTTGAGTAATTTGGTAAGTGCCCTGGGGTTCACAACATGGCACCCATTCTTACCTTAAATTGTGCAGCCTACTTTATCAGACAAGAATCCTGAAACGGCAGTCCTCCAACCTGTGGGCTTTAAAGGGCTAATTTACCTACTTAACAAAGGAAGGCAAGCACCTCATGAAAAGTTTTGTTTGATTTTTCTTTTTTCCCTGTCTCGCCGTTTCTAGAGGAAGCCACTTGAACAGTCCGGTATATCTTACTTGACCAGAAGGAAACCGGGAGAATTTTTTTAGAAACTCTGACGTAAAGGAACTCTCTCTTTATGTAATCATTTCCCCAAAAATAGCCAAATATAACCATATGATATTTTTCTAAAGAACAATTAAGGTCTTAATCTGCTGTCCTACCTCTATGGAGCTATATTTTTTAGTGGCCAATCTTACAAGAATGATTATACTCCAAAAGGGTTGCTGCGTACTTCTGGGTGTTTATGCCCATCAGGAAACATTACCATCTAGAAATGCTAGATGTGTGTGTGTGTGTGTGTGTGTGTGTGTGTGTGTGTGAGACAAATCTTGGTTCCCTGCTCCTTTCCTATTAAAAAGAACCTGATCTCAGGCAAGGCTAGTCCTACAGCAACAGTTAAGTCCTTCCAGATTCAGTCATGCTGAAAGGATGTAAAATGTAGAATGGGCTTACCTCTGTACCTGGTCTAGGAAGTGCGTTTCACTGTGTCCAAAAGTTTTGTGTTTGCGGTCATTCACTAGATGACTGCCTAGTGCCATGCGACTGCATACTAGCTGCTTTATAAAGTCCCAGAAATACAAAATCAACCAATGCACGTGGAATCCACTCTCAAACTGGAGAATCACTTATGTCACTGTCCCCCTGAGTTGGTATTCATGATCGTGAGAGGTGGTACACAGATTTAACACAAATAGCATCGGATCACATGAGAGCGCGGTTCTTTTTTGGCTTCCTGGGTTGAGTTGAACTCCGGGAATTCAGTCCGTTTGATTTTCTAATATCCGAATTCAAAACGATTTGTTTTCTTCTAGGAGTTTCCTTAGCTGCCTTCACAACTTTTGTTTCATGGAGCTTTGCTGTCGGTTATTTACAAATGGGTTTTTCGGTTTCCAAATTGTCTTTTCATGATTGATTTCTAGATGTATGTCCCTGAAGTCAGAGATTATGGCACATGTGATTCTGACTTCTGGTATTTTGTGAGACATTCTATATAGTCAGTTTTTGTAAGTTTGAAAAAAAAATTGTGTACTTTTATTGAGCACAGATCTATTAGATCAAGCTATATTATTATATTCAAATCTATATCTTTATGCCTTTTTTTCAGATTGGTTTATAAATTCTTGAGAAGTCTATTGAAATATTCCCACACAAAATTAATTTTTCTTATAACTTACATTCAATGTTTGTTTTATTTTGGGGCTGTTGTTGAAAGCATATAGGTTCTGGATTATTATATCTTCTGAAGAGTTATTTCTTTTACTGTGAAATAATAACTTTCGTAAAGTTTAATAATGCTTTTCTGCCTAAAATGTATCTTGTTTGATATCAGTAGTGTGATGTTTGCTTTCCTGTGGTTAATATTTTTCTGACAGTTTTTATGTCACTTTATTGTCAACCCTTCTGCCTCATTGTATATATTTTTAATGTTTATTTCTGAGGACAGAGAGCACAAGAGGGGGAGGGACAGAGAGAGAGGGAGACACAGAATCGGAAGCAGACTCCAGGCTCCGAGCTGTCAGCACAGAGCCCGACATGGGGCTCAAACCCGCAGACCGTGAGATCATGACCCAAGCTGAAGTTGGACGCTTAACTGACTGAGCTACCCAGGCGCCCCTTTTCTGCATTATTATTTTTAGAAGTTCCTTTTTGAAGCAGCCTGGCTAGTCAGGGTAAGTGACACTACCAGCTAAGCCCGACAGCCTCAGATCTCAGTGCTTTCATACAAGAAAGGTTGAAAAATTATTCCTTAATCGCTACAATCTCTTTCATATTGTTCCTTTTCAGCAGGGGGACTTTTATTGCCAGTTCCTCTGTCTACTGCATCTGATGGCAATCCCTCATAGTGTTTTTTCCCTTGTGTAGTTTGTAGTTTGAGTTTTTTGGCTTTGGGGTTTTTTTGGTGTGAGCTCATCTTTCAGAGAGATGAGATTTAATTTTAATCTCTTGACTTGGGTTACCTACATCATTCGGGTAATATAAATTGAAACATGCTCGGCGTACAAGTGCATGCCTAATTCTTACAGATTGCTTCTCATTTTCCATCCAAGATTCCAGGCAGACTTGCTTTCCAAGGCCAGAGACTAGAGTTTCCTCTCATCCCCTTTTCAGTAAGGGGGCCGTTCTTTAAGGTCCACCGCTTTCTTTAGAAGTTCTGATCTAGGCCTTTCTTCCAGCACCTGGAGGTCACTTCTCCTGGGGAGCCCTAAAGCCTGTGTCCAGTCCAAAATCCTGTGGGCTACTTTCCCATCAGCTTTCTGGAGTAACTCTGTTTCTGTCACCTGGGGATTTCCCTTGGTTTCTTTCAAGTTTGGAAATGTATTAATTACTTTTTTGTTGCTTTATCTCATACAGCATGTCTTTGTATTTATAATGATACAGGGCTATACTTTTCAGGACACTAGTCTTTTTTTTTTCTAACAGAGTGAAAGTCTTGAGTGAAAGCCTTGGGGTTTCTACCTTGAATTTAATAGCATCATTTTAGTTTTATTATATTTCACTTATGTGACAATTTTAGGCAAGTGACACTAAGTTTCCATATATACCTGATACAAACCTTCCTTTCAAAATAAATTTACCTAACTAACATAAGTCAATTTAAAGAAAAGCGTTAAGCAAATTAACAGGCGCTAGATGGAAAAACCATCAAGATGATATAGAAATACTCGAGTTTAAAAAATAGCTGAAAGCATTTGATGCCCTTCTGAACATTAAAAATATTCTTTTGTGTGTGAGTAACCCAGACAAGATGTATATCGTCCACATGAGCCTAGGTTGAGAAGGTGGGAAATGGAATTCCCAAATTAGGGCAGAGTGAGAGTCAGATACTCCCTTCAAAATGAATAATAAAGGCCAGCTGTACTAGTCAGAATGGGCTGGATTAGGATGTGGTAAGAAAGAAACTCAACATCTCGGGCAAACCACAACAAAAATTCCTTTCTTCTTTACATAGTCCGTGAGCTTTAGTGGGGGCCTCTGCTCCTCATAGCCACTTGGCCACAACCGGACAGCGTCCCAGCTCAACCACCAAGAAGGGAAGCAGCCCATGATACCTACGCACTGGCTCCTACCTAATTCTTCTGCCCAGAAGTGACACCTACCACTTCTGGTCTCATTCCCTTTGTCGGAGCAAATCACCTGACCACCCTAATTTCGAAGGAGAGCAGGAAGGTCCAATTTTACCATGTGCCCAGAAGGCCAAGAGCCAGAAATATTTGGTGGAGAGCAGTAACGAGTAGAAAACCATCCAGCAAACAAACAGTCTTGGATCCATCCTCTAGATGGAGACGTGGAGCTGAGCATCTGTTTGAGAGGTCGGCCATGGTAGAGTCCCACTTGTATTTTACAATTCCCTCAGCCCCTTTGGTACCTCCATTCTGTAGACAGAATACCCCAAATTGAGTATGGCTATGGATGGATGAGGAAAAATATTTACCTTCACGCTGAACAGATTTGTTACCCAATAGATCCCGAGAGGCATCCACTATTGATCTTAAGTCTGTCTTGCTCAACTGCCAGCTACTCTGGTTGGCCACGTCATTTCTATAAATATTTACAGATCCAAGGCATGAATGTGGTTGAAGTATTTACAATGAACACAACTAGTGTTTCTTTCAGGTTTTTGCCTCTAGGCTATTTTGGTTCAACTTTCCTTCTCTGTCCCCATGGTTTCCTAAAATGACCCTATGGCCTTCTGTAATAGCCATGGTCTGAGAGTCCCTCTTTTCTGATCACCCCTGACTACAACCTTCAGTTTTCCCTTCCCCCTCTGCATGCTACTGCTGGCCTTCTAGCACCTTCTTAACAGGATCCCTGCTCTGTGTTGCCAAAAAGTATTGAGAGACAAAGGCTCTATTCACTAACGTCAGTGAGTTCAGAGCACTAATGGAGTCTATGGAGATTTATGTCATACTGAAATTTTCTCTCGCCTGGGTTAATACCCAACCTTAATTGTATTTTGTCCAACAATGGCACATACTTCAATTAAATCACAAATATTATGTCTAAAATGAGGGAATGTAATACGTTAGACTTAGTCAATGCTAATTTACAGAGTACTCATATGTGTATTATATTTATTCTCCATAGTCCCTGGGATATTAGGTATTTATTATAATCTCGATTTAAAATCACAAAGGTGGTTGGACAATTTTCTCAGGGCCTATCAGTTTGTCAATACTAATGGAGAATTAAAATCCAGAACTATACCCTCAGATCTGGGACTCTTAAAGTTATTCCCTGGATGTTTCCCATAACTTACAAACATTAAGAAAACCTACAAAACTATTTTATTTATTGAAGCATAGTTGACACACAGTGTTCCATTCATATCAGGTGCACAGCATAGTGATTTGACACCTGTGTATGTTGTGCTGTGCTCACAAGTGTAGCTGCCATCGGTCACTGTTACAACACCGTTATATTCCCTGTGCTGTACCTTTCATCCCCGTGACTTACTCTTTCCATAACCGGAAGCCTGTGTCTCCCACTCCCCTTCACGCATTTTGCCCATCCCCCATTCCCTCCCCTCTGGCAATCACCAGGGTGTTCTGTGTATTTGTGGGTCTGTTTGTGGTTTTTGTTGGTTTTGGTTGGTTGGTTGGTTGGTGGGCTGATTTTTAAGATAAGTGAGATCATGTGGTATTTGTCTTTCTCTGGCTGATTTCACTTAGCACGATACCCTCTGTGCTCATCCATGTTGCCGCAAATAAAACCTACAAAAATTTGAGACTGATACTATCTACCTATTTTAAAGCCCTCATATTTATTTTTGGGCTAAGGCCAAGCACCCTTATGTGCACCTTTGTGTGCTCTATGAAATAGGTACAGCTATGATGTCTTTTTTTTTTTTTTTTTAAGGTTGACTCATAGAAGACTAGAGGAAATAACGTACATGTGCATTTAGGTAATTTCAAGCTCAGTAATTCAACGCATATTTATCGGGTATTGACTTCTACCAAGTGCTGGAGACATAACAGTAGAGACAGACATGGTTCCTGTCCCATGAAGCTTCCAGGCCAATAGAGAAGGCAGTCAAAATAGATGATAGAAAGAACAACAATAATAACGGATCACGTTTTTTCCCTTTTCGGGTTACTTTTTTGGCATCGTGCCTTCTCCCTCTTTTATTGGTGTCAAAATAGAGGAACAGAAAGATTAGATAATTTGTCATATGACACACAGTGAGTGATAGAACTGAGATTGGAATCCAATTGCTCTTAAATAGCAATTTACAGATACTACAGGGTGCATGTCAAGGAGAACACATACAGATTACTTCACATAACAGGGGATCGTGGTAAGGAAATCTGAAAAGCTCCACCATCATGGAAAACCATCCCGCTGGGTCCCAGGACTTTCAAACCTGGGGTCTAGCACAGGCCTTCTCTTTGCTCACCCCCCCCCCCCCCCCCACCACCCATTGCTGGACAATTGGTTTGCGGCCACCCAGTACGGTGTCTCTGTTTGACACTATTTTCCTTGTTCCTGCCAACATATTATTGCCTTTGACTCCCACACCAACCTCTTGCTCACTGTCTTTCTGCCAGGGTGCAGGAATTCGTTTTGGAGAAGACACAGGATAGAAGCCTCAGCAAGCGTATGGAGATAGAAACTCCCCGACATTGTGTCTTTGAAGGGCTCTTTGGGGTTGATGGGTAAACGCATGGACATTCACTTGTCTCAGAGAGCAGCACTGAATTATTGGTGATAGTCACTATTTTCACCCCATCGTCCCATCTCCGCAGGAATGAGGCTCATCTGTTCTGTTCCTCTGTATCCTCAGCACATAGTCGATATTCACTACATACTTTTGAATAAATGAAGCAAGTACAGTAATCATTAGAGACGTAGAATTTTGTTTTTATCATGGTGCTTTACTGACAAGAAGAAGTTTGACTTGGGTCCTGGAGAAGTTAATCATCCAGGTAAGCAGATTCCAAATTTAGTAGACACAGATTCAAGTGGAGAAAAGTGTCAGTAACAGGGAGGGATTAAATTTAGAATGCTAACACAAAGGTTTACACGCTTAAATTTAGATTAATGTCTCTATCACAAGGACTAACCCCAGATGAGTGAAGTTACATGGAAGGCATCAAGAAGAACAATGTATTGGGGCGCCTGGGTGGCTCAGTCGGTTGAGCGTCTGACTTTGGCTCAGGTCATGATCTCACAGCTCGTGAGTTCGAGTCCTGCGGTGGGCTCTGTGCTGACAGCTCCGAGCCTGGAGCCTGCTTCGGATTCTGTGTCTTACTCTCTCTCCGTTCCTCCCCCACTCACAGTGTGTCTCCTTTTTTCAAAAACAAATAAACATAAAAAAATTAAAAAAAAAATAAGAAGAAAAACATATTATCACGACCAATGGGGATATACTGAACAAGGGACAGGAGGTAAAAATAAGTCAAAGGGGATTCACTATGAACAGTAGTCCTATGAGAGCATATGCATTTGTCACAATTTTCTCCAGCATTTTCCTGTTCTCCTACCCTGGGCTTACATATAAGCAGTCCTGGCCTCAATACCGTTTAGAGAGAAGAGATAATAGCTCATTACCAGAACTGCCTTCACCAACATGTAATTCACGGTGAATCTTTAAATATTCAAAGAAGGATAGGAAATAACATCAGTTGGTACCTTTGCAGGAACGTTAGGCACTTCACATTGATTGCTTAACTTTTCAGCAACTCAACGAGGTAGGGGGTATATCCCTAATGTCCTGATAAAGAGAGAGCAGCGGAGTATGCTTTCTCTGCCCAACAGCAATTTAATATGCTCAGATTTACACACAGGAAGAGAGCTGTACGAAGTCGGGCCTGTCTTGACTCCAAAGCACGGATGTTGCCTTTGTTGTTGAGGAAGTATGAAACGCCCACCTGAAGTATATTTTATTAGTTATTTGCTTTTCCTGTTTCTGATTTTGTTTTTTTTCCTCCTGTGGTGTGTGCTTACTTACACGAGTTGGTAGGAGAAATGGCTTACTATGTGCACAGAATAAAACTGGTCTCCATGGGTCTTAGTCCTCCATGGGTCTTAGTCACAGAAAGTCTTAATTCTCAATGGGGCCACTTACACTAGCCCTGGCGCACATACTGAGGTTATTCCAAGGGAGGTGAAAATGTCATCCTGGGATCTCTGGGCTGGCCTTTCAGAGAAAGATAAATCCCATACGATTGTTTACACGCTCTGCTTTGCTCTTTTTCAGACTGCTGTCAGAGGATGTAGGCATGGACGTCCCCCTGGAGGACGGAATGCTGAGTCCCAGTGCTGCAGACATGAGGCCTGGTGAGAGGAGCCTCTCTTCATTTCCTTCAGGGGTGTTCTGTATCCCAACACTGCCATATTCAGTGAGAGAACCATTCCCTAGGCATCCAACTTGTGATTTCCGTGATAAAAGTGAAGGGAGAGAGAGAGAGAAAAAAAAAAAAATGTGCGAGGAGGGTGGTAGGCTCGATTTGGTTAATTTCAGGGTTGACGTGAATACCGATGCTGCCTCGTGGGGGCCGCCTTTTCCCTCCTGGGCCACAGCTGGAATTGCCAGTGTTTTCAGTTCCTGGGATAAGTAGCTACCCTATATCATCATACCAAATCCTAGCTCGCACCGAGGCTCACCATATTTGTACTTGACTGTCAGAATGTGTACAATTGAAAATGTGATGTCAAGAAAGCTCGGTATCCTGAGTGCTGAAACAGACAAACAAAAAGCCCTTACACACCACAGGTGTATAGCTCACGGCATATCCAAAGAGAATTTTAAATTTCCAGTTGCCTCCTATTCAGGCTTCGTACTGAGGTCACCCTTTGCACCGTACCAGCTCCAGGATCGTACCAAGATCCTGAGCCCTGATGTTATCGGCCAAGCCTAGAATGGAACATGAAAAAAGCAAGTCATTTTTTTTTTTCTGTCCAAGTATTTAATAGGGCATTTTTCAAGATACTAGTCATGGGACATAATGATTTTTAAATGTTCCGTCTATGGTCAAATAAGCCTAATAGCCACCGTATGTCTACACCGCTCTTGAAGGTTCACAATGCACTTTGAATAACACAGGCATTAAGGCTATGGTTGTCCTATATGGTAGCAGTTAGCTACATGTGGTTATTTAAATTAATGAAAACTTAAGATAAATGTGGAAAGTTCAGTTCTTCAGTTGCACTGGATTCATTGCAGGTGCTCAATAGCTACATGGAACCCCTCATCACAAAACATTCTTTTGGAGAACACTGCTCGGAGAATTCCTATAATACAGAAACCCAATGTTTTTCAAACTTATCAGCCAATAGAAGCTTTCTTCAAGTATAATACATAAAAACATTACATGGAACACAGTTTGGGTGATGGTCTATACAGAGGAAAAAATTTAATGAAAAAGAAACAGTGTCACCTCCCTTAGGACAAGAGCCGAGTTAGAATTCTAGAATTGAGAGGTATACCAAGATGACTACAGATCATACCCAGAGTTGTCAGGAACTGAAGAGAAGTATTTGAGGAGTAACTATGAACATAATAGATGAATAAGTAAAGTTCATAGCCTTCATTCCATAGGAGTGATGTCTGCACGAACCATTATGAGATCTATGTAAGCTTAGCTGTTTTTCTTATGCATCATAAAAATTCAGTTCAACGTTACGTCAGTGTCAGGTTCTTCCACCTAAACAGGATAGTTCTGAAAACTGGCTCCCACTTTTTATGTTTATGTGTCCAGGGCTGATGTGGCTGGGATAAGCCCAGTCCTGAGGCCCGCTGGTCAAGAAAGGGATGTCAATGGCATATAAGGATTTTTAGCAGGTGTGCCTTTGCTTAAGGGCCTTAAAAATGTTTTTCACTGGGGCCCACCCACTGTTGGCAGCCGCGTATACGGTCTAGTACTTGATGTTGCTATTTTTTTCCTCTTTAGAACCTCCCAATTCTCTGGATCTTAACGACACTCCTCCTCGCAGGATCAAACTCACTGCCCCAAATATCAATCTTTCTCTGGACCAACAAAGTGAAGGGTCTATTCTCTCTGATGATAACCTGGACAGCCCAGATGAAATCGATATCAATGTGGATGAACTTGATACCCCCGATGAAGCAGATTCTTTTGAGTACACTGGGCACGGTAAGTTGCCAAGTTGTCAAGGCCAAAGTTACGTGAGAAATGAAAGATTATTTAAGTGGCACGAGGAACAGATGTCCCATTTGTTTGCTGGTGGCGCCTTTCTGTGGTTTCTAGAATCTTCTCTTTGCATCTCAGGTCATAGGCGGCTGTGATTGACAGTTTAGAGCGTGATAGCACAGGATGGTTCACAGAGGTTGTACACAGCCATTGCTCCTTTGTTAAATGCTTGTTCTCAGCAGGCCTTGTGCTAGGCACTGGGGTTGTGAGAACACCATTACATGCTGCGTTATAAGAAAATTAGGGCTGGGTTTGCAGAAGCAGAGAAATTAGAGCTTACTAGTTTCTTTGTACAAGCGCCCACTATCTGGAATGTTCTTCCTTGAAGTCCCTTCCATAGCCGGGTTCTTCTCTTTATTCAGATCTTAATCAGTTGCCATCAGAGACCTTCCTTGACCTCTATAATCAAAGGCGCCTCCCACACCCACCCACCCCACCCCCCCACACCCAGTCACTTTCTATCCCTCTACTTATTTAAAAAAATTTTTTTTAATGTTTATTTATTTTTGAGAGAGAGAAAGAGAGCGTGAGCAGGGGAGGGGCAGAGAGAAAGGCAGACACAGAATCCGAAGCAGGCTCCAGGCTCTGAGCTGTCAGCACAGAGCCCGATGCGGGGCGCGAACCCACGGACGGTGAGATCATGACCTAAGCCGAAGTCGGATGCTTCATCGACTGAGCCACCCAGGCGCCCCAACCCCTCTGCTTATTTTATTTTCCCTGTGTCAGTAATTAAAACCTATCATTTAACTATCGGGTTGCATAGTCTGCTCTGCAGAGGCAGGGACTTTATTAGGTTTGTTGCTATACGTCCAATAAAGCAGGAAGGAGGGAGGGATGACCTGGGGGTGATGGGAGAAGAATAAAAAGGAAGAAAAGTAAAAGTTGGTGGCTCAAACACCGACATTCCTGATAGGAATCTCAGTCTCGTGTCGTTCCTTCTCTTGCTCAGTAAAATCGGGTTTGTTAAGAAATATACAAACACAAAGCACTTGCTTTATAAAATGGCATTCCACAGTTTCTGCTTTACAGGGTGGCGTTTATAATATTTGAAATTCAGAGTGAGAGTATCCTGGCCACAGCTACTCCATTATGAAAACTATTACCGTCAAAAAGGGAAACAGCACAATGGAATGATGCCCTGATGCCTACGGCCGTGCTAATTCCAGCAGCATCATTTGTAAGAGAACGTAATTAGGAAATTCATCAAATTAGTTGAGTAACTCAATCAATGATCACTGAGGCCCCGGGACTCCTACCATGACGAGCACAGATTCAGACCCTGCCTTCACAAAGGATAAGGCTTTATTTCCTCAAGTTAAAAAAAAAAAACTGGCCAAACTACTGGTACTGTAGTTCCTGATGTGTAAATAGCGATTTTATATTGCATTGGTACTGTGTTCTCGCATTGCTGTAGTTATCTGGGTGTTTGACTCTGTAAGTAGAAATACACAAATGGAAGGTGAAAGGGCTTGAGTTCATGTTCTTTGCCACCGTGTCAGAGACTGATCCCCAGCTACTCTGCCCACCCCAGCCTCCCCCAGCCGCCCCAGCCCTGTTCCTGCTGAGAGATGCCCACGTTGTAAGAGTCACGCCTTGACTCCAATCCCACAGAAGACAGCTGGGGCGTGAGCTGGTCCCTCCCTCTCTCCCCCTGTACCTCCCCGTTGTCGTGGAGCTCCGTGCCGCACCACATCTGAACCTTTTATTTTTATAAATAGCAAAAGTGCTAAGCAAAGTGGCGGTGGCTGAAAAAGCTGGTAATTAAAGCTGTCACTTGCTGACATCGTTTCCTTGTATTCAGCTGACAATGTTTTGTTGAAAGAACCAGTTTACCAACCACAACCCTACATTTAGGTCTTAAATTCAAAGGACAGAATTTTAATGTAAGTTGACTTTTAAAGCCCTCTTTGATTTTCAAATATAAGATGTATATCCGGGCCCTGTTTTAAACAAACAAGAACGTGAAACGTTGAAAACACAGAAAGCCATCTGAAGAGCTTTGTTTTATAAACCTGCAGATATAGATAACAGACTGTGTAAGAGAGAGGACGACATTAAAGTTCCAGCTTACAAAGTAAATGCCTGAAAGCTGCATGTTTGTGGGTCTCTTGCATTTTGAACCAAGTGTATGCGTTCTAAACACAGTTGGAGTTTTGAAGGCAACAGTGTTTCAAGATGTTTGGTGAGTGATTCACTTAATGAACCCTTTCGTAGTGCTTACCATGTGCCAGCATTTGCGCTAGGTGCTTTATAAATATTAAGTATTTTATAAATATTAAGCATTTATATATGTTAAGTATTTTAACCCTCAGCCCCGGGAATGTCCGCTGTATGGGTAGGTATCATGTTTGCCCCATTTTAGGATGAGAACACGGAGGCACAGATAGCTTAACAACTTACCTGAGGTCAGATAGCTGGTAAATGTCAGAGCCAGCATTCGAACCCGGAGCTGTTGTCCATGACTTTGGGGCCATGCTGCTTCTCCATAATATATTGACTGTGAATAAGAGGGGGTCTTTCACTAGATGAGGCTGACACACGCAAAGCCAAGCCTGGTAACCTACCCTTCCATTTATTTACATGTCTTTGTAGCCAGCCATTTTCATGACTCCAGGGCTCTTACCTTACCCAGCCCTTGAAGAACTCTCCTGCCATTTGCCTGTTTTATTCTGTAGCTGATAACCAAATATTCCTGGAAGATTGTTTGCCCACGTTGTGGTTTTACTTATGAAACACTTGTGAATCTCACTGTCAAAAAACATTAAACTGGCCTCCACTGCTATAAAATTTTCTTTAATAATTGTGTCCGAGGGGTTGGAAAATATCATTTGAAGGACTGATAGAATTGAGCTTGACTTCCTTTGATATTTACAAGTGCCAAAGATACTAAACATACGAAGATGCTGAGGGGGTTAGGAGGTCAGCCTTTCAGAATAAGGGAGAGCTGAGCCTTGTTATTAGAAACATGCTTTGTTATATTAATTCTCGAAACTTAAAAATATCCTAAGGTTGGGGCGCCTGGGTGGCTCAGTCGGTTGAGCATCCGACTTCGGCTGAGGTCATGATCTCACAGCTCATGGGTTCGAGCCCCGCGTCGGGCTCTGTGCTGACAGCTCAGAGCCTGGAACCTGTTTCAGATTCTGTGTCTCCCTCTCTCTGCGCCCCGCACCCCCCCCCCCTCATGCTCTGTCTGTCTCTCTCTGTCAAAAATAAACATGAAAAAAAGAGTTAAAACAAAAATATCTGAAGGTGAGAAATATGCACTATTTCTGCTTTCCAAACTCACCATAGTTATTTTTTGCCATAATTCAGGTCTCAGCAAAAGCATTTCACACAAGAAATGGAAAAATGATCAAGAATTTTAGCCTGAATACTTCTGATAAGAATGTTGTAAGAAACATTCGCATGCTTTTTGTATTATTTTCCTCCTAGGCTCCTACATAATGTTTAGTGACCTCACCTGAGCTCCCTTTTCCCAAAACTCACCCCTAACAACAGCCAGTTTTGGTCTGAATAAGGTGCTCCAACATTTTTTTCCAGATAATCAGAGCCTGCAGGTGAGCAGCTTGTAAAATCAGTTCCGTGTTTTAACTCCACACCTAAACTACTCACGACTAAAACAAGTGTTAATCTTGTTTTACCCACAAGCCACCTCGGGCCAGATGGTGCGGTCTGAAAGGACGATTTTCTTGGCGCTTGTGTTATGCTGAGTTTTATCTTCAGACAAACTTCCTGCCTGCTCTTTGACACCAAAAGAACTTTACTTAAAAACTTCCCAACTCTATACAGGATGTCTTTCCTCTAACGAGAGGAAGTTCAAACAGGGTCTGCTAAGGTGATGCACATCATCAGTGTCTGATCACACTGTGGAAAGCTGGTCCCCGTTCCCAGAGACACATCCCTGCTGGAGGCCACAGCTAATCCCACCTCTAGGGGATCCCCTTTACACACCAACAATGGATCCCCCACGGTGTCTGTACAGCAAAGGACGTTCGGGAGCCTGTGTATCAAGCCATCTCTCAAAAGACAAAGGAAAGGGGCGCTTGGGTGGCTCAGTCGGTTGAGCGTCCGACTTCGGCTCAGGTCATGATCTCACGGTCCGTGAGTTCGAGCCACACGTCGGGCTCTGGGCTGACGGCTCAGAGCCTGGAGCCTGTTTCAGATTCTGTGTCTCCCTCTCTCTCTCTGACCCTCACCTGCTCATGCTCTGTCTCCATCTCAAAAATAAATAAACATTAAAAAAAAAAAAAAAAGACAAAGGAAAATGTTCCTCCCTGGGGCCTAATTGACTTCAACCGTCATCGGGGAGAAAAGCTGGTTACTGAGGAAGGGAGACAAAGAAAATTTCTAAGCATTTCTTAGTGAAGAGGGCATCAGGCCAAAAGTTAAATTTGGAGGCCCTGGGGCCAGATAAGTGAGTCCTGAGGTTTTTGAAAACAGAAGATGATGGCTTGGGTTGGGGGGAGAATGGTAATTTAGAGTAAAGTGGAAGAATTAGGATCTAGAGGAGATTGCTAACTCAAGGGAGTAAATAAAGCCATCTTTGCTTCTGACTGGCTTATACGGTTGACTTTTAGAAATGAACACTTTGAGAATGTACTGTGCACCCAGCTGTTAAATAATGTGTTTTGCCCATTTATATCAACCAGAAAAAGGTGGGGAAGGAAAAGGAACTCCAGCATCTTGCCAGCTCTCATTCTTTGAGGCCAACAGAGATAGCATTCCATAAAAGGGTCCACACTTTTATGCCAAAATGAGTAATAATGCTTGTTTAAAAACATCAAGTGCAGGAAAAGTCTTGTGTATTTGTATATATACACACTTTTAGGTAGAAGTGCCCGTTCTTACTATGAAACAAGGACCAAAAAACGTAGAGACGAATGTAAACAGATTCAACTATATAAAAATACTAAGTTTCTGTTTGGAAAAAAAAAAAATCAATTTAAAAGCTCAGCACAGGGGTGCCTGGGTGGCTCAGTCAGTTAAGCAGCCGACTTGGGTTCAGGTCATGATCTCAGGGTTCGTGAGTTCGAGCCCCATATCGGGCTCAGTGCTGACAGTGTGGAGCCTGCTTGGGATTCTCTCTCTCTGCCCCTCCCCCACTCTCTCTCTTTTTCTCTCAAAAATAAATAAACATTAAAAAAAAAATTAAAGCTAAGCCGAAGCAGGAAACGAATTGCAAACCATGACAAAAGTTCTACATAAAGAACTTCAGCAAATCTGTAAGGACCACAAGAGGCAAAGGACCTTACAGGTGCCTCCCTGTCAGCAAGAGAAATATAAATAGCTAATAAACACTTAAAAGTGTCACCTTCTTTAATACTTAAAGGAATACAAATAAAAACAACAGACCGGTTTCACCATCAATTGTCAAGGGGTAAAAACTTTAATATCCTCCAGAGTTTTTGGAGGAAAACAACTCCTCATATATTTTGGTGTGATACACTCAAGGACAAAAATATCCATAAAAACGTCAAGTGCTTATAGTGTCTGACCCAGCATTCACCTGCTAGAAAGTTAATTTACAGCAACACGTGCACAAATGAAGTAAGATAAGCACAAAGATACTTATTGAACCAAGTCCTCTATAAGAACAACAAAATAGAATAAAACTAAAGTTCTATCACTGTGGGATTGACAAACTAAAAGACATCGGCAAAATGGAATACCCTAGGGCTACTCTTTATTTTCATTTTTATTATTATTATTTTTTTGTTTTTTAAGTAGGCTCCATGCCCAATGTGGGGCTTGAACTCACAACCCACGAGACCAAGAGTCACAGGCTCTACTGACTAAACCAGTCAGGCGTCCTTCTGGGGCTACTTTTTTAAAATGAGCAGTGTTTGGGGCGCCTGGGTGGCTCAGTCAGTTAAGCATCTGGCTCTTGGTTTCGGCTCAGGTCATGATCTCACAGTTTGTGAGTTTGAGCCCCTCGTTGTCAGCACAGAGCCTGCTTGGGATTCTCTCTCTTTCCCTCTTTGCCCGCCTCCCCCCCCGCCCCCCCGGGCTCTCTCTCTCGTTCTCAAAATAAATAAATAAACTTTAAAAAAAAATTAAATGAGCAGGGTTTAGGGGTGCCTGGCTGGCTCAGTGGGAGGAGCATGTGACTTTTGATCTCAGGGTTTTGAATTTGAGCCCCACACTGGGGATAGAGATTACTAAAAAAATAAATAAATAGGCTTTTAAAAAGATGAGCAGGCTACAGGGCACCTGGGTGGCTCAGTCGGTTGAGCAACCGACTTCGGCTCGGGTCATGATCTCATGGTTTGTGAGTTTGAGCCCCGAGTCAGGCTTTGTGCTGACAGCTCAGAGCCTGGAGCCTGCTTCCGATTCTGTGTCTCCCTCTCTCTCTGCCCCTCCCCCTCTCATGCTGTGTCTGTCCCAGAAATAAATAAACATTAAAAAAAAAAAAGATGAGCAGGCTTGATATTTGCTGAGATGCAAAGAACCCTAGGCTATATTATTAGATACGAGCACATTATAAAAGAAAATGTATAGAGCATGTAGAATGTATAGAATAATCATAAATAGGGTGGGGGGTATGCTCGTGTGCATGTGCATAATAAAAAGAATACAGAGCAAACAATAATGAGTGAGAGCAGGACTGGTGATTATTGCTGTTTTCATGGACGATTGTCTGTACTGTTTGTACTTGTGTTAGCATTTTATTTTTCCAACCAGAAAAAAGAATACGGCGTACAATGTTTTTTAAGCGAGGTAGCCCGATCAAAGCATGCAGAAAACAAAACAGTCACCCCACACTGATCACCTGGGTCAAGCTAGAGCAGGCCAGCGAGTCCCAAACAAGGATAAAGAGGGGCTGGTGGAAGGTGAGCTCGCTGCAGGGCAGAGCATGCATGTACAGGAACATTGAAGACAAGCCCACATCAGAGCCCAGAGCTCTGAGGGCGCGGAGGCCAGATGGAGAACAGAGTCCCAGGAAGGAAACTAAGATGAGCGTCCAAGGGCCCTCAGCCAAGAGGAAGGGAGAGCAGGAAAGGAGTCCAGACAGGGAGTCCAGTGCAGATGGATGGATCTGCACCAGTGATGCGGAACTTGGGCTGCAACCAAAGGTTGCTGCTTTCCGTCCTCGGTAAGATGAGGGGCACTGGCGGGAAGGCAGAGGAAGCCAGAGTGAGCCTGCCTGTCTGGTCGCTGTTGGTGTTGGCAGACAAGGCTGGGACGGCTTCCCAACTGGCTTTCATTTTGCAATTCTAAGTCACAGATAATTAGACACGTTTGAGTGTGTCTTGAGGAATCTTCCAGAACATGATGGCTTTGTTGCGGTCCCCTTACAGATTACCTGTATTTTCAGGAACTGGTCCAAGCTTTCCTCTATTTACCCAGCGGCCTCAGTTTTCACTGGGTGCTCTGGGCAGGTTTCTAAGCTAAGCGTGGGGTTGGTTGGTGAAAGTGAGTAACAAAGGTGGTTCACGCACAATTTTCAGGCCCAAGGAATTCGCAGCCTCATGGTAAAATGAAGAGAATGAGACAGTCACACATGCAGGGTACAGCGCGATAGCAAATTACTTCAAAGTCAGCTTTTGCGCGGGCAGGTCCATTATGCCTACTCCTCTGCCTGATGCGTGGTAGATAAGAATAATATTCGTATTATCGAAGTGCCATAAAATAAATAGAAGTACAATGTAAATGAAAGGTCTTTTCCCACGAATGAGAAAATAAGAATGATCGTACCTCACAGAATCATCGTGAAGGTTATAACTAATCTTTTTAATCTTCAAATTACTGAAACGTACAGAGAATAACCATTGTTAAACTCTACTCGCAGTTGAAGTAAAAATGGAAACAGCTGCTCTTTCAAAAACTTAACATGGCTGCTTGTTTGGGGATGCACGAGACTGTGTAGTAAATGTTCCCCCGAAGAACGCTCAGCGGGCTTTGGTACTGCCCCATGTACCCACAAATAGGAGTCTTACGAGTTTTTGGTCTCAGAGCATTTCTGGTCTACAGAGTTGTCTGTTTCTTGCTCACTGTGAAATCTTTCCATAGCGTATTTTGAAAACTCCGTAGGAAGTAACACCATATTTCTGCCCAGCTTCACTCCCAGTAGGGAAGGGAGCTCAACTCCTCTGTAAGAGTCTTAGCATGGGGGGGTGGGGGGTGAGGAGAGGGTCTAGGCTGGTGGTATCATCGAGATACCTAACACACAGGATACACGAGGATCCGTGGCCCAAGGAAAATAAAATGACCTGTGCCTGATAAGTAGACTTTCACCCCATGAGGACAGTGTACAGGTCTTCAACCTGTATGTTTAAGGATGAGTTGGTAGCAGCCTATCCACCCGTAGCCCACCAACACAGGGCATCTCTAGCCCTGCATCTGTCCCTACCCTCAGCGTGGCCTTAGCATGGATTTGGTCGTTCTGTCAGTCAATAAACAAGACCTCACTGAGTATCTTTTATGTGGTCGGGAAAGTAATCATCTGCATAAGGGCTGTCTGTGCCAAACAGAGGGTGCCATCAGGTTGACTCTGCCAGGAGATGGCCCGTGGTGGAACTGCCTCAGCTGTGGAGTCTTGCTCCTCAGTCCTGCTCTGTGCTTCCCTTCCAGAAAGTTCCACAGCTAACAAAGATTCCGGCCAAGAGTCAGAGTCCATTCCAGAGTACACGGCGGAGGAGGAGCGGGAGGACAACCGGCTGTGGAGGACCGTGGTGATCGGAGAACAGGAGCAGCGGATTGACATGAAGGTCATCGAGCCCTACAGGAGGGTCATCTCTCACGGAGGTAGTGGAGCTCTTTGCGACTCTGGGAGGTGGCGAGGAGGGCAGCCGTAGTTCTTTACTAGAAAAATGAAAGTAGGGTTCTCTGCGGCATGACACCCTCAAAACCCTGTTCTGCAACCGATGTTCAGGGGACTGTAGAGCCAAGTGCATTACCTCATACGCAACTCAATAAACAGTGAGAAGCCTACGATGCAAAAAATAGCTTTCCAGTGTGAAAACTGCTTTTCACACCACATATCTGACAGCGGTAATCTGTGCAAATTTCTTGAAAACTGCAGCTGTCCAATTAAATAACGTCTGTTTGGAATTCATATGGGTCAGTTGTAGGTTTTTGTTTTTTTTTTTTTTTTAACAGAGTTGACCTACAATGTTGTATTAGTTTCAAGGGCACCACGTAGTGATTCGACAATTATATACCTTATGAAATGCTCAACCAACTGCCAGTTATAAGATAAGTAAGTCATGGAACGGGAAGTACCGCATAGGGAAGCTAGTCAATCATATTGTATGGTGACAGGTGGCCACCGCACTTCTCGTGGTTGTAGGGTTCACCTGAATAGCTTTCGCGTCTGTGCTGCTACGACCCGTAGTAAGGTCGCTACCCCAGAGGTCATTCTAGAAACGAAATGGTCTTTTGAATCCTCTGAGAAGCTTTAGGAATAAGTCTCTTGAGACTCAGCCTGGTCGGTTCTCCCCCTGCTTGAAGTTTGCTTTTCTGTGGACTCCGTTTGCATCTGTGCCTGATGACAGGCGTTGCCAGTGAGAGCCTCCACCTGCTTTAGGGACGGACCAGGGAGAGAGAAAAGCTGTGTGTTCGGTCTTTCCAGTGCTTTCTGGGAGCTCCGGGAGCCTCGCTTGATTTTGGATTCACAGTCAGATGAGCACAAGCACCACAGTGAATGTTGTCAACCTCAGGAAACATAAAGGGCTTTTTTTTAAGTTTTCTGCTGCATGCGCTCGTTTCCTGCAGTCCTGAGGCCCCACCCTAAGCTCAGCTCTTCCAAAAAAGTGTCAGCTGACGAGGCGATTGTTCTCTCTTCGGGGGACAGGGAAATAGCGTCTTAGCGCCGCATTAAACCTGTAGCTTTTGTTTTCTACCAAGCAGAAGGACATTTTGTCTTTTCACACTTCCTTCCACCAGCCAGATTATCCGTCTTCCATTCAGGCACTGCTACCTTCGTGTAAGTATCAGAATCCCCCAGGGACTCCGACCTCGATAGCGAAAGGAAATGCCCATAGGCGCCCCTGGCCACGGCCTTGCTCTGCCCTGCCTCACTGTCTGACCTGCGGTGGTCACGTGGCCCAGGGACAGGTGCTGTGGGGGCAGGAGGCAGTTTGCTCCAAGGGAAACGTTTGCATAGCCCTGCAGAACGAGAGCTGGCCCCATCTCGATCTCGCTGAAGGGAACAGCCAGCCAGCCAATAGAATCGACAACCCCTTTGTTCCACAACCCGCACATCATCCCAGATCTTCCCCGAAGCTCCTACCTCCTCAGTACCACCCACCAGGTATTTGGGGTTTGTTTGCTTTTTGGAAATAAAAAGAAAACCACACAAAGCTTGATTATAAAAGTAGCCTGTGCCCATTCAAAAAAAAAAAAAAAAAAAAAAAAAAAGGTCGAACGAGGTAGAAAAGTCTGTCGAAGTAAATCAGAGTCACCCAGTAGTCCTCTGTGTGTTTACCACGCGGGGTCTTAACTTAAGAGCCCCTTTGATGTGAAAAAGCAACATCACTGCTTCCCAGCGCTCCTGAGCCCATCCGTGTTTTGCCCAAATCAGGAAAGAGTGATTATCATCGACACGGTTGGGTTAAAACACAAAACAAAAAAAAAAACCAAAAAAAAAAACCAAAAAGCCACCGCTTCTGCCTGTCACACACTTGGTGAAAATTCAGCTGACCCGTCGCGGATCACGTGGTTTGCTGTGCCCTCCGTCCCAGCCACCCCCTCCCCTGGCCTTCGCTCCCCTCCATTCTGTGTCGTCAGCTCGGTTTTGTCCATGCGTCTGTCCAGTGTTGTTTGGAACAAACGGCCACCTTTCCTGTCCCCAGCTCTGCCTCGGCCTCCTCCGGGCACTGGCCTGCATGAGTGTGCCCCTGGCTGCACCCATCCGGGACGTTAGCGGGACGCTGCCTCTTGCCACCCCCTGAACAGCTGTTGTGCTCTGTAGGTAAAGACAGTTCAGATTTTTACTTCTGAATTTGCCAGAGCTCGGTCCGCTGTGCTGGAAGCTGACACCTCCTTCTTAGACGCTACTGATGAGAAAGCGACACTCCCCAGATACCAATCTCTTGTGTTTGTTATCCTGGCTTCTGACGAGCGTGTAAGAAGCAGCACTCCATAGTGAGCACGGGTCTTGGGGTGTCTGGCATTTTCCCACGAAGAAGTTCTCCCGTTGAGGCCAACAGGAAAGCAGCAGCTCGATAACTGCAAGGTGGGGGTGATTAAAACCGCCACCTAAGTTTGCTGCAAAGCCAGACTCTGCCAAGGGTCATGCCAGCTGGGAGCATGCGTGAGAGCAGTATCCGAATAATGCAGTCTTCGGCTTTGGTGACCTTGATAGGAGCTATGGTAGGAGGCCTTGGACACCACATAGAAGAACAGAGCTCAAGACCTGTCTTGGCCACTAACTGCTCTGTGACCTTGGGACATGACCTAGCTTCTCAGCCCTCCCTTACCTCAGCAGTCAAAAGAGGTGATCTCAGAGCCGGGGTCACCACCCATGAGCCCATGAGCAATATTCCTGTTATCTGCACAAACAAACAAACAAACAAAAAACCAAAGAGAGGTCTAGGTGGTTTGGATCAACAACAGTGTGGGGTCACTCGGAGGCCAGAAACTGGCTTTTTATGAACTTGGGGACGGAGAATGTATTTCAATAACCATGGACAGTTACACCGAAGCATTATAATGAGAAGTTTCCTTTCTTGTTTTTGTTTTGTTTTGTTTTTTGTGTTTTTGTGTTTTTGTGTGTGTTTGTTTTTTTGGTTTTGTTTGTTTTTTTTTTTTTTTACTTCTCTCATTTCGTTATAGGAGATTCAGGTAACTTCTCTGCAGTGTTGCTGGACAAATGACCCTGGAAAGAATGAGAAGAGTTGCGGGCTGGTGTGTGTGTGTGTATGTTTTGGTTGCGACTGTCACATCCTCCCTCCTCTCTCCATCCCATTTGCCGGCCGGCACACTTGTGTCCCATCCCTCTCATGCCTGTCTGTTCTGCCTCAGGTAAGGTTTGCATTATCGCTCCAGAGGGTCTCAGGAGGCCCCGCGGTGGCATTGCTGATGCACCTCAGCGCACACACCCTGAACTCACCTCCTGGTTACTGAGAAGAGAGCTAAAGTACATGTTTTCAAAAAGCCATCCTTCCAATGAACTCTTCAGCTGCTGGCAGCCGACTTCCCTTGACTAAAGCTGCAATATGCTAAATATTAGCACAGAAATCGGGTTAGCCGACCCCCTCGAAGGCATGTGCGAGGAACCAAGAGCAAACAGACCCATTCCTTCCAGTTACCGCCCTTTGCCAGCAAGGACGATCTGAAATATCTCCCGAGCCTGACGGCAATGGCACCAGATCTTGGTTGGGAAGGAGAACTTCCCCGAAGAAGTCTTTTTCTTCTCGTTCCTTTCTTACGTCTTCCACCGTCTCTCCTCCTCTTCTCTTCCTCTGTCTCCTGCCTCTTCTTCCCTTCCTGCAGCTCCTCTGCCCAAAACTACAAAACTCCACCTTCCCTAGTGAATTTCAGGCATTTTTATATAAAGAGACATTCCTGACTTAGACGATGATCAGGACGTGGCGAGTTGATTCTTCAGTATCCCTTCGAGTTAATGAGCCTGGGTGACCGTGACACCACAGCATTCCAAGGACAGGCACACTGACACAAAGAGCTGAAATGCCATTTAAGATGACTTCTGAAGTACTGTTTAGAAACCTCGGACTGTCCTAAAAAAAAAAAAAAAAAAAAAAAAAAAAAAAAAAAAAAATTAGAATTAGAAATTCTCCAGAAATGGGAACAGAAATCGAAGCAGCTGAGTGGTCATGATCTTGAAGTTAGGTTGACACCCTGGAGCCAAGCAGCTACATTTACAGAGATGCTTTTGTGCTTGTTTTTAAGTTGGATTCATTATGTCTATTCTCTCTTTGAATGAACCGGGTCCTTGGCATTGTGCTCAGTCTAAATGGCCTACCTTTGTGGTGTTAGCATTGGTGTAGCAAAGCCACGGTGTCCTTTGTGGATTTTCATTGGGTTCTGAATCTGTTTAAATGAAATTGTTCGGTGGAACAAACACTTCTTGTGTTACAATGTATCTCCTGCCATCTTCCTTCACATCTGGTTCTTAAAGAAGTTGGTAACTACCTGCATGTTGGAAGAGGCAGAACAAAGCAAATAATCCATAGGGAAGCCACGGCAATCCTGTTTTGCAAACGTGGGTTACATCGGGTGTATACTTACATAGGTAGCATTTTCTAACACATGTGGAGTAAACACTGCATCCAACAACCTCAAATTAGTCATACACACAAACCCATAATTTGATATATTTTTAGTTGGTATCACTCTTTTCCCCCCACCTCTTTTGTGGTAGGGTCATACTGTCTTTGTAGAGAACGTCTTATTAAGCTGCTTTTCAAGAGTTAAGCCCATCCAAGTCTATATCCAGCCGGTATTTTACTGCCATGTAATCACCAGAGGGGTATTTAGAGTTCTGAAAAAATGAAACGCACTGAGTTCAGATCAGGCTTGAGGGTATGTCCTGTCTGCCTACTCAGAGCTTTGAGGCAATCTGTACGTAATGATTCTGAAGTCCAGACCTATGTTATATGACAAAAATTCCAAGTGTTTATGAAGGGACATTAAAAAATGAAAACACGGTGCATTCCTTCATTTTTTAAGTCTGAAGGACACGAGAGACTCCATGCACAAACCCGTGGAGGTTTGACGAACAGCTGCCATGAGTGTCCAAGATAAGCTCTGAGGGAACACAGAGCTTAGAGAATGCCACACAGCTTTCAGATGTGGGTAAAATGTCCTGAGATGTCCCTATATTTTTCTTGACCCTTGGAGTTCACACTTGCCTTTTATTTTCTCACACACGTGCGTATAGCACCCCCACCTCTGCTTCCTGTCCGCGTCACCAGGAAGTAATTCTCAAGTTTTCTCAGAAGCACATATTGTCGTAAAACGCAAAGAGAGGTTGGCTTTCACCAGGCCTGTCTTGAATTTGTTCTTTTTTAAAAAGATGAGGCTCTGTATTCTGTGCTCAGTGACTCTAGGCCTGGCCAGAACTTTCCACGTGTCAATGCACTGTCTGTTGAATCTGGAGATCCCAGGGACACTACAGGCAAGTGAACCAGTCCACAAAATCAAAATAAAGGTGTTTTGCTTGTTAACCTTCTAGTATCTGGTCACTGGAGTATGTGAGCCTGATTATATTGCAGTTCAGTGACTAGATTTTCCCTTTAAATTAACCAGAGTCTGAGAAAAACCGCTAAAAAGGATCAGGGAGAGCCTCTTAGCCATTAAAGGACTGAAGCATTATATATTAGAAACCTGTAAGTCAAAACCCCCATCCTTTGCTAAGTTGAATATTTATATACCCCATTCATGACTATGTACAACACATATAATCATCCATAATCAATGGATATGCCATTTATGCAAATATATTCACACTGTATATTTAAGGCTGTATACAATATACATATATCATACTCTATGATAACCACTGAAAATAAGGTTATGTACTTACAGAAGTATAGTCTATATAATACTCACTTAAAGATCTGTTACATTTATGCACACACGCTTGCCAAAGCTTCCAGATTTGCCCTTTAGGTTAAATATTATCTTGTTAAGAGCTTTCAGTTGGTCACAAATGTCTTTTTGTTTGTCGCCCAGGATACTATGGGGACGGTCTAAATGCAATCATTGTGTTTGCTGCCTGTTTTCTGCCAGACAGCAGTCGAGCGGATTACCACTATGTCATGGAAAATCTTTTCCTGTGAGTGATATTTATGGCAAAGTGCTTTGAGTGAATGTCTATGGCATGGCATGGCAGATAGTCATCTTTAATGGGAGGAAATAGATGATGTAGAATATTCTAAGCCTTTGATGAAAAGTCAATGAAATCTCTGTCAAGGAATATTGCTCAAGAGGCGAAAGCCTTTAAAAGAACTTTTGTCAGTAGAGTGATTTGAAAACAAAACGAACACAGTCTTGCCTGCACTCTCAAATCCTGGAACATTTCCTTTGGATAAAGTGTTATTTTTATTCCCCCTGTAACATGGCTTCATTTATATCATTCACTTGTGCCTTTGGTACATGATAACATTGTTGACATTTTTGAAATTCGGGTTCTAACCTACGTATTTTTTTAGTGTAGGCGCATTAAAAAAAAAAAAAAAAAAAAAAAGATAAAAACAAGATAACCCTACAGATAAATGAGCAATACTCACTCTCAGAGAAATAATCTTAGGAAACTGCATTCTTTTCAAGGTAAAGAGGGAATATGCACAACCATTCTTAAATGTCATACGCTCTGTAATTTAAATGTCATATAATCATGTTGTAAATAAGATGAACTGTTTCATGTGGGAAATGAAAACCCTCCTCTTCCTTCCTGTGATCAGATATGTAATAAGCACTTTAGAGCTGATGGTAGCTGAAGACTATATGATTGTGTACTTGAATGGTGCAACCCCCAGACGCAAGATGCCAGGGCTGGGCTGGATGAAAAAATGCTACCAGATGATTGACAGACGGTACGTGGGCGTCATTATTTAATCTCCGTTTTGGCTTCCTCAATAACTCCCATTCCTAATTCCCTTTCATCTACCGAAACACGTGATCACGTTTTGGGAACATGGAATTATGCAGAGTTAAGAAAGGACAGAAATATTAAGAAAAGTTCACTTGCTGCCCCAAATCTGAAATAAAGCAGAGCTCCCCTAGGTTTTGCTAGGTGTTGTCATCTCAAACCTGGCGACCACGTCTGTTCTAAACTATGTGTATGCCGTTGCCGCGTGAAGGTGCGATTTGTCCTGATAAACAGAGGATCCATGATTCTTTTTTTTTTTTAAGTTTATTTATTTATTTTGAGAGAGAGAGAGAGAGAGAGAGAGAGAGAGAGAGAGAGAGAGAATCCCAAGCAGGCTCTGCAGTGCGGAGCCCAACTCGGGGCTTAAACCCACAAACCATGAGATCATGACCCGAGCCAATCAAGAGTCAGATGCTTAACCAAGTGAGCCACCCAGGCACCCGTGGAGTATCCACGATTCTTTACTGGTTTTACGTGATCTTGATGCTGCTTATGTGCACTAGGACTGTTGATCTGGGCGACTGTTGGGCTTATAGTCCATCATTCGCCGAGATAGTTCAAGTTAACCACTAGCCCGTTTGGTCCCGTGGTGCACTTTTTTTCCCAAGATACTTTACTTCCACCCATACTGGCTTGAATAGAACAAAACATGTTAGGGGCACCTGGGTGACTCAGTTGACTAAGTGTGGCATCCCCTTAGACGTGGCTTCGTGCATGACAACATGCGAGTGCCCTGTTATGTTATCTAAGATCCATTTGATGATCTAAACATTCATAAAGTAGCATTGCTAATGCTTCAAAACATGCCTGAATATCAAGAATGCTAAAATGGTAATCTGAAAGTCAAACAACCACATGATCTACTGTTACTTGTTTCATAATACAGAAGAAGAAACCAAGGCTTAGTAGATCAAAGAAATTGGCTAAGTTGCTAGTAAGAATGTGTTCTTTTCAAAACAGTAAAGATAATGCTGGCAAAAATGAAAAGAATTGTTAAGCAAAATGCACCCTGATAGTCATAGATTTATGCAGTCCAGAAATACACCCATCCTACTTTACATTTATTCCTCTGGGAAAATGAGGTTGGACTCATACAAGTTACAAATTTTATCTCAAAAAAATTGGGGGGAGGGGGGCACCTGGGTGGCTCAGTCAGTTAAGCGTCTGACTTCAGCTCAGGTCATGATCTCATGGTTTGTGAGCTCAAGCCCCGCATCGGGCTCCGTGCTGACAGCTCAGAGCCTGGAGCCTGCTTCGGATTCTGTATCTCCCTCTCTCTCTGTTCCTCCCCCACTCACACTCTGTCTCTCAAAAATAAATAGACATTAAAAAGTTTTTAATAAAATAATTTTTTTACTAATCATGGTCGTTCAGTTCCTTCCCATCAGATAATAGGAACTTACCTAGAACTCTCTAATATTATAATATGCTTATTTGGGGATATACTTTCAATTTTAACTCCTACTGAAAATGGGTTAGGAGTGATTTTTTTTCTTTTCTTTTCTTTCCTTTTTTTGTTGTTAAACAGGTTGCGAAAGAATTTGAAATCATTCATCATTGTTCATCCGTCTTGGTTCATCAGAACAATCCTTGCAGTGACACGACCTTTTATAAGGTATGGTTGTTATTATACTAAAAGTACTTCTAGTCGTTTTTCAAAATATGTGTTCATTGTCCTGTAAATAAGAATTCACGAACACAGAGAGTATTTAGGAAGGCATATTTTGCCCCTGCCTTTCCTGGAATGCTATTTTGGACTGTGTAGCAAGGAACCCTAATTAAGAGTGAGCATTATTTTGTAATGACTGTTTTTCCCCACTATTACGAAACATGACCTCTCTATTGCTTGCTGTAACACAGAGGTTGAAGTGGGAGGGTTTCCATGCCACAATACAGAAGGGAGTAGGTAATACTTTTAAAGTGGACTTGGTAATTTGTAGAGCGTAGAAAAGGCATCATAACGCAACAGTGGAAAAATAAAGACAAACCAAGGACAGAAACGGGAGTGGTGTGCCTTGTCTTAATGGTTCTGTTTCTTCTGAACACATATCATGTAGGTCACGAAACTTAGGGAAAGAGTCTGGGCAGCCATTTTGAGAGCTTTTTTTTCATTGCCCATGAGGATTCTGGGTTTTGATTCAGTTCAGTTCTGTGAATATTTATCCACCATTTATGTTGTGTTAGATACTGTATAACCTTACATTTTGGGGACACAAAGAAAAAGAAAACATGCCTCATAATATAGTGAGACTTGAAACAGTTAAATGAAAGGGTTTTATACATCTAGGATGTATTGCCTAGAGAGCTTTAAAATAAAATACAGTCTTACCTAACATTGGGATGCAGAGGAGATGAACTGAAAGGTTTCTGTCTCAAAGTTATTGATGAATTTCTAAGAAACATTCTGATCACTTGTGGAGGAAAAAAAATGCTAAAGGTTAAAAACCTTTATTTATTTATTTTTTACAGGGACATTTACCGTGCCTTCCCAATTCTACCTTTTTTGTTCAGTGTTCCCTTACATGTATGTAGCATTTCCACCTCCTACTTCCAACCATTGAGTAGCATCTTTCAACCTAGTTTTCCTCTGGCAAAGTTTAGTCCTTTACCATACCATGTGAAATTGCTTTAAAAAAATAATATGAGAGGGGCGCCTGGGTGGCTCAGTCGGTTCAGTGTCCGACTTCAGCTCGGGTCATGATCTCACGGTTTGTGAGTTCGAGCCAAGCCCCACGTCAGGCTCTGTGCTGACAGCTCGGAGCTCGGAGCCTGGAGCCTGCTTCCGATTCTCTGTCTCCTTCTCTCTCTGCCCCTCCCCCACTTGTGTTCTGTCTCTGTCTATCAGAAATAAATAAATGTAAAAAAAAAAAAAAATTAAAAAAAAAAAAAAGAAATATTTAAGGTATACAAAAGCCACTTATTTTAATGATAGAAAGTGCTTTGGGGGGCGCCTGGGTGGCGCAGTCGGTTAAGCGTCCGACTTCAGCCAGGTCACGATCTCGCGGTCCGTGAGTTCGAGCCCCGCGTCAGGCTCTGGGCTGATGGCTCGGAGCCTGGAGCCTGTTTCCGATTCTGTGTCTCCCTCTCTCTCTGCCCCTCCCCCGTTCATGCTCTGTCTCTCTCTGTCCCAAAAATAAATAAAAAACGTTGAAAAAAAAAAAAAAAAGAAAGAAAGTGCTTTGGGATGCCGGGGTGGTTCAGGTTAAGCGTCCAACTTTGGCTCAGGTCATGATCTCACAGTTCGTGAGTTCGAGCCCAGTGCCGGGCTCTCTGCTGTCAGCGCAAAGCCCGGAGCCTGCTTCGAATCCTCTCTCCCTCTCTCTCTGCCCCTCCTGCCCCCACACTTTCTCTCTCTCTCGCTCTCTCAAAAATAAAAATAAACATTAAAAAAAAGAAAATGTTTTGATAAGGGAATAGGAATCAATGTACATGAAGAGCTTATAAAAAATTTAATGGTGGGGTGTGTCTGGCTGGTTCAGTAGGTGGGGTATGTGACTCTTGATCTCAGGGTTATAAGTTCAAGCCCCACACTGGATACAAAGATTACTTAAAAATAGAATCTTTTAAAAGTTTTTCTTTTCAAATTTAATAGCCAAGAAAAGTAAATGTTAGTTATCATATTCACTCACTGATATTTGTTTGATCATTTGGGGGTTATAAAACAAATAAGTTTCTCGGTAAATAACAAAACTTTGTTACTGTAAGAATACTGAGAAGTAATTACAATTCAACATCATTTGTCGAAGGGAGTTTCGAGATGGTAAGTACAACAACAGTAATAAAATGATAGCAAAGAGTATTGTGGTAAATTATAGAAACTCATGGCTTACATTTACTGAGTATGTACAGGCAGTGTTTCATTTAATTGTAATGTGAGTCCTCTGAAGGAGATACTGTTTACTGTTTCCCTCATGCAGGAAACATCCCCGAGGTTCAGTGAAGTCAATGAAGTTGTCTAATGCAAAAACCAGCAAACCCCTTTCTGTAAAAGATCAGTCAGTAAATATTTTAGGTTATGTGGACCATCCGGTCTCAGTCACATATGCTCAATTCTGCCATTATAGGTCCCAAACGGTCAATAGACACTATATAGGTAAGTAGGTGTGGCTGTCTTCGAATCAAACTTGATATGTGACCACTGAAATTGAACTTCTTAAAAATGTTTTCATATCACAAAATATTCTTGGTGTCAGATTTTTTTCAAATATCAAAAAAAAAAAATGTAAAAACAATCCTTAGCTGGAGGACTGTAAAACAAAAACAAAAACAAAAACAAAAAAAACCAAAACAGTTAACAAGCTGGCTTTGGTGCATAGGCTATAGTTTGCCAATCCCAGGTCTAATGTAAAATAGCCAGTAAGTGATAGACTCAGACTTTGAACCCAGTTGTCCGCCCAATTGTAAAGAAAACACATTTCAAGTACTTAAATATTATATTCTACAGTCTCATCATGTGACACCCTCCCTCTTTAAAGATCCCCCTCTGCATCAGTCTATATCAGTGTAACCAAGTTTTAGACCTGAAAAAAGAGGTCACTAAAACTAAAAAAAGGAGAACACCTATGATACAGGTAGATGGGAAATTCTTTATTTTTTTTGATGAATTGTCTGTGGCAAGTACTGGGTTAGGTGGAGATTGAGAGGCACGGCAGCTGACATAGACAAGTAAGCAATTAAAACAGAGGGTATAGCTGAAGCAAAATGGGGGTGATAACACGGTGAGGGTGAATTTGGGGTAACAGGTAGAGAGTAAAGGCTGAGAGCCTGCGTCAAGAGAGGTGTTCCAGAAGAACGAGCCTTCAAGGTGAGTTTTGAAGAACCGATAGGATGGACTAGCTGAAACCAGGTAGAAACAGCGGGTCCAAACACACCAAGAAAGGGACAACATGACATGTTCAGAGAACTGTACATTCTAGTGAACGTAACCCTGGAGCTGGATGGAGGGTTCCCCTTCCACCCACTCTATCTTTTATCAAAACCTGAATTTAGCTCAGGAAGTCCAGGGGAAGGAAGAGGTAGTGTGTGTCCATCCAAGGCTTCTCAGGACGACTAGAAGTGACTCTGTGGAGACACAGGTCATTCACCGCCAGTGGCCCAGGGTCAGATTGCAAGTAAAATGTGAAAGATAACCGTACAGAGGTGTGACCCCGCAAAGCCTTCCTTCTAGAATGCATAGTAGTTGAACAGAAGGCAGTACAATTGGCAGACGGCTCAGCATGATCTCTCGACTGGAGAGGTCTTTTTCTCGAAAACCATTCCAGAAAGTTCGATGCTTGATCAAGTTCCCTTTCAAGTGGAATGACACATTTTAAAAAGCAGTTTGCAATTACACCCATAATACACAAATGCTTTCTCCTTATAAAACATCCAACCATTACCGATAAGACTAAGTTCTTCCTTCAACAACTGCCAGTTTCTGTTGGGAACTCCTTTCCCCAGAGGCACATCTCTTGATCAGTTGCAATAGTATCTTTTCATGTTGTCTTATATCCATCTATACACATCTAACATGGTAACGTGTAGATGAAAGCTGTTTGTAATTCAGATCCAGTTACTGGAATATGGTTTTGGTCCATCTGGACTGAACGCACTAGCCAAAACTTAAAAAAAGAAAAAAACTAAAAAAAAAAAAAAAAACAATTAAGCTAAAATATTAAGAGGAAAATGAGTTTATACGTACTTTAAGAAGTTAATGTTTTATTTTTGAGACAGCACAAGCAGGGGAGGGGCAGAGAGAAGGGAACAGAGGATCTGAAGTGGGCTGTGTGCTGTCAACAGTGAGCCCAGTGTGGGGCTTGAACTCATGAATCTCAAGATCATGACCTGAGCCAAAACCGGACACCCAACCAGCTGAGCCACCCAGGTGTCACATGTATACTTGCAAAATTGATCAACCTCGGGGTGCCTGGATGGCTCAGTCATTTGAGCATCTGACCCTTGGTTTGGGCTCAGGTCATGATCTCCGTTTATGAGTTAGAGCCCCATGTTGGACTGTGTGCTGATATCACTGAGCCTGCTTGGGATTCTCTCTCTCCCTCTCTCTCTGCCCCTCCCCTGTCTGCCTTCTCTCTCTCTCTCCCTCTGTCTCTCTCTCTCACACACACACACATGAAATAAACAAACATGCAAAAACATGAAATAGATCAACCTTGGAAGAGTCTGAAAGAATTAATGACAAGATTTTTATTTAAGAACAAAGAAACAAGCAAACAAAGCCAAATGAACCATAAACCAATGAATGTGGAGAGCGGCAGAAACCTCTGAGAGGCCATGTGAAGTGCGGTCAAGAGTGTAGACCCGAGGGGGGAGGGGGGGGAGAATAGGTGATGGGGATTAAGGAGGGCACGTGTGATGAGCACCAGGGGATGCATGGAAGTGTTGAAGCCCTATATTGGACACCTGAAATGAATATAACACTGTTAACTAACTGGAACTAAAAGAAAAAAAACTTACAAAAAATAAGAGTATAGACTCTGGTCAGACTGCTCTGGTTGGAATCCAGGCTCTACCATATACCTGAGGTGAAACCTTAGGCAAATACGTGACTCCCTGTGTGTCGAATTTCCTTATCTTTAAAAAAAAAAAGAAGAAGAAGAATTAGAGGTATCTGGGTGGCTCAGTCAGTTAAGCGTCTGACTCTTGACCTCGGCTAAGGTCACAATCTCGCAGTGCAGTTCACGAGCTTGAGCCCCAGGTGGGGCTGTGCACTGACCGCGTGAAGCCTGCTTGGGATTTTTTTCCTCTCTCCTCCTCTCAGCCCCTCCCCAAGTTTTAAAGGAGCACTGGGAACATCTTTTAAAACAAACAGAATAATAATAACAAGCCTACCTCACTAGGCTTAAGAAGAAATAAGGGAGTCGATACATATAAGCCACTTAAAACAGTATCTCGCATGTTGCAACTACTCGGATGTGTAGCCTTTCTTCTTAGTAAGTGCGGGGGCCAACGTGTTAACTTTTTCAGGATTTTCAAGAAGAGGCCACACACTTAGAAGGGATGAAGTGGACACTAATGATATCTTTTCTCTCTCTTTTCTTTTAGCTCAAAATTCAGCAGTAAAATTAAGTATGTCAATAGTTTATCAGAACTCAGTGGGCTGATCCCAATGGACTGCATCCATATTCCAGAAAGCATCATCAAGTAAGTCGTGATGGTTTCCAAGATTCGGTAAGAAATACTGCATGTTTGGAGGGGACTGGAAAACAACTCACTTCTGGAATACTGGGGAAATGTCGTGAATTCTATTTAAAATAAATACGGAGTGTTTTCCAATCAATACATATTTTTTTCCGAATACCCATAGAGACCTGTTCTTTCAGATTCTCTTTCACATAATCTTCTCTTGGGGTTATCGATCATTGCTCATTTCACCTTAAATTTTGCTCCCATTTTGGAAAGCATAGACTTAATATGAATCAGTACACCTGCTGCCTGTGTCTCCCTCTCTCACAGACACCACAGGGTCTGAGCATAGCTTTGCCTTCTTTATTGCCTTATGGAAAGTCATTTACCTGCCCGGCCCTAGGAAAAGGGGGGAAAAATAAACTATCTTTTCTCTGTTTTCTTCTAAATCCTTTTTCTTCACGGGTCCCTTCAGGTGAAAGGTAAGGCAGAGTGGTAGGTGGCGTGGGTAGGGATGATCCCTTTCCTCAGGGTTGATCCCCTTCCTCAGGGTAATGCAATTAGCAGCCCGTGAGGAAACAGCATGGAAACTGAAGGGCGCTGGATCGTGCTGTAAAAATAATGAGAATAACAGTTAACACCGGCTGCTTGAAGCTGAGACTTAAAAGTACGGAGGCTGAGGAGGGAACTCTCCTGTTTGGTTCACTGTTGCAAAGAACCGTTGTTCTCTGTGGGTTGTGCTTTTCTTCCTCTGTGTCTGATTCACTCATTTTTTTTTTTTTTATTTGATTGAAAATGGGAGGCCTTTAAGCTTTAGCTCGAAGAAAACAGACAAGACAGACAAGGATAGCCTATCTTCCTCCATAAGATGGATAGCAAAGTAGACTTCCCAATTCGCACTTCCAAAAAAGAGTCCTTTTGCTAAAAAGAAAAAAAAAAGGTGGGGCGGGGGGTGGGGGTTGGGCAAAGAAGCTGGAAAGAAAAGACTTGCATTTATTTCGTGGCAATACCGTATCAGGCGTTAGAAGTGCTCTATGTATGTAGTGTTTAATCCCCATAGTAAACCCCCAAGTACAGGTAAGGGAAGCTAACAATGAAGAAAAGCTACTTATGTCAAGTATAAGTAGGAGCAAGGAAGAGATGGAACTAGAAAGAATTCAGACCCAGGTCAGCCTGGCAGCAGAATTCTCCTACCCTTTTCTAGCAGTTTCCTTCACCTCCCTTAAAGTATTGGAAGTCCTAGCTCAGGAGTAGATGCGTTTGGTTTTCCTTCTCTTGATAGGAGGTGAACACAGGATAATGATTTGGCTTAGAACTGCCAGTTGGCTTAGCCGAATCAAGCAGTGTTCGTGTGATCCTAACAGCGGCTTTGACCCTCTTTAGCTTATAGGACTCCCGCCCCCTGCTTACCTCCCAGCTCAATCCTGCTACCTCAGGAAGGAGCATCCCCACCTCCAAGCTCCACTCCTACGGTCAGCAAAGTCACTGGAGTACCCACCTCCTGTAGGGCTGTCTCCCTTTGCAAAAGATGACAAGGACATTATCTCTTCAAGTGGAAATGAGCACTGGCCACTTTCTAGCTAAATAGGCCAATGCCTCCATGGTGTGGCAGTTGGAGATAGAGAAGAGAATGGGTTTTGGAGGCTTAATAATAGATTTGAACCCTCCTGCCAGCCCCTGATATCGAGCTGGGGCGCGTGGGTAGCTCAGTCAGTTAAGCATCTGACTTGGGCTCAGGTCAGGATCTCGTTGTTGGTGGGTTCCAGCCCCACGTCAAGCTGTCTGCTGTCAGTGCATAGCCCACTTTGGGTGCTCTGTCTGGCTCTCTCTCTCTCTCTCTCTCAGAAATAAGTAAACATTAAAAGAACCTCTCCGTGCCTCAGTGCAGCATCCAGAAAATGGGGAAGTAAGGGGCAATTCATAGAAAGGCCCGAAGGATTGGGTGAAAATGTGCATAATGCGTCCAAGAGCCTTCCCAGCAAGAGTTGGCAATCCAGAATGTTATTTATTATAATCAGGTTGCTTTTAGAGACTCGTTATCTGATAGGAAAGTTTAAATGAGAAGTTAAACATGCCCAAGGCACTTTTCATTCATTGACACCCATCAGTTTTCAATGACTCCATTTGGGAGAAGTTTCTTAAGGAGAAAAAGGGCTCCATTTGGGAAGATTTTCTTCTGGAGGGAGAAATTTACAACCATCCCTGTCCTCCCCGTGTGTCCATGTTTTTCTCCCATCTTCCGCAGTCCATCTTCTCTGGATGTCCTTATTGCCACTTCTGTTCCTGGCCCGCATCGTCTCATTTTCATGTTATGCCATTTTCAAAATGAGAGAAGCCATAAGCCTATTACTGAATACCATTCGGAGAATCTAATCTCAGCCAGTCCCAAGACCAGTATTCAGCTAGGCTGGAGCCTGTCATCAAGGGACTTAAATGAAAGAAAAAGTTGCCCAATCTGAAATTAGATTTATAATTGTCGATGACAGTATATTCTTGTTATTTGTGGCAATCATGTCCTAGAACCCTGAACGGCGAACCGTTGTTCCTAGGAGGAATACAGGGCTAAGTTCCTGCAAACACCTGGTTAATTTCCATTAACCAATTAACGTAGAACCTTGTGTGTTTCTGTGTAAAAATGGCTGATTTGATATATATTGTTGACTCACTAACATTGAATTCATGGCCAACAGCACCATAGCCCCTGCCCAAACAAAGCTTCTCTAATGCACAGATACTCTCCAGAAGGCACATCACAGCCTTCTTGTGCTTAGGAATGCCCGACAGCGCCTAAACACTCTGCTTGGGGGCATTTTAAATGGCGAAATTACCAATTAAAAGCACAAGAACAGGGAAAACCTGGCACTAAATAGACAGCACCTGTTGGCAGCCTGAGACTGAGCTAAAACGAGAAGGCAGAGCCTTGTTTTGTTGGGCCTCGACTGGGAATGTGCACATCAGGTGGCTCAAATTTTTTGCCACTAATAAAAGTAGTGAGTCACCATAAAGGCGCCACAGCTATTGACGTGGGGGGTCAGAAACAAAATGCAAGCAGCAGGCAAATTTGCAAACAATGCAAAGAACCTGCAAATAATGAGGACTGGCTGAAGCTAATTATGAATTCTACCTCCTCGATTATATCCCATGAAAATACGTTTTTCTCCAAAAAAGGCAATTTGATTCTTTTAGGGGGTAGGCTTTTTCTCTCACGTTCTGTCTGTTCTTTAAAACATGTACCTGTCATTTTCTCCGTCTGTTGGCTCATCTTGCTCATTGCATTCATTTTTATCCCGTAAGGTACGATGAAGAGAGATCTTATAAGAGAAGTGTGAGGTAAAATCTCCTGATCTACAATTCACGCTGGACCCGCTGTGTGTGTGCACCTGTGTCTTAGACTCGTGGGTGACCTCAACATGCTATCCGTCCCTTGTTGCATACCATTCCTGGTCTTTGTCTTGTGTGTAAAGCTGTTGAGGTCAGCCTGATTTGCAACTGAAACCCACTAAACCAGATTCACCCTTGAGCTGGCCCAGGCTGCAAGCTGTCTCTAACTATACGCAACAGACCGGTGTGGACGTTTTCAGCTTTACTCCGCCAGCATGTTTCTGCTCTCCTTGCAACTTGTGTATCTACCTACCTTTATGAAGGAATTTGCAAAGTAAACATGCAGAAACACCGAATGGGAGGAAATGGCACCATATCTAATCGAAGGAGCGTGTCTCAGTGCTCCAAAGGATGGTTTTTAAAGGCACATGTGCTCCACTTATGTTTGGCTCTGCTTTGCTGAGTGACTCACGCTGTGCTTGCTTCTTTTCTGTTTCTTTTCCACACCGATAATTTTTGCTCATGCAGACTGGACGAAGAACTGAGGGAAGCATCAGAAGCAGCTAAGTAAGACTTGGTTTTCGTTCAGCAGCTGGCGTGATGTTGGCTTGCGTTTCAGGAATGAATCGGGAGAAGCCGCATGCCTGGCGTTTTCTTTTTGCATCCTGATGATAATGCTGAACTTTAAAGGGTCCCCTTTGTCCCACATTGGATGCAATGTCTGGTAGTTGTACTACAATCTATTTTCCCCTGTGATCTTGGTTACCTTAAGGAACGCATTTGTTACTGGTGTTTTTTTTTGGTGGTGGTGGTGGGGTTTTTTGGTTTGTTTTTTTAATGTACATGTAATTTTAGGCACCACAGCAAAGGAACACATCACAGGCACCATCACATATAATATATCCAGATCGTTGTTAGATAGTTTGAGGCCACAAAAGCTCATTAATTCATCCTAATAGAGAGAAACGATGACAAGTCGAAATTTGGACTATGGAACCAATTTTGTGACTTTCCAAGTTTTTTAAGCCCCTTATTTAGTGACCTGGAAATACTGCTCAACTAAATAGCTTCAGAGCTATTTGGATGAATAGAAAAAGGATCATTACTCACTATTGTTAAAGTATACCTTTTGAAAAGGCAAAATCTTAACTTGAATACAAATATGAAATGATACATGCCAATGATTTTACTCAACTAATTATTTAATGACAGACCCAGTAAAGTGTAAAAACCAGTTCAAAGGACGCTTGCAACGCTAGATTTCTGTAGGTGATCTATAAAGGAATGTTAGGATAAGATTATTGGTTTAGATGCAAAATGGATCAACATCCAACAGGGCAATAAACTGTCAATTAGGATTATCTTTTCCACTGAATTGAAATTACTAGCATCTCTGTCCCCCAAAGAGTTGTAAAATAGCTCATCAACAGAAAGTCAACTCAGCATTGCTTTCAAAGAACATCCCAGTAATTTCCTTTTATTTCCAAGTTCAAAAAATTTTTTCTGACACTTCATGTCAAATGCAGACAAGTACTATTTGGAATGTTTACTATATTAAAGCTTTTCCATTTCAAATATTGCCTACGCCATTAATATTTATAACTAGTCCTCATCTTAACAGATAGTGCAAAAGCAGAAACCTGGGCAATGTCCAAACAGCTACAAATTCTGAATAAATACGTTTTGGTTTTTTTTTTTTTTTCCTGTATAGATGTAAATGCCAATTCCTCATGAGAACAATCCATTGAGCTATTTTTTTTTCCTACAGCACATTTTTATTGCAGGTGCTATGTAGAATTATTTGCCCACAGTGTGAATCTTTGGGGTAAAAATTCGAGGATGAGGGGCACCCGGCTGTCTCTGTCGGAAGAGCATGCAACTCCTCATTTCAGGGTCATGAGTTCAAGCCCCACATTGGGCATAGAACTTACTTTAAAAAAAAAAAAAAAGATTAATTAAAATTTGAGGAAAGATTTTTGCCTTAGAAATGTCAGCATAGTTTAGTGTTATAAGATTCCTATGCTGCGTTGGTTTTCTTTCAAGATAATGGACACCCATGTAGACTAACAGTACTCAAAAGTCTTTACATTTCTACTCTAACGGAATCTTTTCAGTCTCTAACTCAACTGTTACAAACCCGAAGTTGGGAAAGGAAGAGGTTAGGAACCGAGGAACCAGATGTTGGCGTGAAGTGCCCTGTTAGCTTTTATCTGTATTCAGCTTATATTGTGTTATGAGATTCCCCGGAGACAGAGCAATGAATTTCTGTTTCAGATTCTTTTTTTTTTTTTTTTTTGAATGATAATATCTTTATGAAATTAAAGAGGTGTTTTCAAGACAAAAGATTGAGGGGAGGGAAATCAATAACTTTCCAGCCAAACTTCTTGCATTATCTCCATTAAAACCTTGCCTTTTTCCATAGAATTTCCCACTCCACCCCCATCCATATTTCTACCCTTCCTGTTTAAGCTACCATAATGAAACAGTTATCATTTGGGGTTTATTGTGTGGCTTTCTCCTTTTTTTTTTTTTCTCTCTGATCATTCCTTCTCTTCCCTACGCCCACAGACTGTCTCCCTCAGTATCTAACTAGCCTCAGGTGGTCCTGAGATGTCTTGATCTCCTTGCTAAAGGAAGCACCCAGCGTATCTAATACAGAATAGATGCTCAGGACATTTCTGCTGCATAAGTTGACAAATGTGCCTAAGATTAAGTTCATCCCTGTAGAGCAGTGATTCTCAGGCTTTTCTGGGCATCAGAATCACCAGGTGCACTGGTTCAAACACGGTATCCTGGGACTCACCCCAGAGTTTGATTCAGCAGGCCTGAGAATCCGGAATTCTAACACATTCCAGTAATGCCGATGTTGCCTGGCTCAGGACCGGGCTCTGAGAATCGCCACTTTAAAATAAATACCTGAGTAGAAATAACTAGATTTGTCTTAGGAGTCTATGCTCTTGCTTTGGATTCCGCGGGTAATCTGCCTGTCTTAATTCCCCTCCAACTGACCCTCCTTCTTTTGATGGTGACATTACACATGTGAGGAATTGAAAGATATTGGCACATTTGAAAAAGTAATAAGAATTTCACTGTCGGCCCCACAGAGGATTGAAATGCCTCTGACTCCTACCATTTTAGCCCACTAACTACATCTCCTTAACTATCTTTCAGCCTCTGGAGTGACTCCCAAATCCTTGGACAGACGGTATATGAGGATTTGGGGCCCAGAAAACTTGGTCACTGCAGATCTGTGGTTTAGTTCTAGAAGCCAGATAACCCAGGTTCTTTCTATTAACAGACACACGCTGACTTTCCACGTGACCTTTATTAGAAAGCTTCAGGCTGGTTCTAACCAAAGCAAACATATACCTTGTCATGGAACAGAACCTATCTGTTGCTTTGCTTTCTTCTCAAATGTTCACCTTCTCTCCCCCCCCCCCCCACACGGCCTCTTCGTTGACTTTCTTCAGCCTGTCTTCTGTTTTCCTTAAAACTTGGCATCTATACAGGACAGAAAATATTTTCAAAGGACTAATTGTATAGAGAGAGCCATTCTTATTTTAAAGAATCCGTCCGCTGCCTTTGGAGGGACAATATTAAATGGATTGCAAATTGCTGTTTTCGCGGGAAGGATCGCGCAAAGTTAAAAAAAAAAAACAAAACAGAAAAGCTAGATTCGGAAGAACGCCTTTTCTTGACTCCGCTCCAGCTTTGCTAGGTCTTTCTGGCCTACTGTCAACCCCTGCCTGACGGCCCTTGTTCACTCAAGTTGCCAAAATCCTCTGTGAAAATACCTGACCACCAGTGAGATCGTGGAGGGAAGAAGCCCTCTGCCCTTCCCAGGGAGATCGCCTTCTACCATCCCAACAAAATGCCTGCCGTTGGGAACTGAACCTCTCGTGTTCGAGCAGATACATTAGCTTGTGAAGTTATTCACATTTACAAAAGGAACTCCCATTTAAAAAGATTGTAGAATCTCTATGGGGCGCCTGGGTGGCTAAAGTCGGTTCAGCTCAGGTCATGATCTCACGGTTTCGTGGGTTCAAGCCCCACGTTGGACTCTGCGCTGACAGAGCCTGGAGCCTGCTTCGGATTCTGTGTTTCCCTCTCTCTCTGTCCCTCCCCCGCTCAGGCCCTGGCTCTCTCTGTCTCTCAAAAAACAAAAAGTTGAAAAAGATTGTAGAATCTCTTTAAATAGTCTTCGCCGATAATAAAATATAAGAGGAGAGAAAGTACAAGTTGAAATTGATCAAAATTAATATAAAGTACATTTGAAATTTGCTAACAGGAATTCTGCCAATATGGAATATGAAAAGCGGCTAATATTACACCAAAAGCATGAACACATTTATACATTGTAACAAAACTATTATTTCGTTATCTCATATGGCTACGTTTTTTTTTTCTTTCTGGACACATTCAGTGCAGGTTAATCTTAGGATTCACTTATAATACCAGAACACAGCTCAGCTGTATTGTGTAAGTGTCCCAGTATTTTTCTGTAACAAAGAAAGCTGACATTGGCAATTTTTTTTGCCTTAGTGTCTCGGAAAATCCTCATTCTTGTACAAACTGAAAGTTAACTGTGTTCATGTGCACACAAACATGGGGCTGCTTGAGAGGGACTGTCCATTGTGTATAAAGTATATTATTTGGGTTACAAGTAAAAATTTGCAATATCATGATCTCCGAATAAGATAGATTGAAAAGTCAGGAAATAAGAACAGAAGAGACCCCTGGAGTTGTTTGGAATTTTCCATCTCCCTTTTATGTTTCTCAGTCATGGGCAATTAGTAAGTTTCAAAACCGGTGGTAAAAGAATCAGGTGTAGGTTTCTTCGCCATTGGCAGTGAGACCCACATCACACAGTTTAAAATACCCGAGAGTGTTGTGCCTACAAAGTGGTAACAGTGGAGAAAATGTTTACTTGCTTTTTGTTTTTTTTTGTTTTTTTTTTTCCTTGCACTCAGAACTAGCTGCCTTTACAATGATCCAGAAATGTCTTCTATGGAGAAGGAGTAAGAACTCACCATCAATAACAGCTATGTGGTTACTTGTAGTGTTGTATGGCTGGGCTCTGAAAGAAAAAAAAAAAAAATGCATCAAGGACTGGGTAAACTCTGTTTAGATGTTCAGCTTTCACGTTCTCTGTTTCTCAAATCAGAAACTTAAAGAGAAGTGTGCCGGCTTCGCACTCTTTCATGATCACTATTACATTCCTTAAGGACAGCTGAAGTCTATTTGGCATTCTGTTTTCCAATCCAAAAACGAGCAGAAAAATGAATATTAGAGCCAGATGTTAAGAGCGTTTGGGCAACTCTGCTTTCTAAGTTACTTCATCTATTTTCATTAGTGAAAGTTGGGACTTCCATTTGAACTTCGTATCTTAGTGGATGGGGGAGAAAAGTGTCCTTGTTTTGAAAATTCCAAGAGGCAACCGAGTCTGGATGGAACTTTAGGAATGATCTAGTCCATCTGACCTCATCCTGTGACAAATAGAAATCACACACCTAGTGAGGGCTCACCATGTGCCAGGTTCTATGGGAAAAGCCTCATGCACATTATCTGAGTTTTATCCTCAGAATAATCCCACGAGGTACATGTTGCAAGTAGGAAAGAGTGGCATAGAGAGATTGTCCGACCGGTCCAATGTTTTATAGCGGTAAAAATGTCCCAGGGCTGGGCTTTGATTCTGCATGCAGACCCAGTGGCTCTGAAATCAGAGATGGTCGTAGTTCTGGAATGGGTGTGCAGCCCCTGATCTAACTTTGGTTAGACCAGAAAAGGACACACTTAGGTGCTTCAGAGAACGGAGTTGACTACTGGCCAAGTCCGTTTCAGGGAATGAAGTGTGGCCGCCAACGTGCTCTCAGAGGGAACCCGGCGATCCTGTTAAGGGCGCCTCATCTGATCTGAGCTGTGGCGAATTTAACACTGCCCTTCCCAGGAACCCAGGAGGGGCAGAGATCGGATTTGCATGTCTCAGCTATTGTCACGTTTTGTTCTCTTTGGACCTCCTTTCCCTCAAGGTCCAAAGCCGGGATGGAAAAACCATAATGCCACAGCTGTGTAGCCGCCACGTTGACCTTGTAGTTTAAAGTTGGTGGACAAAAACCCCAGAGAGAAGGTCCCCGCTAAGCAGGAAAGAACAAACGTTGTAAGGAGACCTTTGAATTCACACAGCTATTTTTCAGGAGGTGACGCGTGCCCCGCCTCTTTGAGATGAAGACAGTTGCTTCAAGCACATTGCGGAGCAAACATTCTGCAGGGCAAAGAGGAGTCCCTGAAGCCACTTCCATTCTTTGCGCAAATTTTCCCTCTGCAAAACAGCGCCCCCTACAGCAGAGTCCCGGGCCTGCAATGAACGAGCAGCGGGGCGTGACTGTCACTCACTGGCCTATGGCTGCCACATCTGCGGGCTTACCCACTCCTTTGCCTGTCCTGTTGAGCTCCTTGTTTGTTCGGAGGGGCTGATTGGGTTGGGGAGAGGGCAAACAAGAGGGCACTGCCCCTTGTTTGCGTTCATTCCGGGGCTGGGCGTGGGGGAGGGAGGCTGCTACCAAGGTTCACGTTCCTTCCCTTAGAACATACTCTTCTCCACGCTTCCGTCTTCTTCAGCCCGGCCTTTCCCAGGCACGTGATCTCAGCGCAAAGGATGAGATCCAAGCCGAGGGCCCAGAGTGGCCAAGGAGTTCTTAGGCTGACTTCTAGCCCTGGCTTTCTGGCTTTCGTTAGTATCAGAATAAGGGGCTTTATTTGCCTTTTTTCTGGCTCCTGCCTGGAAGCATTTTACACCTTCTGTAGCTAGTATCGAATGGAGAACCTGAAGAAGGAGCAAAGGGTGTTTTTCAAGGAGCTCAGTCAAGCCAAGAATGAAATGAAATGTGCCCCTCCTTTTCCTTAGAGAAAGAAAGGAAAGTTATGCCCCCCCCGCCCCCCTCTTCCTATATAAAACACAAGAGTTTATTCATCACTAAACAATATTCTCAGATACTTTGTAAGGAAACTCACGTAACATATGTGAGAAACCGAAATGGCCTAGGGTAAAATTATCAGAAGGTTTCTGCCGGAAAGCTGGTTAGAGAAAAACCAAGCCCATCTGCCCAAAGATCAGGAATAATCCTTTTGTATTTCAGTTCTGATTAAAAGTAAGTTGTTTGTTTGTTTGTTTTCTTTTTTCCCCGAAAAAGCATACTGTTTTCAAAAGTATCCCCAGGTGCTTGTCTCCTTCACTTCCAAGTTTGGACTTTATTTGTTCCTTCATGTCCTAAGACTTGCATATGCTTTTAAAATATTTTTACATAAATAAATAGTGTATCTGATCCAAGGGAGGTGGTACTTACTAGGGGAGACTTTAATTAGTAGCAATGTTGGTCACTTTACTGTCCCCACAAGATAACTGTTGTCTCAAAAATTAAACTTCAGTGGGGTTTCCTGTATTTAAGAATCATCCACTTTTGACTATCTCTTCTTCAATAAACCACATAAATAGGTTTCCATGTTTCAGCTTTTTGTTTACCAAAAGCTGAAGGGAAAAATGAAGCCCTAGAAAGTTTACCAAAAAGTCAGTATGGGGGCACCTGGCTGGTTCAGTTGGTGAAGAGTGCAACTCTTGATCTCAGGGTCGTGAGTTCAAGCCCCACGTTGGGTGTAGAGATTACTTAAAAATAAAATCTTTCGGTGTGCCTGGGTGGCTCAGTTAAGCGTCCAACTTTGGCTCAGGTCATGAGCTCACGGTTCGTGGGTTCGAGCCTCGCGTCGGGCTCTGTGCTGACAGCTCAGAGCCTGGAACCTACTTGGATTCTGTGTCTCCCTCTCTCTGTCTCTGCCCCTCCCTGGATCACCCTCTGTCTCTCGAAATATTAAAAAAAAAATTAATAAAAATAAATCTTTAAAAAAGTATGAAAAATGAGGTGCTTCAGAACGGGCATCCTGGTGTAAGGGGTTTTGTTTGTTCGTTTTTTCAGATTTTTATCAGGGTTCATTTAAAAAAGATCCTGAGGTACTCACAACTGAAAACACTTGAGACTTAATCCTTAACAAGCCTCGAGAGAGAGACAGGATTGCTCTATTTCACAGATACAGAAATGGAAAGTTAGGCAAGGCAGGTGACTGGCCCAAAGCCCCAAGCTAATAAGTGGCAGAATTGAGGGAATGTGAAAGGAAAGCTTTCTTTACTCCTGTAAACTCGATGGGCAGGCACACAGGTTACCAATGGCTTTATTTGCAAAGCTGCTCGAAGGATCCCCCACCCACCCCCAGCTGCTGCACATCCCACAAGCAAACCACAGTCCCCGTGCAGTGTGTGGAGGGTGGGGCCGGGAGGGCAGGTCTCGTTGAAATCCACAGATGCCTCCCAAATGGCCTTTTTCAAACAGTGTTTTCATTTGTTCCTGGCTGAAATTCTTCTTTTGAACAAACAGACCGGAACTCTCTGGTCAGATGGGTGTCAGAAAGTTGTGCTAGGTTCACTAAGAGGCAGAAGAGAGAAACCAGTGGAGCGGGGAGGTTTGGGAATTATTTTCTAGGTAGTTTTGGGAACCCACTAGACCTTAAGAACAACCTTGTCTTAGGTTATAAGAATCCATCGCGTTCAGGTGGACTGAACCGTCATGCAAATTCTTGGACTCTCGCAACTCTTGTGGGTTCCTTTGAGAGAGGGGGGTAGTTTTTCTATTTCATTGTTGCCTTGTATGTGGCATTTAGCAGATTACTGATTTCAGGCAGATCATGTATTCGCCCCACAAGGGAAGGTCATTGACTAGAAACAGGTAGCCCCCTCCTTCCCAAAATGCAACAGGGTTCCTTAATCTACTTCAGCAAAGAGCCCTCACACCCGTCTTTTGCCTCCCTAGGTCATTTTGAGAGGCGTAAAATGCTTCCAGAAACAGTTTCGTAAAAATAAATAAAAATTCCACATTTTAGAGAAAGCCTTGGCCATGAGGGAGGGTTGGCTTTTACTGGGTTTTTTTCTAGCATAAGAAACTTGCATGAGCTCTTTTCAGTAAGTCCTTGGAGGGAAAAAAAAAAAAAAAAGCAAAGCGCACGCCACTCCCAGCGATCACCGAATGCTTCCTATTCAATTTCTAGTGTTTCTCATTGTGTTCTTCCTTTTTTTCTAAGTATTGACCTGAAGCTGAAAGGAAAGCCCTAGTCCCGCCCGGCTGGAAGAAAAGGATGTTCTGCTTCCTGATTCTGCTGAAACATACCCACTGGAAGAGACAGGGCGGATGGTACTTTTTTTTTCCACTTTGCACTACCTGGTGCCATTCTAAATTTCTAAGGGGAAACACAGTAAGGGATCTTGTTTACTCTTCACGTGTTTTATGAAATTGCGTGTCGTTTTCCTATTTTGCCAATTACGTGCCTCGAAGATTTCGGTTGAACCTTAGCAAGAAAATAGGACCTTCCGTCTCCATATTTGGTTACCCCTTGGTGCCGTGATATCTCCTCTCTTAGACTGGTGTTGACCAGTGAGATACCCTCGGTCCGCTGTTCGTCGCGAGTGGATTTGTTGGCCATAGATTAGCGGGATTTCTCCTTGGTGACCATTTCAGGTTTAAAACACAGGGGGCTCGACCCTCCCTAGGCAAGTTACCTTCCTGTTGCTCTGCTTTTCAAACCCTAAGCTTGCTGGGCACAGTTGGAAAGCAGACCCCGGTGGAAAGCTGTCATCGGCCATGTGCCCGCTTGGTTCTTGTCCACGTGAATCCTCTCTTAGGTCTCAAAGGGAAGCCAGACTTTCCCATTCACCTCAGTTTTATTTTGGTTCTCAAATTGGGTATCATGTTGTCTGTGCGTGGTCTCTTTAAAAATCGTTATTCCTCCAATGAATGTTGGAAATTCATTACCCGGCCACGCTCAGCTATCTAAATGTCTCTCTCAAAAAGTAGTCTGCTTTAAGTCACTTTAATCTGGTCACTTCAGTCACCTCCCTTTAATCGCATTTCATTTAAATTGAATATGACCGTGTACTATCATTTGCAAAATCTCTCTGTGGAGTCTTCGCATGCCCTTTCAAAGGCCACACGTGGCCTCGAATCCGTGGGCCTCCAGCGGGAGGGTTGGCAAAGCTGTGGCCAGACTTAGCATGCCGCCTGTTTTCACGTGGCCTTCCTGTGAAGGATGGCTTTCCCATTTGGGCTGGAAAAAAAAAAAGTTGTTGTTGTTTTAAATATTTCGTGACACCTGAAAAATCATGCACATTGCAGTACCCATAAATGTCTTACTGAAACATGGCCACACAAATTTGTTTACAGACTCTCTGTGGCTGCTTTTGCACTACAGCAGCAGAGTTGAACAGTTGTTCACAGACCACGTGGCCTACAAAGCCTAAAATATTTACTGTGTTTGTGGAACAAGTTGACTGGGCCGTGCCTGCTCCTGCACACCTATTCTTCACCGCCCCCCCTCCCCCGCATTTGGATTTGGATATGAGTTTCTTCGGCAGAAGGTGTAAATAAGCCTGCAAACTAATTTATTCTTTAAAAAGAAAATGTTGGCCTCCAGAGTCCGTAAAATAAATGGCCTGCTGAAAAAAGACGGGGAGCCCCGGCCACAAAAGCGTGGCTCACGGTATGTTTACGTGACTCAAAGTGAAGCCCGCTGAGAAGGCTTTGGGCTATTTACAGGTGTTGCCAAGGTCCTGCCCTTACTCTGGGAACCATGGTTATTCTCTGGTATCACCCGTCAACACTAAGAATGGGGTGGAGAGCGGGGTTCCGCCATAGACTTAGGGTGACAACCGCATCCAGGAGAGCTGTCTGGCGCGCCCTGGGCCCTGGATCTCATGAGCTTTGAAACACTTGGAGGTAGACATCTTTGTACAGGTGACCGAATTTTGCCGACCTCCTTTGCTTCGTGACGTCTCCCACCCACCTTCCAGACATGTTCTCATGCACACGGGTCAGCTCTCTTTCCTCCATGAGCCATAGTTCACTGAGTTCCCCCCTCTGTGTCCCTCTCAGCTGAGCGTCTTGTCCAACTGTGTTCTCTTGGGTCACCTCCCTCCTAACCTCTGTCCTGTCCAATAGAAAAACCCTAGAACATGCCCTGTCTCTGAGGCCAGCTCCACTTTTGGAAGCCCAAATTATGCCTCTCCCAGAGCTTAGTGTTGACATAAGACCGGTGACCTAATATTCGGTTGGTTCACCCATTGACCACCGTGGCTCTGGCACAGTTAATAACAATGCTCCCTTTTGCTCAGCCGTGGTCCCGTTTTGGAAGACGAATTACGTGGTACCCCCGCCCCAGCCACAGGAAGGAATGAAGAAATCAGTGTTGTGTTTAGTGGTGCCAGCCTGAGGATAGAGCCAACCACACACAGCAAGAATTTCACCAGTCACGTTTCCCTTGAGCTTGTCTGGCCCGTTCATGGAAAACTACTCAGGTGGTGTTCTGTCTGAGGCGTCATCTTCCTCCCTGGAGATTATGACCATCGTCCGCAGTCACTGATTTTGTTTGGGCTGATCTATGGGCTGCACAGCCATTCTGATAGGCATCTGCTATTTTATTATCTTAAGACCATTTAATTGCACGTGCTAGAGAAAAGCCACTATGTAAATTCAATCCAAGTAAATAGAATTCTAGAAGAATCCTGAAAAAAAAAACCATCATCCCTAAGCAGATAGGTAGACAGATGTAAACATTCACATCAGTAGCTATCTAGCCCTTGCATTCTAAGCGTTCTTGCTTTGGCTCTGACTTCTGGGAACTGTTTTACACTTTTCCTGTCACTTTGTAGTTTAGGGAACCAAAGGGTCCCAGGGCAAAAGTATTGTTCTCCCCAAGTGGCACTACTCTTTGCTTAGTTCCTTAAGAAAGAGAACATAAATCTGCACTGAAGTTTCTGTCAAGGAGTGAGAAAGTTTGTTTCATGGCAATCAATAGCTGGTTGTGGAAGAAAATTCTGAGGTTCCCATTGAAGCCATACAATGTTTTATGGGGTTACCTTCTAAGATACACTCCGACATGTGTGAGGAAGTCACTACTCTAAGCTTTTGTGTTGTTAAAATCTCATTTTAAGCATTTGGTTTTGGTACTACGTTTGCAACTCATCTAATCACAATGCCTCAGTAGTTTGCTCCCTTAGAAACATTTAGATGTGCACAAATTAATCTTTTATATATTTGAAAGTTTTTCTACCATGTATTGGATTGCTCAGAATAAAGTATCTATTAGACTTTGTTTTGGTAAATAACTAAATGATTTCTCCCTAAATAGCGTGGATCAATAATATAAAGATGTAACAACACCATATAAAAAAAAAAAATATATATATATATATATATATATAGCCTCTCTGTATAATTCAGAAATAAAAATTGATTCCACAAGTTACGGACTTTCTTTTTCTCTGTTTGTCGAGAACCTTTCTCTAGCTTCACTTGTGCAGAAGACTTCTGTGACTATCTGTAGCCTGGCCCTTGGCACTCATTTTGGCTTTCTGGTCACCCAAATAGATTCCCTTTTCATTTTTTGCCTTCCAGGCCTCAATGACAAAACCTTTCAAAACGTGTTGTTTAGCCTCTGGGGAAGCAGTGCCTCCCGTTGGAGGCATCTCCATGTTTCACGGTTACTTGATTTAAAAAAAAAAAAAATTTTTTTTTAATGTGACAGTTACTTGATTTTCGTCAACTTCTCCTTTCTCTGCCCTTTGCCTTTTTGCAGCATGTGGTTCCTTCAACACCAACATGCATTAATGGCATTTTCCTTTTAGTTTGGGGTCCCCCTCCCACTTCTACTTTCACAGCCTTCAGGCAAAACCAGACTTGGGAATTAACCACCGTGCTTAAAAAAGAGAGAGAATCTAATAAGCAAATCTGTGCCTCTCCAAAAGTGGTGGGCGTAATCAAATGAGAGGCTGTTCTACAGAAAGTGAGACCTTGCATGTTCTCATGATCTGTGACTGAGTCCTCGTGGGGATTGTCCTCTGCCCAAAGAAGGTAAGAAGGACAGGAGAAGACTGAGAAGTGGTTATGGTCAAAGGGAGTTCGTGATACTGCAAAGCAAACTGTTCCGTGCATTCTCCCCCCCCTTTCCCTAACTGTGGTGGTGGGAACTGGAGGCAGGCTAGGAGTCCGGCACTGGGGCAGAAGATGGGTAGAATGTGGTAGATACACCCAGTGGCAGATTATACAGCTGTTAGAAGTAACCGACTAGGGGAGCCTGGCTGGCTCAGTCGGTAGAGCATGTGACTCTTGGTCTCTGGGTTGTGAGTTCAAGCCCTGCGTTGGGTATAGAGATTGCTTAAAAAGATAACTTTGTTTTTGTTTTTTAACGTTTATTTTTGAGGGAGAGAGAGAGAGAGAGAGCATGTGAGCGAGAGAGAGCAGGGGAGGGGCAGAAAGAAACAGAATCTGAAACAGGCTCACAGAGCCTGACACAGGATCCGAACTCAAGAACCACGAGATCATGACCTGTGCCAAAGTTGGACGCTTAACCGACTGAACCACCCAGGTGCCCCTTAGAAAGAAAATCTTAAAAAAAAAAAAAAAAAAAAAAAAAAGGCAACAAACTACACATTCATAAGAGCATCATTTACAGGGTAGAGTGGAAAAGAAAAACTCAATAAAACTTCGGGTCATTTATGGAGACACCAATGCTCCATATTATACAAAATCCATGCATATATAAGGGTTTAGCACACTCATTAGTTACAGGAAGGGGCAGGAGTAGGGATCCAGGATGAAACTGGGAGCCAATTGGAAAAACCACAATCAAAAAGAATATGGGTTGAAGTTGAAATAAAGATCGGTTCCACTTTCGGCCATAGATCCTAGAAAAGCTGTGTCTAGGCACTCCGCGTCTCCCAAAGGGCTGTTTCCTCCGCAGCTCTGTCGTTGTGCCATTTCTCTGTGTTGGCAGCATCGGTGGGCGGCGTCTTGCAAAAAGCCACCCTGGGTTCCGTTCACCCAGGACAGTCACGAAGGGTTTAATTAAGCTGGAACTTTCTCGTCGTACATACCGAACTTCACGCTGCTGTGGGCTCCCCAGAGCAAAGAGATTGCTTTATGAGGCTCATTTTCCTCTAGAGTTGCACTCCCATTCAGGCAAAATAGCTCCCTTTGACCAGGAAAAATTACCGCTTTTCGATACATGACCATTTGAATGAAAACTTAGATGGCAGACACTAATAACTTAGCCCCTGGAAGAGGCTTGGACCCTTGATGCTTGATCATACCCTCCTTACAAAAGCCTCCCTCCTTAGATTGGTGAACTTCCCGTTTCCCCTGTAGCCACCATCGCCACAAAACAAATTCTGGTCGATTCTCCTTATTTGAGGTAGTCCTGTCCTATAAAGTCACTGAGAAGAACGCTGAATTAGCAAATGCTGACCTCACTGGTGGTCAGTTACAGGGTTAGGTTCCTGTAAGCCTCTGATCACGTGGTTTCCACGAACTGATCGGTATGTAACACATAACCTGTTTAATGTGTGTTTCTGTTTGAATACACTTTAACAACAACAAGTGTTGTTGATTCATTAACACTGGACTCACCGTCAACAGCCTGAATATAACTCACGCCTGAATGAAGCTTATCTTGCACATGAATTTTCTCCATAAGGAGAAACTCGTGTTTAGGAACACGAGCTCTTCTGCTCACTGCTTGGGGACCATTTTCAACCGTGAAATCCGCAGGACGCCTGGGCGGCTCAGTTGGTTAAGCGTCCAACTTCAGTCCGGGTCGTGATCTCACGGTTCATGGGTTCGGGCTCCATGCTGACAGCTCAGAGCCTGGAGCCTGCTTCAGATTCTGTGTCTCCCTCTCTCTGTCCCTCCCCCACTTGGGTGCATTCTCTCTCTCTCTTTCTCAAAAATAATTTTAAAAAACATCTAAAAAATTTTGTAAATAAACAGTGAAATCCCCAGCAAAAATCACAAAAATGCAAAAAACCATAGCATTAAACTGACCATGAAAAGGACACTTGTTTACTGTAGGACACCAGAATAAGAAGCAGAACCTTGCCTTGTTTGACCTCAGCTGGGAACATGCACATTAGGCAACTGAACGTTTTCGCTGTTCTGCACATGTCCCCAAATGACCACGAAGGCACCATGAGTCTGGATTTTGAGGTTACAAATAAATCATAGCGAGTAGGTGAGTTTGCAGTGTGGAATCCTTGAATAATGAACATCAACTGTGTAGGCCAAAGTTCAGCGACCTAAAACGACGTGCGTTGTTATTTCAGTTTCTGGGGGTTAGAGGTCCAGATACATCCTAGATGGTCCTCCGTGCCAACGTCTCGCAGGTTGCGATCACAGTGTGGGCCCGAGACTCAGGCAAGGTTCAACTGGGACAGAATCTTCTTCCAACTTCATTCACATGGTTGTTGGCAGGCTTCAGTTTCTCCAAGGTTGTTGGGCTAAGGGCTTTATCCCTTGGTGGCTGTTAACTGGAAATGCCCTGAGTTCTTTGACTCATGGGACTCTCCAATATGGCAGCTTGTTTCATCGAAAGCAACAAGAAAGGGTCTGCCAGCAAGATGGAAGTTACCACTGTTTGTAACCTAATCACCAAAGTGATGTCCTGTCACTTTTGCTGTATTCTATTGGTCAGAAACAAGTTACTAGATCCCGCCCCCACTCAAGAGGAGAGCATTACACAAGGGTATGAATCCTAAGAGGTGGGATCATTGGAGACCATCTTAGAAGTTGCCCTATCATACCCCCCAAGCCTTCTACAAATGCCTCTTGACCTCTGTCTCTTCTCATCTATAAGTAATGATATTTCTCAGTGTTTCTCTTTTCTTTTTTTTCTGCCATCCTCCTGTGATTTCAAGTAACGCATCTCTTCAGATTATTCAAATCCTGGTTTCAGTCCCAACCTCCAACCCCCACCATCATTTTCTCACTCTGTCTCTGCGCCCACTGCAATCCCTGGGTGGCGGGAGCTGTGGGGAATTTAATTCTCTCCCTTCTCTGACCTGATGAGACAATTTCTCTACTGTCCCATTGTCCTCAGCATCACATATACCGGGGACTTAAAAACTGGTTCTGCTTACCAGCTTTATTATTCTGGGCTCGTTACTTCACTTCTTTGGGCCTTCGTTTACTCATTTTTTAAAATGTGGATGAAACCCCCATCTTATGTGGTTTTGTAATAGTTAAACGGGATATAAGTGCCCAGAGAAGGCATTCAATAATTATTAGTTCTCTTCCCCACCCTCTTTGCTTCTTCATGTTTCCATTTACCCAGACTTTTGTCTGTTAACGTGCCAGCTTCTCCCAATCTCCTGCCAACCTCACCTTTTAGTTCCTGTCAACTGTGTCAGCATCTGGTTTCCTATCCCACCCCCTCTTCTAAATAGACTAATTCTCTTTCATCCTTCCTCCTCTTCTCTCAGAACTATTTTAGTCCATTTCTTATGCCTCCCCTAGCTTGTTCCCGGCTTTCATTTCTTATCTTTGCTCAGTTTGCCTCCATTTTTTACTATTTGGAAACAATCTCCAACTTGCAAGAAGAATAGAAGAAGTTACTTTTTCTGAAACACCCGAGAGGAAGTTGTCTCCATAACACCTTATCACCCCGAGCAGTTGGTGTGTTTCTTATCTCCCAGGACATTTTCATGACCCAATACATCTATCCAAACCAGGGACGTTAACACTGAAACGTTACCATCGCTTAATTCGCAGAGGCCATTCGCGTTTTGCCTACTGTCTCAGTAAACGTCCTTTATAGCAAAAGGATCCAGTTCAGCATCACACATGGCATTTTGTCACGTCTCTTTGGTCTCCTTCAATCTGGGAACTGTTTTGCAGCTTCTCTTTGACTTTCACTGTAGGATTGTAGTCCTGACCGGAACTCGTGCAAAGTAAGCGGCAAAGAGAAAAGCAGGTACAGCACTACCAATGTATATACGTTACACGAAGTGATATCAGTGACCACCATCAGCAAGATTCAGGCCATTGGTTCTGAGTTTAGGTCCCAATGCTGTTCCTCCCCAACTATGTGATCATGAGTATGTCCCATTAAGCATCAGGTTTTTGCCAAAATGTTACTTTTGCTTGCGTTCAGGTGGGGACACCCGGAAACACTGTTTTTCTTCCTCTTTTTTCCTTTCTCACCTTTTCTTCTCTTCCTCCCTTCTTTCTTTTTCTTTCTTTCCTATTCATTTTTTTTTCAGTTTTAGAAAATGATCATGAATTACTTTTTTTTTAATTTTTTTAAACATTTATTCATTTTTGAGAGACAGATACAGAGAGCAAGCAGGGAAAGGGTAGAGAGACAGGAAGACGCAGGATCTGAAGCAGGCTCCAGGCTCCGAGCGGTCAGCACAGAGCCCGACGTGGGGCTCAAACTCACAAACCGTGAGATTGTGACCTGAGCCGAAGTCAGATGCTTAACCAACTGAGCCACCCAGGCGTCCCAATCATGAATTACTTCTAATGATGTCAAAGAACCAATATGAAACTATACAAAATTTGTTTATTCTGTTCATAAGAAAATTTTTCCTAACAGATTTGGCATTTAATAACCTATCCTAGGACACGTTTCTCTATAGGCTCAAATACGATTCCTGTGCCTGTTAGTATCAAATCAAGAAGAGTTTCAGTAACAGACTCGGTCAATTGCTCGACTCTCTACCCCAACGTTTTGCCCCTGAAACTCAGAATAAGAAGAGGACACTGTGTGGCCCCTGACTCCTAAAGTCATGTGCATAGATCTGGACAGTAGATCTCACTCATAAGTTCAACCAGCTATATTTCTTTGGACCAAAAGTTTCTGACCACAAGCCTCTCCCTCTCCCTCTCCCTATTACCCTCCTTCCTCCCAGGCTGGAGAGGGCAAGAATTATTGATTATGCTGAATAGAATACAAGTCCCTCTCAAAAAGCTGTCTGCTTCTCATTTTTCTTCTAGTTGATACATTATGGACAGAAAGACCTATAGTCTGGCTTACAGACACGTTAGTTTAATGGACTCGCATGTAGAAGAATAAAGAGAGGGTATAGTTGGAGGACTCATGTGGCTCACGTGTCTCATATCAAAGCGAGTCAGAGGTATTTTCAAGCTCATTCGGGGAGGTGGGAGATACCAAGGGCCAGCCTTCCAAAAGCATGGCTTTCTCTAAGGTCATGGAGAATGTCAGTCTTCCCAAGTCACTTGAAAAACACTGGAAGGACCAAGGGGCTCTGAAGAAATGGTAGTCCCATCTCTAGTCTTCACCTTTACTATGCCTTTTGACCACCAGATGACTCGGAAATGAGATCTCACTTAAGATGTCAGTAAGGGAGGGGCGCCTGGGTGGCTCAGTCGGTTAAGCGTCCGACTTCGGCTCAGGTCATGATCTCACGGTCCGTGAGTTCGAGCCCCGCGTTGGGCTCTGTGCTGACAGCTCAGAGCCTGGAGCCCGTTTCAGATTCTGTGCCTCCCTCTCTCTCTGACCCTCCCCCATTCATGCTCTGTCTCTCTCTGTCTCAAAAATAAATAAATGTTAAAAAAATTAAAAAAAAAAAATGTCAGTAAGGGAAACACAAATAGAAACGCTTGCTATGTTTCTAATTTTAATTTCCCCCAAATGCATATTTAAAAAGAATAGTAACGTAACACGTGTTTGCTGTAAAATTTTCAGGCATAGACCTATTTAAAGGACTTTCCTTTGTATCAGTCATTTATTGCTGTTACAGATGAAGCCAAAACTGGGTGGCTTACAATAATAACACTCGTGCATTTTACCCACGCACCTACAAGTTTGTCGGAACTCGGTGGGGGTGGCTCAGCTCTGTTCCGCACAACATCTGCCAGCTTGGGCGGGGGCTGGAGAAGCCACGTTCAAGTCTGACTAACCCGGATGGCAAGTTGTTCGAAATGTTAAGCAAATTTAAAGCTACACTTTTCCCGACGATACATATCATCCAGGTGGTTTTATAGAAAAATGAGAATTCTAAGTAAAAGGAACAAAGTAGCCGCTGCTCACTTCCTAAAATACAATTTTAAAAAGTTAAAAACGTGACTTTCACACAAATATAAAATGAATGTGTCGAAGACATATTCCAGGGGCTCCTGGGTGGCTCAGTTGGTTGAGCGTTGGACTTCGGCTTAGGTCATGATCTCACGGTTCATGGGTTCGAGCCCCATGTCGGGCTCGGTGCTGACGGCTCAGAACCTGGAGCCTGTTTCGGATTCTGTGTCTCCCTCTCTCTCTGCCCCTCCCCCCTCACCCTTTGTCTCTCAAAAATAAATAAACGTTTTTAAAAATTTTTTAAAAAGAAAGACACATTCCAGCCATTAATTAATTGTGCGAAGTAAGATGTTAAGCCAATTAAATGGATGAAAACCAGGGTTATATGGAGTATATCAGGAATGATCAAATGAATTTGCTCATAGATGTACATAATCAGATATGACCCAATAAGGCAATAAAACGCAACGTTTGGCGTTATCATTTCTACTGCTGAAAATCAATTGTGTCTTGATCGAATAATACACGTTTCTGGGGAAATTACCTCTGCTCCTCAGCCTCGGTCTGTGTACAGAAACAATTGTCCCTCCACACCCCTCCTTGTCCAAAATGGGTATGTGGCCTTGCCTCGCCCAAAGGATCATTCCGTTCCCCAGTGAGAGACTGGGACATGGCTGTATGGTCCCACTGGAGTCCGGAAGACAATGAGATCCTGCAGAGGCCAAAATCTTTTGTGAGGGCCTCCACATTCTCAGGGCCACTTGGATCTGGAAGGTTTTAGGTTGGAACTTGCTGGCAGATATCCTGGCACCACATAAAGCCAGAAAATGAAGAATGCTGGAGAATGAACACAAGCCGTTCAGGGGGAACAGAATGCCCATGACCCCGCTGCCTGACCACAGCTCTGATCCCTGACTTCTCAGTTATATTCAGTAGATCTCCTTTTTTTTCGGTTTGCTTAAGCCAGGTGAATGGATTCTTCACAATCCAAGAGGGTTCTCCAGCCCTAGCTGCTGCTTCTGTGCGAGCCCAACGAAATATATATTCACTGGTCTGTGCTTCGATTTCCTCTTCCATCGAAGGAACGACCAATGCCAACAGAGAGTTGTAAAGATTAAATGCATAATAAATATAAACAGAACATGCTTTTCCAATGCCTAGGTAACAGAAATGTCACATACCTTAATTTTTCTAAATTGAATTCTATCTAGCCCTAAATCTCCATGTATTAGGATGAAAAGACTCTCAACGCCGGTCATTATCAGAGACTCTTTTACTCTTTAGTGCTAATAAATGTCAAAAGTGACCTAAGAAAGATTGGTCTTTGTTATATCATGGTGGCTACCGGGATGGTCAATGTCCAAGACTTATGTGGTCCAGGTGTCTGTACAGCCTCTTTGCCCTCTAGGGGATCTGGTGACTTAGACACAGCTCCCGAGACTAAGGTGTTTGATATTCGGTGCCCCTAGCAAACGCATCAGCCCACCCCATCAGAAATCCTGCTCCTGCCTGGACACTCACGTAGAAGACATTGATGCCTGTGGATTCTTCTGCCCATTTTCCCTCCCCCGAGTTTCTGGAGCCACTGCAATCTTAGGCGACTGACTCCCTCTTTCAACCCAGTGACTTCATCTGCACACTATCTGCTCCCTCTAAGGAACATCCAGCTCAATTCCCCTCCCACATAAGAGCCCGGTTAGAGTTGTGCTACAAACGCCGTGTAACTTCCGACTCGCGCCGGGAAGCACACACAAATTAACAGCTGGTGGTAGGCAGCCTCCAGGAGGACTCCCCGTGATCCCTGCCTCCTGGTATTCACGCCTTGTGCAATCCTGTCCCCTGGAGTGGGGGCTGGCCCTAGTGACTCACCCCAGCGAACAGAATACAGCAGAAGTGATAGAATGTCACCTCCAAAATTAGCTTATAAAACAACGGTAATGTCTGTCTTGTTTGCTTTCTCTTTCTCCCTCACTGCTCCGAGGGAAGCCAGATGCCATTCTGTGAGCTACCCAACAGAGAATCCCATGTGGCAAGGAATCGATAGCTAGGACCACAGCCAGGAAGGACCCGAGGCTTGCCAAATGCCACATGAGCAAGTTTGGAACCAGAGAGATCCTACCCAAGATGTGCCTTGAGTTGACTGTGTGACCCTGGCCAAAGCCTTGGGTTCAGTCTTGTGAGACACCCTGAGCCAGCCAGGCAGTGGGTTCCTGACCTACTGAAACTGAGAGATGATAAATGTGACTTGTCTTAAGACCCTAAGAAATTAGAATCATTCATTACACAGCAACAGATAACTAATATACCTCCCTTCAAGATCGGGAGCCTGGAATTTTCTGGAAACGAGGGTAAAGTGGTAGTCTCACTCTGCAAGTCTCTTCTGGCAGGGCTTGGGAGACATCAGCGAATTGCTTAGTGAATTACCCTGTGACAAACACAAGCAAATTACCTGCAGCCACGTGAGTACGTGTAACAAGAATCTCTACAGAAGGAAATTACTACCATCTGTCTCGGAGGGTCCAAACTCCGTTCCACAGTCCGGAAGAGCCACGCTTACTAAACTGCATGATAATCAGCGGCCTCCCAAGCCCTTCCAGCGAAAGGAAGGAACAGAGTCGGATGCTCACAGGAACAGTGGAGAGGTAGCTGCCCCAGTCCCTAAAATGCCCCTCGGTGTTCCTAAAGAAACCCATGCCTGTTCCTGTGGCCATAAGAAAACAAGCCAGTTTCGTTTTGGGTTTCCAGAGACAGTGGAAAGTCCTCAAAGGCTAGAACTCCCTCCTCTACCATGAGACCCTGCCCCAAACCGGGGATTCTGGTGCCGTCTGGGGAATCCAAGCGTTCTGTGAAGGCTGCCTCCAGGAATATGAACCCCATATACCGCACCCGACATCAGAGAGTAATTTGTGGTCCAAGCAGCGGGGCTCTGGGGACTTTGCGATGGTCTCCACCACCAAGGCCTCAGTGCATTCGTGCCTAGTGTACCCCTGAAATTATATGCGTGGCGTGGAAGGCTTGGTGTGTGTAGCCCCGGGGCGCCCCACTGCTTTTGTGTTCAATGCCAGCAACACCGGCCGATGCTGCACACGATGAATAATGGAGTCTGGATTAGTAGCTGTGGGCCCTGGGTGTGGGCAGGACGCATTTGAAAACATTTTCTCGTCCGGGATGTGCTCACCTCTCCATCGTGGTTCAGCAAACGAGCTTTCTTGCTTTTGTGGACCCTCCTGTTTTCCCACATGGGCAAGAGTCGGAAAAGGGGAGAAGACGCCAGTGCTGAAACCAGCACGAGACCAGGGGCATCTCTCGTGGATGCCGCCCTCTCGTCACTTGGAACAGGTCTCGTACTAGCCCCTGGGTGTGGAACTCCCATCTGATTGTGACTATGGAGAGAAGCAAACTTCGGGCTCCGCTAATGACTTCCTAGGAGACGCAAGGCCAGTCTCGGAGCTGTTTTAATCACCACGTCACCTTCGGTGAGCCTCGGGAACATGAAAAAGATCACCCATGGGAGTCACGGGCCTAAGGGATGATAACTGAGTATCTCTTAACTTCAATTTGGAAAAATCTGGTTAAATGGAAGGAGGCTTCCAATTTCTAGGCCAGCGTGTAAGCTTAGAAGTTGTCTCTCCTGTCCACACAAGAAAAAAAAAAAATGAAAACCAAAAAACAGCCACTTTTATATCTCATCAGAGAACGGAGGTCATAGGACAAACAGCTGCCCCTAAAATAGAGGTGACCAAGAGGCAGATACAGAGAACTCCACATACCTGAGTGGAAGCTTAGAAGCAGAGCCCTCCATGGGGACCAGTGCCAGGGTAAAAACACCTAGACTGTAACTGACAAATGGCTGGAGGTCTCCGTGTGGACAAGTCTTGAGAGTAAGGAATTCAAGGGGGCGGGCAGTCAGAGGGGGAACCTCACACCGTTGTCGTGACTTTGATCTCCCGGGCCCCTACCGGATCCGCAGGGAAGATCAGAGAAGAATCCCCCAGTGCTTCCAGCAAGGGAAGGGCAAAGGAGCCATTTTTATATACACCCAGAATATTTTGTTCTTTACAACATCTGCCCTCAAGAGCCTAACTTCCTGAGGTTTTACCAGAGCCCAAATGACCTGAAAGTAAGACGGAAAATCACCAACTCCAGCCTCCCCCGCCATCAGCTGTTTTTTTTTACAGGAGAAAAAGCAGTGAAGCTGAGAAGCACGGGGAGGGTCCCCGCCCAGGGACACAGGCTCACTCAAGACTGAGACCTAATCATGCGACTGTAGCGTACTTCCCCCTTCCCCACACCTCACCACCGTATCAGCAGGGCTCCTATGTAACGGGGGAATACAACAGAAAGAACTGTGTGTCTCAGACAATATTTAACGAGTCTCTAGGGAGACCCCCCAAACCACAGGGGTGACCCAAACAAAGACACCAGAGAAGGTTAGCCTCTGACACGTGCAGCTACAGCAGATAGCAAACGGCCTAATGCTTGGCCAGATACACAGAAAACCTCCCACCAAACACCGATTTTCCTCCATTCCTTTTGTCCGCTAGACGACGCCCAGTTTTCAAGAAAAAAGTTGCAAGGTGTACTGACCGATGACGTGATGGATTACGGTATTATTGAATGGATTCTTAACAGCAGAAATGAGTCTTCCCAGAGTCTCGGCTGGGAACCGGCTTGCCTCACTAGACAGGGGCTAAGCGTTGTTTTTCTAAGCCCGTCATCTGGGAGCTTCGGCGGGCAGATCGATCACCTGGGAGAACCAGGGGAGCCACACGGCCTTATCTTCTCCACGCCTCCAAGTATACAAGGCAATGTTGGGGAGCACCTGGGTGGCTCAGTCGGTTATGTGCGGGCCTCCTGGTTTTGGTTCAGGTCATGGTCTCACGGTTGTGGGATCGAGCCCCGTGCAGGGCTTGGGATTCTCTCTCCCTCTCTCTCTCCCGCTTCCCCACTCGCACACACGCGCTCTCTCTCTCTCAAGATAAGCATTCGTCAAAAACAAATAAATAGGGCCGCATGGGTGTTGCGGTCAGTTAAGCGTCTGACTCTTGATCTCGGCTCGGGTCGTGATCTCACAGTCTGTGGGTTCGAGTCCTACATCGGGCCCTGCGTTGGTAGCATGGAGCCTGCTTGGGATTCTGTCTCTCCTCCTCTCTGCCCCTCACCCACTTGTGCGCGCGTGCTCTCTCTCTCTCTCTCTCTCCAAATAAATAAACTTAAAAAAATAAAACGAAATAAACTATAAAAATAAATAAATAAATAAATACATGGCAACGTTGCTATGTCAGAAAGCCCCAGTGGCTTTTTCATTACATACTGGTGCTGGCCTGGAGCTTAGGGCCTAAGTCTACCGGCTCAGAGCCTGGAATCAGGGTCCTAGAGTCCCCCAGACCGGAGCTGGATTTGGCAGCCCAGAACCTAGCCAGCCTGGCTCCAAGAGAGACCCGAGTGGCCCTAGCACGATGGGCCCAGAGCGGGGGGGTTGTGAGTTGGTCCTGTGGCCAAGGCTATCCGCTCCCACCCAAGCGCCGAAGGCCAGGTCCACACTCCTCCTATGCCCAGAGCCTCTAGGCCTTCTAGGCCTTCTAGGCTGGGGAAGCAGACTGGAATCCATGGCAATAATGGGAAGGCATCCAGGCTGGGACCCTACCTGCTAATACACAAGAACTACGGCTCTTTCACTAGGTGAGAGATAAATGACCTCAAGGTGAGATTAGGTGAGGAGATCGGGTCCTGAGGACCAAGTTTGGTTGGGTAATAGGATGTAGCATCTGAGCGAGCTTTGTGGCCAGGAAGGAAGTGTCACACCACAGGGTGACAAACAGGCCATTAAGAAACGGAGACCCAGGGCCAGAGAGACACCCCGTGGTGAGGGAGAAGAAAAGGACGGTGATGGGCTGACTGCATGGTGGAGGCCAGAGATGAGGAGGCCGAGGTTACAGGGGACTCCGGCAGGGAAGCTGGGGTGTGGCCGGGGTGGGGACAGAGGCAGCAGCATCTTCCCACAGTACAGGACGTGCGGCTCACCCGGCCGTTGTGCAGCAATCTTGACGGAAAGTTTGCACAGAGCTACCTTCAACAGGGGGCTTCCCCGGTGGCTGCAGGAGACAGGGGACGCGAGCGCCAGCCAGGAGCCCCACAGGGGACAGGATGGCCAGGATGCCCCCAGCTTCCCGGATTCCTTCACTCACCCCATGCTGGAGAAAAGGATACGGGAAGAAAAGGAAGAGATGAATCACCATTTCCACAGAGATAGTAGGTCCTAGCTCAGGTTAGCCCCTTCTGGGCAGGTAGGAGCCCGAGTGACCTGTGGGGAAGGTCGGAGCAAAGAGAGCCCGCAGAGGCTGACTGGAACGGCCCTTGAGGAAAACATTCTCCAACCCGCCCCATGAATCACGGACTCACAGGACGAGATTCCAATCCTACTGAGCCCCGAGCCGGGCACTCCTCCACAAGGAGCCCAGAGGCCTGGCCTCTCCTGTCCCCGCAGTCCCAGGCACAGACCTCTCAGCCCTCCCTGGAGGCAGTGTCTCCCGTGGTCGGGTCCACCCCTTCTCCCACTGCCTCGTCCTGCAGGAGCTCCTGTCTACCACTCACCAGAGGCCTCTCTGGGGCGGGGGGAGGAGAGGTGCTCTCTCGTGGAGGCTGCTAGACTCCTTCCTCCTCCTTGATGTCCACAAGCACCTGGAAACACCAGTCATCAAGGGGGAGAATTTCCAAACTGGGGAGAAAGGCAAGCTGGCACCTGGCTTCTGTGTGGAAATGGATCCTTCTGGAAAAACTTGAAAGGTGTCTTATGCTTAGGTGGATATAAGGCCAGAACTGATACGGGGAAGTTGCCCTTGAGGACAGAGGAGGTTCCGAATGCAATTCCCTGGGAGTTAGCAACACTTCCTGAGAACACTTTAGACTGGAAGGCCGTGGCACTGGTGGAGATGACCGATGATCATCTGGGTTCTATGTGGAATAAACAGGGAATTGTACTAAAGTAAAAACACGTACGATGAAATGATGGCGTTGGAAAATAGGAAGGCAAAGAGAAGTGTGGAGGGATGTCTTAGGCCCAGATTAAGTACAGGTATCTGCTGGGGTTGAGGGCCCGGGGAGGGGGCAGAGCGTCTAGCTCCCCCTGTGCCCTTCCCCCGACCCCAGGAATTTGGGGGGTTCCTCATGTTCTCAGCGCCCGGTTGCCTAAGGCAGCGGGTGCTTTAGATGATGTGCAAGGATCTTTTTTTCAGGAATTGGGTTTGTTTTTTTTTTATTTCATTTGTGATGTGGATTTCCTTCTGTTTCTCCATTTGTTGAAGAGAAATCTCACTTCACAAATATTTTGGGAAAATGGAGACAACCATTTGGAGCAGGTTCAACAAAATTTCTCAGTTTACAGATAAAACTAGATAATAGTTAAAAGTTCTGTACATTTTTGAAGATTGCAAGTACCTTTTTCTCTTTTTAATACCGGTAATTTCTTAAAAATGAATGAACGAACGAACGAAATGGAAATATAGGTATACATATATACGTATAATAATGGTTATATAATTGCTATAAAGAACTTGTGGTATATGGAAATTATTCACAAGTCTGGGACTTTTAGGTTAAATTCCAGTGTCATTCGTACTTAAAGGAAAGGCAAAACATTCTCTCTCTGGTCACAACACAGTAATAACTTATCGATAATAATCATCTAACTTGTTATTGGACTTTTGCTTGGCACTTTGGTAATAAACATAGCTTTCACTCATCCTGCTAATATTATTAAGTCTGCTTAATATGCTTATAATCCTCAGCTAAGTTCATTATAGTCCTGAACTAAATGCTGTGGTATAGATGGATATTGTCTTTGGTCCCTGGGAAGTCAGTGTCTAAAGAAGAGAAACATCCTTAAATGGCAGCACAAGGCAACAGAGTATATATTATGGTCTAAATACGTTGGAAGCAATGTGGTCTAGAGCCAGCTTTGTCACTAACTAGATATGTGACCTTAAACAGGGTCCTTCCTATTCCCAATGGGGCCTCGTTTCCCTGTATTTAGAATGAGAGAACTGAGCTATTATCTCAAAGGGCCTCGTTAGCCATGGAGTCATAGAAGAGAAAATGTTTACTAGCAGAACCATCATCGGGAGTAGGGAAAATATTTGGGTTGTCAGCCAATGGCTCTCTTATCACCACCCGCCTGTGGTGTTTTATATGCCTGGCATTAACTGCACTGTCGGCAAGGAAGTCCTAAATGGATCAACAGAATGGCTTTTGTCTTGTCAAAGTGAATAGTTTAGGTAATCTCAGGTTTAAGGTCTTCAACTTCCGGCTGTGCCCTTAGCCACCAGGATGGGTTCAGGAGGCAGCCAATCAGAGCAAAGCCCAGGATTTTTGCTGCGAATTCTCAGAGGCAGATGTTCTCCCTCGGTTGGATAGTGGGAAAGACGGAAGGGCTACAGCCCATTCACAAGAGGAGTTGAGCCGACGCTGATGGGAAGCATAACCAAGAGGCTGGTGGGAAAACAGAGCCGGAGATGGGATCAGATCCTCTAGAAGCCCAAAGTAAGAATTCACATAGCCACCCCTGGAAGGATAAGTATGATCTGAATAGGAAATAGAGAAGGGAGAATATTAATATTGAGACAGATGGCGGGAATCTGGAGGGAATATGCTGTATTTCGACGACGGTACGTTGCTTGATTGAAGCAGAGAATTTGTATTCATTCAATATGAAACATCTGCATTGTAACACTATTGATACCGTCTATGGCAGAGGTTGGCGGTGCAGGCATGCGTTCAGGATAGAGACATGGCATGACTCCGTTCTCAGGGAGCTTATATCCCACCAGAGGGACTGCAAGGTCAACCACCAACTACAGTAGAGGAAGGACGGACCTCTACTGAACCCTTCAGCTCCAGGGTCTGCCAAGGGCAAGGAGAGTCTAGTGGAGGGGGTTGTCTTTGGAGTCCCTGCCTGGGAGGAGTTGTATAGATGAGAAAGCTAAAGCATGTGGGCAAGAATATCACGTACCAAGCTAGATGGTCCTCATTGATAAGCCACAAAAATTATGTCTATCTGGCTTCAAAGCCTCTGTCTAGGCTCTCACTTCCTCAAAATGTGGTCTGTGGGCCAGGAACATCAGCATCATCTGGGAGCAGGGCTGGCTGTAAAATTTGTATGGCCCAGTACAAAATAAGACCTTGGGCCCCTTGTCCAAAATGAGGAAAAGAGGACGACTGAAGATACCGAAAGACGAAGCTTTTCCTTGTCTTCTGCAGCCTCTCAACTTGCGATGTTTTATAGTTGCTGTTCAAAGCCATGCTAAGAAAAGACACGTTAAGGCTTTAAGTTGCTGGCGTGGACTTCCCATCCATCTTTTGACCATGTAATGCCACTTTTAAATGCAAACGTAAAGTTAATTCATATGTGGAATCATCAAAATTATACCATTTGAATTTGTTCTCACCACAACAGTGGAAAACTGAACAAAGCAATTTAATTATTCTTAGTATCTGGCTGCTTCTGCTTCTTCTTCTTCTTCTTCTTCTTCTTCTTCTTCTTCTTCTTCTTTTAAGTTTATTTGTTTACTTTGGGTGGGGAGGGGCAGAGAGAGGGAGACAGAGAGTCCCAAGCAGGCTCCACGCTGTCAGCACAGAGCCCACGTGGTGGCCTGAACTCGAAAACTGTGAGATCATGACCTGAGCTGAAGTCAAGAGTCAGATGCTTAACCGGCTGAGCCACCCAGGCACCCCAGTATTTTACTTCCTAATAAGCATGTATTCTATCAGCAATCTCTACCTTCTGCTTCCTGATGAAGAAGGAAGAACTGAAAGGAAATGGAACTTTCTCTTTCCTTCTGTGGCATCACTCTGGGCCTAAGTGGTTGGCTAAGATAGAGAAGTAACATAGGAAGGATATGCTAGGGTTTCTTAGTCATTTGTGATTCTTAGAATTATATTTCTTTCTGTATTCACAGAAAATTCTGGTTCTTTTTTTAATTTTTTTTAAATTGTTTTTTGAAGTTTATTTATTTTGAGAGACAGAGAGAGACAGGGAGGGGCAGAGAGAGAGAGAGAGAGAGAGAATCCCGAGCAGTCTCTGCACTGTCAGCATGGAGCCTGACGTGGAACTGAAACTCACGAACCATGAGATCATGACCTGAGCTGAGATCAAGAGTTGGACGCTCAGCTGACTGAGCCACCCAGGTTCTCAGGCTGTCAGCACCCCCAAACTTCCTAAGTCACAGACATAACATTACCCTGCACTTGCTTAGAGACGTGGCAGAATTCCCACCAGAGCTTTGTACCCATGACCATCTCCATCATCCTCAAACGCTTGCGAATACGGCAGCAAGAGACAGGGAACATGCACCTTCCTACTTCCTTGCATATGCAGGCTATATGTACCACCTGACTTAGAAAACCCAGGTTCAAGTTTAAAGTTATTAAGAATTTCAAGGCCACAGTGGAGCATCAAACCACGCCCAGGTCCTTCTAAGCTCAGAGCCTTGTGGGCACAGGCTGTGTAGCCTGTGCCTAGGAGCCTGGGTCCAGGAGCTTGTGAGCAATGCAGGTTCTCAGCTGCCCCACCCTCCAGCTTCGCGAAAATCTGCATCTGCACAAGATCCCCAGGTGGTCTGTTGGTGTATTAAAGTTTGAGAAGCTCTGGGCTAGACCACTGAAGATTCTATCTCCCTAGCTTGACACTGACTTTCCTCCCTGGCCGGGTTAAGTGGAAAAGTTTTTTCTGGTCTGCCTGCTGCTCTGTCAACCACCCCTTGTAGACCCCTGGTCTACACCAGGATGTTCACGACCCACGGCTCGCTGGCTTTCCTGAAAACCTATGTAGGAGGCTTCGCTGAAATTTCGTTTCCTCTGCCTTCCACCAATGGCCTTTGTATATTCCTGAATCCCAAGGAAGAGACCCCCAAAGCAGATGGCAGGGGCTGGGCCAGAGGCAGAGCCCCGAAAAAGATGAAAGTCTTGTTAATTTACACATCAATATGTAACTGAGATGTCCTTGTTATTGAGAATTCAAAATGAGAGCCTTGTTTTCTTCCACATGTGCTATTTAATTCCGTTATTTCCTTGCTTTTGCTAGTTTTGAATTTGCCCAGAGGGCAGAAGGGTTCTCCATACTCTTCTCCCGACTTTGGGTTGAGGAATTTCCTAATCAAAAATTAGGTAGGCACCTGGCAGGCCCAGCCGGAAGGAAGAGCCTACAACTCTTGTGTTTAAGCCCAAGAGGAGGCGAGAAGGGGGTAGAAATGTTATTCTGACATTCTCTTTGACAGTTCCTAAGAATAATAATTTGAGAAAAGAAATTAAGTCAGAATTAGGAAACTTCTTCTTTCACTTTCAACCTCAGAAATAAAACAGAATTACTCCAGAGCTAAAACAGAATTGCCCCTCAGTTGGGGAGCAAAGCTTCACTGCACCACTAGGTTCCAAACAGAGACAGTATTTTCTTACACAACAGTGGCCCTCCCCGTCCTGTGAGGGAGGGTATAGAAGAAAAAGAAGAAGAAAAAGAAGAAGGAAGAAGAAGAAGAAGAAAAGAAGAAGAAGAAGAAGGAAAAAGACAAGAGAGAGAAAAAAAAGAAAAGAAAGAAGTTTTGAAAAGACACCTGTTACTCCCTGGATGGGAATGGCTTCCTTCTCCTCTAAAGCTCCATGATGAAACCCAATGGCCAACCTTGTCAAGGCCAACTTGCGGCTGATCGTTGATCAGTACTGTTCTAACATTGAGACATCTCAGTTTTAAAACCAAGCTCCTCTGTTCCCTGACCAGAACTGGAAACGGCACACAGAAAGGACGAGCCAGAGTAGGGGGTGAGGAAGTGGCACAGAGAGAGTGGGCATGTGACTCGGGCTCATGGACAGAAGGGCCACATGACTTGGACCCACAGAGGGAGTGGGGGACGTGACGGAGACCCGGAGAAATTGGGGGAGATGTGACTGGAACCTCCCGAAAGTCCTGGACGTTTCTGCAGCTCTGTCCTTCCCCCGCCACCCACGACTAAGGCAAGGCCAACAACCACAACAAAACACCCCAGCCTAGTAGTTAGCTCTTTGAGGTTGATTTTCTACTGCTAACTGTGCCGTGAAGTATTTCCTTATAAATTATCTCGCTTGCACAATGATTGCATTCTCTCTTGGATCACCAGCTCAGGACATTCGGTGGCATGAGTGACGGGGACATTTTAAATTCATGGGAAATACAAAACCCCCTTTGTGGGCATTGGTTTCAGCTGCTGCCTCAGGTAACAAGAGTGGAGCTAAGTTTTCCTCCTTTTCCTTTCCTTATCCATTGATTCTCTGGCCAAGGTGCTATCAAGTAGCCTGCTGACCCACAGGCCAAGAGAGGGAGGAGATGAAAAGCAAATTAATCCACCAGATGGAGAGTGGGATGGTTTCCTCAAGAGGCAGCTGCATTTCCAAAGCCGGATCAAAATCGGGTTCAAAAAGTAGAGTCCTGCTTAAAAAGCTGCCGGCAGGGAGACCTGAGTGGGCGAGCTTGGCCTCGGATGGTGGGAACTCACTTCTCTTCCTCCCTTTCTCCGGGGCCTGGAGCTAGGCCGGTCCAGGCTGGGAAGCCCCCACCGCCTGCAGTCAGAAGCTCTACGTTGGTTGGTTGGACCTTGGTTCAAATCCCTTCTCTGAAGCTCAGTTTCTTCATCTGCAAAGACCCATTGGACTGCCACCTACTCCATTGGCTTTGGGGGAGGAACCAGTGAGAAAAATATATGCAACGACCTTACAGCCCAGGGCACACAGAGCTTAGTAACAAGTGGCAGTACCAGTAGTGATAATTATTGTTTTAAAGGGGAAGCTATTGCCCAGAAGCCCAGCGTCACGCATTCATTCATTCATTCATTCATTCATTCATTCATTTGCATATTCGCCCTTGAGTGTCTAGGCTACTGGAAAGGCAAGCCTTACCTGAACCCGAGGATGTTCAGAAATTGTCCTATTAAAAGGTGTTCAAACATTCCGCTGTAAGGTCGATAATGTTGGATCCACTCAGGAAGCAGAGCGGATCTCAAGTACTGAATCGAATCTGTCCTCAAGGCCAACCAAGTGCTTGAGGAGGTGATTACATAGGACCAAACGACCAAACCAGGCATCCTGGGTATTCAGGGGACCCCTGGGATACGAGCCAGCCCTCCAGAGCTCAACCTGAGTAGTTCTGTCCCCTCCCCAGGGGTTTTGGAAGGGGAGGGAGCAACGCTATTGGTGTCTACTTGGGAGAGACCAGGATTCTGCCAACCTTTCTACAATGCACAAGACAGCTCCCCACAACAAAGAGTTGTATTGTCCAAAATGTCGGTCGTGCAAGGGTGAGAAACCGTTAGTAGATGGATAAGGAGTATTTCAGCCCGGTAATCTTGATGCCTTTTGTTAAGTCTCAGAACCTTCTCTTCATCAGTGTTTGCTGTGGCCATCTTACTCAGCCAGGTGCTGGCTTTCCCACTAAGGAAGTCAATGTGGCCCTGAAGGATCCTTGCCCGAGACCCTTCCTTTTTCCAGCTCTCAGTGAAGGGTCAGGTGTATATAACCACACTCACCCCATCCGCATTCTCCACGGGACTTGGAATGTAAGCTAAATATCGTATAAAATACATTATACACTCCATATAAAAGAAATAATCTTCTAGCAACTGGGGTAAGTCTGATGTGAATTTTGTGCATCTAAGGCTTTATTTAGCTACCTTATCCCTTCCAAATCGAATTCTCCAGCTCCTCTTGCATTTTGTGAGCCACACCGTATCCTTCCAGTAAATTCCCTTTTTGCTTCAATTAACCAATGTATTTTGCTTGCAACCAAGATGGCTTACCTGAAACAAGAATCTGCAAATTCCTTCAGTGACTTCCAAACGTCCTGTAGGATCCAAAGTCTACCCCATCCCAGCCCTCTGACAAACATGGGGCCCCAGAGTTATCCTGTCATACCCTACCTTGCTGGGCTCTGCCATTTGGTCACCCAGTCAATCAAAGGATCAAAAAATATTTATTCGTACCCCAAGTGTGAAACAATACCGGCTCAAGGAAAAGTCAAAGGAGAGAAGAGGGTCTAAAATTTGTTGCGTGCCTCCATTTGCTGAGCGCCGTGTTAAGGTCTTTGTATTTAGAATCTCCTCTTGGCCTGGTCACTGTACTAGAGGTGGGAATTACCAGTCCGTTTCACATTCAAGAGAAATGAGGACCGCAAGGTTAACGAACCTTCATAAGACCGTATATCTAGCAGTTCTTAGAGCTAGGATGGGAGTTTAAGTCTGTGTATCTCCAAAGAGCATGGTCTTTTTTTCCACCTCTATAACCGGTGTGGGCAAGCTGTGGCTCATGGCCATATTTTGCCCCCCATCACCTGTTTTTGTAGGTTAAGTTTTATTCTAACAACCGCCCCCATTTTTTGCCATATCGTGGCAGGAAGTCCTACTGTGCGGTCTGCAGATGGTTTTAAGGCTTGCCTCGCGCCCCTTCTCAGCTACCTAAAACAGCTCACTTCGTTTGCTTTGACACGGCTTTCTGGATCCCCCGGATCTGTGTGATGACTTAGGGGCGCCGTGAAGACTTTTGCCAGCACACCTCGTCCCTGTCACTCTGCGAGGTGCCTGATGCTCCCCTTAGAACCCTTCTTAGTACTGTCTAGAAACCTTTCTCATGTATCGAGTTGAAGAGGTTATAAAACTGGGGAAGAATTCCGCATTAGTCAGGATCAGAGCGTCTGATCCACTGGCTTTTCACTGGAGGTTGGACCCGGACAGAATGGGTCTCAGGAGGAAGAAGGCCAGCAGCCCAGCTCCTCGGTGAGGGGCCCCGGGGTCCTGGGTGCTAACGGGTCCAAAAAATGGGCATCAGTCTTGGTGGGCTGTCGGGGGATGGGGGCGAGGGAGCACTTAAAGCACAAAAAGCACACTTTACACTGTGACCCGGCACCTACCGGCCCCATTCCCCCGCCCCTGGTTCCACGGGCCCAGATATTTTCCTTTCAAAAAAGGCAGGTGTAGCAGTTGTTTTCATCCCCTCTATAAACTGATAGATGGGGAAGGGGAGGCATCCAGCCACTCGGGAAGAGCATATGGAGACCCTCAAAGGGGCTCCCTGTTTCGGTGAAGTCGCCCGAGCATCTCACTGATGCCCCGACTCCTGTAGATCATTCTACTCGCTTGGCATGACAGGCCAGGCCCAGGCCCCCTCCATCCTCACTCCTGGACGCTTTCTCCTTCACAGCCTCCATGCAGCCAACTCAAGGTAGCCTCAGTTTCCTGCCTGTGACCCCTTCCCCGCGCTCTCTGCTGGGAGTGCCCTTCCTTCCGCTGGCACCCAGCTGGCCCTCTCTCTGCAAATGTTTCCTCTCGCCCCTCCCCCAGCCTGTTTGGTGTAGGGTCCTCCCCCTCTCCCTCCCCGGGCGGACTCTGTCCTGCTCTCTCTCCCTGCACAATAAAGCGTTTCCCCTCTTGTCTGACTTCTCCCTTAGACCGTACCTCTGTGGACAGCAAGGACGGGATTGCGTCTCTGTGCTTAGGCACCTGATTCCACGAGTGGCACCTGCTGGGTGCTCAGAGAATCGTCAGGTGGGCACTTTGAGACACATGGCCTGGTGTTTTAGCTTTCTGCCAAGTGAAACAAGCACAGACATGTGCACATCCTTCGCGCACATTTAGTGTTATTCTTACGGCACGATATTACTTCTGTGCACAAGGAGGGCATTAAAAATGAGCCACAACATGAATCGTCATTTTAAGAGCAACACATTTGGGGCGCCTGGGTGGCTCAGTCGGTAAGCATCTGACTCTTGATTTAGGTTCTGGTCATGATCTAGCAGTTTCTGAGTTTGAGCCCCATGTCGGGGCTCTGAGCTGGCAGCACAGAGCCTGCTTGAGATTCTCTCTCTCTCTCTCTCTCTCTCTCTGCCCCTCCCCTGCTCATGCTTTCTCTCTCTCTCAAAAATAAACTTAAAAAAAAAAAAAAGAAATATCATGGGAGCCATGAAAGTAATTTTAAATTTCCTCTCAATCCTGTTAAAAAAAGAAAAATTAAGAGGAGAAATGAATTTTAATAAGACGTTTTACTTCACCTAATATATTAAAAGCATGATTGTTTCTAAATATCCTCTACATTTGAAAAAAAATATCGAGAGGTATTTTACACTCTTTTTTTTTTTTTTTTTACTCAGACGTCAAATCTGCTGTGTGTTTCACACTTAACAGCACATCTCAATTTACCAGAAGCCCAGTTCGAGTGCTCAGAAACCACATACACCTCACGGCTACCGTGCTGGCTGGGCAGTGTTGCTCTGGAGACTAACCTTCCCGTCACGTGCAAAGGTGGGAGATGGACGGGTCTTGTGCTGAAAGGCTTTGAGAAGAAAGCCGAGAGTCTAACTGCTTCTTCAAAGACTCTCAACCCATGTTTCCACTGACCGCCATTTTAGGGATATCTGGCGTCACCCATTCCTAAGCATTTCTGGGAGCCTGTGGCACAAACTGGATGGATAACCCCCTTCCCACCACTGGCAACTTAGGGTTTAGCTTCTTTGAGTTGGTTAGTTCATTCCCACTTACCCACTGGCTTCCCACCTTCCATTTCCCCCTGTTGTTTCCTCTGCTCTCTTAGTCTTTCTGAGTTTGTGCTTTAAAGTAATTCATTCACTGGCATTTTTGTGGGGTCCTTAGAGAGAACCAAGATAAACATATACGTTCGACCCACTATCTCTAGTGAGATGGCCATACCAAATTGTTGATATAAGATGGGATCTCACCCATCCAATTAGGACTGACATGATGGCTGTTGTCAGGAGTAAATTAATCAGTAAGTTTTCCATATCATTGGAATTTGCGGGTAATTTTTTTTTATTTGGCCTACACATATTTATTCAGTGTGTCTGGTATTTTGGTTTAAACCATCGGCCAACCCCATGCAGGCAATAATTGGTTCCTGGGGCGCCTGGGTGGCTCCGTCCATTATGCATGCGACTTTGGCTCAGGTCCTGATCTCATAGTTCATGGGTTCGAGCCCCACATAGGACTCTGTGCTGATAGCTCAGAGCCTGGAGCCTCTTTGAGATTCTATGACTCCCTCTCTCTCTGCCCCTCCCCACTCGTGCTCTGTCTCTCAAAAATAAATACATGTTACAAAAATTTTTTTTCAATAATAATTATTTCCTAAAGGAATGAATGGGGGAATGAAGAAATACATCAGGGTAACTTTGTCTTCAAATGTCACCCAATCCAGTTGAAACCAATGCCACACCCACCCACATACACTCCCTGTGGGTCACCCTGGAGGGAGCCTGGTCCTTATTCCACTCATCGGCCCAGCTCAGTTACCTGCAGAGTATCACCCAGGTACCACGGAGCTAAGAACCCCCTTGCTGTCGCAACTACGACTTTGCAAAGGCCCTCAACAGCAGAGAGCCAAATGGAAGAGGGAGCCATGAGTCAGTCATTTCCACCTCCTCTCAACCTCATTGCCCCACCGTCTACTAAAACTGACCACTTCCTTGCAATATTCATGCTGCCTTTTGCTTTCTTTAGCATGGGGATTTCTTAACTTTGCTTTCCCCAGCCTTTGACCTCATTTCTTCTTTTGAAAGGTGTTGAATTTCTTTCTGTGGTTTTTCTGGAATGTTTTTAAAATGTAACCGAAGTCTTTCTCACATACAGCAACATTAGAATCCCATCTTTATATGTCGTCCACATAGGGCTGACGGCCTCGGGGTCCTTTTTTGGTTTAGTGGGACTTATTATTTCATTGCTCTGGCATCCAAGAGTAAGTGAAAAGCAATTCCAATATGTAGTAGACTGTATTTAAAATGCCAAAGAGGGGTCTCAGAAGATATGGGAAAAATTGAAGTCCTTCTTTTGCATCAATGGAAGCCTGGAGAATCAAGGAGTTCTCAGACCTCGAGATCCTATTTAGTTGGCTTCTTTGGTTGAAATAAGAGATAGTTCAGTTAGATACTACACAGATCTGGACAGTAAATAGTAACGAAAAAGGAAGTTCTAGAAGCTGCTACAATGGTAATGATACACAAAGGAAATTTCCACAGAGGTGATAAATAAAGAGAAGTAAATTTGGGGATGGGGTGTCACTGAAGGAAGAATCTGGCTGTTAAAGTTTATAGTAGAATGGCCAGTAAATATGCAAATTGAATTAAACTGGAAACTCTTCAATGCTCATCCCATAAGCTTCCAGAGTTCTGGCTGCAGCAAGATTCCGCGCGTGCTGCCCCACCCCCCCACCTACGTGTCCCATATTTTATTTCCCTGGCACACACTTTCAGCTCTGTGCATTGGGATATATTTCAGTCACATCGCTCTTGCGAGCCATAAAGAAAATAGGATGGTCCTACCAAACACCTGCATTACATGAATGTTTCATGGCAAATCTTTCCCTTATAAAAACACCATATTTGCCTAGGTTTTTATAGTTTTCAAAAACATTTCAAAATGCCTTATTTCACTTTATCTTCGCAGCAGCTCTCTCTCTGTAAACAGAGAAAGGTACTCTTTTCCGACATTTTATTTATTGACCATTCTGTTGGCTTATCCCCCTGTTTCTATAAAAGACTCCAGGCGGAATGACAGACTTCGCACCCCCAGGAGAGTTCAGGGCCAGGACGAGATACCTGCCTCCTGACCTCTGGTCTGGTACCCGATCCATTGAGGCTCTTGTCACTCAGACCTCAACTCTGGGCCCGGAGATGGTCTCCGACATAAACTCGATCAAAAGCACAGGACCTTGAGGGTGGACTCAGGGTTTGTCATGGTGGTGATTCAGGGCTGTAAGGGTCCTGCACCCGATTCCACCGTGTGGAGGGGCGGAAGCCAAGGATAAGGTTGTGGTGCAGATTTAAGCACCTTCTCCACTGATGAGTTTCTAGAGCTTTGGTCGTCCTCTTCTCCCTGGTACAGGGGACACGCTTACAAATGGAGATTTCCCTTATTAATATAAATGTCTCAGGAAAGGTAACTGCTATTCGCTTTTCAGAGCTTCTCCTGTGTCTGCTCCTTCTTATCAATAACTAGCCTAAAATAATCCTTTTTTTAAAATGTCTTTTTAATGTTTATTTATTTTTGAGAGAGAGAGAGAGAGAGAGACAGCGCATGAGAGGCGGAAGGGCAGAGAGAGAGAAGGAGTCACAGAATCTGAAGCAGGCTCCAGGCTCCGAGCAGTCAGCCCAGAGCCCGACGCGGGGCTCGAACTCACAGACTGTGAGATCATGACCGAAGCTGAAGTCTGACGCTTAACTGATTGAGCCACCCAGGCGCCCCTAACCACCCTGAAATAATCCTAAGGCCAAAGAGGCATATTTGAGGGTGGCAAATTCTGCAAATTCTGTTCCTCTTTGGGGCACACCCCAAAAAGGGGAGCTCGGCATCGACCGGGGGCGGGGGGGTCAGGCTGAGTGGATTGAGGAGGGTGACTGCACCTGCCCTGGGGACTTGGGGAGCCAACTGGGTGAGGGAGGCATTGCCACAGCAGGGACGACTTGTGTGGGGAGTCACAGCCATACCCCAGGGGGCATGGAGGGCAACGGCACAGGTCACTGTGTCCCGTGTAGGGAATCCATACCCCAGGAGGATGAGGAAGGCGCCCACGCAGGAAGGGGGAGCAGAGTGTAAGGGGGGTGAAAATGGCTTTCACATGGTGACGTAGACAAGTCAGGGCAAGGGCAGGGGGAGGAGGGCGTACTGAGAGGCTCAGGGGCAGTGGCTATGACCAGACATACTGGTTACACACTGGGGGCACAGCAAATGAAATTTAAGGACATGGGGAGCCAGATTTCTTACTGTTGAAGCCAGGAGTTACAAATGCGGAAAAGGAGAAAACTGGAACACTGTGGTATTGGATAGGAATTGGATGCATTGGGAGTAGCTTATAGTTTTCAACATATGTAGATAGCCATAAGACTAAGTAGAGATGAAAATGTGTCTGGGGGCACCTGGGTGGCTCAGTTAAGTGTCTGACTTTGCCTCAGGTCATGATCTCACAGCTCTAGAGTTCGAGCCCCGCGTCAGGCTCTGTGCTGACAGCTCAGAGCCTGGAGCCTGCTTTGGATTCTGTGTCTCCCTCTCTTTCTGCCCCTCCCCTGCTCATTCTCTTTCTCTCAAAAATAAATAAATGTTAAAATATTGGGGAAAAAAAGTGTCTGTACATATATATTTTTATATTCCTATACCTGTAAAATATGTATGTAGCTGTATACTTCCAAGTATCCCACAATTCTGTCTGCTAAGAGGGCTTCTAATAGCAATTAACACAGCCTAGATTTCATATTCTTGAGACGGTTCTCCACTTTGGGGGAACTGGCTGAATGCAGGGCTGAGGCAGGAAACTTACAAAATGGACTCTGGCAAAAGGCGAGGAAGTGATAGGGGCATATCAAAAGGACACAGAAGCCAGCTTCAGTATCAAAATAAATCATCATCATAATGGATTATAACTTCTTGAATACAATAGAAAACCATGAGTCCTTAGCAATGCGACTGTATGGGTAAATTGCAAGTGTAATGAGAAGGGATATTTACATAGATCCTTTCCCATGAGATACAGATTAACTAGAGCAGGGAAAAGAGTAATTTCCTACTGGAAAAAGTCGCAGACACTACCACCAAGCGATCGAATTGAACGTCGTCTGTAATGGGGGAAATTTAAGTCGTGTGCTCCTGATAGGTTGCTTAAGAATCAAGCGTCACTGGAGAAATTCCTGCCAAAGACGCGTAACCTAAACCTTCTACCAGACAGACCCAAATTGAGTGATGTCGATAAAATAACAGGCCTGTAATCTTCAAAGTCATCAAAGTCAGAAAAGTCAAGGGAAGCCTGAGGAGTTAATCACTGTAGTTTGGGGAGACCAAAGTGGTTGACAATTATAAATGCAACCAGGAATTTTGGTGGATCCTTTGCTATAATGGACTCACTGGAGTCACCCCCCCCCCCCCCCGAATGGGGTGTGAGGCATAGATGGTTGTAATGCAAAAATGCTGGGGCGCCTGGGTGGCATTTGACTTAGGCTCAGGTCATGATCTCTTGTGGCTCGTGAGTTCGAGCCCCGCGTCAGGCTCTGGGCTGACGGCCCGGAGCCTGGAGCCTGCTTGGGATTCTGTGTCTCCGTCTCTCTCTGCCCCTCTCCCTCTCACACTCTGCCGGTCTCTCTCTCTCTCTCTCTCTCTCTCTCTCTCAAAAATAAAAAAAAACAACAAAAAAATTCTAACTTAAAGATTTCAATGAGGGTATTTTGCTTTTGTAAAAGGATGTCCTTGTTTTCAGGAAATTCTTGGTTGTATCCAGGGACGAATAGCGTATCGCGTCGTCAACTTACGATCCAATGGCTCAAGGGAAGCAAATGCTTCGCGCTGTTCCTGCAGTTTCCGTACGCTTGAGATTGCTCAAAATAAAATTCACTTGAGACCAAATTCGTTGTCAGTTTTAAGAAGAACAAGAGCAACGGAAAAGAAAGGAAGAAATATTACATCGTATCAAGAGACTGCAGAGTGATGGTGGCAGGGAAAGATTAATGGTATGAGTCCCACGTGGATCCCTTTCTGAGCAAGTACAATGCCCTTTGCAGTAAGTTACTCACTGAGGTGGAGAACGAGATAAACCACGCCCGTTCCAAAGAAGGCAACTGGAAGGGTTTTCTTATTCCATAACCGCAGACAAGACCCAGAGAGGTTACACGCAAGCGAGTTCCAGGAAAAGCAGAGTATCGCTCCCATTGTTATTGAGAAAGAAGCTTTTCTTATTTGTCTTTATACACACACCTGGGTAATCGGTAAACGCTAGTCTTCTTTCATTTAGAGAGAAACGTCATCTCAGTGAAAAAGGTTTGAACCGGGAAAAAGCTTCTTTAAGCAGTTTTGGAAAATAGAGGAAGATAAAAACTGCACCACCCAGACAGGATGACGATGATGCACTTCGTGTGCTCCTCGGGGTCTTTTCATGTGCCTCCTTTTTAAGTGGCTGGTGATTGTAGCATGCGATTATTTTCTGAGCGCAGCAAAGAGGTCACACGTGGGCTTTGAAGTTGGCTGACCAAGTTCTACATCCGACTCCTGCCACTTCTGTGACTTTGAGTTTCCTCCTGCACCAACTAGGGTCAATATACTCCCTTGTCTTGGGGTTTAGGAGAGGGTTAAATGAGATAATGGATATAAAGCACTTAGCACGGCATATTGCACGTTTTAGGTATTCGCCAAATACGTATGACTGAATCGCAAGCACTTTCCCATGTTTTCGAAACACTGTCATAATTGCAACTATTAGAGGCCCCTAAAGAGATGCTCAAGGAAAGCTTTGCTAGGTGTCTCTTTCAGTGGTTGGCGTGACAGAGTCTGCTGGCTGTTCAAAAAAATCGGTTTCCTTTTCTTGCTGAGCACACAGCTGCATGACATTTCCCAGACACCCTGGCGGTGAGATGTGTCACGTGACTGAGTTCCAGCAGTAGGCGTGAGGAGAAGCAAGGTGGGCCACTTCCCCATGCGCAGTCCTCCATCTTCTTTCCCTCTGGGGCTCACCAAAATGGCGGCACTCCACGTCGCCAGGGTGGCTCTCGAGATAACACTTTGAAAATGGCAGAGCTGTCATTTGATGGAATCCTACAAGTCTGTGTGGAAACAAAACTCCCCCTGACAGCCAGAGATCCCATCTTGGACGGTTAATGAATGAGACGTTCTTTTATTGCCTCTGAGTCCTTGTTTGTCCATTTGTGTTGATCTCTGTTACAGCAGCAAGCATTATTCTGATGTATACGGTCTATGCTTGCTTCTAAAAGAAGATGTGAAAAAACTCCTTTTTTTTTTCTTTCTGTCGTTTTTTTTTTAAATTATTTTTTAAGATTTTGTTTGTAAGCAATCTCTACACCCAATGCGACGCTTCAACTCACGACCCCAAGACCCCTGCCTCTCTACACATACTTGCTTTCTTCTGCTTATTGTGGCTGAGCCATTGCTTCCTAGCTGAGGTCAGTGCTGCCATTTGTGATGAGACACTTTTTAATCTCCACGAAGGCATTGTTCCAGCCTCTGTCCCCATCCAGTGTTGTCTCTCTACTGCATGGCTGTGAAACTCCCCATCTTTAAGAGGAAGAGTCTCCATTCACTTCTTTCTATCACAGCCTCATTTCTCTGCTGCCCTTTATGGTAAAACTGCTCACTTTTCCATGCAAATATTCCAAAAGAAGTCTCAGAGGGCACAGTATGTCTTGTACTTAGTTCCGCGAAGTGTGTTTGTGGCATCTTCAAATACCTGATTTATGCAAGTACTTCTGAATCGTCAATGTTAACTTAAATTAGCAGAGGTTACCCACCAGAGTATGACTAGGTTTCTGGTAGTAAGAAATAGAACTCAAAATTTTTGTTTGACGTGCGGATAATAATAGAACTTTTTCAATATCCTTTATTCACTTGTGTCTTGAACCTACTCCAATCAGGCTGTCAGTGTCACCAAGGGAGCCCGACAGTTATGGTCACCTCTACCAGTTGTCAAACCCAAAGGTTCCTCTCCAACTCAAGTTCCTCCGCCTCCAGCTGGCTTTGACCCAGCGGATCCTTCTTCCCTCCTTCCTGTGGCACCATTTTCTCTGGCATCAGTTCATCACTCTGTCTTTGCTCTCCTCCTGTCTCACCCACATCCTCTGAGCCTCCTTGCTTTTTGACCCTCATTTTCCCACCTCTAGACCTCTTTCCCTCTATGCAACACTCATTCCTTAGGACCAAGACCTTTCCCCCTGCTTTCGCTGAGGTATAATCGACGGAATTGTATGATGTTTAGATATTGGAGGCGTACATATATGTATACGTTGTGAAAGGATTTACCCCATAGAGTTAATTCACACACCTGCCATCCATATTTACTTTCCTTTATTTATTTATTTATTTTGGTGAGAACGCTTAAGTTCTGCTCTCTTAACAAATTTCAAATTTCAATTAAATAATACAATGTTATCAGCTGCAGTCACCATGTCCACCCATTAGATCCTTAGATCATACCCATCTTATAACTAGAAGTTTCCATCCTTTCAGGAACCTCTTCCTAGCTCCTTCATGCCCCTCAACCCTGGCAACTACTTTTCTCCTTCCTGTTTTTATGAGTTTGATTTTTTTCTTTCTTTCCTTCCTTCCTTCCACCCATCTTCTTTCCTTCCTTCCTTCCTTCCTTCCTTCCTTCCTTCCTTCCTTTTTGCTTTCTTCCACATATAAGTAATATCATGTAATATTTATCTTTGTCCGGCTTATTTCACTTAACATAATGTCCTCTAGAATCATCCACATGGTCTCAAATGACAGGATTGCCTTTTTTTTTGTACGGCTGAATAATATTCCATTGTATATATACTACATTTTCTTGAAGGATTATGATTTTAAATGCCATCTATCTGACAAGGAGTCCTCAATTTTTCTCTCTAGCCAATAGTTCCCCTCGGAATTTCAACAAGGAGACCTAAATTCTTACTCAATATCCCCATTGGGATATCTAATAGAAATTTCACATTTAACATGTTAAAAAGAGGGCTCTTAATTTTCATCCTCAAACTATTTCTCCTGCAGTCATCTTGAACTCAGTAACTTATTCCATTCCTCTAGCTTCTCAGGACAAAAACCTTAGAGTTTTCCTTGACTCTTCTCTTTCTCTCCTTACTGCATTCAATCCAGTGGCAAATTCTCTTCATTCTACCCGATCACTTACAATCCTAGTCTCCATTATCATCATGGTCCAAACACCTTCACCTTTCACCTACATTATTGTAACAGATCCTTAATTAGACTACTCACTTCTACTGTGATTTCTTTAGAATCAATACTACAAAAACCTTCTGGAGCAATCCCTTCGAAATGTAATTTAGATCTCTGAGGATTAACTTACTCTTACTCAGCCCTAAATGTCAGATTGCCATTCTTCATTAATGTCATAAAGTACTTTTTCTAACTTCTGATGAAACATGAAGAATGTATTCCTTTGATAATCACCATCACCCAGAAAATGTTAGGAAGTCATAGATTCAATCAAGCAACAAAAAAAAATTAAAAAAAAATCAATAGCCACAATAAAAAGGCAAATAACCCAGGTAGAAATGAACATACCATCTAAATAAACATATCTTCAAAGAAGGTAGACAAATGACCAATACAGACACAGAAAGATGCTCAACATCATGAGTCATTAAGAAAATGGGGTACTGTGAGAAAAGGCATTCATGTAGCCTTTTTCCAATTAAAGTCTTGAATTCTAAAAATAAAGAGATCTGATAAGCTTCCAGAAAGAATGAGCAAGCTACCTCAATGGGAAAGAATCTGATAGGCACCACATCCGACCACAAAACAGAGAAATATTACACATCACAGAGAGAAATTCCACACCCAGTCATTATTTCATTAATCTTTGAGAGCAAAAGAAAATACAATTTCAGAGAGTAAAGCAGTACATCTGTGAGGTACTCCATTTGAGGAAAATACCCAGAGAAAGACTAATCCAACATCAAATAAATCAGAATGTAAATTTCAATCTGGGAAAAGACGAAAAAGAAGGCTGACTGGTAACCAATGACTCTTTATGCATGTTTACATAGTGAATAAGTACGAAGATTCTGAGTAGTAACAGATAAGTCTAATTCAGGCTCTTGAACTAGACTTATATGATAAGAATAATTCAAATCACAATCTAGAATTAAAAGCACCAAATGACATCAGAAAAACCTAGGCATTGAGAGTTAGGCGGAAAAGAAGAGGGACATTCAAATGTTTGAAAAGTAACCAGATGTGAATTTCTAGCTGAATTTTATCCTACCTTTAAAGGACCGACAATACTGCTTTTATTTAAACGACTGTAAGCCACAGAAAAGGAGGGAGAGCCCCTAATCCATTTTATAAAGTCAAACTAAACTTAATCACAGCTGATAAAGGTATTGAAAATTACAGGCAAGTTGGCAAATATAGAGCCAAGAAATCTAAATAAAATATTAACAAGTAGAATTCAGTCGTGTATAAAAAGAAAAAAAGAAATAAAAAAAAAAAAGCAGACCATGATTTCTTCCATGAGGTCAAGAGCATTTCAGTGTCAGGAAGTCTAGCAAGACAATCTATTACATAAATCCTTTGAGGAGGAAAACCTGATGATCATATCTTTAGGTGCTTAAAATGTATTTAGTAAAGTGGCCCATTCCTAATGAATAACATGAGAATTAAAGGAATTACTTAATAATAAAGGCTATTCACCAAACTGATGGCAGACCGGATCCTAAAGTACAAAAGGCTAAAACCATTTTAACTAAACAGAAACCACACAGGGATGTTCACCATCATCCTCATGGCCAAACACTGACTTCAAAGAGATCCCAAACTGGTTAACATGACAAAATTAAGTAACGGACTTAATATTTGAGAATAGGAATAAAACTCTTTGGCTTTGCGGTTGATATAATGGTATCCCTTAAAAAATAAATACATAAAATAAAAATACAAATAGGGGTGGGTGACTGGGTGGTTCAGTCTGTTAAGTGCCTGACTTCCGCTCAGGTAACCATCTCGTGGTTTGTGAGTTCAAGCCCCACACCTGGCTGTCTGCTATCAGCACGGAGCCCGCTTCCAATACTCTGTCTCCCTCTCTCTCTGCCCCTCCCCACTCACACTCACTCACTCTCTCAAAAATAAATAGACATTTAAAAAATGCAAATAAAAAAAGACACATAACAACAACAAAACCAAAGAGACTCGAGAAAAGGTAATAAGAGAATTTGGTAATTGGTTGGACAAACAACTATTTTAAATAGAAGTAGAAACAGAAAAATGTTTCATTCACAACAATGGCAAAATGTAAAATATTTCAGAATAAGGTTAGCAAGAAAGAAACAAATCCCACGTGTGAGAATCGATGTTTTTAGTTTTTATGTTTAATTTTTTTATTACATGTAATTTTCTTGAAAACAACAAATCTGAACAAATGAAAAGGGAAACTATGTTCATGAATGGGAAAACTAATGGCATAGAAATGTCAGTTTTCACAAATTGATGCGTAAATTTCATTTGCTTTCCATTGCGACACCGTATTCGTTTCCCATCACTGCCATAACAAATTACCACACACTCAGTGGCTTAAAACAATACAAAACGATCCTCTTACAGTTCCGGAGGTTAGACGTGCGAAATCAGTCTCAGAGGTTGAAATCAAGGTGTGGGCAGGACTGGATCTCCGAGGTGGCTTTGAAGAGAATCACTTCCTTGCTTTGTTCATGTTCCTGTGGCCCTGTCACCCTTCCTCCAGCCTCAAAGCACACCAGTCTGATCTCTGTCACCCCTTCACCTTCTCTCACCATTCTGACTGCTCTGTGTCCCTCTCATAAGGATGGTTGTGATGACATTAGACCCACAGGGTAATTCAAGATCATCTCCCATCTCAAAATCTTTAACTTAATCTGCAGGGTCCGTTTTGCCAAATAAAGTAACATTTACTGGTTCCAGGGATTAGGTGGTAGGCATATTGGGTGGGGCAAGGGGCACACATTATTTAGCCTACCCCAAACACTACTGTGATTCTTAAAATTATTATGGAAGAATAAATGTTCAAGAAGAACCAAGAATGTATGGGGGGAAGAAAAGCAAAGGGGGGGGGTAACATTAGAGACATTACAATAAAATCAATATAGTATGGCCATTGTATAAATTGCCTAAAGAGTAAAGTCTCAAATGCAAATGAAAATGAAACCCAAGGCACCCACAGTGGGAAGATAAGGACTTCCTTAACAAAGACTGGAATCCCAAAAGCTATTTTTTTTTTTTTAAAAAGGACAGCATATTTGAACATCAATACAAGAAGGGGGGGAAAAGACGTATTTGGAAAATGTGCCAGGTAAAAATCAACCGACGAAAAAATAAATACGATTCCAAAAAATCGTGTCATGCCCAAACCAAATGTCCTTCCCTCCATCACACAAAGAGCTCTTGCAAATGGAATGAGACAAACCACCAGTTAAAGCCAGCACACTCTCCTGCCCGTCAGTGTCTCCCTTTCACCGTCTTCTATCTCTAAGAGAGGCTGCCGGCTCATCTCGAGCAGTTTTCATAGCTCTAAAATGCTATTATCTTTATAATCCTGTAGCTGTCACAATCACGTGAATGATGGCTTTGCTGGGGACTGATGCTAATATGGTTATCTATTCTAGCCAGTGAGGGAGTCGAATGTTTTTCACTTCTCTCTCCTGCTGTTTAAACTAAAAGAAGAATGTCCTTATTCATTTGGTGTCTTTCCTTCTCTTTCTCTCTTCTGGAAATCGCTTAAAAGTTTCCACGGTGAGCTGTGTTTGGGGGTTTTTTGATTTTATTTATTTATTTTTTTAAAACAGATCCAATGTTACTTTGCATTCAGAGTCATTCTCCCGTCTGAATTTCAGATTTTAAGGTGGGGTATTTTGTTTGTTGCAGTATGTCAACTTTTCCTTCGTCTTTTATTCAGCAAGTTTATGCTAAATTTGAAAAGAAAAAAGGAACGACCCAGAGTTGGCAACACGGGAGGAAAATAGAACCTCATCCTGTGCCTAACACTGTATGCTCACTTGTTACGCCCATAAAAGAACTTTCTATTTTAATTCAGACTCTTTTCCTCTCTTCTAAAATATAAATCCAGACTGAAGATAACGTGTGGGTGTTGCAGACAAGTCTCCATTGAAATCCAAATCTAGAATCTGCAGAAGTTCTAGATGATGTTGTGGCGACGAGCGTCAGACAGAGACAAAAGTTCTCTTCAGGAGAACAGCGTGATTGATAGAGGAAATTTCTAGACCGACAGTGGAGTTGAGAATACCAGCCCCGGAACTATACAGGCCTCAGTCTGAGTGTCTTACTAGTTTTTTTCTTTTTAACGCTCCCCAAGCCTCAGTTTCCCCATCTGTAAGATGGGAAGGAGAGAATAGTGTTTGTTTCACGAGCTCGTTTTGGAGATTAAATCAGATCAGGCGCATAGTTGAGCCAAGAGCTTGGCATATAGTAAGATCTCCAGCGTTCGTTATCGTGGTTTTGTCCCTGTGCCGAGCCGTGAGCCCTAACTTAGGAGACTGGCTATGCTTCCTCCTTTCTTCTGGGACCTCCGATATATGAGGGAGAGGCTAAGTAGAGATATTTCCAAGCTCTGGTCCTCACAGCCCTGTGATCCCACAGAGGGGCCTCGAGGGGGAAAGCCGCCCGCATCAGCACGAGGCTGTGATGGTGGCTGAGAAGCTTTGTTTCTTTCTGTTTTATATAAAAGGAACCTGCCTAAGATTTCACTTCAAAAACCACTGATGCTTATACTCCGCAAGGCCATTACGATTCCATTATTCGCTAGACATTCCTCCTTTTTAAGAGGACCTCCCCCAACTTTTTAGTAATCTCTTGTCATTATCCGTCCTTAGCCACCTGATCCCTCCTGAGAGAAGGAAAGGAAAGCATTCGAGAAGCCCGTGTGTTTTCGGGTGGATTGCTTTGATGGCTTATGCCTTCTAGGAGGTGCTCGCATTTTAAAAAGAGTCCAAACCCAAACGAGGAAAGAACAAATAAAGATTGCTTTTCTATGAACAGAAATCCCAGCACTACTGAGAAGATTTGGGGGCAGAGGGGTGGGGGGGGGGGGGTTGGCAGGTTCTTTTGCAACCCCTTCCTTCACGAAATCTTAATGACCAGCATTTGGGAAGAGATTCTGAGCCTACAAAACCATTTCACTTCCATTCTCTCGGTGGATTAACACATGCTGCCTGTGAGTGAGGTGCTACTTTACTTCCCCGTCTGCATTTCCAAGATGAGGGCAGGGAGGTGGCTCAGTGAGGCCCTGACTGGAGCCTTGGGCTCTCTCCCCAGGCCTGCCCGGTCGCCTCCACCCATCTGGGAAGCCAGGCCTGCTGATTACCCACAAGGCGCAGCCTTTCGAGCATTTGCAGAAACGGCACAGACAGGACTGGTTTTTCTGGCGCTTCCTCCATGAGAATAAAGGAATGGCTGTAGCAGACCTGTCGGCTCTCAATGAGCTCTTTGTGCAAATAAATTCCAGGGTTTTTATGGACGATGATGGCGGTGAGGGCTGCCTCTCCCCCCGCCTGGTTGTCAGAAAGTTGATGTTTCAGCCGTGCCTGGCATCCGTCCAGAAAACTCTTGGCCGTATGCACAACTGGTTGCAGACTCTTGGATCTGTGAACTTCAGAGGCTGGAGAAGAGATATAAAAAGCTTAGGGCAAACCAAGAGGTCCTCATTTTTAAGGAGTATATTTTTCTTTCCCTATTAAAATCCCCAGTGAAATATGTATTTTTTTTTTTAAGTTCAAAATAACCCCCAAAATCATACATGAAAGTCATTCGCTAATCACTGGGGGAAAAGACTGCCTTTTGCTCTCATCCGCTCACAGAGCAAAGCTGGCTGATTTGTGCTTACACACTCATATCAAGACTCGCTGGTAGGAGGACAGATGTGTAATAAGATCTTGATACATATTTGTTGAATGAGTAAATGAATGAATATGTCCTTGAATTTTGAGGGCCAAGAAATTATGATGGCACAAATAACAGAAACGACATGATAACCTCCTCTGGGATTGTCCTGCGTTACGTCTGATGCTTTGGAAACACCAGCAAATAGCTCTGAGGCTATAGCTCAGTGTTCTCAGGGAGACCATCACCTTGGCGGTCTTAGCAGCATCTCTGAGTGAGGAGAGCCACGTTGGGGGTATCGATGAGGTTTTGAAGTCTGGCGGAAGGCAGGTCTTTCAACGTAGGATTGCGATGTAGGAGTCTAGGATAAGTAGACGCAGCCAGATGAGGGTCTTACAGGAAATTCTCAAAGAAGCTCGCAGAGAAGATCGTCATTCAATGTCGTTCAGTGAAAACTGAGCAGCTGTCTGATGTGCATTCGATTGGGTTGTTCCAAAGTTATTTGCAACTTTTATTATCTTGAGCAAGAATTTCCTGGAACAGAAAGGCCTGATGATGAAGACAGTGGAATAGGAAGGTCATGTTAATGAAGATAGCAGACTAGTACAGTCATACTCATCTAGACCAGAGTCTGTAAGCTGCAGCCCGAAGGGCGAATCTAGCCTTTGGCCTGTTTTCTGTGCGTAATGTTTGATTGGAACGTGGCCATGTTCACTTCTTAAAGTATTGTCTGTGGCTGCTTTCCTATTACAAACGCAGGCTTAAGTAACTGCCATACAGATACGATGGCCACAAAGTCTAATCTATAGTTACTATCTGGCTTTTTCCAGAAAAGGTTTACTACCCCTGATATACAGACAGGAAGCTGGGTGAGAGTAGATGGTTTCCGTTTCTCATATTTATTTATTCATCATAAATTAAATATACATTTACATAAATACATAGACATTTATTCATCATTCAAAGTAGTTCTTTAAGCACCTCCTGTGGGCAAGGTACCTTTGTAGGCGCTGGGAATACAGCACTCAACAAGACAAACACCTTCCTTTATGGAAACAAGTCAGTAAATAATATAAATCAGATGATAAGTGCTGTAAAGAAAAATTAAGCACGGCGGGGCGCCCGGCTGGCTCAGCGGGTACAGCATGCAACTCTTGATCTCAGGGTTGTGAGCGTGAGCCCCATGTTGGGTGTAGGGGTTAATAATAATAATAATAATATATATATATACATATATATATATATATATATATATATATATATACACACACACACACACACACACATATATAGGTTGGTAATCAAGAAAGGCTTCTCTTGGGGCGCCTGGGTGGCTCAGTCAGTTAAGTGTCCGACTTCGGCTCAGGTCATGATCTCGCAGTCCGTGAGTTCGAGCCCCGCATCGGGCTCTGGGCTGACAGCTCAGAGCCTGGAGCCTGCTTCAGATTCTGTGTCTCCCTCTCTGGCCCTCCCCTGCTCACACTCTGTCTCACTCTCTCTCTTAAAAATAAATAAACATTAAAAAAATTAAAAAAAAAAAAAAAGAAAGAAAGAAAGGCTTCTCTTAAGAGGTAGCATTTGAGTAAGAACCTGAATGAGGTGAATGAATTATGTCCAGGCTGTCGGGAGAGATTCCCACGCAGAAGGGACAGAAATGTGAAAGTCTGAAGCTAGACTAAGCTGGTGTGTTGATAAGAGCAAGCGGGCCGGTGCATTTGGAGGGGGATAAGCAGATGGCAGCGTGGAAAGAGTCGAAGGTGGAGAGGTGGCAAGGGCCCGATGAGGTAGGAGAGCCTCACTGCAGGTGACTGGGTTTGGATTTTATTCTGACTATGACGAAAAAGTCACTGGAGAGTTTTAAGCAAGGGGGTGATGGGAGCCAGTTTCTGCATTAAAGGCTCAGTCTGGCCACTGGGTAGAGAACGGACTGTCGAGGCACAGAGCAGAGGCAGAAATGCTACCACAGGAGAGAAATCATGCCTGGATTACTCGGCAGAGACCAGAGATGGCACACACACACATGAGTGTGATTTGGGACAAATTTTAAAGGCACAGTTAATAAGAGCTGCCAATGAGTTGGGCGTGGGGTATGAGAGAAAGAGTCGAGGACGATTCCGAGGGTCGAGGACTGAGTGACGGGGTGGAGGATGATACCTTCTGCCGAGACGGTGGAAGACTTGGAGGCGGGCCCCGGTGAAATCAGGAGTTCCGTTTTGTTCCTGTTACATTTCACATGCCTGTTAGACATCCAAGTGAAGCCGACACGTTCACAGTTGGACGAGAATACGTGCAAACTGGAGAGATTGGGCATCAGACCTAATTTGGGACTCCTCGGCATATGGAAGGTATTTAAAGCCACGGAATCTGGTGAGATCACCTAGGCAATAACCACAAAGAAAGAGAAGGGCCTGATTACTAAGCCCAAGGGCCAGTGGTGGGCTGGTGGCGGAGCACATCTCTTCCCAAACCCCCGGCAGTAACAGCCGCAATTCAGCCATCGTGGAAATATTTGCGTTGTGAACATTGGCGAACACCGCACTCGAGGCCCCCCACCCCCCAACCCGTGGAGCCAATGTTAAACATCGACCAGCACACCACTGCCTGGGACCCTCACAGGCAGAGGTCAGGAAAAAGCACGAAGAAACTGTGTAAGAGATTGACAAGGGCTAGAATGTGAACTAGGTAAGAGGAGCAAGAGTGTGGCGTCCTTGTCCAAGGTTATTATGTTTTTTTCACGTGGAGCGACCTCTCTACGGTCTTTCTCTTTTCGCCCTTCACAAAGGCTTCAGGCTGATAAAACATATCACATACAGAGCATAAATCTGCTTGTTTACCTCTCCAATCTCGCCTTCACTCCTAATGTCTTCAACTCATCCTACGAGCCCCTCGTGCTCTGAGAGGCCTTTATATGAGAAAGATTTCCATGAATTTTAATGGGAAAAAAAAATGATGACGTGTTCTATTTCAACCCAAGCAAGATACCCCAGCGATTTCCACAAATAGAAAAATATGTCACGAAAGCAAGTCTAAAGTAATAGAAGCTAAACTGAAGGTGAGTAAGTTGATACTGTGTATAAAATTTAAGTTAGTAAAAATGTGTTTTAGTCACTGAGGAAGAAAAGTCTTGAACGGGGATAGTAGAACATCCTCTGGGATGTGTATTCTTTTTTAAAAAAAAATTTTTCACATTTTCTTCAGCTTTCGCGTTTCATGGTTATCTTCTACTCACAGAATAAAATTACAGCACGGGGCACCTGGGTGGCTCAGTCGGTTAAGCATCCGACTCTTGATTTTGGCTCAGGTCATGATCCCGAGGTTCACGGGATCGAGCCCCGAGTCCGGCTCTGTGCTGGCAGCGTGGAGCCTGCTTGGAGATTCGCTCTCTCTCTCTCCCTCTTTGCCACTGCTCACTTGCACTCTCTCTCAAAGTAAATAAATAAACTTAAAAAAAAAATTATAGTACAGAAAAAAACACACGAAGACCTAAAGAAAGGCTGAACACAAGATTGCCTTGAAAGATACAGGAATGATATATACCCACAAGGAGTCCGAAAGGTGCTAGAAGATGCCATCCACTCACCCTTCCTGCCTGGCTCGCACATGCAAAGCAAAATGCCTGGGTTCATCCAAACATGTTGCTCCAAGATGTTATCTACCTAGAAACCATTGTGTCAAGTGACTCGGTGAGTGTGTCGTTGCCTAAAACCATAATGTGAAAAGAGCACTTCTTAGACAGTATTTAGTTATCATGTTTTGGGTGCAAACTTGTTACATTAAAAAAAAGTAGGGCGGGGGTGTGCGAAAAGCGCTAAAACTTCTCAACACTAGTGCGATGTCAAACCAGGTAAAGGTTGTCTATGCTCCGGTATACAGAGGAAGAAACTAAACATCAGGAAAGGAAGTCATGTAAGAAGGACAGCTAATGCAGTGTCTACTTTTGAGCAACCAAAATTAGAGGGTGAAATCTTTAAATAATGGTTTCTTTGATTGTGCAACTAAAATACTTCTTCATATGCTTCTCGGCATTATACACCTGCTTCAGCAGCAGGGAAACAACAGAGCAGAACACATATTTAGGAAGAATAACTCTAAAATAGAAAGCTACCGCAAAGGTGCAACGTCAGCAAAATCCACCTATGAGCCATCCGTGAATGACAATGGCTGTTGGAGGGTACATTTTATACTGGTTTTCGGGACCAGACTGGGTGCCGCTCAGGGATGCCGGGAGACTGACCTCTAAAACACAAAACCAGAAGCACTTGGCTGGCTCAGTCGGAAGAACGTATGATCCAGTCTCAGGGCGGTGAGATCGAGCCCCACATTGGGTGTGGAGATAACTAAAATAATAAATAAATAAACTTTAAGAGGCACCTGGATGCTTCAGTCGGTCAAACATCTGACTCTTGATTTCGGCTCAGGTCATGATCTCACAGTCATAGGATCAAGCCTGAAGTTGGGTTCCACGATAAAAGTGTGGCGCCTGCTTGGGACTCTTTCTCTCTCTCCCTCTCTCTCTCTGCCCCTCCCCTGCTTGCATGCACAGGCACACACACAGGTGTTTGCGTGCATACGTGTGTGCTCTCTCTCTTTCTCTCTCTCTCAAAATAAATATATAGCAGTTTTTCTTAGGGGAGGAGTCAACATGGCAGAAAAGTAAGGGGACCTGAAGTTCCCTCATCCCTTGAACACAGCAGTATTGAGGCCAGAAGACTTGAAATTCCAGGAATTCCCCCCCCCCCCCCACAGAGTGACAGAAACATCTCTAGGGGCCCATGGGGACAACTGGGCAGGCCATATGTGTGTGATTATGAATTGGGAGAGATAAAACGGGTGGTGTGGGCACAGAGGGGAGGGATCCCCTTCTGTGGAGAGACAAGAGGGAGAGAAAGAGAGGCTGTGAAAGTGCAGGATTGAATTTAGACCAGCGAAAAACCACAGACTGGAGAACAGAAAAAAACGGAGAGAGATCCAATTTCTAACTCTATCCAGGGTTGCAGTGCTTTCTCGGGACTGGGGCTGGCTACCCTGTTCAGGTGCCTGGGGGGGAAGGGGGAGCTAGCGCCTGGCTCGGTAGCAAGCTCAAAGGCACATTTGGAGAGAGCAGTCCCCTCCCTTGTGGGCTGTGGGAAGAAGGCATATAGCCGCTCCATGGACAAAAGACCCTGCAGGTGCCAGCCAGAGGCCCTTTGTCAGCTGGGCAGAGTGGCACTCCCCTGGAACTGGGATGTGTGGAACTGGATCCTTTAAGACATCAGGGTTTGAATCCCAGCCAAGCTCCTGGGAGGTGCAGGAGACGGTGGGGTGGAACAAACCAGCCTGCTCAGGCCTGCGCAGCACTGTAGGGTGGCCTGAACAGAGCGGTCTGGGACATCTGCTCCAGGGAGGAGAGACTGGGGTGTCGCCATTTTTCCTCCCCATCACCAACAAGGTGGGTTTTCAGGGAATGGACAGCGGGCCTACAGTGGAGGCGGGACCCGCCTACACCAAACTATGCCCCACCGTGCCTGGTAACTACTGAGCAAGACTGACACTGATCGGACCAGACAGACCCTCCTCCAAACCAGCACAGCCATTGGTACGAAGTCACCTTCAGATATCAGTGCAGCAGTTTTGCATTTTCTGATTTGATTCTTGGTCAATTCTTATTTTATATATATATATATATATATATATATATATATATATATATTTTTTTTTTTTTTTTTTTTTTCTTCCTTTTCTTCCACTTATTCCTTCCCTTCTCTATTCTGGTTATTCTGGTTGGTTTTCATACTAAAGCACATTCTTCTTGAGTGCACATGTAACATTCTCTGAAATAGATCACATACTCGGTCACAAAACAGCCCTCAACAAATACAAAAAGATCGAGATGATACCATGCATGTTTTCAGATCACAACGCTGTGAAACTTGAAATCAACCACAAGAAAAAGTTTGGAAAGCCTCCAAATGCATGGAGGTTAAAGAACATCCTACTAAAGAATGAATGGGTCAACCAGGCAATTAAAGAAGAAATTAAAAATATATGGAAACAAATGAAAATGAAAACACAACAGTCCAAACCGTTTGGGATGCAGCCAAGGCAGTCCTAAGAGGAAAATACATTGCAATCCAGGCCTATCTCAAGAAACAAGAAAAATCCCAAATACAAAATCTAACCACACTTCTAAAAGAACTAGAAGCAGAATAGCAAAGAAACCCCAACACCAGTAGAAGAAGAGAATAATAAAAGAGCAGAAATAAACAATATAAAAAAAAAAAAACAAACAGTGGAACAGATCAATGACTCTAAGAGCTGGTTTTTTGAAAAAAATAAACAAAATTGATAAACCCATAGCCAGGCTTCTCAAAAAGAAAAGAGAGAGGACCCAAATATATAAAATCACAAGTGAAAGAGGAGATATCACAACCAACACCACAGAAATACAAAAAATTATTAGAGAATACTAGGAAAATTATATGCCAGCAAACTGGACAACCTGGAAGAAATGGACAAATTCCTAGACACCCACACATTACCACAACTCAAACGAAAAGAAATAGAAAATTTGAACAGACCCATAACCAGCAAAGAAATTGAATCAGTTATCTAAAATGTCCCAATAAATAAGAGTCCTGGGCCAGATGGCTTCCCAGGGGAATTCTACCAGATATTTAAAGCAGAGTTAATACCTATTTTTCTTGAGCTATTCCAAAAAATAGAAATGGAAGGAAAGCTTCCAGACTCATTCTATGTAGCCAGCATTACTTTGATTCGCAAACCAGACAGAGACCCCCTAAAAAGGAGAATTATAGGCCAATATCCATGATGAACATAGATGCAAAACTTCTCAACACGATACTAGCAAATCGAATTCAACAGTATATTTAAAGAATTATCACCATAATCAAGTGAGATTCATTTGTGGGCTGCAGGGCTGGTTCAATATTCACAAATCAATCAATGTAATGCATAACATTAATATAAGAAAGGATAAGAGCCATATGATCCTGTCAGTAGATGCAGAAAAAGCATTTGACGAAATACAGCATCGTTTCTTAATAAAAACCCTCAAGAAAATCGGGATAGAAGGAACATACCTTAACATCATAAAAGCCATATATAAAAAGCCCATAGCTAATATCATCCTTGATGGGGAAAAACTGAGAGCTTTCCCCCTGAGATCAGGGACACGACAGGGATGTCCACTCTCACCACTGTTTTTTTAACATAGTGTTGGAAGTCCCAGCATCAGCAATCGCACAACAAAATGAAATAAAAGGCATCCAAATTGGCAACGAAGGAGTCAAACTTTGACTTTTAGCAGATGACATGATACTCTACAAGGAAAACCTGAAAGACTCCACCAAAAAGCTGCTAGAACTGATACATGAATTCAGCAAAGCCGCAGGATACAAAATCAATGTACAGAAATCGGTTGCATGTCTATACAGTAACAATGAAGCAACAGAAAGAGAAATCAAGAAATCAATCCCATTTACAGTTGCACCAAGAATCATAAAATACCTAGGAATAAACCCAGCCAAAGATGTAAAAGAGCTGTATGCTGAAAACTAACAGAAAACTTATGAAAGAAATTGAAGAAAGCACAAAGAAATGGAAAAACATTCCATGCTCATGGATTGGAACGAATATTGTTAAAATGTCAATACTACCCAAAGCAATCTACACATTCAATGCAATCCCAATCAAAATTGCACTGGCATTCTCCTCAGAGCTAGAACAATCTTAAAATTTGTATAGAAGCACAAAAGACCCCAAATGTTGAAAAGTAATGTTGAAAAAGAAAAACAAAGTGGGTGGCATCACAATCCCGGACTTCAGCCGCTACTACAAAGCTGTCATCCTCAAGACAGTATGATATTGGCACAAAAACAGACCCATAGACCAATGGAATAGAATAGAGAACCCAGAATTGGACCTACAAATGTATGGCCAACTAATCTTTGACAAAGCAGGAAAGAGTATCCACCGGAAAAAAGACAGTCTCTTTAGCAAATGGTGCCGGGAGAACTGGACAGCAACATGCAGAAGAATGAAACTGGACCACTTTCTTACACCATACACAAAAATCAACTCAAAATGGATGACAGACCTGAATGTGAGACAGGAAACCATTAAAACCATAGAGGAGAAAACAGGCAACAACCTCTTTGACCTCAGCCGCAGCAACTCCTTACTCGACACGTCTCCGAAGGCAAGGGAAATAAAAGCAAAAATGAACTATTGGGACCTCATCAAAATAAAAATTTCTGCACTGAAAAGGAAGCAATCAGAAAAACTAAAAGGCAACTGATGGAATGGGAGAAGGTATTGCAAATGACATATCAGATAAAGGGTTAGTATTCAAAATCTATAAAGAACTTACTAAACTCAACACCCAAAAAACAAATAACCCAGTGAAGAAATGGGCAGAAGACATGAATAGACACTTCTCTAAAGAAGACATCAGGATGGCCAACAGGCACATGAAAAGATGCTCAACGTCGCTCCTCATCAGGGAAATACAAATCAAAACCACACTCAGATATCACCTCACGCCAGTCAGAGTGGCCAAAATGAACAAATCAGGAGACTGTAGATGCTGGAGAGGATGTGGAGAAATGGGAAACCTCTTGCACTGTTGGTGGGAAAGCAAACTGGTGCAGCCACTCTGGAAAACGGTGTGACTGCAATTTATCCCAAGGATACAGGAGTACTGATTTTTAGGGGCACAGGTACCCCAATGTTTGTAGCAGCACTTTCAACAATAGGCAAATTATGGAAAGAGCCCAAATGTCCATCAACTGGTGAATGGATAAAGAAGATGTGGTTTATATATACAATGGAATACTACTTGGCAATGAGAAAGAATGAAATCCTGCCATTTGCAAAAACGTGGATGAAACTGGAGGGTATTACGCTAAGTGAAATAAGTTAGTCAGAGAAAGACAGATGTCGTATGTTTTCACTCACATGTGGAATTTGAGAAACTTAACAGAGGACCACGGGGGAAGGAAAGGCGAAAAAATAGTCTCAAACAGAGAGGGAGGCAAACCATTAGAGACTCTTAAACACAAAGAACAAACTGAGTGTTGATGGGGGGTGCGGGGAGAGGGGGAAAATGAGTGACGGGCATTGAGGAGGGCACTTGTTGAGATGAGCACTGGGGGTTGTACGTAAGTGATGAATCACAGGAATCTACTCCCGAAGCCAAGAGCACACTGTATACACTGTAGGTTAGCCAACTTGACAATAAGTTAGATTTTTTAAAAATGATAAATAAATGAATAAATAAATAAACTTAAAAATGTTTTCGATTAAAAAATTATAAATAAATAAACTTTAAAAAACAACAAAACGCAAAACCAGTAGTTGATAGGAGAGAAATGCAAACATAGCTCTCTGGCACGGAACAAGTTTCCACCACAACGGGCAGCCTCTTCACCCTCTGCACAACCCACATCCAGAGCTCCGTTTCTCCCTTGGTACTGGTGATAACATTTCCCAAGCCAGATTCCCAAGCCCTTTTGGAATCTGGCACTCTTTCCTTCTCTGCCACACATTTTCTTCCACATCACCTTCATGTTTTGCTTTAGAGAGAAAGCTCAGCCAATTCCCAGAAATCTCCATATTCTGCTCCACGGAATTCTAAACAGAGAAAGTTGCCTAGTTGGGTGCAGAAGTGTTGGACAGGAAGTAGACTTCATGATCCTTTCTCTTCGCCTAGCCCTATCATCGACAGCACAAATAATATCGTCTCGTTCAACCACAGGGATTACTGTTATTACTGATGTTATTTTAAGGCCACCTCATGTGGATGTTAATGTCTTCATTTGCACTGTAATTTCCCTTCTCTTCCTACCCCCTAATTGTCCGCAAGTTGAAAGGATTGCTCACCAAAGGCAATTGTACAAGAAAGAGGAAACACACATGTTCATGCTATTCCAAAAGTTTGTGACACCTTGTGGTTTGAGACAGGGTTTTCCTCTCCTTCTGTCCACTCTTACCACCAGCTTGTTTCCCTGCAGTGCCAAATTTATTGTTTCCCTGGAATAGAAGACTCCAAGTTTGCAAAATACATGACTTCCTAGGAGGAAATATCTGGAAGATGCCCTAGACAAAAATGAAAAGCCAGAGTTAGCAGATGTAAGCTGCTGTCCATGGGCCCCATCCACAGTAAGAGGAGCCAGTGGGGTCCCTGAGAAACCAACATGCTGGAAAGACAGCCATTCCTGTCCTGTGAGGATGCTATGGAATGTGGTGGAAAGAGAGTACAATGGTAAGGGCGCCTGGGTGGCTCAGTCGGTCGGGCGTCCGACTTCGGCTCAGGTCATGATCTCACGGTCTGTGAGTTTGAGCCCCGTGTCGAGCTCTGGGCTGACAGCTCAGAGACTGTTTCACATTCTGTGTCTCCCTCTCTTTCTGCCCCTCCCCCGCTCATGCTCTGTCTCTCTCTCTCTCTCTCTGTCAAAAATAAATATTAAAGGGGCGCCTGGGTGGCTCAGTCGGTTAAGCGGCCAACTTCGTCTCAGGTCATGATCTCGCGGTCCGTGAGTTCGAGCCCCGCGTTGGGCTCTGTGCTGACAGCTCAGAGCCTGGAGCCTGTTTCAGATTCTGTGTCTCCCTCTCTCTGCCCCTCCCCCATTCATGCTCTGTCTCTCTCTGTCTCAAAAATAAAATAAATGTTAAAAAAAAAATTAAAAAAAAATAAATATTAAAAAAAATTTTTTTTAAAGAGAGTAAGAGGATAGACCCACATTTTAATCCTACCTCTTTTACTTTGGTTAATACAATTTTTCAGGGCACCGGGGTGGCTCAGTTGGTCAAGCATCTGACTCTTGATTTCAGCTCCGGTCACGATCTCATGAGATCAAGCCCCGCATCAGGCTCTGCGCTGATAGCATGGAACCTGCTTGGGATTCTCTCTCTCTCTCCCTCTCTCTCTCTGTTCCTCCCCTGCTTGCACCTTGTCTCTCTCAAAATAAGTAAATAAACGTTTTTTGGGGGTGCCTGGGTGGCTCAGGCGGTTAAGCACCTGACTCTCGATTTCAGCTCAGGTCATGATCTTACAGCTCACGGGATCAAGCTCCACGTTGGGCTCTACCCTGACAGTGTGGAGCCTGCTTGGTATTCCCTCTCTCTCGCTCTTTCTCTGCCCCTCCCCCACTCATGCTCGCTCTGTCTCAAAATAAATAAACTTTAAATAAATAAATAAATAATAAACATTTTTTTAAAAGTACATAATACATTTTTTTCATTAGTTCATTCATTCAGTAAATGTTTATGGAGGTCCCACCACATACCAGGCATGGGTCTGGGTTCTGAATACATAATGAGGAACAACAAAACGTCTCCATCTTCAAGAAGGTTAAGATGAAGAATATACTAGATGTGTGACATTGATCAACGTACTTAAGATCTAAGATATTTGAAGGCTAAATAATACCCCCATCATAGGTAAAGATTAAAATGAAATAATACACGTAAAATGTTGTTCGGTGCCTGGGACGTGGTAAGCAGGGAATAAATTGTAGCCACTAAGCACGTTCCTCCCCCATTCTCCTAGCTCCCAAAGTCCTTCTTTCGTTAAGCGAAACACCCCTACGAAAACCCTGACAACCAAAGGTATCCCAGACTTAGTGTTTGTTCTCCTGTGATTTTAAAGGCATGGACACTTACTGGAACTGGGTTGGAAGAATTCTCTAACCCTGAGCCCGAGGTACACTGAAGCCATACTGGAAACCTACGGGGCGGGGGTGGGGGGGAGCAGGAATGAAGTGGAGAAGTTTGGGGACTTAAACTGTTTGGACAGAAAATACTACAAAATCTAACCAGGGAAATGCAAAGTTATTCCCATGTCTCAACAATGTGGGAAGGATCCAGAGGAGAGATAATATATACTTTTGAAATATTCTCATGCTGCCTTTTAGGACATCTGAACTGAAAAGCCTCTCCGATTGACTAGGAAATCCAGCAAATGCTTGGTTAGCAGCTGTGTCCCTCAAAGATCGAGCCGCTCAGTTTCCACGAAGTTGTGGCACGACCTTAAGTAAATGTTTGTGTGTAAGTTTCCGAAAGCTAGCTGGCATGGATACTGATCTGGAAGGAGAGAAAGGGGATTTTTATTCTAGGCCATAAAATAGATCCTAGAATGGGTTGTTCTGTTTTGCGTTTCCACACCTGCCCCCTCTCCACTTTAAACATCCTTTGGTAGAGATGTGAAACAAACAGGCCTTTATATCTACTAATTGAGTAATCTGATCTTCAGCCAAAAATTACCCAGCTCCTAATACCCAGGTATGATAAAAGCGTGAACCTTAAAGGTCATTCTACACATATACAAGTCAATGGGGTGGTTGCGTGAATCCCATGAATCTTCCAGTAAAGGAAACAGCCAAGGAAAAAAAGAGGCTTTTGTTGCAGAAACTTCTGACCAAATTAGAAACAGACCAATTTGATATGGTGTTTATCTGGGAAACTGTCTAGTCAAATCCAGTCTCTTCCTGGCTGGCGAGGAGCTGTGAGGTGTATCACTTAGGACATCCTGGGCTAAAGAGAATGTAAGACCCTCTTCTTGTGTCAAAGGATCAACCTCACAGGCTTTTTGATTTAAAAAAAAATTGGACCTCCACGTTTAGTTGTAAACTCTTAAAAAAATTTCTTTTAATGTTTATTTATTTTTGAGACAGAGCATGAACGGGGGGAGGGTCAGAGAGAGAGGGAGACACAGAATCCGAAACAGGCTTCAGGCTCCGAGCTGTCAGCACAGAGCCCGATGCGGGGCTCGAACTCACGGACCGCGAGATCATGACCTGAGCCACCCAGGCGCCCCTAGTTGTAAACTCTTTTACATGCAGCTTCTGAGGTTTGTGAAATGTCTTCATTTCCTGACATTTACAAGTGATTCCCGTACCAAAATTATTAATTGAAATTGAATCTGTTCATTGCTATAGAGGTTTAAGAACTTGGCTTAACAGGGGTGCCCGGAAACAGTTTTTGGCAATAAAATTCCTTTCTTATCCTCAAAGGTTTTGAGTCTGAGAACCAACCAAACTACACTCATCGACCTTTGCCTGACAGCTCACACAACCAATTAGCTGGGGCCTCATCTAATATGTTTAAATTTTAAATAATTTCAGCGTGGCGATACTGCATTGAGGAGTACAAACATTCTGTTTTGTCAGATGATGTACCTGTTAACGTCTACTGGAAATGTAGAACTAATTTCTTTTTTTCTCAGTCTGGCAATTATTTAGGGGGATCCCTGTTCCTATTTCTGCTGCCTACCTCCAAAAGAGAACCAGTAACTTCTCTCTTGTATTTTAGTTCCTCCTAATTGGACAGCCCCAGAAGATTTATGTTTGCATGAATATCTGTGATCCTTCAATGTGGGCCGCATGGCATGTTTTCATCAACTGGGGTCTGAAAGTATGGAAAATTCACTGTGAAAGAAAGAAAAAAAGATACCAGAAGACGTAGTAATTTCTGCTGCTTAAGTATTCAATATCTCTTCTTCCTCTCTTCCTAACAGACCTGTATTTTGTTCAGGTCTCTACCCCTCAAAGACGGTGGCTCTCTCCCCAGCTCAGAATTCAATCTGAGACTACAAACTTTTTAGATTGCACCCCAGAGAAAGAAACAAATTTCATATGGCAACCTAGTACACACACACACACACACACACACGTGCATTCTATGCACTTTCTTTCTTTCTTTTTTTTTTTTTTTTAAGTTTATTTTAGAGACAGAGAGACAGAGCACAAGCAGGGCAGGGGCAGAGAGAGCCCAAGACAGATTCTGAAGCAGGCTCCAGGCTCTGAGCCATCAGCACAGAGCCCGATGCGAGGCTCAAACCCAGGATCCTGACCTGAGCCAAAGTCAGACACTTAACCGACTGAGCCACCCAGGCGCCCCCATTCTATGCACTTTTTATAGAAAACGGAAAACATGCTTTAAAAAAGTTTTGATTTACATTTACACCTTTACAATGTGCGTTATACTTTAATATGTTTCTTCTATTTCTTTTTCTAATGTTGATTCTCACCCACTACAGTTGATTTGTCAAGCCACTCGTAGGTCATGATGCAAGTTTCAAAACCACTGGTCTAAGCCTGTCATGTCAACATGAACTCCTCTTGGCAGTGACCGGCTTCGAGCTTAGTGACCCATTCAAGTTCATGAGACATGAAGGGAGTCTGCCAGAGACTTTTCTTGAAAAATCTCTTCACACTTAGAATTAAAAGGGTGCATTATACTGAGTTTGTGGATTGGAAGAAATTTTTGAACCAAAGAGAATACTGATGTCAAAATATTGCTTTGACAGGTACTTAATGTCAAACTTTATGAGATGTAGTAATCAACATCAGCACTGTCCTTACTGACGAGGCTAAAGCAAAGATGTTTTGAGGTAGCCACCTTGACTGGGCTCCTTTTTATACGATTCAAAAAAATGATTTTAAGTTTATTTATTTATTCTTAGAGAGCGCATGGGAGAGGGGAGAGGCAGAGAGGGAGACAGAGGATCCTAAGTGGGCTCCATGCTGCCAGTGCAGAACCCCATGAGGGGCTTATCCCACAAACCATGAGATCATAACCTGAGCTAAATCAAGAGTCGGATATTCAACCGACTGTGCCACCCAGAGGCCCCAGCCACCAGGTCCTTTATAATAAAATGATAATAATAAGTATAGTGAAGGAGAGCAGAATTTACCATCCCAAAATATGCCTCTTTGGCATAAGGATTGGCTTGAGCTGGTTTTTTTGTTTTGTTTTGTTTTGTTTTGTTTTTTAAATCGTAAACTTGGGAGAAAGTCTTGGTTTTTTTTTTAATTTTTAAAAAATGTTTATTTACCTTTGAGACAGAGTGAGACAGAGCATGAATGGGGGAGGGGCAGAAAGAGAGGGAGACACAGAATCTGAAGCAGGCTCCAAGCCATCAGCACAGAGCCCAATGCAGGGCTCGAACTCACAGACCGTGAGATCGTGACCTGAGCAGAAGTCGGAAGCTTAACCAAAGGAGCCACCCGGGCGCCCCTGGAGAAAGTCTTAAAACCAACCCTTTTGTAACAGACATTTACATGTCTAAGGGGAACCTCCATTTGTAAGGGTGGCTCCCTCTCTGTACCAGGAAGAGAAGGCTGATTCAATCTCTAGAATCTTTATCAGCGGAGAAGGCATAGACTTAGATCTTCGTAACAACCCTACCCTTGTTTACTGTGCTTTGCTTGATAACCTCCTATAACTTTGCCCCCCACCTCCTTTGTTCTTTAGCTGGAAATAGTTCTTAAGATGGTGGCTTGGGCCATTCTGGGGAGTTACCCAGTTCTGGGTCTCTCCTTGTATACAGGAGGCGCACACGTTATTAAGCTTCTGTTAGGTTTTCTCCTGCTAACCTTTTATTATGTATGTACGGGGGACGGGGGGAGGTCTCAGCCAAGAACCTCGAAAGATAGAAGGGAAATTATTTTTCCTCCTCTGCAATAACACTTTGCTCAACTCTGAGTCATTCCAGGGAATTATTGAACTTAAGGGTGTCCTAAGAACCCCTGAATTTGCAGCCATTTGGTCAAAGTATGAGTGTGGCCTGAGGATCCCCTGAACTTACGGCTGACATGTGAAGTGAAGGCACTTCTGTTGGGGACTGTGCCCTGTACCTGTGGGCTCTGGGCCAACTCCAGGTGGTTAGTATCAGAATTGGATTGCAGTACACCAGCTGGTGTGGAAATAATCAACTCCGTACGGATAATGCTTAAATTCGTACTTCGTGCTTCGTATTGGTAATGCTTAAATCCAAACATAAGGAAACAAGTCAAGGGATGTTCTGCAAAATAAGTGATCTGGACTCTTCAGAAGTGATAATGTCAAGAAACACACACACACACACACACACACACACACACGGTATGTGTTCCAGGTTCAATGATACTAAGGAAACGTGACGACTAAATACCATGGGATCTTAGGATCCTGAGCTATAAAAACAAGCAAACAAGGGGCGCCTGGGTGGTTCAGTCGGTTCAGCATCTGACTCTTGATTTCAGCTCAGGTCACGATCTCGTGGTTCTTGAGTTCCAGCCCCACATCGGGCTCTGTGCTGACAGTGCAGAGACTGTGTGGGATTCTCTCTCTCCCTCTCTCTCTCTCTGCCCTTCCCCTGCTTGTGCTCTCCCTCTCAAAATAAATAAATAAATAAATGTAAAAAAAACGTAAAACAAACAGACCAACAAGAGCTTGTGTGCTTCGACCAGAGCGTCCTTGCGTTTAAGAGATACACAGAGAAGCATTAGCAGTGAGCTGTCACCGTGATGTCTGTGACTTCATCTCAAATGCTTCAGCAAAACCAAACTAGAACACCCCGCGAGAGAGAGTGAGCAGTGAAGGGAAATGTTAACAAATGGAGAGTCTTAAGTGAATGGCTGTTCATTGCCCTGTTCTCTTGGGATTTTTACAAGTAATAACATTGGGGGAAAATTAGGGAATCCAACAGCTGCCTCAAAATGTCCCCTGCGCCAAAAGTCATGTCAAGCATAACCTTTCGAATGGCCTGAATGCTGCTGAATTGTCCACTTAAAATTAGTTAAAATAGGGGCGCCTGGGTGGCTCGGTCGGTTAAGCGTCCAACTTCGGTTCAGGTCATGATCTCGCAGTTCAAGAGTTCAAGCTCCGCGTCGGGCTCCGTGCTGACAGCTCAGGGCCTAAAGCCTGCTTCAAATTCTGTGTCTTCCCCTCTCTCTGCCCATTCCCTGCTCTCTCTCTCTCTCTCTCTCTCTCTCTCAACACTAAATAAACATTTGAAAAAAACGTTTTAAAAAATTAGTTAAAATAGTAACTTCGATGTCATGTGTACTTTACCATGATGGAAAGAAAAAACTGGGTTCAAATGTCTGCATCAGGTCCGTCCCCTCCGAGCAGAGGTGAGGGCAGCCAGGGTGAAGGTCATTGGGTGAAGGAGTCCTGCATGAGGGACACAGAGGGGCCAGAAAATGAAGCCTGAGAGAGAAAGGCAAGAGGCAGGTCAGATGGGGCCCCCTCAACAAAAATGCCATTGGAAGTATGAGGCAGCTGACTAACAGGACGGGAAGAGCTCTGCTTTCTAGATGGTTCCAGCCTGGCCGCAGTGCAAGCCCTGGCATCCCAGTGCCGTAGAGTGTGGCCCTCACCCCCCCTTCCCTCCCCACTCCTGCAGGCACGTGGCCAGGGAAAGCCAGCAGGTGCCGGTCCTAACACACAGAGCCCGGGCCCGGGAGGTTTTGGTTTTGTCCTGAATTCTTTTTAAAGCTTTATTTATTTGGGGAGAAAGAGAGAATGAGCACGGGCAGGGAAGGGGCTCGAGAAGGAGGGAAAGAATCCCAACCAAGCGGGCGCCACACCGTCAGCGCCGAACCCCACGCGGGCCTCCATCCCACGAACCATGAGATCATGACCTGAGCGAAATCAAGAGTCGGACGCTTAACCAACTGAGCCGCCCAGGCGCCCCTCTTTGGTCTCGAGTGTTAACGGGACAGTGAGAGAAGGAACGACGTGGGCACCGCTCCAGATACGTCCTACTGCTGGCGTCCCAGCCCCCGGGAATGGTCTGCTGAGGTGCCCTGCACACATGCTTTTTGCAGGTTAATCCCTGCAGTGCAGTCCCGGCCGGGGCTTCCGTGGGATGTGGGAAGGGGGCAAAAAAATATTGCCACCAAAGTTTGCTCTTTTCGTCTTTCATTGCTTAAGAGGGCTCTTTAGTTGTCTAGGTGGCATGTGTTGCTTTTTAGCAAAAAAAACTCTACATTTGGGGGGACAGTTTCAGGAAAAGTAGAACAATTTTTACACATTTGTTTTCGGTCCTACATTTAACCATCTAAGATGTTCTCCCCACCCTTTCCTGCCCCCTCTTTTTCTTCTTCTTTTTTCTTCCTTCCTCCCTCCCTCCTTCCCTCCGTTCCTTCTTTCTTTCTTTCTTTTTCTTTCTTTCTTTCTTTCTTTCTTTCTTTCTTTCTTTCCTTCCTTCCTTCCTTCCTTCCTTCCTTCCTTCCTTCCTTCCCTCTCCCCCTCTCTCCCTCTCTGTCTTGTTAAAATGTATATAACACAGGGGCACCTGGGTGGCTCAGTTGGTTAAGCATCCAACTCTTGATTTTGGCTCAGGTCATGATCTGACCGTTCATGAGATCAAGCCCCCTATCTGGCTCTGCCCAGGCCCAGAGCCTGCTTGGGATTCTCTCTCCCTCTCTCTCAAAAATAACTAAACATTGTTTTTAAATGTATATAACATGAAATTTACCTTTTAAACCATGTTTAAGTGTACGAGTCAATGGCACTAAGTATCCTTTCCTTTTTAATTTAAACTATGTTCTAGAATTATTATTTCTAAAAAAAAGTAATTCATGCAATTGATAAAGAAAACATAATGTAAACACTACAGAAGGGAATGGGATGAAAAAATGAAAGCCTCTCACCCTACCCTCCCACAAGAAACTAATCATACAGGAATAATCAGAGCCCAGTGGAAGGGAAGGGAAGATCTTGAGTCAGTATTCACAGGTTTTGGTCTCCGCTCCACCAATAACCAGCTGCGGGAGGGGCCTATGGAAGTCCCTGGGAAATTTTCCTCCATTTCTTGGAAACTCTCTTCTCATATGAAAGGTTTAACTTTTTATAAACAGGAATCGTGATATATGATTATTTTTATTGAAATTGTGCATGTGTGTGAGGTGTTTGTACTGGTCGGGATTTTCCAGAGAACAGACCAATAGTAGGTACATATATGCATGGGGGGGAGAGAGAGATTTTTAAGGAAATGGCTCAGACAACTAGGGAGACTGGCGAGTTTAAATCTACTGCGTAGGCCAGCAAGTTGCAGTTTAAACCCAGAGACAGTCTGCTGGCAGAATCCCCTCTTTTTCTGGGGGAGATCAGCCTTTTTATAGTAAAGCCTTCACCTGATTAGATGAGGCCCAATCCTATCACAGAGGCTAATAATATGCTTTCCTTGAAATCTACTGATTTAAATTTAACCTCATCTAAAAAATAATTTCATGGAAATATCTAGAATAATGTTTGACCAAGTATCTGGGTTCTATGGCCTAGCTAAGGTGACACAAAAATTAGCCATCATGATACTTTTTAAATTTAAAAATACTGAAAAGGCACAGAGAAGAATTTTTATTCTCTTCCAACCTAGATCCAAACACCTAAGAGCAAGAAATCTCAATATTTAGTCGCCACTATTCCCAAATTTCTATATGGCTAGAGCTACGTGAATAAAGAGAGAAATATAGATAAAAGATGAAAAGCAAATAGGACAGATGGGATTTTTAAGAGTAAGTTTATAATTTAATACTTCTTTAAAAGGTAAAAAAAAAAAAAAAAAGGGTGGCACCTGGGTGGCTCAGTCGGTTGAGCATCCGACTTCAGCTCAGGTCATAATCTCACAGTTTGTGAGTTCGAGACCCACGTCGGGCTCTGTGCTGACAGCTCGGAGCCTGGAGCCTGCTTCAGATTCTGTGTCTCCCCCTCTCTCTGCCCCTCCCCTGCTCATGCTCTGTCTCTCTCTGTCTCAAAAATAAATTTAAAAAATTTAAATAAATAAATAAATAAATAAATACAAGGAAAAAAGAAATCAGAGGCACCTGGCTGGCTCAGTCAGCAGAGCATGTGACTCTTGATCTTGGGGTTGTGAATTTGAGCCCCTCTCATTGGGTGTAGAGAGTACTTAAAAATAAAATCTTTAGGGGCCCCCCCGGTGGCTCAGTCGGTCGAGCATCCAACTCTTAATTTCGGCTCAGGACATGATCTCAGGGTTCGTGGGGTCAAGTCCCGCATCAGGCTCTGTGCTGACAGTGCAGAGCTGCTTGGGCTTCTCTCTCTCTCTCCCTCTCTCGTTCTGCCCTCCTCCCTCACTCATGCTGTCTCTCTCCCTTTCAAAATAAATAAGCTTAAGGAAAAAAATCTTTAAAAAAAATCCAAGTGCAACTTCAAATAAATGTTTCTCTACAATAAAGTGTGTTCATTCCCCCAAAATCCTTTTGAGGCTCAGTAAAAATACGATGCAAAGCCATTAAGAAGCTGGATTCAGTGTGGGTTTTTTTTTCTTTCTTTCTCTCTACTTTTTTCAATTTTAGACAGAATTGATTTCCTGTTATGAAAGATAAGTCAGGGGCGTCTGGGTGGCTCAGTCGGTTAAGCGGCCGACTTCGGCTCGGGTCATGATCTCACGGTCTGTGAGTTCGAGCCCCGCGTCGAGCTCTGTGCTGACAGCTCAGAGCCTGGAGCCTGTTTCAGATTCTGTGTCTCCCTCTCTCTCTGCCCCTCCCCCGCTCATGCTCTGTCTCCCTCTCTGTGTCAAAAATAAATAAACACTAAAAAAAAGAAAAGAAAGATAAGTCAGCGCAGTGCATGACCATCTGACTCCTTCCTCTCTCCACTCTCTAGTATTTGTTATTTGCATTATTATGAGTTTTACATCATTAAGGCTTATACACCTTCCATGACACCTGCTGAATTATAACCTCCACCACTGTTTCATTTTAATTTTATACATAAATATATCCGGTGCTTCTTTCCATCTCTTGTACTAAGCCTTCCATATTACTGACCTCTTCATTTTGATTCTTCTCTTACTTGCCTAGATCTTTGCCAACAGACCTTCTTTTCCTCTCCAAATCGTTTTTGTTTCTTTTTCACGAAAGGTTCACGAGTGTTGAATACACAGCGCTTATTTGTTGGGCCTCAGCACTGAAGGGCCTGTGTCCCAGGTAACCCCTCGGTCCCAGGTAAAGAGACAGGTGGTCACCAGAGCCTGGCCCCTAAGTTCTGGTTTTCCACGTAGAGCCGCTTGGGTTCCTGTTTCCCTGAGAACACAGTCAACACCGTGTTGCTGATCTCTGACGCTGAGCAGTGCCCGGCAGAGGTATGCAGCTGGCCTCAAGTGTCTCCCGCGGACTTGCTTCGGCTGCGTTGAACTCCATCCGATTCTTTGGTCTTGACATTCAGTAACTTTTCTTCTCTTAGTTTGTTCTAAGGACAGGATGTGCTTTCTCATTACGGAGACGAAATTCTTTCATTATTTGAAGCAAGTATTCATGCTTGTTTTACACCAAGGTTTTTTTTTCTGTTCCATTTCATTCTCTTCTCCTCTCCACGAACTCCAGCTACGGGCATGTTTTCTCTCCTTATCTCTCTGGGCTTCCTTTGGAGTGAATTCCTGAGTCCCGCCCTGCTTTCTCAGCGCTGCCCATGTAGAACTGAGCCTCATGACTCACGCGCCTCAGGAAGGCCACCATACAGGGAACCACGGTCACCTTCTCGTCCAACATCCCCTCGTGAGCACCTGCTGAGCACGCTGCTCTCTTGTGTTCTGTTCTATCGTTATTTGCTTCGTGCTTCTTGAAAGGGCACAACAATAGAAAATAGGCAATTCCAGTCTGGTTGGGTGGGAAAAAAAGGCACTTTATAAACAAACAAATTGCAATCTTCCTTGGTAAGCGCCATAATAGAAGAGTGCACGGAGTCCCCTAGGGGCATAGTGGCCGAGTCCGGAAGGATAAGGACGGGGTGCTCAGATGAGGGAGCGTCGGGAGAGGGCACATCCCAGGCAGACGTAGTGACATGCGCGCTACTGAGCTGGAAGAACAGAGTCTCATGCTCATGGAATAACGAAAAAATCTGAGGGGGCTGGAGCAAAAGTATAGAAAATGAGATATGCGAGTAGACAGGCAGGTGGGGGCCAAATGATTGCCACTCGGTCCTTAATTCACTCTCTCACCCCAGAAAAAAGGACGTTGATGAGTTTAAATGTTCATATATACTCAGATCTACTGTCCAGGTAGCAGCCTGTATCTTACATCAGTTGTCGGCTTCCTTCTGACTCCTATTCGCCATTTCTAGGTGATTACAAAAATATTCCTCTATTTTCTGTTTTCCTCATTCACCCAGGATGTGGACGAGGGGTGGATCGAAGTTCCCGTCTCCTGAAGAAATCAGCCTTACCCACTAACCTTTTTCTGGCGTATTGTGAACCACATGGAGAGAGCAGAGGACCGATAAGGGAGTCTAAGAGAAAAGTTCTTTTCTGAAAACATGGTGGGTTTTTATTTTGCTTTGTTTTAACCTGAAAGCCAACATTCTGGCAGCATCTACCGTCAAGAAGGAACTAACTAGTCGCTCAAGGGTGGGCTGGCGGGAAGGCTGGGTTGACTCACTGGACCGTGGTATTTTCTGAATCGTACAGCCCACAGCACTGTGCTCCCTGATTGGGATCCCACACAGACAACCTGGGTTTGGGATTCAGGAAACCAAAGGAAAAGTTCTTGGGCTTGGTGCGTACGTACTCGTAGAAAACCGTAACTTCTGGCTCTTAAGAAAAGTTGTTTTGAGTGTGGAGTTGGTATATATTTTTTTTCAAAGTAGCAAATCCATTTTAGAAAACAATGTGATAATTTATTGATCCTTTTTTTTTTTTTTTAATTGAACTCTCCGCCAAGTGATGAAACGTAGTTTCACCTTACAGGCAATGTTCCAGACTTAGCGAAAAGGCCGATTTGGTTAGAAACCATTGAAGTGGTCAGGAGGGGCCATGAGTGAGGGAAGAAGACAGAAACTGCTGGAAAAAAACAGAGGACAACACATCCATTAGTCACAGTGGGCAAAGTGCCTGGGGCCCATGATACTTTTAGAAACCCACAAAAATTGCTTAATTTTATTTCTTTCAAAATCAGAAGAAAAAAATGAGCATATTGTAATGAACCCAGCCTAGATTATATTCATCTTTATACTAATGAAGTTGTAAAATGTGATTTATATATATATATATATATTAAAAATATGCAATATATTAATATATGTGTGTTTATATATTAAATTATATATTATGGAGGAAGGAGCCCAGGAAGGCAAAAGTGCTGAGGGCCCATGAAAGTCCTATACGGACCCTGGCAGTTACTAAATACGTTGGCTCAAAGGCCTAAGGAAACACAAACTCTAATGTCCTCAGTTGCATTAACACTGATCATGCTCACCGATTTCGCTGGCCAGGCGGGCCCCATCCGCCGAGCGGCGGGATTGCAGCACACACGTCTGGAAGTTTCCCCAGCTATTTCGGGAGGCCCTTTCCGCTTGCTCGGTAACCAGGCTGGATTTGTTTGTGCCACCCCTTTATTAACGTCCGTCGCCAAGCAGCCACATCGGGAGATGCCGCACCAATGTTCGCGCCTTCAACGGGGCGCCTCCTTTAGCTTTTCTAGTCCTGCTCCCCAAATCGTCACCCCTCGAGATGCCCCAACAGCGCCGTGGTGCCTTCCGCCCTGATCCAACGTGAAAGCTGGGCTTTGCACATCCAGGAATGAGGAGACGCCTCTGCCCGCAGATCCGGACTGCGGGGACTCACTGAAATCTGACACAGCTGGAACGTTCCTACCTGGAGCATCTCCGTCCCTCCTGCAAATGAGCAACTCCAGTTAGTGACCGGTCTCTGCGCCTGCGCCAGGAAACCGCTTTCACCCCATTGGCCCCTCCCTTGTGTTCCGGTCTCCGGTCCTAGTCGCCCAGAGACGCTTTCCCTAACCCTCCGTCCTTTTCTGAAATTTACACATACTATATGTTAATTCTTCTAGAATTAAAAAAAATAATAATACAAATGTTTTTTTTTTTTTTTATTTTAAAGGTAAAGTATACACATAGTGCTGACCACACAGCCTTGATATTTGGTTTGTTTATTATATATAATTGAAGCCAAATATTTCAAAAATTGATATCTACTTCCGGATATTTCAAAAACCAACGTACACACACGTAGGAAACAAATCTGTAGCAACATTATTTTTTCAGTTAATTCGTATTTTGCCAGAGAGAGAACGAGCACATATGCACGTGTGTGAGTGGGGGAGGGGCGGAGAGCGAGAGGGAGAGAGAGAGAATCCCAAGCAGGTTCGGTGCCTCTTTTCGCCACTTATTTTAAGTTTTGGTGAACCGTTTTGATCCATGATATCTAACGAAAGGTGTGCAATTGATGGTTCTAGACCTACAGCAAAGAAACACAGGTAGAATATCACGCTGGATTTTTAAACCCAAGTGACATAGCCCCTTCAGACATCTTCAAAGAAATAGCCAGAGAAAGCAGGGGAAAGATGAACTGATGGTCCAAGATTGCTGGAAATGCTTTCACTTACGACAGCATTCTAGATATCACTGCCCCCTGCCCTGGGGAAACTGACTTTGCCAGGGGCACACTCTGAGGCAGCCGGTGGGGCTCCGACCCCTTGACCACTTGCCCCCCTCCCCAGCCCTCAGAGCATTGTGGATCCTTCCTGGAGACATTGATGTAGTTTGGAAGACATGTTCTCAACCAACCCAGTACTTTCCCTTTAGAGGCATTTAGAAATGTGAGATATTTGTTTGTTTGTTACTACTGGCTTTAAGAGGGCCAGGAATCCTGAATGTCTTGCCAGACAGAGTTGAGCAAAAGAAAAAAATTTTTAACCCCAAAACATCTGTAACACCTCCATAGAAACACATTTACTTCACAACGGGGGAATTTGATCACGGGAACTTCTCCCCTTACTGTTGTGTTTAATTTCGGTTTAGGTGTTAAAGGTGTCAGGGAGGATATGTGATGTCGGCTGATACAATTTCCCACATTCACTTTTTTTGTCTCACAGAAGGTACAGGAAGCTCCCCTCCTGCCAAGTTCCTGAGGTTCAGGAGTAGCACGGGGGGAAATGATAACGGTCTTCGAGGGATGCCTGAAAGAGAGTCAGTCTGAAGACCTCACCGGGGATCCTAGACCAAGATGAAGGTCACATCCAAAGAGTGAAGGCTACCCCGTCCTCACTGGGAATCGGGGAAGGACAGTCTCATTGTGAACTCTCCAGTTGGAACATCATATCCAACCGTTAGGCTGTCTTCGCTAAAAAAATAGTAGCCGCTAAAGAAGTTTGAGGAAGGAGGGTTTAACTATACCTTTAGAATCTGTCCGGTTACAGAAAGTGATCCCCGGCCAAATTCTGCCGCCCATACAGATGTTTATTACGTGTTCGTTTGTGGTCATCAAGGAGTTAATACTGTCCTGTTAGCTCAACGAGATTCTAGATTCTAAAATCCTGCTACACCAATGGCTAAGCAAGCTTGACCATTTAGGGATCAAGAGAAATTTTAGGTCTCCTTAAATTTTTACCCCCCTGTACATATAAGAGGCATCTCTTTAAGGCATGTTTGGTCAGCCTGGATATCTTGAATCCATTTAACATCGCCAATGAGACCTCACTTCTAAGAATCATCATGCTAAGTAATTCAGTTTATTAACAAACTAAATTACGGGTTTCTCCAAATAAAGTCCCCTTCTGACACTCCTTATGCTAATTAGCAAAGTGCTGGTTTTTTTTTTTTTTTTTCAACGTTTTTTATTTATTTTTGGGACAGAGAGAGACAGAGCATGAACGGGGGAGGGGCAGAGAGAGAGGGAGACACAGAATCGGAAACAGGCTCCAGGCTCCGAGCCATCAGCCCAGAGCCTGACGCGGGGCTCGAACTCACAGACCGCGAGATCGTGACCTGAGCTGAAGTCAGACGCTTAACCGACTGCGCCACCCAGGCGCCCCAGCAAAGTGCTGTTTTGATGAAGTAGTTTAATCCCAGCTGATCACCCCTTGACAACGCATTCAGACTCCCCCCTAGGTTTGGGCTTACTCTGAAAAATGGATGCAGCATAGAAGTGTGTCAAAACAAATTATAGCCACTGAAACATGGTGACACCTCCATGGATCCCAATGTCACGATCCACACCTAAACATCTGCCGTCACTTAGAACACCCTGGGTATCACCAGAAACGTCAGGGAAACATCCGGAGCTGAAGGCCAGCAGAGGACTGGGAGAGAGAGACCCAGAAGCAAGGTGACTTCCTCCTCACTCTCAGTTATTGGCAGTGGCATAAGAATCTAGGAATTGAGAACCAATTGAGAGGGAAGGGAGGGAGGAAGAAAAACTCTGGAAGAAAGCATGCCCCTCATGGAATAGCTGTTGAACTCTGAAGAAGCCAAAAAATCAATAGGTTGGGCTAGTCACAGAATTTAAAAATTCATTAACAGAATTAACGAAATTAAATGTGTCGTTCGTATAGAAACGGAAGCCGTAGGGGCACCTGCGTGGCTCAGTCGGTTAAGCAACCAACTCTTGGTTTCAGCTCAGGTCATGATCTCGTGGTTCATGGGTTCGAGCCCCACATTCAGACTCTGTGTTGACGGTGCGGAACCTGCTTGTGATTCCCTCTCTCTCCCTCTCTGCCCTTCCCCTGCTCACGCCCCCCCCCCCTCCTCAAAATAAATAAATAAACTTAAAAAAAGAAATAGAGGGGTGTCTGGGTGGCTCAGTCGGTTAAGCGTCCTACTTCAGCTCAGGTCATGAGCTCATGGTTCATGAGTTCAAGCCCCACATCAGGCTGTCTGCTCTAAGCACAGAGCCCACTTCAGATCCTCTGTTCCCCTCTTGCTCTGCCCCTCCCTGCTCACACTTGTGCTCCCTCTCTCTCTCTCTCTCACTGAAAAATAAACATTTAAAAAAAATGTTTAAGCATAGAGAGTCTACCAGGCTCAAACTCCCTAAAAGTCAGAGTCGTGCATGATGAACGAGTTCACCTATGATGTCTGACAAGAGTCAAGCAGCAGCTTGGGAGGGAACGCACCCTTGGAGGTGAAGCCAGGATTGTAGCCTCAGGAGCAACCCGGATGAACAGGTGTTGGGGGAGTGAGCTGGCCTCGATAGTCAAGATACAGAAACATCTCACGCCAAATTATGAAATGGAAACAGGAGTGGATAGCTGTGCTAGGCTCTGACCCCATCTTCTGAAATGTTGATTTCTATTTTCTGGCTCATTCCTCTTTGGTTATCTTTTAGTAAGCAACTCTTGGCAAGGTGTTTTTGAAAATTCCACCCATTCTAAGGAGATCAAGAAAAGCAATTTTGTTTCTGTCTGCTTGAGAGATTTAGAAGGAAAAACGTGGCTTATTGGTAGCTACAGTAATGAGGCGATCCCCCAACTGGAGACTGAGACTCAGGGGCACGGATGGGTCCTTCTTTCTGCCAAATCTTTCCAAATGGAGAACCGTTTATTTTATTCTTTCTTAAAATGACGTAAGTAATATGTATTCGCTGAAGAAACGTTTGAAACTGCAAATGAAGTATTTTTTAAAATGAAATCATTTGTAACCTCCCCACCCAGTGATAACCACTCCCAACATTTAATTTATTTTATTTTATTTTTTTGTGAGAGAGAGAGAGAGAGTGCGAGCACACACTGGAGAATGGAGCAGAGGAAAAGAGAGAGAATCTCAAGCAGACTCCAGGCTCAGTGAGGAGCCCAACTCAGGGCTCAATCTCACCACCGTGAGATCATGACCTGAGCCAAAATCAAGAGTCAGATGCTTAACTGACTGAGCCACGTAGGTGCCCCCCGCATTTTAGTGTATATCTTTACAGATCTGTTTCCATGCATTCATATATATACACACACACACAAATTTATACACACACACACACACACACATATATGTATATGGATGTATCTATGAATATTCTGAAACTAAGATTACATTGAATATGCTCTTTTGGAATCTGCAAAAGATTCTATTTGACTCATTATATTGTGGACTTCTCTTCACACCAATAAATGTTTGCCTAATCCCACGGTTCCCAAATACACACATGCATCAGAATCACTAGAAAAGCTGCATACATGCAGGCTGCTGGTCTCCACCCACCCACTCTCGACTTTGGCAGCTATGGGGGGAAGGGGTGGGGATAGGGAGTAGGGGGAATGGGGGTGCAAGAATTTGCATTTCCAACAAGTTGATGCCGATGCCATTGGTTTGAGGAGCACGTTTTGAAAACTGTGGTCTATGCCATCACATTAATGATGGCTGAATATTTCATCATATGGGTGAACGGATTTGTTTAGCCGCTCCCTTTGATTTGGGGAAATATATCGAGATTATTTCAAATGCCAACGATGCTGGGATGAACATCCTTGTGGTTAAACCTGTGCTTAATTTTTATGAAAGATCTGTTTCTTTATGTTGAAATACAAGAAGTCAACCCACGTGAAAGATTGCTCCCTACCAGGCAGGGATAGTTAGAGGAAATGAGGGGAAATGCTTTATTTACTACTGAATGTGAGATATGACCTCAATGAGTTGAATAAAAATGAATAAAAATTTTAAAAGCCAAAAAAGAAAAAAATGAAAAGTGATTATGACAGTGCTTATAGAGAAATGAGCGTATGTCTAAAAAAATGTAGGTGACCTTCCTGTGACCAAAATTTACATTACATAAAACAAAAAAAGGAGGAAAAGTGACCCAAAGGGCATTGTCTTGAGACTTGAGATTTTGGACAAGTTTCTAGGCCTATAATAAACTTAAGGAATAGGAATTGAAGGACGTCTCAAAGCTAGATTTCATAAATCGAAAAATTTTTTTTAATTTTTTTTTAATGTTTTTTTTAATTTATTTTTGAGACAGAGCATGAACGGGGGAGGGTCAGAGAGAGAGGGAGACACAGAATCTGAAACAGGCTCCAGGCTCTGAGCTGTCAGCACAGAGCCCGACGCAGGGCTTGAACTCACGGACCGCGAGATCGTGACCTGAGCCAAAGTCGGACGCTTAACCGACTGAGCCACCCAGGCGCCCCCATAAATCGAAAATTGAGTTGAAGGAATCAAATTAAAAAACAGTCAGAAGTAGTATAAAGGAAAAGAAACCTAAGTCTTCCTCATAATGAAATGCAAATCAAATCATTCTTTTTTCACCTCGAAGATTAGCATATATTTTAAAGTTTGATGGTACTCGGCATTGGCTAGCAACGGGAAATGGAAGCTCTCATATATCTTTGTTAGGTGGTTAAAACAGTACACGGGATGCCGGGGTGGTTCAGTCAGTTAAGCGTCTGACTTCGGCTCAGGTCACGATCTCACAGCTCGTGAGCCCGACGAGGGGCTCGAACCCACAAACTGTGAGATCAGAGCCTGAGCCGAAGTCGGACGCTTAACCTGCTGAGCACCCAGGAGCCTCTCCTCTCTTGATTCATATTGTTAGTTTAGTAAATGGGAGCGGTAGGGTGGAGAATGAGTAATGGCCCCCAAAGATGCCCTCATCCTAAACCCCAGAACCTGTGACTGTGTTATCTTTCACAGTAACAGGGACTCTGCAGGTGTGATTCAATGAAAGCTTTTGAGGTAGGGAGTTTCTCTCAGATTATCCTGGGTGGGCTTGATGTACCCACAGGGTCCTCAAAGGAGGGACACGGGAGAAGCTGGTCAGAGCGCAGGCCATGTGATGACAGAAGCGGAGACCGGCCGAAGCTCCTCTCCTGGCTTTGGGAAGGTGGGGAAAGGAGCCTTGAGCCCAGGAATGCAAGGAATGTAACCTAGACAGAAACGGAAGAGGAAAAGAACCTGCCCTAGAGACACAGAACAGCCCTGCAGACATCTTGACTTCAGCTCAGTGAAACTGACTGCAGACTGCCGCTTCCAGAACCATAAGGGAACATGTGTTGTGACTTAGGTCCCTGAATTTGTGATGATTTGATAACAATCTGCCTAATGGGAGACGAACACAAAGGGTCCCAGTTGAAGATGACCCTCAACTGTTCTTATTCTTTGGAACTCTTCGGTTTGCTTTTCACGGAGACACAGAAGAACCCTCGCTCGAGTCACTTGTCACGCCAAAGATGATCTCCGCGGCAGCAGAGATATTAACCCCCTCTTGCTTAACCGATACTGGGGTTCCAGTGAAGGAGAAACCAACACTAACATAGCTCATTTAAAAGGAACAATAACCATTTTTCCAACGGTAAAATTTACACGAGATCTTTGTGTAAAGTAAATCCACAACCCCAAACTCCTTGAACGACTCTGGGCATCTGCCAGCGAAACCGTCTCAGGGCTGCTGGGAGCCATGCTTGGCTGAGAATTCTTGCATCGCTGTCTGAGCTGGGCTAAGCACTTTTAGCCTCTAGGGTGTCACCATTTACAGTGTTACTTACTGGGTTTGTGGACACAAGGGGGAAAAGGTGTCCTTGCCTCCTCTGCATTTGGCATAAGGACAGGCTAGCTGTGGGATCCACGTGCCCTGGAACCTTGTCATGTTCGCCCGGTGTCCCCCTGTCACTCAAGTTCTATGGTGATCGCTGGCTCCCCTCTCTCTTTTCCGGGCTACCGTTTGCACAGGCTTGAGTGCGCCATGGAGAAGAGGTGGAGGGCTGAGTGACTCAAAAGTGAGAATCCCAAAGCAGGCAGGAAAATGCTTGTTAACTGAAGCCTGAGCTCTACGGTGTGGAGAACACTGGCATGTGTGAGTGGGTATGTGGAATTTTCTCCCTGCCACATTCTTTCTGGTGCAGGGAGGAAGGTCCGTGCTACCCGGCAATCACAAGACAGGTTATGTGCATAGAAGGGTCGAGAGAAAAGTGCTCCCAGCTCTAAAATATTGGTGCTGGAGCTCTTCCCGTGGTGTCTACACAGAGTTTGGGTATTAGGAAAGAGCATGGTGAGGGTACACTGTGTGTGCGTGCTCATTTGTGACCGGTGACAGGCAAGTTTGTGTTTATTAGTCCTCTAGATATTTGCAGTGACCACCGTTGACTCACCCCTCAGAGAATAGCCCAAGAACAAGCCCTTGGGAGAATAGGGTGAGCCTTTTCCTTTGTGAATTCTTCCCTTGAACCTACCCATCCCTCTGAACACAGAAGCAGACATACAGCTCAGGGTGGGCCGATCGTGGTACCCTGGCCACAGTGACTGGTCCTGGGGTGGGCACACAACCCAAGGCCAACCAATCGGGAACATTCTCCAGGATGTTTCTGTAGAAGCTAAAGGAGAGCCTCTCTTCTCTCACTTGGCAGGAACCATGTGACTGTAGGCTTGAAAGTGGCCAACAGCCATGGCCCCAGCCAAGTAGGAAACCTGAAGGCATAAAGTTCCAGGGAAAGCCTCGTGAAGCGCAGAGGCCTGGTTATGTAGGAGTCACAAGCCACTCCTGGGCCGGTTCCTGCAGGAGGCCAGCTCCACGCTTGTGGTTCCGTTACAGGAGCCAGAATATCACCTTTCGCTATTCAAGGCAATTCACTTTGTGTTTCTATCACTTGGAACTAACAGGAAATTGACAAGTAGAGATGCACGGAGACCCGAGACATGGGTACTGTCCTCAGAGGACTTACGCTTCACATAGGAAGACAGAGACAACTACAGAAGAAAATACGAGCTAAAATATATTTAAGCACTATGTCGTGCTTACTGTGTATTTACCTGTGCAGCAGGTAGATCTCTTGTCCAATCTCTGAGGAATGTGCCAGAGTGGACCGTTGAATGGTTTAGAATAATCATCATTGTTTACTTCCCCCACAGGCCTCAGAAGTTTCCGGCCCTTTTTTTTTTGAACAATTTCACCTTCTAAAAGGTAGTGGAGTGGAGCGGAAAAGAACACAGACTTCGGAGCCAGACCTGGGTTGAAATCCGAGTTTACCACTTCTTGGCTACCTGATTCTGTCAGTTTGCAGGGCCTCCCGATTCGAAGTGCCTAAAACGAGGGTGCCTGGCTGGCTCAGTTGTGAGAGCGTGCAACTCTTGATCTCGGGGTTTTAAGTTCTAGCCCCACCGTGGGGGTAGAGATTACTTAAAAGTAAAACCTTAAAAAAAAAATGCCTGAAACGGTATAGAAGCTCATTTTCCAACCTGGTAAGTTCAGAGATAGGATAACTGGTTAATTCAGTGCCTCAATCACGTCATAAAGGACCCTCCAGCCCTTTGATCTCTCCACTTTGCCACTTCAGGTCACAAAATGTCTGCGTCATATCCAGGAAACAGCAGATCCAGAGATTCTGTCTTTTACGAGTCTGAAACCTTTTTCAGAACATCCACCTCCTCTCATCTCATTAGCCAGACTGAGTCATATGTCAACCTCTAGGCTAATCACTGACAAAGAAAACAACTCTACCCAGTTGTGAGAGTGGGGATAGGGTGTGTGTTACATACTTAACACAACGAGGGCTCTGCCAGCAAGAAGAAAGGAGAGATGGGAGATGAGTTGACAACTAATCATGTCTGATGGGGTGATATGGGTTAGTTCCAAAGCATCTCTGAGCCTCAGCTTTCTGATCTGTACAATGGGGTTGAAAATATCTACCGTATAGTTTTGTGAGAAATAAATGGGATGGCAATTTGCTTGGCATACACTAAGTGCCCAACAAATGTTTATTCACTTTCCTCTTTTCTTTCTTATTAAAAACATTTTGGAACACAGCAGTGTAGCGGTCCCTGTGCCAAGTATTAGGGACATGGTGGTAAATAAGACAAACACAATCCCTGGTGCTTACATCCTGCCGGACAGACAAATCATACCCGAAAGTTAACATCAAAAGTAACTGTGATCATGGAAATCCTGAACATAAGCAGAGGAAGATGTCATAGTCAAGGAATCTTTTGATTGTTTCTTTTCAACTTACAGAGAAAAAAACCCCACCATAGGTTTTCTTTTCTCCTAAGTACCAAATACAGAGAGAAATATTCATCGCACACCGGTCTTTGTCCCGTTAGGCTCAGTTGGCTTTTTCCACGAATGAAAGACTTGGCTGAGCTTTCTTTCCTATCTTAATTCTGCAGTGGTCACCTAATGTTCGTAGACCCCCATCACATAGAAGAATAGTTTAAAAATCCCTCTGCTTATCTGTGGTCGAAAGAATAACAATGATTTCTCCCCAAAAATGTCAACAAATGATAACAGCTACAGATGGGTGTGGCATAAGGTATAGGCATAGCTTTAAAAATGTTTTTAGGGGCGCCTGGGTGGATCAGTCGGTTAAAGTGTCCGACTTCGGCTCAGGTCATGATCTCACAGTTTGCGGGTTCCAGCCCTGCATCGGGCTCTGTGCTGATGGCTCAGAGCCTGGAGCCTGCTTTGGATTCAGCGTTTCCCTCTTCTCCCTGCCCCTCCCCCTGCTCGTGCTCTGTCTCCCTCCCTCAAAAATAAACACTAAAAAAAAATTTTTTTTTGATGTTTTTAGTTGGGGCAGAACAGTGCACCTGAATGTCACAGGGTAGGGTCACTTCAGAAAATTTTATCCTGTGGGGTACCAAACAGAAGTACTACTTCACGTTCACCAAGTATTTAATTCAGAGTCCTGTCAACTTGGCCGTGTACCACAGTACCTTAGGGAGCTTGGTAACAATACGGATCCCATTGATCCTCAATATTCACGAATTCCACATTGGCAAATTTGCATACTCACTGAATCTATTCGTTAACTCCAAAATCATTACTCGCGGCACTTTTGCGAGCATTCATCGGCACGTGCAGAGGAGCAAAGAAAATCTGAATGACTCGATGCACACATTCCCAGCTGAGGTGCAGCCAGGCCGTGCCCCGTCTTCCGTGGCGGCTCCCCTACTGTAAACAAGTGTCCTTTTTCACAGTGGATTGAACGCCACCTGTTTCGCATTTTTGTGCTTTTCTGTGCTTTTTCCCGGTGCTTTTGTCGTTTAAGATGGCCCCCAGCGCACTGCTGAAACGCTGTCTACTGATCCCAAGCGTGAGAAAGTGGGGATGAGCCTCACAGAGAAAACACGTGTGCCGGAGAAGCTTTGTTTAGGCGTGAGCTTTGGTGCTGTCGGCCGAGAGTTCAATGTTAGTGAATCACCAACCTCACACATCCAGGAAAGGAGGCGCAACTTTGCCGAACTGTGTGAGGCTGCTCCAGAAAGCGCTGAAAGGCCCACTTGGTGTGCACGTTGGAGCCTTGGAAAAAAGGGAAAAAAGGTTAAATTTGTAGATTCATGAGATGACCAAAAAAAAAAGGAAAAAAAGCACACAGTGGGCGGCATTACTGTGAGCCTGAAAGCCAAGGCGATTTGCGGTCATGTTATCTGGGGTCAAGAAACGCCAAGCCTTTCTGGACAAGTGCTGGCTGCGTCCCCCCTTTCAGAAGACCGTGGGCCTGAGACGCATCCAGCTCGCAGGGGAGGCTGCTTCTGCAGATCACGAGGCTTCAAAAGAGTTTTTAAATATCTGCTAAGTATTTTACAGGACAGGGGGGATTGTGGCGAGCAGATATTCAATGCTGCTTAGACTGGCATGTTTTACAAGCAGTCAGCAAACAAACTTGAAAAGATGCACATGGCTGGTTGACAAGCACGTTGTAACCAGAGTTGCTAAATGTCCTGTTGAAATGACACAACAGGACAATCGTGTCATTCCCCACCGCATGCAATAGTAATGTGGGAAGATTCTAGGGAACGCTTTCCTCTCTCCTGTCCCACTGGTTTGTTGCTGTTAGTCTTAAGCCAAGAATGCATGTATTTTCTAAATTTTTTTCCCCTGAGGTTTTTTTTTTTTTTGGAAAGTCATCTGTAGACCCAATGTGGGGTTCAAACGCACAACCCTGAGACCAAGCGTCGCATGCCCTACTGACTGAGCCAGCCGGGTGTCCCTACCCCCACCCCCCGGAGTTATTACACACACACACACCTTCCCTATTTTTATTACCCATCCCTATTTCCTTGTTTACACCTCACACAAAGTACAGTCGGCTTCATAGGAAACAGCTGTACCCTGACCCCCTTTGTGGAGTTTCTATACATGGCTTGGGACAAAAGGCATCCCATCCAGGGACCCACGAGCTTGCACTGTCCCCACCTCCCCCCACTGGCTCTCCTCTAGTGAACAGAGAGGAACCTCAACCCGCCAGATACCCAAACTCTCTGACCGCACGGGCTGGATTGGACCCACTCTCCAGTTACGTCAGTCACATGCTTAGGCAGTGAGAGAAGAATACCAGATTCCGAGAGATCAAATTTCCTGAACAGAAATATTTGTAGGCAAGGGGGGGCGGGGGAAATGACAGAAGGCTTTAATTCACGTCCAGCATTTCGTTTTCAGTAAGGTTTTGTATTACAGTGAGAATAGAGACAAGCTGAATTTATGTTAGATGGTTGTGGGTATATTTACACATTTTCCCTTCTACTGTTAGGATTTCTGTCGATTTGAGAGGAAAATATATATCTAAAAGGAGATTTTTTTTTTCCTTAAGAAGGTTAATCAGGAGTAAGTTAATTAATTTTTATTCATTTACCACATATTTCAGGAGCATCTATTTTTTTTTTTTAAGTGTATTCATTTTGAGAGAGAGAAAAAGAGCAGGGGAGGGGCAGAGAGAGAGAGATAAAGAATCTCAAACAGGCTCCACCCTGACTCCAGGCTCAAACTCACGAACCGTGAAATCAGCACCAGAGCCGAAATCAGGAGTTGGATGATTAACCAACTGAGACCCCAGGCACCCCTTAATGAGCATATATTGTGTACCATGCTCTGTGCTAGGCTTACAAATACGAAAATGAAGAAGTATAGTCCCTGCTCCCCAGGAGCAATATCAGCTATTAACATTTTCACATGCATTTTCCTGTTAAAAAAAAAAAGGTACCATTATAGTCTGAGAAAAAATATCTCCGAAAGACATATCTGATAAAGAACGGCTACCCAAAATATACAAAGAACTTTTAAGGGGCACCTGGGTGGCTCAGTCGGTTAAGCGTCTGACTTCAGCTCAGGTCATGATCTCGCGGTCTGTGTGAGTTCGAGCCCCGTGTCGGGCTCCGTGCTGACAGCTCCGAGCCTGGAGCCTGCTTCGGATTCTGTGTCTCCCTCTCTCTCTGCCCCTCCCCCGCTTGCACTCTGTCTCTCTCTCTCTCCCTCTCTCAAAAATAAATAAACATTTTAAAAAGTCAATAAAAAAAAAACCCAACAGCCCCATTTTAGAAATGGGCAAGAAACCCGAACAGACACCTCACCGAAAAAGATATACAGACGGCAAACCAGCATATTTAAAAAATGCTCCGCATCATATATCATCATATAAATTAAAACAATGACATGTCACTACACACTGATAAAAATGGCCAAAACCCAGAACGCTGACAGCACTAAATTTTGGTGAGGATAGGAAGCAACAGGAACTCTCATTCGCTGCTGGCGGGAATGGGACAATGGTACAGCCATTTCAGAAGACAGTTTGGAGGTTTCTTACGTGGCTAAACATAACTTACCATACAGCCCAGCAATTGTGCTCCTTGGTGTTTACAAAAAAGAAAAATGTCCACGTGGAAACCTGCACACAGATGTTTATAGCTGCTTTCCTCAGCATTTCCAAAACGTATTGTCACTGTTACTCTTGTTGTCGTTGCTATTATGGGATGGGAACAGTGAGGGGTGGGATAAGGAGGTGAGAGGCAAAACCATCTACACCCACACAGTTTACTGTCTTCGCCAACATAACATCACTATTCCAGAAAATTCTTGCCCTGGAAGGTAAGAGTTGTAGATAACTTCATTTTTCACTCCAGAACATCCTCAAAGAACCATTGATTCTGCAATAAATAAAAAGCGTCACCTGACGGTTTGTACCCAAGACTGTCTGAACTTTTTGCCTCAAAATCCTCGCCTTTGCTATTTCTTCCCCTCCTACACTATTTTATTACTGTCATTATCCAAGATCCCCACATCGTCAGGCCCAGCTTAACCAGAATTTTTGATTTCATAAACAGCCCTGCTTGGCTGTCCTCCCACAGAGATGCTACCAAGAAAGAACCTGGAGATGAGGCTCTCCATTAATGTAGTGAGCAATCAACTCTGCTTTTTTTTTTTTTTTAAGTTTATTTATGTATTTTGACCGAGAGAGAACATGAGTCAGGGAGGGGCACAGAGAGAGAGAGAGAGAGAGAGAGAGAGAGAGAATCCCAAGCAGGCTCCACACTGTCAGTGGAGAGCCCAACATGGGACTTCATTCCACGAACTGAGACATCGTGACCTGAGCTGAAATCGAGAGGCCACCACTTAACCACTGGCCCTGGGAAGAGAGATCTTGGTGACCGGCTGGGGGAGAGAGGGTGGCTCAGGTCTGCCTGTCAGGCTGGGGCATCGGTAACCGGGTACCTTGTCGAAAGATTTTCCAGTAGGACCTGCAAAGTTTGGCTTGGCATAACTCAGTATATGCATTGACATGTTACAGTTGGAACCAGCTCTGTTGGGCTTATTCTGATTTCTACCCACCCACAAACCCGCCCACAAAGACCCCTTCAGAGGTGGGAGTTTGGGTCGGCCTCTCAGCTTGCGTGAGGGGATCCACTCCCGCGCCATATTCCTGCTCCGGCTCCTCTTAACTTCTCTCCTACTTGCGCCACCCGTCCTCCCCCTTCCTTCTCTCTTCCTGCCTACGAGCCAGTTTCTGAAGCGCCAATACCCGGAAAATATAAGTTCCACTCTCAAGGCACTGATGGAGGTGTTCCTGCAGATCCGGAGGGAAAGACGCAGGTTTGATAAGCAGCTCGTCCTGGTTTTGGCATTCCAGGTCCAGGGTCCCGAGAGCCCTCTCAGTCCTGGGCAAATCGGGATGGCCGGTCACCTGAGATCAAGAGAGGGTAAGACTCCCTCGACAACTTCCCCTTGCCCTCAGGTGCTTCTCCCTGGGCTGCTGGCCCACCCACCACCCTGCCCCCAACAGCCCTCTCTGGTCTTTGAAGCGGGTACCTCCTTCCCTCACATTCCGTAGCCAAATCTAAGTGTGCAGAATTCCCTCAGCAACACAAAAGCCGGCCCTACAGGCCTTCCAGGCTTAGCCGAACAGGCTTCTGGGTCCTCACAGCCCCTGAGGCCACCCCTTTTGGTGTGTGTGGTGTTATTACACGAGCTGGAGAAGCAATGGTTGACTGCAGGAAAGTATACTTATGTGGACTCCGTCCCTGGAAATTGGAGACTCACGACTGCCATATGTATTCTGTCCCCACACCTTTCCCTCTCAAACCTCCTATGCCTTCAAGTGTTTTAAGGCCGACAGCACTTCTTGAAACGATTCCCTTTTGTGGCTTCCAGATTCCTTTCTCTGGCTTTCCTACCTCTGAGACTATTTTGACTCGGGATTTCTCACCCGCCTCTCCTCCTTGGCGAGGCCCTCAGTGGATGGATGTTCACCACACTTCCTGCTTTTTGGCTCTTTCTCCCCTCTCTCCACACGCTCTTGGGGGGTGATTCAGCAAGACTCGAGAATTCATTCTTCTTGTTTCCGCCTTTGATCCCTCAGTGTGTTTGCATGTGAGAAGCATGCACTCGAACATAGGTGCCTGGAACATGCAGTAAGGAGACATTTGACAAAGGTCAGCTGTTGTCATTATTAGCTCAATAGGCTTTAAGGGACACATTTCAAGGGGCATGTCTCTTTGGGTGGCCGAGTAGGGAAAGCTTTCCCCAAAGAAAAAAATTCCTCCTTCGCATCAACTTAAATGAAGGAATTCTGACTGGGCCAGAAAGTCGACTCATATAAGTCCGATGACAAAGAAAGCAAATTATAAACGTCCAGCAACATTTAAGCTAGTGATGAGTTTTGCCAAAATAAATCCTTTACAAAAACCACAACAAAACACGTTTGCTGATTTTTTTTTTTTTTTTTTTTAAGCGGTGGTTTCTGTTTCTTAGCTCATCTTGAAGGTAGTGGAGACACATGCATTATTGAGCTAAATCCGCTCCTCCTTCTGCACCGATACTGTCTGTCCAAGTTGTTGCTCCGACGTTTGGCCAGATGTGCGGACGGATAATCCCGGGGAGCATGAATATTTTCAAGTCCGTCCGCTGAAGGCAACGTTTGTTTTGCACGGCTACGCAGCTGCGGGAAGTAGCCCATCCTCCCCCAGCAAACAAGTACGTGATCATTACTCTATCAGATCCCAAAATTCCACGTGTACATTCTAAGGGGCTGCCGGCAGAACCGGCGCCAATCGAGGCATCCTGGGACCTTGAACCCAGGCTGACAGCGTCCTATAGGATTGGTTAAATGATTCTTCCGCAAAAGGTTTGTCTCCACCCGGCATATACAGGTGCAGTCTCGAATAGGGTGACCCAGAGTATAAGGCCTCGGGACACACAGCTAAGCATCAACGCTTAAGTCAAAAAGCATTTGTGGGTGAAAGAGAAATGGAGAGAAAGGAGGGTTCCTCCCTCCCCCAGTAAAGACTGGGCTGGAGGACTCTTGATGAGATTCCCTAAGGCAAACCGTATGTGGAAAATGCTCCGAATGGAGATTTGGCAGGCAACAATTTTATAGAGCTGGAAGGAATGGCTCTCGACATATCAAGATGTGATATTTCAGGGAAATTCTGAATGCTTCTTTGTGTTCAGGATCATTATTTTTGCATAATTGAGATCATAGATAGAGCCTTCCAGTTTACTTCCCTTAACTTGTAGCAATTTGCCATGGCACTGTAAGAATATTCCACAATACTGCATCGTATGAATGTAAAAAAAAAAAAAAAAAAAAAGTACACATTTATTCCTCTCTCATGGGAGATTTATGTACTTTTACATTTGATCACAAAGAAGGATATGACTAACATTGCAGTTAAATGTGGGTTCTCATCTCTTATTATCTATCCCCTTTGGATATTTTCAAAGAAGTGAATGATTGATCAAAGAACCTGAATGTTTTTAAAGGCTTTTCATGGGGTCAAAAACTGCTTTCTGCCTAGATTTTGACACTCTTCCCTGCGGTATGAGTATGTGTTTCTCAACATAGCCTCATAAGTGTGAGGGTGAATATTAAAACCCTAACTAAGGAGCACCTGGGTGGCTCAGTCGGTTAAGCATCTGACTTCAGCTTAGGTCCCCATCTCACGGTTTGTGAGTTCGAGCCCCACATCAGGCTCTTTGCTGTCAGTGCAAAGCCTGCTTCAGATCCTCTGTCTCCCTTTCTCTCTGCCCCTCCCTCACTCTTCCACACGCGTGCTCTCTCTCTCTCAAAAAATAAATAAAACATTTTTTAAAAAAAATTAGGTATATATAAACATTAAATTGTTTTAATTTGGATTACTTATATGGAATTTCAGGATTACATATTCACCATTTGAATGTCCCTTACTTCACCTTCTATGAATTATAACATCCTTTGTTAAGTTGCTTTTAGCATCTTAATGCTTTTAAAATATTTATTAGTATAAGGGAGTTGAAAAGTAATGAGGAGAGACCACTGAAGGATACAGGGTTTCTTTTGGGGGTGATGCACATGTTCTAAATCTGATTGTGACGGTTCTATTAAAAAACATCGAGTTGTAAACTTCAAATGAGTGAATTGTATGGTATATGATTTCTTTCTTTTTTTTTTTTCTTCTAACGTTTATTCATTTTTTGAGAGACGGAGAGAGACAGAGCATGAGCGGGAAAGGGGCCAAGAGAGGGAGACACAGAATCCGAAGCAGGCTCCAGGCTCTGAGCGGTCAGCACAGAGCCCGACGCGGGTCTCAAACTCACGAACTGCGAGATCATGACCTGAGTCGAAGTCGGACGCTCAACCGACTGAGTCACCCAGGCGCCCCTAATTTCTATCCCAATAAGGCTGTTTTAAAAAATATTAGCAGAAGTTATTTCCATATTAAGGTATTCAGCCTCCCATTTTTTTTTTTTTAAAGAGAGAGCACACACACAAGCAGGGAAGGACAGAGGGAGGGAGAGAGACAGAGAGAGAGCATCTCACAGAAGCTTCACGTTCAGTATGGAGCACATAGCCCAACACAGGGCTCGACTCCACAACCCTGGGATCACGACCTGAGTCAAAATCAAGGGTCACGTGTTCAACGGACCGAGCCACCCAAGCGCCCCACAGCCTCCCTCTTCCAAATTTTGTTAGCAAATTTTCCAATTCCGATTGCCTTCTGCTGTCTCATATTCAGAAGACACATACTTTTAGTTAAACCTGTAATCTGTTCCTTAAAGAATCTGCCCATTGGTTTTGTCTGGAAAATTCCATCACATGCGGATAGTCACTGGTAGGTTCTTCTAGTTTATTTTATCCTTAATCCATCTGGGGTTTGAAACTGTAACCTAACGTCCTCCGATATGTACCATATATGTACCCTTCCTTTCCTATGTTCTGACGGTTCTGTTGTTCAAAACTGACCTCTGGGCCTCAGAACCCAAATACAACTCCAGGACAGAGTTGGGGATAAAGAGGAACAAACAATAGCTTTATTGCTTTTCGAAGCAAAGGAGCCTGCAGCAGGATCTGGCCTTCAGGAACGGCAGGCTGCAAGCTGGCCGGGAGGAAAGACTTAGGGAGGGTTTATAGGGAAATACAGGATCTAACCTGTTTTGCCAGGAATTGTTTACCTGGCACCAGCCTCCCCCACCACGTCTTCAGGGTGGTACCAGGTTTCTGAAACAATAGGCTCAGAAGGGAGGAGAGGAGGTTTGCAGAAGAGAGGAAAAAGGTGACTTTGAAATCGAGCTTCCCTGAAGCATGAGTGCAGCCATTTTGATTTTTGTTCAACTTTATCCTTTTAAGCAGTTTCAGTTCCTTTGCAGTATTTTACAACCGCTAACACCTATTTCTGGCTTATTACTGTACTGGTCTGAGAGTTCAAATGTAAACTAGCAATACATTTTTAATTTTTTGGTTTTAAAACAAGACTTCATATTTAGTATTTTAAGACTTCTTTACTTTCCTCTCTCAAAGTATTCCTAGCCATTGTTGCATATGTTTTCTTTAAGATAAAATTTGGAACAATTTTACCAACCCTTTGACAATGTGATCGGACTTCCATTTAACAGATGGACTGGTTTGGGAAGGGACGTGTCTAAAATATTTATCATCTAGGACCACAATGTAGTTTTCCCCCCTTCAGGTCTATTTGTCCCACGCACATCTTGAGTTTGAACATTTTTCTGAGTTTGTTGCTGTGATGAATGATACATAATCCCATTATATTGTGAAACCTTTTTTTAATTTTTGCTTGAATATAGAAAAACTTAATTTTTGAATATCTGGATATTGGTTAATTTTATAAAAACCAAGACAAGATTTTTTGGGCTTTCTATTTGGACGAACATATGATCTGCACTAATGAAAACAGTCTTTTCTTTCCCAAGAGTTATAAGTCATTTTAAGTTTCTATTGCATCAAAAAATATTAAATCAATATGCTGATGACGATCCCTGAAAATGTTAAGAAAGCACGCATTAGTTAAATTTTTGACAAGCAGGCTTGTAAATTTTTTTTAATGTTTATTTTTCAGAGAGACAGAGCATGAGTGGGGGAGGGGCAGAGAGAGAGGGAGACAGAGGGAGACAGAGGGAGACACAGAATCCAAAGCAGGCTCCAGGCTCTGAGCTGTCAGCACAGAGCCCGATGCAGGGCTCAAACCCACAAACTGTGAGATCACCCCCTGAGCAGAAGTCAGATGCTCAACTGACTGAGCCACCCAGGCGCCCTCCCGCATCTGAATCTTTTTGCATAATGTGTTAAATTTTCTACCATTACCACACCCTTTTCCTCTCAGATATTTCTGCCTAGAGAATTAATTTTTTTTTAACTCTTTCAAGTTTATTTTTTTGAGAGAGAGAAAGAGCAAGCAGGGGAGGGGCAGAGAGAGGGAGACAGAAAATCCCAAGCAGGCTCTGCACCATCAGCACAGAGCCCCATGAGGGGCTCCGTCCCACCAACCCTATCATCACCTGAGCTAAAAACAAGAGTTGGACACTCAACTGACTGGGCCACCCAAGCACCACTGGAGAATTAACGTTTTTATTTATTTTATTATTATTTAAAAATATTTTTTTACTGTTTTTGAGAGAGGGACAGAGCATAAGTAGAGGAGGGGCAGAGAAAGAGGGAAACACAGAATCCGAAGCAGGCTCCAGGCTCTGAGCTGTCAGCACAGAGCCCGACACGGGGCTCGAACTCACAAACTATGTGATCATGACCTGAGCCAAAGACACTTAACTGACTGAGCCACCCAGGCGCCCCAAGAATTAATATTTTTTAATCACTACTCACACATGACACTTGTTGGTTACAAAGTACCGCGTTGACTACTAAATTTAAGTGCTGGTAACTAAGGGAAAAATAATAATCTGTGGAGACATGGATGATTTCTGAATGGCTAATTTTAATGGTGATATGCCCCGTTACTAATGCGTTCGGTCATGCCCACTGTCAAAGAGTACAACCTATGGTAGCCACTTTTGCCATGAACACAGTGTTGCATTTATTTTGTATTTGACATGATGAGAAATAACTTTTATTTTTCTAAGCTAGCTACAAAAGTCCAGTTTAACTGGGCGTACGTGTGAATTAAAACATGGCTTCCTCCTCCCCTAAATAACTACGAAAGAAACCCTACTTATGTTAGTGAATTATATTCGATGGCTAACACAAATCCATGTTTAGAGACAATACTGCTTCTGTAGGGGAGCAAATTTTGCCACCCCCTAATTTTCCTCTTTGGCATGCTGATTATTTTAAGCTGGCAACTTTTAAGAAGCTACAGACACAAGAGAAACTCTGAAAACCAAGTGCAAGTTGCCGTTTTAAGAGATATTTACATATAGAAGGGAAATCTCCTTCAGTACCAGTACCAAGAGGGCAACGACTCTAAATCTCTTGAAACTATTGTCAATGGAAAAGGCATGGACTTAAATTTGCCTAACATTAGCCTAGTTTGCTGTGCTTTTTCTGGTAGCCTCCTATAACCGACTCCCCACCCCCAACACCTTTTGTCTTTAGCTGAAGGTGATGTTTAAGGTAATGGCTTCTGCCACGGAGTTAGTTTTCCTGGGTGTCTCCCATGTACGCAGAAGGTATACCTGATATTTATTAAACTTTGTTTGCTTTTCTCTTGTTAGTCAGTCTCCCGTCAATTCGATTCTTAGACCAGCTAGAAGAACCTTACCAGGCAGAGGAAATAGTTTTCCTTCTCCACACTTCACATTTGTAAAGCTTAACAGTTGCTTACTATAGAAGCGCCTAGGTACTGCCTATAAAAGAACTGATCTTGTTCACTCTTGTTCTTATTAAGAAATATAACTTAATGCAGTATTTCATTAACTACAATAAACCTTCCATCTCAAAATTGTAGTTTATGTTTTGCGAATGATTCCTAACCATTCCCTATACAAGACCTTAGAGGACAGTAAAAGCAGTGTTTAATAACTGACATATAGGGAACAATTTAAATAATTTCTAGAACTTTCTCAAGGAACTTGAGTTTTTGCTTCCTTTTGAAACCAATTTTTTTTCATTCTTCACATTGCTCATCCCAGTAGTATGAATTTTATTTTATAAGATTTTATTGTTGAGTAATCTCTACACCCAACATGGAGCTCGAACTTACAACCCTGAGATCAAGAGTCGTGTGCTCTGTGGACTGAGTCAGCCAGGCACCCCATGTCTCAGTAGTACGAATTTTATTAAAGTCATGCTAAAATGTATAAAAGGGAGTCACAATAAACAAATTCTATATAATCCCTATAACAGGCATTAGCAATAGGGTTACGTTCAGACCTATCTCACCGAGAGCCATTCTAGAAAGTTGAGGTATCACAGTAGGTAGTCTTCATGTGAGACTTGGGGAAATGAGACTCTAAAGTCTTTATGTCTACCGTGGAGAAAAATCTCTCAAAACCTGTCCATTTAAATGCAAATCAGATGCAGTCACGCTACAAAAAAAGAGTGTTGAGATAACCTTGGATATTTGTAAATTAAAAAGTTAAGACTTAATCATCACTTTTGCTGAACTCCAAAATCTATCATATAATTTAAAGCAAATGGGGCACAATGTTAGCAACCAGCGATTCTAGGTGAAGGTTATATGGTGGTCACTGTACTATTATTTTTAACTTTCTGTAAATTTGCCCATTTTCAAAAATAAGAAATGAAAAAAACTGTCCATAAAAGACACCATGAATGAAGTAAAAACATAAGACAGAGACGCAAAGTATTTGTCAATGAGTATCACTGATTTTAGAGAAAAAAAAAAAGGGACCCATCTGATAGGTAAATCCATCTACTAAGAGCACGGGAGAAACATCTGACAGGTGTTAAAAGAAAAAACTGATTTAGATGGCAAGAGACAGTACTATCATATAATGCCCTCACCGACATCATCTTTTGAGTTTCCAGTTACGTTTTTCTTGGTCCAACGTCGGCTACCCTATTTAATCATGCAAAACACAGAAGTCTACCTATTGGCACGTTTACACATGACAAAGGTTCAAAATATGTGAAACATTCATTCAGGAGGGTCAGGATAACAAAGCTCTCTCCATAAAACGAGAACGTTTTCTAACTTTAAGGAATAAAAAAATGTTTTCTCAGTTGAGTGCCTGGAAACTGATGTTATGACTTTGCTATGTTACCGCTTTCATTGGCTATGCTTTGCAATCAAGTACGTAGTTTTGACTGTTGTTTAAAGTTTCAGCCAAATGATGAAGCGTCACATTTCCTGTTAGATCTTTGGCTGAACAGTATCAGCTTAGCAAAAGGGCACGTTTTTTGTTTTGTGTTTTTTTTCTTTTCTCTTCTTTCTAATCTTCGTTATCTTTGAGCTAGGAGATGGCACGAGAGCAACCTCAAATCACTGGCCTTTTGGGGGGAAAGTAGAGCAAAAAACCAATATGCTGTGAATCATACCAACACTGAACCCGTGTGCCCCAAACCTGGGGTGCCCCTCAGGATCCCCAGGCCTTCGAGGACACATGTGGAATAACAGCAAGGGGGTGGGTTCCGAGAGAAGGCAACCTGTAATCCAAGGGCTAAGGACTGACGGAGGGGCGGGAAGCATGAGGACGCAAGGACAGCAGAAGCCAGTCCTTCTCAAAGGGAGACACAGGTGACATTAGGACGTAAGGTCCTGGGAGGCTGGACACAAGTGGATCCAAAGAGCAACAGCCTTGATACCTGGAAATAGTACAGACTGCTGGCTAAAAACTCCTCAGAGCCCTCAGAAATTGCCCACACATGGCCCGTTCGTGCCACTCCCCATACCTACCTTCCCCTTTCTGTCTGAGATCCTTGCACGGATTGCTATCACTTGAATCACAAAAGAGAACTGAGACAGTCATATGGGGGCACCATGAAAACAAAGTTTTTTTTAAAACATGTCTTTTAATGTTTGTTTATTTTTGAGAGACAGACAGCGTTTGAGGGGGGGAGGGGGAGAGAAAGAGGGAGACACAGAGTCCCAAGCAGGCTCCAGGCTCTGAGCTGTCAGCACAGAGCCCGCCCGACAGGAGGCTCGAACCCACAAACCGCGAGATCATGACCTGAGCCGAAGGCGGGCGCTCAACCAACTGAGCCTCCCAGGCGCCCTTGAAAACAAGTTTTTATACAGTACAGCTTGATAGCGGGGTCCGAGAAGACCGGGGCGGGGGGCGGAGAAAGTAGAGAAAAATATTTGGAAAAACTAAAGTGTCTCTCTGTAGACACTAGAACAACAAAGATATCTTAACTTTTTAAATAACCTAAGAGATTTTTTTCTAATAAGCTAAGATGATTCACAGAATCAACTAAACTAGACATGATCACTTTCTTGTTTTAAAAAACATCTATACATTGTTGGAAGGGAAAATTAGTCAGAAATATTCATGTTCAGTCAAGCCCCCTTTTTCAAGTTCCCTGAGATGACACATACTGATAACACACACAGCACAATGTTACGACAAAGTTATTTACAACGATCACTTAAAGTCAAACTCCTTATGTCACCGAATAAATCCTGCAAGATAAATTATATCCTTACAATTGGTTGTTGCTACAAATTTATTCAGATCAAGAAAACTGTCGTATTTAAAGCTCTCAAAGTAATTTTGGCACAGACGAAATCCTTTCGTTAAGTCCCTGAGCTCTTTCAACAGGCTGGTTTTCGCACCGTCTCTTCCCCAGCCACCAGGGCCACTCACCGCCCGTCCTGGCCCCACGCTAACTCTAGGTCAACATGTGATGCTATAACCTTTCTAGCCCGTGCTCTGGAGAAACCACAGAGCTTGGAGGATACGCACAGTTGGGAGTCCCCCACCCCCAAGGGCGCCCCCTACAGTTCCTTGGATGTGTATGAACAAGGCAGAAGAATCGGATGGGGTGCGTCTCGTCTCACGCATGGGTTTTATTTCTCAAGTTGCCTACGATGAAGAGTCAGCGTTTCAGCGTCTCCAGGGCTTTGTGCCGCAGATGCTCATCCAAACACTGGATGGCAAAGAGGTCAATGTCCGTGTCAAACTTGTTGGCAAACAAGTGGTGCTTTCGTAGCATCCAGTTCAAGTCACCTGCGCCGAAGACACACACAGAACGCACGTGGACCCCGCTGCAGGGCGGGTAGGGGGCCCCCTTGGAGACATCACCTTCAAAGTACTGCCACTTGACGAACCTCGCGATCGCGTGCATGTCAGACATGTCATACTTCTGGCTTAGGGACAGTGAGCCTGGGACTTCGGGGATCCTCTGGATAGTGGCCCAGAGATACTCATCTGGACTGTAGGTGTCTTTGGCCCACTCCATAAACTTCTGGATCTTTTCATTCTCTAGCACATAGCGCACATACTTCCTACTGACCACAAAGTAGGCACTGCCCGAGAACAGGGGCGTTTCAAGAGGAGGGTGCATTTTGTCCGTCCCCGTGTTGGTCAGCTTTCCATTAACAACTGTGTAATGCTTTTTCCACCTTTCTTTTTTGTTGGATGGCATTCTCTCGGACTCTAGGCTGTTTTCACCCATTAACGATTTGAGCTTCCGGACAATCTCCAGGTTGGTTTTAATAGGGAAATCCATGCCGCAAAGATTTATCAAGTACCTCCAGTCTGCACTCATCCGGTAGAGGTCTTGCATGCAGTTGAGGTCGGCCTGAACCCGACTCCAAGAGGCATACACCACGCTCTCCAGCTGACTGGCCACGAAGACGTTACTGAAGCAGGAGGCGATGCCCATCACCGCGGCCAAAAAGGAATCCTCTGATTTTCTGTCCACGTGAATGCAGTAGAGATTCTGAGGCATATAGATGGCCCTCAGGAGCCTGTCAAGCATTTCGATTTTGTGATGAACCACTATAGAATATGCAATGGGAAACTCTGCCTCTTCTTTACTAAGGGGCTCTACGATATATTTGCGCCTCTTGACGAAAGAATTGCAATCTCTGGTCATGTTTATATAGTCGCTGGTTGTCCACCGAGGGCGCTGCCTAAATTTCACCGTTAGAATTTCAAGCTGTACCTTTTGGATTTCATCTACATCCCCCTGTAAAATTTTGGTACAATTAATATTACTATTAGGATTCTCCCCAACCAGCTCCAAATGCCCAACACTTACAAATTCGGGCTTTTGATGAATTCTTAAAACAGAGAAGGTGACTAGGGAGAACACAAGAAGCAAGAAGCAGTACTTAGTGGGATAAGAGAAAAGTCTCCTTCGCAACAACTTTCTCAGCATTTCAGACAATGATCGGGGATTTTCCTTAATTAAGGGCAGTCTTCCAGGCTTCAAACAGTCATGATTCCCCTTCTGTCGTGGCCTCGAGAGGGGTCAGTTTGCATCTGTCAAAACGGCAAAGGCGTCTTGAAATGGAGAATGGCACTGAAAGAAAAACAGAAGGAATATATACAAATACGGTCTTTGCCGACATCTTCTCAGGTTTAAAAACCATCCTCTTGGCTAGGTCAGATATTTAAAATAGAACCTAATTGGCCAATTAGAGGAAAAGGGTAGTGTCAGAAGAAACACACAGTCTGTAATATTAATACTAGATTAGTAAAAACGAATTCAAGGCGGGGTGCCTGGCTGGCTCAGTCGGTAGAGCATGCAACTTTTTTTTTTTAATGTTTATTTTTGAGAGAGAGAGAGAGACACAGCGTGAGCAGGGAGGGTCAGAGAGAGAGACGGAGAGAATCCCAAGCAGGCCCCGCACAGGCAGTGCGGAGCCGGGTGCGGGGCTTGAACCCACTAACCGCAAGATCATGACCTGAGCGGAAATCAAGAGTCGGGCGCCTAACCGACGGAGCCAGCCAGGCGCCCTGAGCAGGCAACTCTTGAGCTCAGGGTTTTGAGTTCGAGCCCCGTGTTGGGTGTAGAGATTGCTTAAAAATAAAATCTAAAAAAAATCTATGTATAAAGATGTGCTAGAATGTCCTATAATAAACATTTTACCTCTCAGGAATATTGAAGTACAAATCAGAGTTGAAGACCTAAGCTATAATTATTTTAACTCTCCACAGCTGGTGAGGTGAGTTCCCGCTCTCCCCTCTTAAGAGTTTTATTAGCACCCTTTGCCTTGAAATCATCACTAATCTGGGTTCCTCCCGACATACCCATTGATGTCCATTGGGTGGCACCCCCGGCCCCAAATATGTGAAGAGATCAGCTCCATTCTGCTCCTCACCAGTTTGGGACTGGAGGTGCTCCTAAGGAGAAGTTCAAAAATAGCTGTGACCTTTAAAGACTCGGGGGGGGGGGGGGGGGGGGGGACAAGTCCACTGAATTTTCAAACTAAACCAGAAAGGCCTGATTTGGGCCTGTTTTGAACACCTCTCCTAGTTCCATACCGAGGGACCACAGGAAGAGAGGACACACACAGTCCAAACCAGGGACACGGATGCCTTTCCTGCAACGCTTTTCACAGGTTCGAATGATTAAGGCTTGTGAAAAACAACAGTTGTATACAAACGATAACGTACGACAGGCCTTTTGTCTAGATTCCAACGAGGAACCCGGCCCGTTTTTATTATGTTTACAAGGATTACCAAGTATGTTTTGTTTGCAAAAATCAATTTCATAACTAACAAGGGCTACTGCTCTTTTTTTCTTTGAAGCTTTTATTTTACTTATTTATTTTTGAAAGCTTACTTATTTTGAGGGAGAGAAAGAGAGAGAGCGAGCACGTAGTGGGGGTGGGCAGAGAGAGGGAGAGAGAGAATGCCAAGCAGGCTCCACGCCGTCCGCACAGAGCCTGACGCGGGGCTTGATCCTGCAAACCGCGAGATTACGACCTGGGCCGAAATCAAGAGGTGGATGCTCAATGAACTGAGCCACCGAGGTGCCCCTAAGGTTTTTTTTTTTTAAGTAATCTCTACAACCATCGTGGAACTTGAACTTACAATCCGAGATCAAGAGTCCTATGCTCTACTGAGTGAGCCAGCCAGGCGCCCCCAAGTGCTACTGTTCTAACAAAGAAAGTCAAATAATATTGATCGTCTCCATATCAGAGTTGGAGATCTGAAACTGGTTTTTGTTTTTTTGAAATTGTTTTTTAAGACCAGTTAGCACTAGAACTAAAAGTTCTAACTAAGAGACTAGATTAACACGAGAACTTTTAAATATTTAGTTAGCAAATAAATTGTGAATATTAACAACAGAAATAAAAATAAACAACTGGCCATTATTAGTATAATGTTATGAAAAGTATTTAGATTTTTTTTTTTTTTTTTTTTTTTTTGCCATTTAGAATTAAAGAAAGTCTGGCTTACTTAGTTCTCAGATCCCAGGTAACAGCATTTGTAGAGGGCCTCTCCCGCAGTCAGGCTTCTTAAATGTACCAGGCATTTAGCGATGGTGCTATGCCCCACGAGGCTTTTTAAAAAATCTGTGAAACGAAAAGGGAAATACGTGAAGGGATGTAACACACACGTAAGTGTACATACTCAAAAGCATGCTGGTGAACGAATCCTATGTATTCACTTTTTGTTTCTCCGAATTATGGCTGGTTCACTTTTCTCTTTTAAAATTTCTTTCCCGCCAGTCTTGTTTTCCTAATGCTTGTTGTGTATGGCTCAAGTTTGAAAATATTTGCAATTTGGGTCAAGCTTTTCCAAAAAAAAAAAACCTCTAATAACACGTCCCAAAGTGGGTGCCAAAGAATAGTTTAATGGTCGAATATGATTGGAAAATCCAATATGTTTTACCCTCCTCCCCCCCCCCCCCCACTGGGGAAGATATCTATGCTCACTGGCCCATTAAAGACAACCTTGTAATTGAGTTAGTGGCTTAGTTCATCTTCTTGCAAGTATCTCCTCCACCACCACCCGACACCAGACCTGTATTCAAGAAACATGGGGGGGGGGGGGAAGGGGGGGAGCCTGCTAAAATACTTAAGCATTGCAACCGCTAAAACATCAGGTCATACAAACAAACTGATGCCACTAAGCAGTTCCTACCCTTTCCCGGCTCAGACATTTGAGGCAGTCTCTATGCAACCACTAAACGATCTGATCTCTAAGCTAAATGAACAGAGAAATTGAAGTGGCCTCCCACTACAAAGACAATAAACTTCTGAAAAGTAACCTAGAAAAGTCAGTAAACAAAAGGGCAACAATGACAAACCTTGGGCAGGGTCCCTGGACAGAGGTCTGACTTCCGGAGTTAACACATTATAAAATGTCCCTTTGCAACAACAACAAGAAATTACAAGACACAGCAAGAAACACACAAGTCTGGCCCAGATACAGGAAAAAAAGCAGTCAATTAAAAACTGTCCCTGAGAAAGTTGGGGCATTGGACTTCAAGACTTTAAGTCAGCTATTAGAAGTATGTTCAAAGAACCAAAAAACTAAAAGAAAGGATGAGAATATTTAACCAAACTGAGAATCTCAATAGAGAGAAAAATTATAAAGAAAAAACCCAACCGCAATCTGGAATTCAAAAGTACAATGACTGAACTGAAGAAGTGTCTAGAAGGGCTCCACAGAAGGTGTGAGCTAACAGAAGAAAAAACCAGTGGAACTGAGCAGAGGTCAAGTGAGAGTATCCAGTATGAAGAACAAAAAGAAAAAAGGTACAAGAAAAATGAAAAGAGGGGGCCCCTGGGTAGCTCAATGGGTTAAGTGTCCCGACTTTGGTTCAGGTCACGATCTCACAGTGAGTTCGAGCCCTGCATTGGACATTTTGCTTTCATTGCAGAGCCTGCTTCGGATCCTGTGTTTCTGCACTCCCCCCTCCCGCCCCCCATCCCTCCCCTGCTCATGCTCTCTCTCTCCAAAAAATAAATCTTAAAAAAAAAAAGAGAGAAAAATGAACAGAGCCTCATAGACTTGTGAGGTACTATTAAGCATATTAACAGGTGCACAGTAGAACTTGCAGAAGAAAAGGTGGGGGCGGGGGGACAGGAAACGGGAGAGGTAGAAAAAAATATTTAAATAATGCCGAAAACTTCCCCAATTTGATTTAAAAAAACTAATCTACGCACTCAAGAGGTGTAATGAGCTCCAAGTATGCAAAATGGTACAATCGTTTTAGCAGTTTGGTCATTTTTTACAAAGCTAAACATAGGCTCACCTTTCAACATAGTGATTGTGTTCCTAGGTTTGTTTGATGGTCTAAGACAATGGCCTATGCTGGACAATGTTCTGTGTGTTCTTGAGAAGACTGTGTATTTTGTTGATGTTGGGTGAATTGTTCTACAGATGTCCATTAGTCTAGTTGGTTTATATTATAGTTCAAGTTTTCTTGTTGACGTTCTTCCTTCTATCCATTTCACAATTATGAAATGTCCTTCTTTGTCTCTAATAGTTTTTGTTTTAAAGTCTATTTTGTCAGATATTCGTATAGTTACCCTAGCTCTTTTTGGGTATTTGTCTGCATGGTGTATACTTGCATTCTTTTACTTCAACCTAATTGTGTCTCTAAATCTAAACCATGTCTCTTGTAGATATCCTATAGGATATCCTATAGGTGGATTACTTTTTAAAAATCAATATTGCTGATCTCTGATTGGAGATCTTAGTCCATTTACATTTAATCTGCCACTTAAAAAAAATACTTATTCTTTTGGGAGAGCACAAGGCAGGGAGGGGCACAGAGAGGGGGACAGAGGATCTGAAGGCGGGCCCTGCACGGACAGTCTGACAGCAGTGAACCTGAAGTGGGGCTCGTACTCACAAACCATGAGATCATGACCAAGCTGAAGTTGGACGCTCAACTGATTGAGCCACCCAGATGCCCCTAATCTGCCATTTTGCTATGTGACCCAAACACACACCAAGGCTTCCTCACCCAGAGTCTACTAAAAAACCTGGCAAACATTTTAGCAGGGATGAGAGAGTCTCTTAGCAGAGACAGAAAGTCTCTCCCTTGAATACGGGTGCCTTTCCTGAAAGGGAAGACTTCCTCGTGGACCAACCATGAATGTTTTTAAGTAGAAAAACACAAGTTAAGAAGACATGGAAGAAGGGGCACCTGCGTGGCTCAGTCAGTTAAGCGTCTGACTTCGGCTCAGGTCATGATCTCTCGGTCCGTGAGTTCGAGCCCCGTGTCAGGCTCTGTGCTGACTGCTCAGAGCCTGGAGCCTGTTTCCGATTCTGTGTCTCCCTCTCTCTCTGACCCTCCCCCGTTCATGCTCTGTCTCTCTCTGTCTCAAAAATAAACGTTAAAAAAAAAAAGAAAAAAGAAGACATGGAAGAAGAAAATAATTCCACCATGTTAAGAAGGAAAGCCAGGACCTAGCGGCAATAGATCTTAATACGTGCCTTTTTGAAATTAAAACCAAGAAGCACAAAAATATTAAGGTCTATAAATAATGAAAGTAAACTCTGACCTTTTATAATGCTGATACTAATTAAGGAGAGCTGGTCAAGGAAGGGGACAAGAAGAAAGAGGTCAAACGCACCCGAGGTAACAATTCAGTCTCTAGAAGCGTTCCAACAGAAGAAAATGAACAACTCCAACTGGTCAGGATTCGGGTGCAGTGAAGTTCTCACTGGAGTAGGAGGACAGACAACAATGACCTCAGGGAGAGTGAGAGAGGAGGCAGCAAGTCAAATTGGAAAAGCAGACAGTCGAGAGGGAACTGATTAAACAGACCCAAGAATCCCAGGCTGACTGACAGTAGGGAAAGAAAGAATCAGCTCTATTTATGCTACAGGTGTTCAAAAGTGTCAGAGAAATGGTGGCAGATTCTAATGGGGGGGTGAGAGTGCTTAAACAACAACAACAACAACAACAACAACAACAACAACAACAAAATAGTTTTGACTGGCAGCTGTTTGAAAGCAGCTGGGTCTTGGGGCACCTGGGTGGCTCAGTCGGTCAAACGTCCAACTTTTGGTTTCGGCTCAGGTCGTGATCTTATGGTTCCTGATCTCACCAGTTGTGAGTTCGAGCTCTACAGTGGGCTCTGTGCTGACAGCGCACAGCCTGCTTGGGATTCTCTCTCCCCTTCCTTCTGCCCCTCCCCTGCTCACGCCCTGTCTCTCTCAAAGTAAATAAATAAACTTTAAGAAGAAAACAGCAGTTGGGTCTTGGGGGGCCTGGGTGGTTCAGTCAGTTAAGCATCCAGCTCTTCGTTTTGGCTCAGATCATGATCTCAGTTTTGGGGATCAAGCCCCACCTTGGGCTCTGCACTGACAGCGGGAGCCTGCTTAGGTTCTCTCTCTCCTTCTGCCCCTCACCCGTTTGCACATGAGCTGTTTCTCAAAATAAATAAATAAACTTTAAAAAATACGAAATAAAAAAATAAGAACAGTTAGGTCTCTACCCTGACAGCTGGCCAAGACCCGAGATTTCATTTCTGCAGCCTGGGGCACACCAGGCCTAATGGAAAGCGGGGTTTCCAACCAGGAAACAGTGGGGTTAAGTGAACGCAAAGACAATAGGTATTGAGATATCCTTCCCTATTTCCAGCTACCATTCCCAGCACTTTGACAGCCAAGCCAAAGCAGGAGTTTATTTACTAGGGAATCCAACCAGGCCAAGCCTTAAATACGCTGCTTAAATTGGAAATTTCCCCAAATGTTCAAAAACAGATTGTGTATACGGAGAAGAAAATTAATAATAATGTCCTCAGAGAGATAGGAAAAAATACTGCATTCAACCAGTCAGTAATTAAAACAGATTATATAGCCTGAAAACAGACAAAACAACACTCCCACCCCATATGCTCTTTTGCAGTATGACCTTGTATTCTACAATCAAGAAACAGTCAAAATTCCTTTCCCCTTGAATCTGGTCAACCTCGTGACTACATTGACCAGAAGAGTTTGGCAGATGTGACACTGTATGGCCACCAAGGCTGGGTCATGTAAAACCATGCTGCTTCTGGGGCACCTGGGTGGCTTAGTTAGTTGAGCATCTGACTCCTGATCTCGGCTCAGGTCTGGATCTTAGGGTTGTGAGTCTGAGCCCAGAGTTGGGCTCCCTGCTGGGTGTAGAGCCTACTGGAAAAACAAAAAACAAAAAACTACGCAGCTTCCAATTGGTGGTCTTGGAAAATCTGCTCTCCAGAAATTTCCCTGAAGAACCAGCTTCACTGTTGTAAAAAGCCACATGGAGAGTCCATGGTACCCAAGTCAACAGTCCCAGATGAACCTAGCCTTCATTCATCCCAGCCCAGGTGCCAGACATGTAAGTGAAGAAGCCACCGGATGACATCAGCTCTTAGCCACTCAAGTCTTATCTGAATTCCTGACCCACAGAATGTGTAAGCAAAAAATAAAAATGGAAATGTTTATGTTATTACTTTGGGGAGGTCTGCTTCACAGCAGGGACTAGAAAAAATAAGAAACCACATAAACAGAGCACTTAGCAAATGAAAATGAGCCCTTAAGAAAATTAATGACATGATAGGAAAAACTGAAAAACTCAATAGAAGTGCTGGAAAATAAAGTGAGAAAACTCTCAGGGAGTTAAGCAAACAGGCAAACCAACTGGTGGGGAAATTAGAGGGGAAAAAAAAAAAAAATAGTCATTTAGAGAAAGAACCAGACCAGAATAACAGGACCTCCAGAAAGGCAAAACAGAAAAAAAAAAAAAAAAAAAAAAATGGAAGCAATTAATTAAATGGCTGAAGATTATTTCTCACAAACAAAGAATGGGTGCCAGATTGAAAACTCCTTGGAATACCTTCAACAATGCTGAAGGCAATAATTCCAGATGAGAATTCTTTGAACCAGATAAATTATTATGTCAATTAAAGGTAAATTAAAATTTTTACATCTTGAGACATGGAAATTCGCAAAACATTTACCTTTATGCACTTCATCTCAGGAAATTACTGGAGGATAAGCGCCATCAAAACAAGTATAGGGGTGCCCGGCTGGCTCAGTGGGTAGAGCGTGCAACTCTTAATCTCGAGGTTGTGTGTTCGAGTCCACTTTGGGGGTAGAGTTTACTTTAAGAAACTAAACAACACCAACAAAAAACCTCAAGTATAAACTAAGAAAGGAGACGGTGTAAGAATCAGAAAAGGTATATCCCAGGATGATAGTAAAGGAACCTCCTAGGCCATGTCACAGGCCAACGGACAACCCTAACAGGCTGGGGCAGATCAGAAGGTCCCAGGAGAGATGTCTTCTAGATGGAACTGTTGGAATACATGAAGGGAAGAAGCATATTGAACACCGATTTCAACTACAGGCAGAGTTTGGGCAGTGAACTTGTGAACAAAGTACTTTGCAAACAAAGCAAATGATGGAGGGTTGGGGGTGGTAATCATTGATTCCAAAGAAACCAGAGACACGCAATGGTGAAAAAAGCAATCGGCGTGCTCTGTGGCTTAGCTCTGCCGGGCATCAGTCTTAACGCACACACTAGCCGTCCAATCGAGATCCAATGAAACCTTAATAGGAGCACAGAGCAACGGGAAAGATGGTCATTGAAAGCAATGGGTTGTGTGCTTTGCCCAGCGTTACATACCTGCCCGTGGGAGAGGCTCTAAGTGACGTCGTTGCTTCAAGCGATAATCTCATCTACCACCCCTCCTGTTCAATCTCACCCATCACCTCTCCCAATGGTAATGAGGAGACAGAAGAAGTGGGGGGCTGTTTTTGCAAGGATAAGTACGTAGGGAGATATGTGCAAAGGAAGTCCAGAAACCACTGATTATCAAAGGTAGATTTCGGTTTGCAATTAAGTTCGGAAACGGGAGAAGGCCTTACGATGTAAAAACTAACAGCTAAGTATGACTAGTGCACGACTCCGTATTTTAAAGAAACCAATTCCAAAAGATGACATTCATCCCAATCACACACTTACTAGTTTCAGTGAATTTAGCTAAGTATCACTACCTTAGAAAATGGAAAAAAAAAAAGAAAGAAAGAAAGAAACGAGCGACCTGTGGCTCAGGCTCTATTTCCTAAACTCTTTTTAAAATAATTAATGGTAATAATGAAAAGGCAGAGCAGGAAGAGGGAGGGAGAAAGGAATACTACAGGTTTTGTTAAAAATTTATGACGTAACCTATTTAGACCTCCAAGTGGAAGGATTTAGCGGCTTTATGTGAATATGCGTATACATATGTACACACCCCTAAGAACGATCAGGATTTTTCTCTTGAGCCTCTCATTACCCTCAAGACTCCGAGACAAGGGGCAAGATAAAAAGGGCCCTGCACTTGTTAGCTCTGTTAACCTTGGGTAAGGTTAGAGCTGACAGGTGAGTCAACGGGAAGGAAGAAAAGGGTGGATTTCAAAAAGGTAAACTCCTTTCTTCTCAGCAATTTCCACCACGGTAGTTCTGGCTTCGGTCCAAACAACACTATTATACAGGAGAACAATTCTCTCTACCTGTTGCCTACTGTACCACTTTGAGTAGTGGAAATGGTTTTTTGTTCTTAAAAACATATACGTGCGCATAACACGTGCGTAAACAAACGGCCAGAAGGTCAAAGCCGGGTCCACAGCCATTGTCTTTCCACTGCAGGAAGGATGGTCTCAGTTCAGTTGGCCTCTAGTCCCACTGGAGACTCCTCTGGGGCTCCATTTCACAAACTCCCAAGGACCGTCGTTGCGTGACCCAGAGGCTGCCGTGACAGGAACAAAATAGCCACTATCGTGATCGACGCTAAAGGTGTCTGTCCAAGGATCTCAGAGGATGGCGACTCAATCAAGGGTGACCAAGCGCCATCCTGAAGCAGCCAAGGGAAGGGGCAGGAAGCAGCTAAGACCCCAAGGCCATGTCCTGCCATTCAGGGTAGAGTTCTTTCACCTGTGCATCCATGGCCTCATCGGAGGGAACCTCGCCTGTCACCTCGGGTTTCAGAGGTGTCACATTTTATTTTTAAGGGTTTTTTTTTTTAAGTGTATTTATTTATTTTGAGAGAGAGAGAGAGAGAGAGCGCGTGCAAGTGAGCAGGGGAGGGGCAGAGGGGGGCGGAGAGAGAGGATCTGAAGTGGGCTCTGTGCTGACAGCAGAGAGCCCAACGCGGGGCTTGAACTCAAAATCCGTGAGATCATGACCTGCGCAGAAGTCAGATGCTTACCGACTCAGAAGTCAGAGGGCTTCCCGAGAAAGAGCCTTCTGTTGCCTCAACAGACATAATGAGTGATTCTCTGTGCCACATTCTGTGCCTGGCCCTGCGGTGGGGGGGGGGGGGGGGGGGGGGTTGGGGCGGGGCGCTGGGTTCAGCCCTCTCCTTCAGTCACACCATCTGGTGTTTCAGTTGTAAGATCTTATTTTGTGTGGAAAGAGGGCACAGGAAATGGGGTCCAGAGCTGTTCATAGTAGGTTTCCTATTGCCTGTGTTTCTGTGGCTGGACCCCAAGAAAACTCTGGAACGAACTCTGGGAGATGGTGACCGAAACTGTGGAGCTTGGTGTTTTTAATCATGCTCCTAAGCTTGGAGCACCCCAAGAACTTTTCCTGGCCAGTCTGGAGGAGCAGACGCTGTTGGGGTCTCAGGAGCTTGTGCTAATGTGACACCTCAGGGGGTGCCTGGGTGACTCAGTGGGTTAAGCATCCGACCTCGGCTCAGGTCATGATCTCACAGTTTGCGAGTTCGAGCCCCATGTCCGGCTCTGTGCTGACAGCTCAGTGCCTGGAGCCTGCCTCAGATTCTGTGTCTCCCTCTCTCTCTCTCTCTGAATGAGCCTCACCCCTGCTCATGCTCTCTCTCTCTCTCAAGAAAATAAACATTAAAAAAAATTAAATTATATAGCATAACTAATGAGAGTTTCTCAATGACCTGTTCCTGATTTTAGATGAAATTATACATAGGTTTCATCTGTGTGATCACCTATATGAGAGAAAGAAGGGAAGGAAGGAAGAGGTCAAGAAAGGGTTCTCTACACCTGAATTAATGGCATGAAAAGGTCTATAGATTTTTTTTTCATTTATTCACTATACTATTGTGGGACGAAGCTATGAACTTCAATGAACTTCATTCATTGCTGGAAATAGCATTCACTCTTCTCCCTATTGCTTCTTCCCCTGGAGGCACAACCAAGCCCTTAAGTAGCTGATGCCAGAAAGAGGAACTGAAACCTACCATTTCTGCCTAGGGGCCTCGGCTGGCCAGATGCACCGCACCCAGGTCTCTGCTGCAGAACTAACTGAAAGCTGTAAATCCACCAAGAGGGAAAGAAAGGAGATGCACCTGGGTGGCTCAGTCAGTTAAGGGTCTGCCTCTTGGTTCCGGATCAGGTCACGATCTCAGTTCGCGAGTTCAAGCCCCGGATCGAGTCATGATCTCACTTCACAAGTTCGAGCCCCACTCTGGGCTCTGTGCTGACAGAGCCTGCTTGGGATTGTCTCTCTCCCCCTCTCTCTGCCTCTCCCCTACTCATTCTCTCTCTCCGAAAATAAATAAACTTAAAAAAAAAAAAAAAAAAGGAAAGAAAGGATCCAGAAGGCTTCCTCGAATACAGCTGACCTGAATCTTGGAAGATGAGTAGGATTCAGACAGTAGGAAAAAGGAGAGAGAACACATCTGAAAGCCTGAAGCAAAGGAAGAGACTGTGATGTATGGCAAACCCAGTTTTAAAACGAAAAGGAAAGTGAGAGATAATAGCTGTTTGCCCCTCATGTTCCATAGCCCTGAAGACCTCTTTCCAAAATCTATTACGACAAGAAGTGTGTTTCTCAATGTGGTAAACCACAACAATGAATAGATTTTTTGTTAATGCTCATTTATTTTTTAGAGACAGAGAGAAAGACCGCACGAGCAGGAGAGGGACAGAAAGAGAGGCAGACAGAGGAGTCGAGCGCACAGCCCGATGTGGGGCTCGAACTCAAGAACCGTGACGTCATGACCTGAGCCAAGTTGGACACTTAACCGACTGAGCCACCCAGGCGCCCCAAAAGAGGCTTTTTAAATTAAGAGAAGACACGGCATGAAGGAACATATGTTAGGAGAGCACTGGGAGGAGTGAACCCAGGTTGTGTGAACACAGAAAACCTTTGTAGGTTAGTGTCATGAAAATTTGAAGGTAAAGAACAATGATCATCTGTCTGCCCCCCTCTCAAAGACTGCCTACACATCTTTAGTGTTATCCCACTTTCCTGAATGCAGGACTTAGGGCTAAACTAACTTTGAAATGGGACAGACAGGTCCACTAAGGCGGCAGAGTTCATTTGTGGAGGCAGACCTCGATAGACTTAAATGAAATATATCTACTTATGCACGTGCGCGCACACACACATTTGTAAAAAAGGAATCTTCACCTCATTACCACTGCAGGCCAAAATCAAGCGTGAGAGATCTTATCGTTCACTTCAAACTTCCAGACTGAAAAGTAGTAAACTTTTTTCTTTCACTTTTTGAAATCTAATCCTAGGTGGTTTAGACTATTGAAGAGACCACCACGGTGGTATGGAAACGAAACTTCGGATTTGAAAGGCACGTTCAAGTTCATTTTGTCCGCTCTTAATTTGGATGATGAGAAAACTAGGGCACAGACAGCACATGGCTGGCCGGGCCACACATCAAGAACAATTCTCTAGCAGAGACATCTCAACACTGGCCCTGGTTTCCATCCCACCTGCTCATCACACAGCCCGTGTGTCAAGGGTTTTCTGAACAATCCCGATTTCAAATATTCCAGGCTTTAAATACTTCCCAGGACCAGAAGTTCTAATTCCAAAAGACTAGATTCCTTTTTGTTTTTAAAGGAAGTCCTAAAATTCCAGGTCATAACATGTGTCTGGATTTTTGGCCTGCTAATCACAATTGTCAGGGTAGATGTTCTCTATCATACAGAAAAATATCAAGTTAATCTTTGGCAGAAATGAGAAGTGCTCTTTTCGACATGTTAAAGTCCAGCTCAACCTCTAGGTCCTGTTCCCAAATTGCAGTTGATCGTCCCTTCTTTGAAATCGAACGTCACTCACTCACAGAGTGAGCCACAGAGAAAAACAGCAGTGTGGACTCATATAGGAGGGACTATAAATCCCAACTATGTCATGTCCTTTTTCTTTTTTTAATGTTTATTTATTTTTGAGAGAGAGAGAGCGTGAGCAGGGGAGGGGCAGAGAGAGAGGCGGACAGAGGATCCAAAGAGGGTTCGGTGCTCACAGCAGAAAGCCCAATGCGGGGCTCGAACTCACAAACCATGAGATCATGACCTGAGCCGAAGCTGGTCCCTCAACCAACTGAGCCACCCAGGTGCCCCGCAACTATGTCACGCCTTAATGCATGATTTCAGCAAGCTGCCTAATCTCTCCAAGTGTTATTAGCTTCCTCATCTGAAAAATCGAGGTCATAATGCCCTCCTCATGGGGTTGGTGGTGTTTAGAAAACCCTACAAAGCACTTCGTACAGGAACTAGTATGTGGTAGCTTCTCCATAAACAGAAGAGGTGTCATCACCATCATCTCCCATTTTAGCATGAAATTCCACATAACCTGGTCTCTGTAACTGGTCCATGCACATCGTCAGTGAGCTACTGGTAATTGGGCTAGTCTCAGACTCCTAGCCCACCCCCTCTATTCATGCTGTTCCCTGGGAAGGAAGGAGGGAGGGAAGGAAGGAAGTTCCCTGGGAAGGAAGGAAGGAAGGGAAGAAAGAAAGAAAGAAAGAAAGAAAGAAAGAAGAAAAAGAAAGAAAGAAAGAAGAAAGAAAGAAAAGAAAGAAAAAGAAAAGAAAGAAAGAAAGAAAGAAAGAAAGAAAGAAAGAGGGGCGCCTGGGTGGCTCAGTCGGTTGAGCGGCCGACTTCGGCTCAGGTCATGATCTCGCGGTCCGTGAGTTCGGGCCCCGCGTCGGGCTCTGTGCTGAAAGCTCGGAGCCTGGAGCCTGTTTCAGATTCTGTGTCTCCTTCTCTCTCTGACCCTCCCCCATTCGTGCTCTGTCTCTCTCTGTCCCAAAAATAAACTTAAAAAAAAAAAAAAAAAGAAAGAAAGAAAGAAAAGAAAAGAAAGAGGGAGAGGGAGAAAAAGAAAGAAAGAGAAAGAAAAAAGAAAGAAAGAAAGAAAGAAAAGAAAGAGGGAGAGAGAGGGAGAAAAAGAAAGAAAGAAAGAAAGAAAAGAAAGAGGGAGAGAGAGGGAGAAAAAGAAAGAAAGAAAGAAAGAAAGAAAGAAAAGAAAGAGGGAGAGAGAGGGAGAAAAAGAAAGAAAGAAAGAAAGAAAGAAAGAGAAAGAAAGGAAAGAAAGAGGGAGAGAGAGGGAGAAAAAGAAAGAAAGAAAGAAAGAAAGAGGAGAGAGGGAGGGAAGAGAAGGATGGAAGGGAGGAAGAAAGGAAGGAAGGAAGAAAAAAAAAAGAAAGGAAAATCCCCTCTTTCCCTCAACGAAAGGTACAGCAATAAATGCCTTGGATGCTTTTGTTAAATGTACCTTCAAGCTCACAGTCTTTTCCAGATAAGAAAACCAGAGTACAGTATCTAAATGCTCCCAGTTACGGTGCGTTGGGGAGCATACCGTGAATTTGAAGCCCCCTGTGTGTGGTCTGACAGATGGAGTCTCTATAAAGAAACCTCAAAGAACTGGCCGTACGGCGTGGTGCTCATCGAATCTTCGGCACGGACCTTACCTTTCTGCACAGCGCACGAGGGCGGTTGGGTTCGGTCAGGGGTCCCCAACTCCTGAGTGACACAGCACTCTGCTGCTCCTCAGCAGGTGGGCGGTGGACAGGGGCTGGGGAAGCCGAGCTCGGGCCAGGCTGAGCGCAGGGAACGGAGGATGACAATGACCGGGAAGTCCCGCTGCAAGACAAAGTACCAATCAGGTTGTACTTGCACAAGTCCGAGGACCCCCTTTCTTTTTTATGTTATTAACAGCGTCTGAAATTGACAGGCACTTGATGAACTATGTATTCGCTACAGCGGTGGTTTCATTTCCTTACAAAGGAGATTTTAAAATTGATGGCACTTTTACCCTCGAAGTTATTTTGGGATTAAGGAGATTGTTCACGAGAAGAGTTAGGCAACCCTGGAACTAGCTACTTTCCCTCTCACTTCGACAGTCAAGGAAACTGAGGCTTTAGGCTGCCTTGACTAAGGTCACTGGCTCCAGTTTACCAGCAGGGCTGACTCCCCAAAGGCAGAGGGAACAGAGCAGTCTCACTTTCCGGCCAAGAACAACCCTGGATCCAGTTGTTTTAACTGCTTCGAACCATACCTTGCCCTACCTCCTACCTTCCAAGGAGCCCCAGAACCTTCCAAACGTTCCTGCGGGTGTAAGACAAACTCTTCTTCTGAAGGCTTCAGCCCTAAGGTACAGCAGAGCAACCTCTTCAACCTCAGATACCCAGTGTGATAAGTGATCTGACCATTCCCTCAAAGCAGGTGCATAAATTTGAGTGGCAAACTTTATCCAACATTTTCGTTGTATCCAGATTACATTTAGGTATCTTTCTTGAATTCAAAGGTATTGCCAAAGCCAAGAATGAGGGAACTCTGTACGTAATAACATGAAAAAAAAGGTTTTTGAGATGAAACAGCATCCCGATAAGCTGCATTCCAGTCTGTACAGAATAAACCCATTAAAAAACAAGGCTCCAAATATATTGTCAGTGATCACTGGACAAATTTGAGAAGCACACACCCGAAAAGATTCAGTGGTCCTCTTTTTGTTTGGGGGAAGGGTTATTTTTTTCAAGCACCTTTGAATGTTTAAGTCTTTAATTTTCACTCAAAATTGCAAACTGAGATTAAATGGCCCAAATCCTCCAACATAAGCTCCAGTTAAACAGGCTCGCGGGGCACCTGGGTGGCTCAGTCGGTTAGGCGTCGGGCTTCGGCTCAGGTCATGATCTCACAGTCTGTGAGTTCGAGCCCCGCGTCGGGCTCTGTGCTGACAGCGCAGAGCCTGGAGCCTGCTTTGGATTCTGTGTCTCCCTCTCTCTCTGCCCCTCCCCTGCTCATGCTCTGCCTCTCTCTGTCTCAAAAATAAATAAAAACATTTAAAAAAAATTAAAAAAAAAAAAAAAAAAAAAAAAAAAACAGGCTCGCAAAGCATTACAGTAAAGACACTTTCCAAACAAACAAAAAGCTACTTAGAGTTCTAGGCCGGTTACACATCATTTTCGTATTCCCTTCTGATGCCTGTCCAGGGACACTACTGACTTATATTTGTGAGTAGATGTCATAGCATCTGGGATTCAATTTCCTATTCTGGTTTTTGTTTTTTCTCCCATTATTTTTTAATGGACACCAGAGAGTCTTTATTGTTTTTGCCACAATTAGTAGGTGTCGTATAGTTGGATACTAAGGGTATTTCCAAATTATATTGTTATGAACATGAACTATGAACTCTTTTGAAGATACACATAGTGTTTTCTCTTGGCTTTATAAAGGATTTCTAGGAATAGGATGCTTGGATCAAAACTTCCAAGTTTCTGTGGCTCTTGACTGCCTTCCAAACGGACTATAGTCACTTATACTGCCACTCATAATATCTGAGCACCATTTTCTCTACATTTACTATGTAATTATCTTAACTATGTACCACATATTCATCCACTGTGTAATTATTTCTGTCAATATCCCAGCTGTAAAATGCTACATCACTGAGTTTCATTTTGTATTTCTTTGATTACCAGGGGCTCAATATTTTCTCTTGAGTTTGTTTACATGGGAGAAGAAGGACAGTTTAGTAGCAATGATTTCAGCTCTGAAGCCAGACTGCTCAGCTCAAAAACTGGGTATCATCACCCACTAACTCAGACTCCTGTAAGCTCTTAACTTCTCCAGGCTTCAGCTTCTTCTCTGGTAAAAATAATAACAAATGAGAACAACAAGAACAGAGGCACCTGGGTGGCTCAGTCGGTTAGGCGGCTGACTTTGGCTCAGGCCATGATCTCATGATCATGTCTGGGAGTTTGAGCCCCGCATCGGGCTCACTGCTGTCAGCACAGAGCCTGCTTCAGATCTGTCCCCCTCTCTCCATCTCTCTTAAAAATAAATAAACATTAAAAAAAAGAAGGAGAAGAATAATAGTTTTTGGCCATTTGATTGAATTAGGGTCATGTGTACCTTAGAGTTTTCATAAAGAAAAACATAAGTCAAAAACTTATATTTGACAGATGGGCCCTTAATAAACATTAGCAATTTGTTCATTATTATTATTATTCAGATTTTCTCTTCTCTGGACAACGTTCAAATCTTAGTTTATTCTTACAGGTAACTTTTTTCAGACCTCCAAAATCAGAAACTGTATTTCAGGTTTACTAACCTGAATGCACTCAATTCAATTCCACACCCAGGCAGCTATTACACAAAACGGAATCCTAGGTTCTGGGGGAAAAATACAATCATAAAAAATGTGTCTCCCTGATCTCAAGGAATTCACACAAAGGTTATCGGTTGAGCCTTCTGGGGGAAATTATAGGTTGGGTCAATATAGTTAAAAACTATTTTAGGAACTGGCAATGCAAGCTGGTGTAGCCACCCTGGAAAACAGTATGGAGGTTCCTCAAAAACCTAAAAATAGAACTACCCTACGACCCAGCCATTGCACTACTAGGCATTTATCCACGGGATACAGGTGTGCTGTTTCGAAGGGACACATGCACCCCCATGTTTATAGCAGCACTATCAACAATAGCCAAACTATGGAAAGAGCCCAAATGTCCATCGATGGAAGAATGGATAAAGAAGATGTGGTATATATATATATATATATATATATATATATATATATATATATACACATACATACAATGGAGTATTACTCGGCAATCAAAAAGAATGAAATCTTGCCATTTGCATCTACGTGGATGGAACTGGAGGGTATTATGCTAAGTGAAAGTAGTCAGAGAAAGACAAAAATCATATGACTTCACTCATATGAGGACTTTAAGAGACAAAACAGATGAACAGAAGGGAAGGGAAACAAAAATAATATACCAACAGGGAGGGGGACAAAACAGAAGAGACTCGTAAATATGGAGAACAAACAGGGTTACTGGAGGGGTTGTGGGAGGGGGGGATGGGCTAAATGGGTAAGGGGCACTAAGGAATCTACTCCTGAAATCATTGTTGTACTATATGCTAATTTGGATGTAAATTTTTAAAAATAGAAAATAAAATAAAAATAAATAAATATCATAAATTGCAAAAAAAACCAAAAAACCTATTTTGGGAACAATGCATCCATTATAGTGCTGAAAGGAACTTTCCAGAACAGCTAGCCAGCTGGGCTAGAAACAATAGCTCTGAGGGTGCCCCCTGGGGCTGGGGAGGTTACAAGGGACTCACTCCTGGGATGGCCATACTCCACTAGCAGCTACTACTTCCGGAATTTTTGTTGTAAACCAAGTGTTTTGTTCATTAGCAATGGTGTTAGAAATGAAGCTTCCTGGATGAACTTAATGACTTAACGAGATTGACATGAGAAAAGAGTAAGCAAAGATGAGATGGGGTGTTCCAACTCTGTGGATGGAACTGGGGCATCCCAGAGGTGCGTTCTGCACGCATATCAAAAGGACAATCAAGCCCAGCAAGTCTATTAGCCCAGGATAGTGCCTTGGGCGCATTCCTGGGTCCCACCACTGATTCCAGAAAACTCATGACTACTTGACTGCAACCCGGTGATCAGCTGAATCCTGCTGCTACCCCAAATGAGCCTTTTGTGGGAGATGCGGTCAGAGTGCCCAGACGGGGCAGAATGGACTCAAGACTTGGTTTGGAACCCTCACCTTCACCTGCAGAGGAGAATGTAGCCCTCTCCAATCTGCTTACCAAAAAGACCCAAACGGCTTGAGTCGAGAACCACATGGCCTATGTTGAAATGACTTAATGCATTTACCTGTCTTAGAGCATAGCACTGGCCACAACACTCCAGAAGTTTCTTTTCTTCTTCTTCTTCTCTCTCTCTTTTTTAAAGCATTTAAAGTGGATTATCTAAAAGTAAGCTGAATGTACACATTTCGAGAGAAGCAAGACACATACACTTTGTATTCGTTGCTTTTCAGAGTTTGAGCTCTAGTGGCAATTTTGTTCTCCATGAATGAATTGTAGGAGCACGTCATGGGGAAGAGGTAGTTTTATAAGGAAATCGGTTTCTCAGATTGCTGTGGGGGGAGCCCCACTTTGACTCCACTTTCAGTGATAGGCTTGTAAATTTTTTCGCACCAACACTAAGAGTAAAACCTTTGAGTAAAGTCCTATCGATACATGTATATTTCTGAAAAAATTTCGTGTACTACTATGATAGGAAACGACAGACTAAAATAGGCAGAGAAGGAAAAGATCAGGACCTCAAGTCCCCAGGTAGGGAAGAACACACATTTTGGAACAAGGCTGGGAATGTCTGACCACAGCAAACCCCCTCAGGGGTAAGGTTCCTCTTAAGAATGTAACAGACCCCACCTACTCCCCTTCAGGTTTCCTTCAGGAATTTGACACAAGACCTGACTCAAAATCAGTAGACCAGAAGACCAGTGACCCACCGGGAACCTCACCTTAGGGCCGAAGACCACCCCTCATACAATGGAAACGAGCCAATCAGGAATGGACCACCCAGCACCTAGAGGTGTCAAGCCAATGAAGAGTAAAACCTGAGAAGGAACCTGGGGGAAGGAAGGGGAGGGGGATGACTAGAACCTCATAAAACAAGGACCCTCCCCTATAGTCGCAGGCACTCACTTTCCAACGCCCCCTCTCTATGAAGAGAGCTCATACTCTTCTTGCTTTCTGATCCGATACTCCAAAGACCTCTGCCTGCTGCTCATTTTGTGTCTGCCTCGTCACTCCTCGAAGGGGTAAGACGACAAATCCCAGGTATTGAGGTAAAAAAAAAAATCCTGCCACCCTACTGCGCTAATAAATTCTGCACCTTGTAAAACAAAAAAGACGGGGAGAGGGGGACTAAAGCCTATTCGTTTAGTCACTTACGGCATAAAAGATGAATTGTTATTAATATTTGTAGTGAAAGCAATGTATTACTAAATCTGTTTAATTTTTGAAAATCTCTTGGTTAATGATGTTGTGATAGAGCACTTTGAAGGACGCTCCAAGCTTGTGTATTCTAACATTGTAAGGGCTGTCTTGGGGGGCGCCTGGGTGGCTCAGTCGGTTAAGCATCCGACTTCGGCTCAGGTCATGATCTCACGGTCTGTGAGTTCGAGCCCCGTGTCGGGCTCTGTGCTGACAGCTCAGAGCCTGGAGCCTGTTTCGGATTTTGTGTCTCCCTCTCTCTCTGACCCTCCCCCATTCATGCTCCGTCTCTCTCTGTCTCAAAAATAAATAAACGGTAAAAAAAATTTTTTTTTAATAAAAAAAAAATAATAAGGGCTGTCTGGGGTGACAGGGATAGGCTGGGGAACACAGTAGAACACTCACAGCTCCGCTCCCTGATTCTTGATACTTAGTGTTCAATCTACCCACCAATTATACAAAGCGTTTTTTTTGGTGAATTTCAGCTGGTAGTTCTCACATCAACTGTCCTCGCAGACCCGCCACTGGGTGTCATCACATTTTTATAAATCTGACAAATGGGTCAAAACCCAGGGTTCATCTTCACTTGAAAGATTTTGTCAGACAATTACTTTTCTAAGTTTCTAAAGGTTATTTTTTTTTTTTTTATGAGATTTGAGGGGCGCCCGGGGGGCTCAGCGGGCTGAGCATCTGACTTCGGCTCAGGTCGTGACCTCACGATTTGTGGGTTCCAGCCCCGCTTCCGGTTTGCTGCCCTCAGCCTGTCAGCCCGGAGCCCCTTGGCTCCTCTGTACCCCTGCCTCCTCTCTGCCCCTCCCCCGCTCGCGCTCTCTCAAAAAAAAAAATAAAACCTTTTTTAAGAAATTAAAAAAAAAAAAGTTTTGGTCAGTCACGAAATCTACCGTATTTCTTGGCAACATGTTTACGTTAGCGGTGAAAACATTTCCCAGCAGCTGTTTCCAGAATGGGTCTCTGTAGCCACAGTTCTTTCGAAAAGCAGTCACTCTCCCTTGTCACTGTGAAACTTCACAATTACCTTGGAGGGTTCCTGGTGGACTCCCTTTCCTCCCGCCATCTCGAGGTGTTCATCAACCCAGAAGTTCTCCAAATTGGGTCGATCCAGAGTTGTCATAGCCCAGTATCCAGGCATGCCCCTCCCGTCTTCCCAGAGGACAGTGGTTGGGGGCTAAAAGCTTCAGCTCTCTAATTACTTGTTCTGGTTGGTGACCAGCCCCATCCTGAGGCCACCTAGGTGCCCCCACGCCTAAGCTACCCCAAAGGCCACCTAGGTGCCCCCACGCCCAAGCTACCTCAGGAGCATAAACTCAGGTATGGAAAAGAGCTTCAATGAATAACAAAAGACATTTCCTCTCCTCCCAATCTCTCAGGAAATTCCAAGGGCTTCAGAGCTCGGTCAGGAACCAAGGACAAAGACCAAACACGTATTTCTTATTCTGTCAGGGCTAAGCACAGTGGCAATCAACATTATTTACAATACTGTCCAAGGACCCTACCACCATGTGGGGCACTGGAAAATTCTTCATAAATACTGGCTGGCTGACGGAATATCTGGCTTCACACACAAACACTCCCTACTCAGCAGGTTTTGCCTCCTCCTTCAGAGAGCTCAAATCTGAGGCCCCTTATCCAACCTCTCCCTCCCTCCTTCCATCAAAGACCAATCCCCCAACCTGTGTAATGGAATCGAAGAGCTTTTTGCCTTCTCTGAAACCTGGCCCACTCATTCTTCAAGTATTTCTCACTCCCACATCTTTGGCCTCTCCCTCTCCATCAGGAACTTGCCAGCAACCTCAGAACTTGTTTGAGTCCCTCCAATCACTAGTGGAAAATGGAAGGAAGGAAGGAAGGAAGGAAGGAAGGAAGGAAGAAGGAACGAAGGGAGGGAGGGAGTGAGGGAGGGGAGGGAGGGAAGAAAAGAAAGAAAGAAAGAAAGAAAGAAAGAAAGAAAGAAAGAAAAAGAAAGAAAGAAAGAAAGAAAGAAAGAAAGAAAGAAAGAAAGAAAGAAAGAAAGAAAGAAAGAAAGAAAGAAAGGGAAAGAAAGAAAAGAACACCCACAGTCCCCATATTTCCTCCCTGTCGTCTATGTCTGTTTTGGTTTTTCTCTCCAGGTCAGTGCCTCCTCTTGTCATCCCATACCCCTCCTCAAATGATCTTTCTTATATACAGTGATCATTTATATGCAACAGCTGCCAACATGTATGACCCTGGGATCATGACCTGAGCTGAAATCAAGAGTTGGACGCTCAACTTATGGGAGCCACCAGGTGCCCCGCAGCCCATCTCTTTCATGAGTTCCAGATGCCAATTCCTTGTCCCCAGTGGGATGTCTCACAAGCAAAACCTGTCTGAATGGAACTCCCTTCCCTCCCAGCCTCATGCCAACCTGCTCCCCTCCGGGGTTCCCGAACACCATAAATGGTTTTACCACTCTATTCCGCTCTCTCCCTCTCCCTCCCTCTCTCTCTGCCCCTCCTCCGCTCATGCTCTATCTCTCAAAAATAAACACAAGGGAAAAAAAAATTCTCAGACTACAGAAATATATGGTTGTCTTTGTTATTGCTGTTAGCTAAAAGCTTTTAATGTTTCCTAAAACTAAATTCTCCTCTGAACATGATCTACAGTAAGTCTCGTTATTAAAATTCTTGCGTAGAATTTTTTCTTGGAGTTCTATTAGGGATTGGGTCAATTTCCAAATCAACAAGCGTGGTTCATTGACATCTTATCACCTTAAAAAAATTAAAAGACATGGGGCGCCTGGGTGGCCCAGGTGGTTAAGCCTCCAACTCTTGATTTCGGCTCAGGTCCCATCTCATGGTTCCTTAAGTTAGAGCCCCGGGCTGATGGTGTGGAACTCAAGAGTTTAAACTTTGGAGACTTAACAACTGCACTTAAGCCTTCCTTGGAGACAAATCCTGGCAGGACATGTGTGGTTGTTCACCAAGAACACCAGTTTAGTCACTTTTATTATAAGAATATTTTAAAATGCAGATGTTTGTTTAAACATTACACACAGCTTCTCTAGTCACTAGAAGCTTAAAAGTTAATTGTATTTATAGTGTAGTTCCTAAGTGCTACAGCACTTCCAAAACTGGCTCATTCTTTTCCTCAACCAGGCAACTTTGTCCTCCAGGGGACATGTGGCAAACTCTGGAGTCGTTCAGATTGTGGTAACTGTAGGGAGGAGACTGTTGGCATCCAGAGGGTGGTGGTGGGGGGGGTGGTGGCTGGTGCACATCTCACAATGCACACAGTACAATCTCCACAACAAAAGCTTAACTGGCCAAAAAATGTCAAATTTGAGAAACACTGTTCTAAACAGCCATAGCATTTGCCACAGATGGGCAGCAAGGAAGCACGACAACCCTAAGCCAGGCATCCAAAGCCAATGTGGTTAAGAATACAGATAAGCGGGGCACCTGGGTGGCTTAGTCGGTTGAGCTTCCGACTTCGGCTTAGGTCATGATCTCATGGTCCGGTCCCGGTCCATGAGTTCAAGCCCCACCTCGGGCTCTGTGCTGACAGCTCAGAGCCTTGAGCCAGCTTCGGATTCTGTGTCTCCTTCTCTCTGCCCTCCCCACTTGCACTCTGTCTCTCAAAAATAAATAAACATTAAAAAAAAATTGTTTTTTTAATGAAGATTTTTCAGCTGTTGAGGGGTGGGCAGAAAGGTTTGGTCACACTGGGCCAGAATCCCTGCATGGTTATGGGTAGGGAACGGTCAATACCCACACAGATTCTTTTTTAAGCAGGTCCACTGTAGGTCACCCGTGACTAACCAAGGCCCCCTTAACTCCCCCGTCCATCATCGTTCAGTCCCTACACATAGGTGATTTTGTACATAGTGGAAAGTTCTCAGGGACAACATTTTTCTTAGTGTTAAGCAACTAAGTCACAAATGGAAAAAAAGCAACTTGTGGTTGGAAGTAGTCAAGGCTGAATTATAATTAAAGAAGGATGAAACCCACTACAGATTTGGGGGCCAGGCTAAGGAGGTCCTTCCCAGAGCCAGTCACCGAAGAACAACCTGGAAGCAACCTTCAAACCCTCACCATGAAATGGAAAACTCAACTCCTTCCACTTACCAATAAAAACTTTGTAAAAGTAAACACACAGTTTATTACATTGTTCTTTTAAAATTGAAGAGTTAGCCCTTTCTAAGAACTCCAAGTTTCCCTGAAACTACCATCCTGAACGGGGGAAAGTCCATTAAGCAAGAGCAGATATCCATAGAGCTCAGTGTTTCTTCTTTTTTGCCAGAAGTGAAATCTGTTACCACGTTCCCCGGCAGGGGAGCCTGTCTGGAACTGCCTGGGCTCCTAGCAGGTAATTTACACTGATCTCTAAAAACCATTCGCCCCTCCCCCTCCCTTCCAAAACAAATCTGCCTTTCAGAACAGCGCTGAAAGGGGGACAGAATGCCCAGAGCAGGGGACCAGTCCCCGACTGGGTGCCTCACCTACCACTCACCAAATTCAGGCCACACAATCCTGTAGCCTGTTCTCATCGCTAGGAACCACTGCTTTCTGCCAACCCCGCATATCCTTCCAAGTTGGCCTCTTGTCTTACTATTTGTAAAACGAAGACCCTCTTCCCTCTAGAAAGAAAGAAAGCAAAAGGCGCCGAGGTTGCCAGGTGACTACCAAACTCACCTCCGCCTGGGCAGCCCATAAGGCCCAGCCTGGATCTGCAGGCGAACCTCATCCACCGCGAAAGAGAAGCGTGCGGCCTGCTGGGGTGCCTGGGGCTCGTTCTGCATCGAAAGAAAGCGCTGCAAGGAGAAAAGGCTGTGAGCGAGGATCCTTCCACCTCGAAAAGCTAATAACCAAAAATTGGAAGAAAGGATTCAGAAACTGGGTGCTAAAAAGGTGACAAAACACAAACCAACCAAACAAAACAACTCCCCCCCCAAATACCCCAAAAGCCTAGGAGGGGGGCTAGAATGTGTTTCAGAATCACCTGTTTCCCTAACAGACCCAGCAGCGCGAGTTTCCTAGATCCGCGCGCGATGGACAGAGAGGGAGCAGAAGAGGGAGAAGCGTGGGGGCTTCCGAGTCCCCCACTGGCGTCTCCTTTCCAGTGGCTTGCCCCAGGGCGAGTCATTTCTCATCCCGGTGTGGGCATCCTCATCAGTAAGATGGGGGGTAATGATGCCTCTTCGCAGGGCTACGGGGAGCATTAAATCAAGTTAGAGCTGCTGGCACCCAAGGGACGGCAGCGACTTAACTGTTCGCTCTCTGCCTACCCTCGGCTGCAGCTAACTCCGATTTCTCAGCTCCTACCCGCTACCCGGATCAGGGGGGAAAGAAGGCAGGAAAAAGTGGCTTCCAGGTGACACCGGGCACCGGAGTCCTCTCCCCGGATTCCACGGATCGGACCAGGAGTAAGGCACAGGGAAGGCGTCCCGCGTGCACACGCGCCCGCCTCACTCCCACCGCGCGTCCGCTCCCTCCGGCCCTCCGCTTCCTCTTCCCGAGAGCCCACCCCGCCCGGGGTGAGAGCCGGCTCCCTCCCTCACATCCTTCCCATCCCTCCACCCGCCGCCGGGCGCCATAGCAGGAGATCGAGGTTGCCGGTATGGAGTGGGCGAGGTGGAAGAGTCGGTTACCTGCAGCAAGCCCGCGGCCGCTGGGGCGCAGGGGGGTGCGCTACCGCGCGGCACCCCAAGCCCGCCGCGCACCCGCCGGGCGCTGAGCTGCGCTTGCCGCGCTGGCCGACAGCGCCTCCCGGCCACGGGGCTCGGAACCCGCCCGCCACGCCCCCGGTCCCACCCCTCTAGGCCCCGCCCACAGCATCCCCGCCTCGCCCACCTCGGAGGCCGGCGGGCGCGGTGGGCGGGGCGGCGGGGCGGGACGGCGCGCGGCTCACGGCCGGGGACAGCGCGCCCTCTGGGACAGCCGCCCCGCGTCCCTGGGTTTCCCCTCTCCGCCTCCTCGGGTCCGCCTTGCTTCTTAGTTCCCCCCCAAACTGCACAAGAGCTGGGTGAGTAAGTGGGGTCTTCTTCAAAATTCTGTGCCCTTTTCCTTGGAGGCGGGAAACGCCAGAAGTGCCGCCTTTTCTGATTTTCAAAATGTTTTATTAAAAAAAAAAAAAAAAAAAAGACCAGAAAAAAAAATGCACATGCCAAGGTTTTTTACGTAATGTAAAGTTTAGAAATGACCGTGCAGGTTTGTTTGTTTTTTTTTCCCTAATGAGCCTTGTTTGTTAAATTTAGTATTTAAAAAACGCATTATGTCCACGTGTTTTCACAGGAGAACTAAGACGAAAATTAGAATGTGAACCAATCCACAGTGCCCAGCAGAAGTAGAAAACACCTCTTTCCACCCTTTGTAGCATATAGGGTTGGGTCACTTAGGAAAGTTGACATGGTCTCCTTGGTAACAAGAGGAATGCTGTGCATTCTTCCATAGGACCTTTAGTTCCTGGAGAGCAGGACGGATTGTGACTCCTCTCCGTATCATTTATTCATTCAACACATGCATTGAAGTAAATGAAGGAAGGAGGTAGGTCCATACTCACTTCCCCGCCCACCATGTCCTGCTGAAGCCACAAGGCACATCTGAGATCCTGTAACTGGAGGCTTGCATGGTGCCCACCATTCCTAGGAAAGGTCATTGCCCAGGCAAGAAGCTTGAACAGAGAGCAGGGCCAGGCTGGCCTGGACTGAACCCCTGAGTCTCTGAAGTTCACCCTCTTTGGGCTTTGGACTTGAAGAGGTTAGATACCCCAGGGATGGTGGGTGGGCGGGGGGGATGCTTGCTTAGACATAGCCACACAGAGCAGTTGTATCTTATAAGCGGAACATAAATTAGCCACCCCACATGAAGCGCATTGGTTTCATGTGAACCCACCTCTTCTGTGAAGACACGGGCTCCCTTCAAGACTTTGGAATATTCTGGGAGGATTGCTGTGGACTCTCCTGTCCCCTTCCCACCCTTGTGCCAGAGTGTTACTGGGTAAAGCAGCACGATGCGGGCCACCTGTGACGACAATAGCAGAGAAGCTAATGAAATATTCCCCCGGGGGAAGGTAAATCTTGTCTTCCCCAAGGAGATTCCTCCTCTGGCGACAATGTTGGAACACATTGCTTTAATTTTATTTTAAAAAGTAATTTTCTGGGGCACCTTACTGGCTCAGCCAATAGAGCGGGCAACTCTTGATCTGGGGGTGGTGAGTTTGATACGCACACTGGAGGTAGAGTTTATGTAATAAAAAAAAATTTTTTAATTTAGAGAAAGTGACTTTCTTATAATGCATTATGTGCAAGATGAAGACAAGGAGACCACACAAGTTCCTTTTATTATTATTTTTTAAACGTTTATTTATTTTGAGAGAGAGAGAGAGACTGTGTGCACAGGGCGGGGAGGAGCAGAGACGGAGGGAGAGAGAAACCCAAGCAGGCTCCACACCGTCTGCCCCGAGCTTGTTTCTGGGCTCTATCTCATGAAAGGTGAGACCACGACTTGACACAGAAGACACGAATAGACACTTCTCTAAAGAAGACATCCGGATGGCCAACGGGCACATGAAAAGATGCTCATTGTCACTCCTCGTCAGGGAAATACCAATCAAAACCACACTGAGATACCACCTCACGCCGGTCAGAGTGGCTAAAATGAATAAGTCAGGAGACTACAGATGCTGGCGAGGATGTGGAGAAACGGGAACCCTCTTGCACTGTTGCTGGGAATGCAAACTGGTGCGGCCGCCCTAGAAAACAGTGTGGAGGTTCCTCAAAAAATTAAAAATAGATCTACCCTATGACCCAGCAATAGCACTGCTAGGAATTGACCCAAGGGATACAGGAGTGCTGATGCATAGGGGCACTTGTACCCTAATGTTTACAGCAGCACTTTCAACAACAGCCAAATTATGGAAAGAGCCTAAATGTCCATCAACTGACGAATGGATACAGAAGATGTGGTTTATATTTACAATGGAATAGTACTTTGGCAACGAGAAAGAATGAAATCATGCCATTTGTAGCAACTTGGATCAGACTGGAGGGTACTAGGCTGAGTGAAATAAGTCAAGCAGAGAAAGACATACCATCTGTTTTCACTCCTATGTGGATCCTGAGAAACTTAACAGAAGACCTTGAGGGAGGGGAAGAAAAAAAAAGAGGTTAGAGAGGGAGAGAGCCAAAGCATAAGAGACTCTTAAAAACTGAGAACCAACTGAGGGTTGATGGGGGGTGGGAGGGAGGGGAAAGTGGGTGATGGGCACTGAGGAGGGCACCTGTTGGGATGAGCACTGGGTGTGGTATGGAAACCAGTTTGACGATAAATTATATAAAAAAAGAAAGGCGAGACCATGACTCGAGCCTAAATCAGGAGTCACACACTTAATGGACTGAGCCACCCAGGCGCCCCCACACGAGTTCCTTTTAGACTGTGGTTTACATTTTTTATGGTGGAAACAAAAGTAGGAACCCAAAATATCTTGTGCAGAATTTGCATTTTGGTCAGAATCAGAATAAAAGTAATTGCAGTTTGTTTTCTCTATCTATTGCTAACCCAGATGACCTTTTAAACTAAGGGACTTAAGACACTGAGAAGGCAAATACGCTGTGAAAACCGTGATAATGCTTTATGAAATTAAATTCATAAATTCTATCATTTCGATGTTTGAAGCTAAGCCTGTCACATCTTTCCACTAGACTAAACATGTTTCCTTCCTCCCCACTTGATTAGTTGTTGTTGTTTTTTTTCCTTTTTTTTTTTCTGGGCTTATTTCAAGGATATTTTAAGTTTTGGGTTTTGTTTTTTAAGATTTTATTTTGAAGTAATCTCTACGCCCCACGTGGGCTTGAACTCGCAACCCTGAGATCAAGAGTTGCACGCTCCACCAATAGAGCCAGCCAGGAGCCCCTTACGTTTGTTTTTAATCATGAACACGGCTTAATATGCCTAAAAGAATAACTCTTTTTAATTTCAAAAAGGGTGATCAAATGTGCTTGCTTTTGAGTTATCTCCTCGTATCATTTAGCGTTTATATCTTAAAAAAGAAAAGAAAAGGAAAATGTGCATTGTCTTATGTCCCAGCAATTCTCCTCTTTGGTCTTAAGTCATCAGTTATATTGTCTAATGTAGTAGTCACAAGATACATGTGGCTACTGAACCCCTGGAATTGTCTACACCGCATTGAAGTGTGTGATAAGTGTAAAATACGCAATAGATTCTGAAAATTTAATATGAAAGAAAAAAGAATTTAGTATATCTCATTTTAGGGGCACCTGGGTGGCTCAGTCAATTAAGCATCCGACTTCGGCTCAGGTCATGATCTCACGGTTCGTGAGTTCAAGCCCCCGCATCAGGCTCTATGCTGACAGCTCAGAGCCTGGAGCCTGCTTTGGATTCTGGGTCTCCCTCTCTGCCCCTCCCCCAGTCACGGAAAAGAAATAATAAACATTCAAAAAACTAAAAGGAAAAAATAAATAAAAGATCTCATTTTAATTCATTTGCAAATATTGACCGTATGTTGAAATGATAATATTTTGGATGTATTGACTTAAATTTTATTAAAATAAAAAATAAAAGGGTGAATAAAATTTGTTACTGCCAATAATTGGAACTTTGGGTATATGTTGCCAAAGCAGTGCTGATTCTGTTCCTTTACACAATTTGTACAGTGTTGTACTTCATGTGCGTTATGAGCATTGATGAACCACAGCATCGCCGAACAGAGTACCTTAGACATAACCAGTATAAGGCGTAATCTCATGATTATAAATATCAACTATCCTAATATTATAGATGCAGGATTTGATCATCTAAGTTCAACGTGTAATACTGTTTTTTATAGGAAAATTAACTTCCAAGATCCAAACAGTGGATTAAAAAAATTCTTTTTAATGTTTATTTTATTTTTGAGAGAGAGAGAGAGAGACAGAGTGCAAGTGGGGGAGGGGCAGAGAGAGAGGGAGACACAGAATCCGAAGCAGGCTCCAGGCTCTGAGCGGTCAGCACAGAGCCCAACTCGGGGCTCTAACCCATGAACTGTGAGATCATGACCTGAGCCGAAGTCGGACGCTTCACCGACTGAGCCACCCAGGTGCCCCCCAAACAGTGGATTTAGAAATTAACTTTCAGAAAAATCTTTTTGGTCAATTGCTTACCGTGGGTATCCCATAAATGTAATTATTTTTAATGACCACAGGAGCATAAGCCCATCATAAATCTATACACGTAACCCAGAAGGTATTTCTGGATCATTTAAAGGTGTGTCCAGTCGGAAAACAGGTATCACAGCAGCTAATTTTACAGAGAATTGAAGGAGTTGGTTAAACAGGTAACAGAGGGCTGAAAGGTACAAAGGGAAACATGGCAGTAACAGAAAGACAGCAAGGGCCGCTGGTAGAGCTGGAGGAAAGAAGCGGGTATCAGAAACTAACAGCTGCCTGCCGTGGAAAAGAACCCTGGGAAGCTGGGACTCAGGCCTCTAAGGAAGGGGGCGGTACCCAACTGGGGGTGATATTTCTGCAGGTAAGTGTTGAGGCTAGATCTGAGAAAGTGGATTCAATACCGGAAATCAGAACCAACTGCTGCAGTCAGGGAAAAGAATCATTGCTTGGTGACCTTGGTGGGCACAGCAGGCAGATGTCCAGGAGCAAGTCCCTTCTCCCTTCTCCTGCCTCCTGGTCTCCTCGAGCACCAGTTACTGGCCTTAACAGAAGACTTGTTTTGCTTTTGTAGAACCACAGCATCGCCGAACAGAGTACCTTAGACATAACCAGTATAAGGCGTAATCTCATGATTATAAATACCAACTATCCTAATATTATAGATGCAGGAAAGTGCTAATAAACACAGCTGTTACAGTGACAATATAATTGCGATACATTTTTTAAAATATCCTAATAAAACTGTGGTTGAAAGCACAACTCAAATAAGGGACCCTATGGAACTTGCCCTAAGCCCAGTGCTCTCAGAAGACAGTGATGGTTACAGAAACTCCCACGCCCACACCACTTTGTGTTCCCGGAAACCAGTTTCTACAAAGAACCACCACCTCTCCTCAAATGGCTTAGACAAGACTTGAAGAGAACTCCCTGGTTTACCGATGACAAGGTCAGACGTGGACTCTCCGAACTCCCTTTTCTGTCTCATAAATGATTACCTGAGCCCTTTGTCCCTACCAACCAATCAGCACAAAATGCCTGCTCATTTTACTTAATGAAATTTTGTTCAAGTTTCCCTCCTTGCCCCAGCCTTCGAGCTTTCATCCACCCTCAGGCTAAGCCAGCAGTGGGCATTGGGATGCTGAATAAACCCTTAATGGTACCTGCCCAGAAGCCCCTTCCTAGCTGACTTCAAAAAAACCTTTTGTGACCAATTATCTGATCCTGCCACCAGCTCCTCCCTCTCCCTGAGACCCGTTTTCTAGTCTTGTTGACTCCTCCTTATAAAAGAAAAGCCTTTTCAGCCTTATCTTTCAGAAGCTTGCAGATCTTACAAGAAAGCCATCTCCCTATAAAAACCCCTCCCCACCCAGTGTCATAAGCCCCTTTCCCTAATCGCAGAAATTTGTTTTTAATGTTTATTTATTTTTGAGATAGACACAGAATATGAGCAGGGGAGGGGCAGAGAGAGAGGAAGACAGAATCTGAAGCAGGCTCCAGGGTCCAAGCTGTCAGCACAGAGCCCGACACGGGGCTCCAACCCACAAACCTTGAGATCATGACCTGATCCAAAGTCAGCCGCCTTATCCACTGAAGCCATCCAGGCGTCCCCGCAATAATTTTTTTTTTTTTTTAATGAAGTCTCTCCTTTCCCTAAGTCCAGGTTTCTTTATTATTTGACAATTTTCTGGTGCTATGACTCAGCTCAAAAGTAGAACTCACCTAGGGATCTCCGCCATCCCCACACAGGAAACGGTATATAATACCCTGTTGTGCAATTTGAGGATCCGTCCCTGAGTTCAGTTCTCAAGCTAATGCTCTGGACATCTTGTCTATTGAAGCACAGTGAAGAGTTACTTTAATGCTTTCTAGCAAAAAGAGAATTGTTTCCCCGCAAAGATTCTTTCTTTGGCCTTCTTTTGAGACCTCTTGTGTTTTTCCGGGGTTCCTCAGGCTGGGGACTGTGAGAGAGAATTGATCAAGTGAGGCTCTTTCTCAGTTTCTCTACAGTTAATTTCTTCGGGTTAACTGTTAATCCCACAGGCAACTCTTAATCTCTGAGGCTCCCTCTCTCTTTTTTCTCCCACTGACTATATGCTGTGATGGCAGAAGTTTAATTTAATATCTTCAAGAATTGGCAAAATTTATTAAAGGCAATTTAGAAATTCAAAGGCGTCTTTGAGAACTTTGGGATCTCCCCAAACTGAGCCATCTGGGACTTCTCTCTTCCCGGCATCCCCTCCTCTTCCTTTCTGTCCCCTTAACCTTCTCTTCAGCTGCCTTGAATCCTTCGATCTGTCCCCCTTCAACCCCTCTACCTTCTCCACCCCCATCCACCCCTGTCAGTCCCTGCCCTACCCACCCCAGTCCCTCCACACATCATCACGTGAGATTCAGGGCCCTTCTTTTCTGCTCACTTCCTCTTCACCCCATTGGTGAAGGAAGAATCTCTTGCCCTTAATAGTACAAGATGGCCAAACACACGATACTCTGTGCTGGACAGATGAGATTGATAGTTTATTACTCATAGAGACTCACACCCTGGGAGAGGAAGATACCGCAAGCCATTCAGAGCCACAGATGCCCAGAAGGCAAAGATTCTGTGTCTTATCAGAATGACTTCGTAGGCCTTATGTTTGGTAAGAGTCTATCTTCCTTGTTAATAGGATGTAATTGGGAACATTGGTTATAAAACCAAGGCTTTGGCTGGAATGTCGTGTTTGCAAATAATGCTCATTTACTGGACACTTATAAGAGGCTAATGTTGACTTTATTATGGAGTCAATGTTTAAACCCTCTTGGGAAGACTGGCTTGGTACCTGGCTTACAGGTTTCTAACCTTATAGGTGAGAAGGAATGTCAGTTCCTGGCAAGCCTAGGAACCTTAGAATGATTTGGGAACATTGAGAAGAGAACAATCTCAAATCTATAGATACTGCAGGTGAAAAGTGGTGGCAGGTTCATGGTTTGGCTTCCTAAGCCTTAACAAGTTTGTACAAGTCCTACCTGAGATTCTTTATAAAAAATTCCAGTGAAGCAAACTTAAAACGGTCTGTGTGCTAAATTAACATTCTTGCTGTACCTATGTAAATAACGAGATCAATCCTAACGAGGCCAGCCTTATTTTGTGATAAAGAGTAATCTTTCTTTAAAGTTACCCTTGATTAAAAAGGACTATAAATTGGACTAGATGCTGTCACCTTGCACAGACTGTCAACCCTTACAGAACTGCAGTTCTCCCACTTTCCTCCAACATCTTCCCCCCACTTCACCAAGAACTAAAACCTGACTGCTCAGATTGTTATCAGTTCCCTGGGTTGCCTTGCAGCTGGCTTTTTCCTTGAGAATCTGAAGAAGCACTGGGAACTCAAGCCCAGTAACTTACCCACATGCATGTGCTGGATTCTTCCCTCTCACCTCATAAGCCACTGCCTGGGCCACCAGGAGGCCTGGTAAAATGCTCAGGTCATACATGCGCTTATGTGAACGGTAACCAAGCCTGTGGATAACATCGCCAAATGCACTGATATCTCAAGTTTCGGAAATTCAACAAGAAGCCCTTGTATAATAAGATTTTCACTTACTGATTTCATTGACATTAATTTATCACTGATATTTCTTTATTATTATTGTTATTGTAAGCATCCCTCTCTTAAGGACCTGATCTTTGTAACTACCTCTCGACAGATGGTTCAACTGAAACTGTTTCTTTATCCCTGATTTGCTTTGCTTGGGAGGTTTATAATTACCTGCAAGTTGTTCAGTGATGAATAAAATTCATTCATCTTGAACCAGAGGGAGAATGGCAGGGCTGAACTTTATCAGAGCTCTTGCTCCAGAGAAGCAGCAGTGGTTAAAGAGATCTCCCCATATTTCTAAGCAGTCCCCCTGTCCTTGCAATAATCCTTTTGAATAAAGTCTCTCCTTACCGAAATCTGGATTGTTCGTTTTGACAAAAGGTACGACATTAGTTTTGAATCGTTAGAAAATTCAACAGAACTGCCTTGACTGGAACAGAAGGATGTAAAAGCGTGAAGACAGAGCAAGCCAATCCGATAATACAGTTTAGGAAAAAAAGGTTGACTTTCAAGGGTACAAATTCCACACAAGTCAAACTGAAATTTGTTTTTAAAACCCATAAAACCTATATGAAAATTTTAAAAAAAGAATAAGAGGAAGAAGAAGAAGAAGAAGAAGAAGGAGGAGGAGGAGGAGGAGGAGGAGGAGGAAGAAGAGGAGGAGGAGGAGGAGGAGGAGAAAGAAACGATTTAAGAACAAGGAAGGAAGGCTTGTCCTCTATCATCTGAGGTGCCTTTGAATGGTTGGGGGTGCTGCAAATGAAGTGAGACAGGACAAGGTTTGTTCCTCAGGGCCGGTGAGAGTTGTCATGAGTAACTGAGACAGATGAAGGTTTATATGTCACGGTAACAGAAGGAAGGCATATGAAGGGCCAGGTAGCAATTCAGTGGAAGGAGACGGAAGATTCAGATGAGCTTCCGGATGCTAACGGCAGCTGAATTCACGCTTCCACGTGCTAAGGGTCAGTCTTCTCCCAATCAGGAGGCTCCCTCCGAGAGAGCTCTATGGCAGGTGTGTTTTCCAGAGGCTCTGCTTAAGTTTATTTATTTAAAAAATTTTTTTTTAATGTTTATTTATTTTGAGAGGGAGAGAGAGGGAGAGAGACAGCAAGCGGGGGAGGGGCAGCGAGCGAGAGGGAGAGAGAGAATCCCAAACAGGCCCCACGCTTTCAGTGCAGAGCCCGCCAGGGGACTCGAATAGGAACTGCGTGAGACCATGACCTGAGCTGATACCAAGAGCTGGATGCTTGACCAACTGAGCCACCGAGGCTTAAGTTTAGATAATGTTTTCTCCTGCCGCTAATGATTATTCGGATATGTTCAGTTTAAAGGAATTCTTATACAGCTTCGGTGGCCTGTTACATCGCTGCCGATGTCACTGCACTCAGGGGTACGAATTCCTACGAGCTGTCCGTAAGGGCGGTGGGACAGTGTGAATACATGTAAGAATCATTGGTCTAGGAATTTACTCTATGTAAAGAATTTGACAAGTGCACAAAGATTTTTTTTTAAGTTTATTTATCTATTTTGAGAGAGAGAGCATGAGAGAGGGAGGGACAGAGAGAGAGGGAGAGAATCCCAAGCAGCCTCCACACCGTCAGCAAGGAGCCTGATGCGGGGCTCAAACTCATGGAACCGTGAGATCATGACCTGAACCAAAACCAAAAGTCAGTTGCTCAACTGACTGTGCCACCTAGGCACACACAAAGGTTTTTTAAACCTTTTTTAAAACCCCTTTTAAAGGGGCTCTAACCCACAAACCCCTTTTTTAAAACTTTTTTAAAACCCCTCGCAAAGGTTTTCTAATAAGGATGGTCACTGATTATATTGGAAACATTAAAGTTTGTTAAAAGATACTTTTCAGAAAAAGGTAAAAATACGACTCATACAGATATGAAAATAAGGGTGTGTTAAAGAATTTATTTTACATACATGATGGGAAAGAGAGAATCAGGCAAATGTTATAACCAAGTTGAAAAGAAGACTCAAAACATACAGATTTGTTTAGAGTAAAGGAAGACTGAGATTAGTTACAAATGGAGACAAAAGTGATTTCTCCAGAGGTGTGGGGATAAGGAAATCAATTAAATCACTACCACACAGGACAGAATTTATATATCTATCCGTTACCTACAACTTACAAAGCACAAACAGCTCAAAGATTATGAATAAATAGAGCTAGAAGGTATAACCCAAAAGGGTATGCTATAGATAATGCATAGTGCATCATACAAACACTATTAAAACAAGTTTTATTATTAGAAAATGGTTGTTAGGTTGCACTGATAATCATGCAGCTCTAAAAAAATAATGGTGGGAATAGCATGCTATAATGTCACGGAAAGCAAAGTTATTATATCATTAAATTTAAAAAAGTAAGAACATTACCTTGCATATAATTATCTCTCATGATCAAGGAAAATGGATAAATAATGCATAAGCAGTCATTTCCAGAAATTTTTACTTTCTACTTCTTAATGTTTGGGTAAAAAAAAATACATAAAAAGATTTCTTACAACTATCATAGCTTTAAAAAGATATTTCCGTTAAAAAAATTTTTTTTAACATTTATTTTTGAGAGAGAGAGAGAGAGAGATCAGGAGCGGGGAGGGGCAGAGAGAGAGGGAGACACAGAATCCGAAGCAGACTCCAGGCTCTGAGCTGTGGATTCACAGGGCTCTAACCCACAAACCATAAGATCATGACCTCAGTCAAAGTCAGATGCTTAACCGACTGTGCCACCCAGGCACCCTGATATTTCCATTTTGAAAAATAATATAAATACATGAATAAATAAACTAGTAGTAAACTTAACATTTATGTAAAAAAGAAAAATGATTACAGTGAGCAGATGCCCATCAGGATATTTATCAGAAGAAAACAACTTGAAAGAATTACTTGTCTAAATGGGTAAACAAATTGCGACATATCTATGCAATGGAATACTGCTCTGAAAATTAAAGGAACCTCAATTAAAAAAATTTTTTTTTAACATTTATTCATTTTTGAGAGACAGAGACAGAGCATGAGTGGGGAAGGTACAGAGAGAGAGAGGATGACACAGAATCCTAAGCAGGCTCCAGGCTCTGTGCTGTCAGCACAGAGCCCAATGCGGGGCTTGAACCCCAAATGGCGAGATCATGACCTGGGTGGAAATCAGATGCTCAGCCTACTGAGCCACCCAGGCCCTCCAAGGGAATCTCATTTAGAATGAAGCCAGGAAACCAGCAGGGGGAGCTCTCAAAGTCTACCGCTCTTGGTCAATGGCAGACCCAACGGGGAGAGAGGAGCCTTGCAAGGTGGATGATAGTACTTCACTATTCCCGTAGGAGGAAGAAAGTCTTTCCTCCTTCCCTAGTCAATGGCAGACTCAGCCAATGAAAAGCCACTATACTTTCAACCCCCCCCTTTACTCCAATGGACATTTTGTTTATAACAGTCTTCCAACCTCCTCTCTCCCACCCTTATAAAAGATCAACCTCCTCTCTCCCACCCCTCCTTTTCTCTGTGGACCTGCCTGTAGTTTTGCTATAGCTTGCTTGTCCTGGATTCCAAGTCTTGCTATTCCGAATAAACCCATTGTTTTGCTGGTAAAAAAAACAAAAAACAAAAAACAAAAAACTGGCCATTTTATTTTTATGGTTTAACACTACTTAGTTTTTGGAGGGAGATGGGTTCACACAACAATACAGATGAATTTCACAAACCTTATGCTGAGATAAAAAGTGCCAAACACAAAAGACCACATACAGTTTGATTCATAGGTATATATTTGAAATTCTGAACAGGTGAATCTATAGTGACAGAAAGGGGAGTAACTGTTGCCTGGGGCAGAGGGGGGTGGGCTTACTTTTTGAGATGATCGAAATGTTCTTTATTTTGGTCATGGGAGTGATTACACGGGTGCATACATTTCTCAAAAACCCATTGAACATCCACTTAAGATGGACATATTTTATTGTGTGTGTAGGGGAGGAAAATTCATTTCCCTTCTACCCTTCTAGATTCTCGGCTGAGACATCCGTAGAAATAAAAGGTAGATGAACAGGAGAAAAACAACTTTAATAACATGTATACCTCCTATCTACACGGGAGTGTAGGGGTCAAGGGCAGGCTACCCCAAGACAGGCCATTTGGGGATGCAGATTATGCTGAACTGAAAAAAAAATCAAAGCCCAAAAGACTCAGGAAGAAACTTTGACCTCCCCCCCAACACTGCCTAACAGAATTTAGATAGAGGACCGGTGCCTGGAAAAGAACTGCCACCACAGGGAGCTACATTATCATATGAACTGTGTATGAAAGACAGGAGCCTAGCAAGGCCCATTTGGCCAAAATTCTCTCCATGTCCCATTGTTTCTGGGTGACTCACCAAACATATGTTAACCAAACGTTTACTCTGATTCATTTTCCTATGAGTTCCATTCCATCCTTTTGAAGTCCCAGACCCCTGTCCCCTTGTCCTTAGTTCAGGATGACATATATACCTGTTTTTGCCTATCTTTGGAATCTCATGTCTATGTGGATTCCCCAGACTTAACAAAATTAAGTTTGATTTTCTCTGATCTGTCTCATGTCAATTTAATTCCTAGTCTAGTTAGAAGAACCATGAAGGACAGAGGAAAAATGTTTTTCCTCCCGGACAGGAGACACCCAGGAAAAGAGGGTCACTCCTTGAAATGGCCCAAGCCATCACCTTAAGTACCAATCACCAGCAAGTGATAAAAGTTGTTAGAGGGCAGGTGCATTTATGGGAGGTTTCAGAAAAAGCACAGTAAACGAGGTGAGGTTGTTATGCAGACTTAAGTTGCTGCCTCCTCCCTGGATAAGTTTCCAGAGTTTAGTCGTTTTTCTCTTCCTGGTACAGAGAGGGAGAGATCTTTACAGATGGAGATTTCCCTTATAAATGTAAGTATCTTTTACAAATGATGCCAAAGAGGCCTATGTTGGGGTGACAAATTTCTGTTCTTGTTCATGTGGAAACTACATCTCAATAAAATTGATTTAAAAAAAATATCTGTTTAAAAACACTAGAAGGGGTGAAAGGGGGGAGAGCAGCGTTGGGCAAGGTCTGAACACACTGAGTTTGCAAAGCTGATGAACTCTCCAGCAGCAGAAGGATTCTAGGCTTCTGGAAATATGCATGGACTCCAGCATTACCTACCTAGATGCCACCTGGAAAAGGATGGCTGGTGCAACCATAACATTAAATGTATGCTTTTAAGGGGCACCTGAGTGGCTCAGTCGGTTAAGCGTCTGACTTCCGTTCAGGTCATGATCTTGCAGTTCATGAGTTCGAGCTCCACGACAGGCTCTGGAGCCTTCTTCAGACTTTGTGTCCTCCTCTCTCTCTGCCCCTCCCTCGCTCATACTCTGTCTTTCTCTCAAAAAAAAAAAAAAAATAAATAAATAAATAAAAATAAATGTATGCTTTGGGGGTGAGAGGGCATCGGAGAAGTTATGGGGAATTTTTACAATTATGAGGCTGTGGCAAAGCATAGGAAGGGGGGAGGGTTGGAGAAGGTGGAGGAGAAATAAATGAACAGTCTATCCTGGACATCAGGGAGGGTGCAGCTATGTTCAAGGAGACAAAAGAATCAGGTAGGGTCACAGCATATTTCAAACTGAGCATTGTAACTCTCATGCTAAAGGAACAAGAATGTCCCAGGTCTAAAATTGTTCCCTTAATGCTGATTTGCAAGTGGAGGTTGAAACGTGACAGAGGTGCCCTCTGGTGGTAGAATCCAAAAGCAAATGTATAAATACGGAAGAGTTGAAAAATAGGATGAAAATCAGCTGTAGTTTTTATATATATTCGATGTGAGAAGAAAATACAGTCAATCTTTACCACGGGAAAAAAACCGACTATGCTTACCTAGCATTTTCTAAAATAAAGAGCTTAATAGAATTCCATTTCCAGTCAAGAGGGAGTAACAGGGATCAGATTTACCTTCTGTTACAAGCAACAGGATCTGAATAGTCACTTATTTTAAGCTCCCCATCACCAAACCAAGACTTAATTACAGTTTTGGCGCTCTCCGAAATGGAATCTTAAACCAGCCCATCAGGAATCACCTGATCAGCTCTAGTTAGGTAATCTGCCTGATGGACCCCTGATTTCTCCTAAAGGAAAGTAGCCTTACAATAACCAACTTACTTTTTTTTTTTTTGTTTTGGCCTAGTATAACTTCCTTTTCTGCTCTCTTCTGCCTATAAAAGTTTTTCATTGTGTACAGGTTCAGAGATCCTTTCTATCTACTAGATTGCATGCTGTCCTATTTATTTTTTTAAGTTTATTTATTTTGAGAGAGAGAGCGCGCGCATAAGTGGGGTAGGGGCAGAGAGAAAGGGAGAGAGAATCCCAAGCAGGCTCCACACTGACACAGGGCAGAGCCTGACAGGGGCCCCGAACTCACAAACTGCGAGATCGTGACCTGAGCTGAAATCAAGAGTCGGATGCTTAACCGACTGAGCTCCCCAGCCACCCCAGATGCTGTCCTATTTATAAACCGTTGAATGAAGTCAGTGAGATCTTTACAATTTACTCAGTTGAATTTTGTGTTTTAGCCCTTCTCATTTGAAATGAGAAATCGTACAGAAATGTATTAAAATGACTTCTGAAATAATGGTTTTCAGAAACTGGACATCAGGCAGCACAGGATAGTAATCTCTGAAAAATGGGAAATAAAGGTGAGGTGAGCCTTATGGTTGCCCTGAGAATGTTCCCAGGCTGCCACTTAAGGAGAGGTAACTCAGGCAGAGCTCAGCAGGTTTCCTGAGATATAGAAATGGAGCAAGGAGGCCAGAGAGACCAAGGTAGCTAGAGTCCACAGGGCACAATACTAGAAAGGAGATAACAACTTGGGGAGAGAACTCCTAAGATCTTCAGAGGGTCCTTTTTCAACTCTTCAGCTGAGAATGCCTGTTTATGAGGAAACTACCTGAGGCCAGGAAGGAACTACCCGAAGGTAGCAGAGGGAACAATCTCTAGAACTCACAAAGAGCTAAGAGCAGTACCTGTTCCCGCCCCCAGAGTGGAAATTCTGGTAATTCAAGAGACATCAGATAAAGTACATGGTATGGGGCAAAACTGTCCCTAGAGTAACAGTTGTTTTCATCCTGAATAGCAAAACTGAAAAGCAAGATTCAAAAGGGTCAAACTATTTCCAAGTAACTTAACTGTGTCCCAGAAAAAGGCCAAGAAAAAAAAAATACATATATACTCGTACACCCAACGTGGGGTTTGAACTCACGACCTCAAGATCAAGAATCACGTATTCTACTGACTGAGCCAGTCAGGCAGCCCTTGGCCAAGAATATTTATAGGAGTCAAAATACAACCAGCACCCAACAAAGTAAAATTTACGATGTCTGGCATTCATTTGAAATTAACTAGGCAGGCAAAGAAACCAGAAAATATGATCCATAACAAGAAGGGAAAAAATAAATTTATGCAAATAGATCTTTCTAAGTGATAACAAGTACATTAAAACAGTTATCATAACTACATTCCATCTATTCAAGAAGGTAAAAGAAAGACTGAACATGTTAAGTAGCAATGTGGATGATCTAAAATTGGACTTCTAGAGATCAAAATACCATGTCTGAGATGAAAAATACACTAGCTGGAATTCACAGAAGATTATAGAGGAGAGAAGAAAAGATCAGTGTACTTAAAGAAGCAGCAATAGAAACGATAATAGGAATAGGAAATTAATCACAGAGAGAAAAAAGACTGAAAAAATGAGCACATCATCCGTCAGCTGTGGGACCGCTTAGCGACATAGTGTATGTGGAATTGGGGTCTTTGCTATCCTGTTAACCACTCTGTTTCCTACCTCTTTTTTTCTACTGCGTCCACTTTAACCATCAAGAAAAAAAAAATTCTCGTCCCTCAAACGTCCACCTGCAAACTACTAAAACTAAATAGTTTTAAATCTTAATCTTAAAAAGATCTGTAATAACTGAACACAGTGAAGACTTTATATAACTCCATCTTTCTGTGCATCCCAATGGCTCTCCAGCCTCTTAGCAACACATAATAACACTGTTTACTGCCTAATCTTTGAACCCAAGTCCTTGTCTACTACCTTCGTTCCTCGAAGTTGGTCATTTTCCTGCCTTTGTTGTCACTCATCAAAGTGGATTCCTTCCCTCCACTGGCCCTGAATTTTGGGTATCCCCAAGCCTTTGTCGTAAAGTCACGAAATTTCAGGGTTGGGCAGAGATCTTACACACGACCTACTCTGGACCATTCACTGTGGAACACTTGATTTATGCTTAGAACTTCTTTATCATATAGTCGTCCAGCTTTTGTAGGCACACCATCATGATGGGTACTTCTCCCTGTCTATTCCCACCAGCGGTAGCTCTAATCTTTAGGCCCTGCTTTCTCATATTAAGCTGAAACAGGTTTCTCTGTAACTTCTGCCAAATGGTCTGGTCTCAGGCTCTTACCCTTCCTTCGTTTCCACTCTAGCCTAGACCCATTAACACCTCAAGTATGGAATACTTCAATAACTTGATGGTTTCCATTGTAATCTTTCAGTTCACTCAGTTCATAACACTCCCCCCCTGACTAATCTCTAAAACACAGTTTCAATACTGTTATGTTTCTCTCCTACTTAAGAGCTTATAAGTGCTCCCTATGTTTTTCCTATCAAAACATGTATTAGTTTTTCTTTTTTTTTAATGTTTATTTATTTATATGGAGAGAGAGAGAGAGAGAGAGAGAGAGAGCACACAAACACAAGTGGAGGAGGGCCAGAGAGAGACAGGGAGAGGGAATCATAAGCAGTCTCCATGCCGTCAATGCAGAGCCCGATGCAGGGCTTGAGCTCACAAACCGTGAGATCATGACCTGAGCCAAAATCAAGAGTCAGACGCTTAACCGACTGAGCCACCCAGACGCACCATTATTTTTTCAATATACTCTTTTCTGAATGTCATTCAAGCACAGATACAGAATTCAAAAATGCGTAAGCCTCCACCCCTCCACTTTCCCTACAGAGGCAATCACTGTTGAAAGATTTTGGGGAGTTGGTTCGGGTTTTTTCCTCTGAGATCTTTCCAGAGATGTTCTGTACATTTCATCAAATGTGTATCTTTTGCCGGCCTCTGATGATACCTTTCGCCAATGACCTTTACCCTTGAACCAGTTTAGCAATACCTGTCTAATATCTGCTCTTGACCTACCTTTTTTTTTTCACTTAACACAAAATTTTGGAAATCACTCTGCATCAGTTTATATAAAGCCTCTTTGTTTTTTCTCAATGTCTGCATAGTAGAAAGGATGCATCATGATGTTTAAATAGATCCTTAATGGGTATTTAGTTTGTTTCCAGTTTCTTGCTCTTACGAACAACGCTGCCATGAAGAACAACGTACATGTATGAAATATATGTATAGAATAAGTTGCCAGAAGTGGTTTTGCTTGCTTAAAACACATGACATTTAAAAAGTTGATAGATATTACCCTCTGAGTGGTTTCCTTCAGGGTGAAGGTCATTGGCAAAAGATACCATCTGACACAGCAAAGGAAACAAGTTCTTTATGCCTAGGCAAAAGATAGAAAAGACCCACACCCTTCTGCCAGACTCAAGAATGCCCCTGCCCCCCCCCCCCCGCCCAGCAATCCTCTCTGCTGCAGAATCAATTTTTATTCTTTCTATTAAATCTTTATTATCAGCATACAACAATGTTATTTCTCCCTTCTTTTTAATTTTTTTTTTTTTTTTACCATTTATTCAGTTTTGAGAGAGAGAGAGAGAGACAGAGCGTGAGCTGGGTAGGGGCACACAGAGAGGGACACACAGAATCTGAAGCAGGCTGCAGGCTCCGAGCCGTCAGCACAGAGCCCAACGCGGGGCTCGAACTCACAAACCGTGAGATCATGACCTGAGCTGAAGTCGGACGCTTAACTGATGAGCCACCCAGGCGCCCCTTATTTCTCCCTTCTTTAAGGGCTTCTTTCAAACCTAAGATCACAGAGAGCTGGAGATTGAGCAGTCGTCTCTGTCAGAAGGACACACTGCCTTGGATACTGGTGCTGGGGCGAGGGTCCCCACAGGTCTCTGAAAATTTCCCTTTGCTGCACCCACAAGAGGGTTCACGGCCCTCTCAGACCGTCTGTGGGTTCTGGAGACCCCAGTTGCATACCCAGCCCGTGAAGGGAACGGCTCAAAACTCCAGCTCATTCCTAAACAACCACGCTGCAAAGCTGAGCGGAAGGTCGGTGTCACGTGGAGATTGCCTAGATGGGATAGAATAATCCCATTAGAAGGCCTCAGCCTTAGTCGGGATCATATGCCTCCCATAGAGGAAGCGTACCCATTTATACTCTCACCGACGACACCCGTCTGCCTGTTTCCGCACCTGCTCACCCGTACAGCCAAGCGTCAAGGACTTTTGCCTTTGCCGAGAGTGACAGGTAAAAACTGTGATACACGGTTTCAACTTTACGTTTCTCTCATGTGTAGAGTGGCACATCTTTTCAGAGAATACCAACGAAAGACCTACATGTCTCTCTGCCTAGCAGGGCAACTCTGCTTCGTGGGTGCTTGATCCCGCCCTTCGGTCACACTCGAGAACATCTCCCAACAGTCCTCTCTGCTGCAACTCCCTACATTGCCACCTTTCCAAGAGCCCCTTCTTTTGTCAGCCACTCTCCTCCTTCTTTCTCTCTCTCTTCTCTCCCTCCCCTACCTCTCGCTATTTTTTTTTAATTTTTTTTTCATGTTTTTATTTATTTTTGAGACAGAGAGAGACAGATTATGAACAGGGGAGGGGCAGAGAGAGAGAGGGAGACACAGAATCTGAAGCAGGTGCCCGGCTCTGAGCTGTCAGCACAGAGCCCGACGCGGGGCTCGAACTCACGGACTGTGAGATCATGACCTGAGCCAAAGTCGGACGCTTAACCGACTGAGCCACCCAGGCACCCCAACCTCTCGCTATTTTAGAGCAAAGCTTGGCAAACTCTGCCTGGGAGGGCCGGGTAGTAAATATCTTCAGCACTGTGGGCTTCGACCAGACCCCCTGGTCTCTGTCACAAGTCCTTAACTCTGCGCTGGAGCTGACAGGAGTGACAGACATCGCCTACGTGAGTGAGCAGGGCAGCCGTTCACCTTAGTTTACTGGCCTCGCTTTACAGAACACGGACCTCCGTTCCTGCTCGTGGGCAGTGAGCCCTCAGCAAGTGACTGCACTTGTTCCTGTGACCCGCCCTCCGCCAGCTCTTCCCAGAGCCTCGCAGAGGGTCCCAGGGAGCGTAAACCTCCCCGTGGGTGTGGCCAAGGGAGTTTCTGGAAGGACCCGGTTGTGCCTGTCCTCTTCACACCCTGTGCTCTCTAATCCGGTGCTTCCTCCAGTGCCCGTAGGGAAACCATCCTCGTCAAAGTCGGGTCCGTGTTGTTCCAAAATCCAGCAGGTAGGCATTTATCTGAACTCCTCCTACGGGTCATCTCGGCAACCTTTCAGCCAATAATCACTGTCCTTGAAAGCCCTTCAACGGGGCCCTGAATCCTTCCCGATTCTCTCCTGTCACTCCTCCTCTGCCTGCTGGTTCCTCCTTACCTCCCAGGCCTTGGGACGCCACCACCACGCCTCCAGACTCAGGCCTCAGGTCCCTCTTCCTTTCTCTCCACGGTCCTTCCTTGTGAGCTCCCCGGGCCTCAAGCCGTTCAGTGTTCCTGTATTTAACATGGCCATCTCCCTCCTTGTGATCTCCCGTCTGGACCTCTCCTCTGAACTCCGGATGCGTGTTTCCAGCTGCTTAGTTGACAACTCCACTTGAGGGCTAGATCGCCATCTCAACTAGGCCCCACGTGCAGCCCCTAATCTTCTCCTCCAACCTGCTTCTCTGCCAGCTTCTGCCTCTGTCATCCACAGTCCTTTCCGTCAATCTCTCTGCCCTCGTCTCCTGTCTCTCTCCTCTCTCCCTCAGGTCCACGCACACGGGCTTCCTCGCTCCTAGTGGACCACACCAGGCATATGCTCATCTCCGGGGCTCTGTACCTGCTGCCCCACTGCCTGGAAGACTGCCTGGAAAGTACCAGACTGGGTTCAACTATGACTTGGCCATGTTACCTTCACTGACCCCCTCATTTAAAATGGCAACATCCTGGGGCACGTGGGTGGCTCAGTCAAGTGTCCAACTTCGGCTTAGGTCGTGATCTCCAGGTTCATGGGTTCGAGTCCCGCGTCGGGCTCTGTGCTGACAGCTCAGAGCCTGGGGCCTGCTTTGGATTCTGTGTCTCCCTCTCTCTCTGCCCCTCCCAGCTTACACTCTGTCTCTCTCTCTCTCTCAAAAATAAACAAACATTAAAACGGAAACACCTCTCCCTGGTTCTCCCTGTCCTCCGACATGTTCTTCCACAATAGCACTTACAGCATCTAAAATCTGTCACACAAGTAGGTTTCACTTAATTAAAAAAAAAAAAAAAATCTGCTCCCCCTCCAATACATGGGAAGCTTTTTGTGAGAGCAGAGTTTGTTTTTTTTATCTGTGTCAATCTTAGTATATCCCCAACATCTATGAAAGTGCTTGACACAAAGTAGGGGCTCAATAATATTTGCTGGATGAATAAGGGAATAAATGAACGAATAAAGATATTTACCGCAAGTGTAATGATTTTAAACAACACAAATGTATCAGCCTACAGTCCTCCAGGGCAGAAGTCTGACACGGGTCTCGTTGGTCCAAACTCAAGCTGTGAGATGGGCTGCCTTCCTTTCTGGAGGCTCTGTCTCCCTTTCTGCCTTCATTTTCTTCCTTCGAGAACCCGGTGATGTCGTTGGGCTCATCCAGATAATTCACTATAATCTCCTTTTCATAAAATCAGCTGACTAGTTATCTTAATTCCATCTGCTACCTTAATTCCCCTTGGACATGCAATATATTAACAGGTTCTGGATATTAGGATGTGGGCATCTTTGGGGGCAGGGCGTGATTCTGCTCCCCATAGGCAGGAATCCATGAGAATTCTTCAGGAGCCACACAGCTCGTTCCCAAATTAACCCCGCAGAGCCCTGCAGATCAGTGTCACTGAGAGTCACTTCTGTGAAGGGGTCTCTCCTGCCAGGAAGGATCCCCTCCACTGCTTGCACTGGGCAATGCCTCCTCCCTCTTGGCTAGCGGTCCATTGGGACAAGATGCCAATAAATGATTTCACCCTAAGATATACATAAAAAAGTTTCCTCTCCTAGGGCATTTGCACTCTTTAAGAGGGTTTTTTCAGCTGCAAGTTACAGGAAACCCATGTGTTTGATATAATTAAGGCTTTATCTTTCCTACAAGCAAGACCTCCGGAAGTAGCAGCCACTGGCATTGACTTTGAGGACTTAATGTCACTGGCACCGTGTCTCTGCCGTTGTCTTTCTTGCGCTTATAACCAGGATGGGGCTGCGCCACCCAAACATTCTAGGCAAGAAGGAAGGACAGAGCAAAGATGGTCCCACTAGTCATGTTTCTTGCCAGAAAAAAAAAAAAAATCTGTTCAAATTGCACCCCGCACATATTCAGACTTCCCCTGATGTCTCAGTGTCCAGAACTGATCACACAGATACTCCCAGCTGCAAGAAGTCGAGGGGCTGTATGATCACAATCGATTTAGACCAGTCGTGATCTAATGTCTACAGACGCTCATGTTGCTGCCACAAACAGAATTTCCATTAGGTCATCTTAGGAATGCCAGCCTTGGTAAATAAATACACAAAATGCCTAGTTACACTTGATTTGCTGACAAACAATGAATGCTTTTTTTTTTTTTTTCCCCAGTGTAAGAATGTAATAGCTGGGACATAGTTATACTAAAAATTATTCACTATTTATTTGAAATTCAAATTTAACCGGACTTCCTGTGTTTTACCTGGCTCTAGGTTAGCAAAGAGAAGGACCAGTGGATGTTGAGGATCTGCCACGAGGGGGATGGCATTTTATCCTGAAAGTTGAACGGCTGGTGGCAGAATTTCAGGACTCGGCGGCAGGCTGGTGGGGGAACTCTGCCGTGAAAAAGTCTAGGGACTTCCATTTTGACCTTCCATTCATATAGTTGTACGGCATCCTAGGCAGTCTCCAGGTAAAACCTGTCTTCAGTGGGGTTGACGGGAGGTTTCCTCTCTAGGAATCCCCAATCAGCTAGCTTCTCCTTTTCAGCAAGTGTCTTCTGCCCTGCCTGTCCCAGTGCGGAAATTTTTCGACCGTGGAAAGCAAAACGGGAAAGCGGCAGAAACAGCCAAAATCCAGGTCTGCTCAAATTAATCTATGGCCTTCTTTGGACTGTTCCAACCAGGGTCATGATGAAGTCAGTGATTTACAACTTTAGCACCCAATCAGAAAAAAGGTTAATTAAAAATATGAAATTGGGTCACCTGGCTGGCTCATTTGGTGGATCATGTGATTCTTGATCTCAGGGTTGTGAGTTCGAGCCCCGGGTTGGATGTAGAGATGACTTCCAAATAAAATCTGTGAAAAGATATACAATTAAATTTAAAACTTTAATTTTTAGAATAAACACTCCCTATTAGCTCGTTTCCTCTCATATTGTTCCCGCTGTAATTTAAATATTCTATAACCACCAAAATATGGGTTCTGTGGCCTAACAGTGCCTTTAGTCTGAATTTGCTGACATTTATTTCAAGCCAGAGCTGGCGAACAGAGATATCTCCAGAATCGCACAGCATGACTTGCTATGAGACAAGGTTGAACTATTTTGATGTTGATTCTGACCATAGCTCTTAGTCCGATTTTACAATTACAGCCCAAACCGTATTATTAATTTTTTAAAAAATCATGATCACTTTACCTCCTCAGGCTTAGGTTTCTCAGGTATAAAACCTAAATTCAGAAATTAGTGCGTTCAAATTGGCTGCGTCGCCATAGAGATTCTACAGACTCTTTTGGTCCCAGGAAACCTCAGAGAATAATAGAGCATTTACCACATCTTATGCCTTAATGGGAACAGTAATGGCTAGGTCACACTTTCCGTACCCCCTGCAATAGGCCACCTGTGGCCTACCTTATATGACTCACATTTTTTGCATGTGTCTCAGATTTTCCCGACTGTGAAACAGAGAGTGTGACAGAAATATAACTCCCAGTTGTTTGAAATCCTTTGACCAAAATGGCTTTTTAATGTCTTAGCATCGTGTATGATTTTGTAAGCTGTTTCGTCGGTGGCTCTGAAACTTGCTGTAAACTGGGATACTTAGGGAGCTTTAAAAACCTTCTGGTGCCCAGGTACCTGGGTGGCTCAGTCGGTTGAGCTGACTTTAGCTCAAGTCATGATCTCACAGTCTGTGAGTTTGAGCCCCATCCCGGGCTCTGTCTGCCCGATGGATTCTCTGTCTGCCCCTGCTTCACTTGTGCTCTCTCTCTCTCTCTTTCAAAAATAAATACAAATTAAAAAGAAAAAAATTCTGATTTCGTTGCAGTAGAGTGTGACCTGAGTATTAGCATTTTAAAAGCTTTCCAGGGGCGCCTGGGTGGCTCAGTCGGTTAAGCGTCCGACTTCAGCTCAGGTCACGATCTCGCGGTCCATGAGTTCGAGCCCCGCGTCGGGCTCTGGGCTGATGGCTCAGAGTCTGGAGCCTGCTTCCGATTCTGTGTCTCCCTCTCTCTCTGCTCCTCCCCCGTTCATGCTCTGTCTCTCTCTGTCTCAAAAATAAATAAAAAACGTTAAAAAAAATTTTTAAAAGCTTTCCAGGTGATTCCAATGTGCAATAGAGTCCAAAATCAGGGCACACTCCTCCAAGGGAGCTATAAACAGTCCTCTTCCAGATATGCTACTTCTTAGACAAAGTCCCTCAATCATACCGTATGGGGAGAGGAATTAAGACGGCGGAGGGGTAGGGAGACCCTAGGCTTGTCTCATCCCTTGGGCGTGGATAGATAAATATCAAACAATTTTGAACACCCAAGAGATAATGCCCTGTAGACATAGTCTTCATTCTCCCTGCTGGGCTTTGCTCCCCATAACCACCGGGAGGGAGGCAGAATAGTGAAGCGTAGGACCCGAACCACACTAAGAGGGGTGGGGGCACAGTCAAGTTGAAATACCAGTCTAAAAGGGACCCCGGAATCTGACTCAAACCAATTGGAAACGTGATCCCATTGTAACTCAGGTTTCCTCCACGCCAAGGGAGGAGAAATGTAAACATTGGTATTACTTTCACTCGGCACAGCTTTGGTGAAATCCGGGAACTGGAGAAGCTTTTGTTCACAAAGCAAACAAGGTCGTCAGCCTCAATATAATTCCTTCAGTTTCCCTGAGGTAGGTATTAACTTGTAGGTGCAATAAATACTTTAAAAACTTCTGTGGGGGTTGAACTGAACTGCTCTCAGAAGCCAAGGTCAGAGAGAAGGTATGGAGTCAGGAGCAGGAAAAGAAAGGCCACCCAAGAGTTGCCAAGCCAAGAAGAGAGGTTTGGGAGAAGAGATAACCTTGGGGTGGGTGTGGAGGGATTTATTATTTTAGAAACAAAAATCCTGCTACCATGGTATCCAGTCCCTTTCTTCCGGCTCTGCCCTAAAATCTTGAGTAAATGTTATATTCCTCACCAAGGCACTAATCCTCGTCCAGGGAGAGTACTTGTTTTTGTAGAGCTCAAAGACCAGGATAGAGCATCAGAGTAGGAATCACGCAGAAAGGGGGACGCAGATCTCACAAATTTGTGTTTGCCCTCATTTCTGCTAAGTTCACGTAGACAATTATTTAATGGTTTCCGGGAAAGAATACCAGGCATTAGCCTGCTTAGGCACCATCATGCCTCACACCTGCACTGGGCAAAAAGAAATGAAACCTGAAGAGGGAAGTTAGGGGTGAGAAGACTTATGGCATCGGTTCTCAAAGTTGCCACGTCGGAGTCACAGGAGGGTGACAAACAGACTGGTGAGAAACACGGGCTGCTGACCCCACCCCCGGGGTTTCTGATTTACTAGATGGGGCCCTGTCTCACACATTTCCAAGTGATGCTGACGTTGTTTGGTCTGGGGACCACCCTTTGAGAACCACTGGCTCATAATGCTCTCATCGAGGTTATTTCCGGGTCTAGTATTTACTCTGATCTCTTCTTTAAAATTTCTAACAGGTTTTATGAGAAAATAAGAGTGCCATGGTCAAAGAGGTGGGGGAAGTACTGGGTTAAAAAAAGCTGAAAGAGGTGTCTTTTGAGAAATTGAAGTAACGTACTGTCTACGCACACCACAGCTCACTCTCTCCATTTGTCTGATTTTCCTGTTCCAGGAAATTCTCAGCCCCAAAATGAAATGGCAGATCATTTTATTGTTCGCTCCAGGAACCATCTGAAGATGCAGTAATCCAAACATCACATTATTCGATTTACCCTCCTTAAAGTAAATATACTTTCCCAGGAAAATAGACAGCATCTAAAGATTATTTACTCTTAACTTTCATCCTGGTGTGTCTACCGATCCTAAATATTATACCACAGATTTGCCCCATCCTGATCAAGTTCTACGTGAAAATAGCCACCCTCATCCAGATGCCCCAAACCTCATAAATATCCTGCCTTCACCCTCACCCTTCTGACAAACTACTGAGTCCTTTGACAATAGTGATATCCCTTACCTTGATAAGCACTGAACTGAGCCTGGCCTTCTGCACCGGTTACTTTGGGGGCATTCAGAGAGAGCCAGCGTTCAACAACCTTTTGCCTTTGAAAGTTGCTAGGAGAAGAAATCTTAAAAGTTCTCCTCACAGGGCACCTGGGTGGCTCAGTCAGTCGAGTTTCCGACTCTCGATTTTGGCTCAAGTCATGATCTCATGGTTTGTGAAATCAAGATCCATGTCGGGCTCCACGCTGCTTAGGATTCTCTCTCCGTCTCTCTCTGCCCCTTCCCTGCTCGCAGGTGTGCACTTTTTTCTCTGAAAATAAATGTTTAAGAAAAAAAAAAAAAAGTTCTCCTCACGAGGAAAACAAAACATTGTAACTCTGTGAGGTGACAGATGTCATCTAAACTTGCAGGGGTGGTCATTTCACAATATATATTTACACCAAATTGTTAATGTTGTATACCCGGAACTTATGCAATGCTACGTGTCAGTTGCATCTCAATAAAACCAGGAAGAAAAAGAGGCGCCTGGGTGGCTCAGTCGGTTAAGTGCCCGACTTCAGCTCAGGTCACGGTCTCAGGGTTTGTGAGTTCGAGCCCCACGTCAGGCTCTGTGCTGACAGCTCAGAGCCTGGAGCCTGCTTTGGATCCCGTGTCTCCCTCTCTCTCCCGCTCGCACTCTGTCTCTCAAAAATAAATAAAGGTTAAAAAAAAAAAAATTAGAAAAAACATTGGTAAGAACAACAGCAAAACCAACCTATTGCCTTAACTTTCTACACTAGTTAAGTCTCTCTTCTTAGTCCCTGAATTATTCACAGCCTAGCAAGCTGCCTGGGAAATAGTAGACATCTAATAAATAAAATCTGCGTAATGGAACGAACTTTTCAGTCTTCTTTTTCTTAACTTCTAAATATTAAGTAGTGTTTACTCCCAACGTGGCGTTTGAATTAAGGACCCTGAGATCAAGAGCCACAGGCTCTGCCCATGTGAACCAGCCAACATGAGCAGTTGGCTGAGACAAGAGGCAAGTGGGATTACAGAAGCCAAAAGCATGCAAGGGGGTTATCGGGCCTCTGACATCTGGCTGGCCATTTTTTATCTGCTCTCGCCGACTTCCCTTCTCATCCCCCCTCTTGATTTTCAAGCTGCCGTGGCAGCCTTCGAGAAAATCAGTTTGTGGGGGCAGGGGAACCCCTGGCTGTCACAGGAGGAGGGGCGAAGACTGTTCTGCTGCTGTCCTCCTGCTGGACGGGGACGTGGAAGGGAGGGGTGTGACACCTAGGGTTTTTCGCCATCCAAAGGGGGGTGGCGACAGCTAGAATGGTCCCACTGGAGCATCACCTGGAGTTTCATAGCTTCCAGGCGAGGGGAAGCAAACCTGGTTAGCGTATACGAATCCAAGGAGCAAACAGGAGGGGTGTGAACGGCCTTAGGACAGGACCAGCTGAAGGCGGAGCAGGATGCCCAGTTCCATATGTTGCCCTGAGTTCCACGAGTCTGCTAATTCTCGCCTCCTTCTCGTGATCTGCTCCCTTACTCGTTGGGCCATATCCCTAACTATCCCCGGTCAGTTAACACAGAAGCAGCATTCCTCATTTAGGAAGAGACCTAGTCCTCCTTTCTCGGCAGGTAGCAGGTCTAGCCCTCTCCTGTTTTGTAAGACTACCGCCGCCAAGGAGTCTACTGGACCCTGTAAGGCCGCCAGGGACCCGGCAACTCGTTCTATGTCGTCCTGACACCAGTAAGTAGAGGGTTTGCGACTGAGGCGCCAATCTGTGGGAGGAACCTGGGTGAGTCCTACAGCGAAGAGTGTAGCCACAAGTGTGGAAAGAGACATAGGTCGGGGACGACCACGAAATTCGAGAGAGAAGGATTTGCTGTAGTTCATTTCAGTCGCTTGGGGATTTCCTCAAGCTTCTCTCTTCTGGAGAGTTCTCAGGTGTTGGCTGCGGGCCGCTGTCTCCTTAAGGGTGAGCTGTAGAGGATTATTCTGGTTAGCAGTGACTTTCCATTCCAAGTGGTTGTCAGGTGACAGGTGGGCTGCCTTTACTCCAGAATGGTGGATCCGGGTGGTTTGTCCTACAACCTTGAGGACTGTGGGCGTGGTTAGCACAACTAACTAGGGTCCCTTCCAGGTAGGTTTGAGTGGTTCCCTTCTCCAATCTTTTATCCAAGCCTGGTCCCCAGGTTTGTGAGGAAGTCCGTTTTTCCTAAGGAAACGGGTATCCTGTCTGTCACCCGTCTATGCATCTCAAATACAGTTTTCCCTAGTCCTTGCCATTGTTTTTGTCTCTCAGAATCCCCTAGCTCTGTCAGGTTGCCCTTGAATTTGACTAGTGGAGGGGGCCTACCGTATAGGATCTCGAATGGGAAGAATCCTAAATTTCTCCGGGATGTACAGTGTCCTCAGAGAAGAGCTGGGGGTAGCGTATCTGGCCAGGGCAAGTCGGTTTCCTGATTTGGAAATTTGGCCATGGCTGATTTGAGGGTCCCGCTCATACGTTTCGCTTCCCCTGAACTCTGGGGCTGGTAGGTTGCGTTATGTTCCTAGGGTTTTCACGGCTTCCACTCTTACTCATGGGTTTTCACGTGGTAGTCCCTGATATTGTGTCACTCGAGCATGAGTTTTCCAGCGTTGCCCCCTGGCATCCATCAGGGTAATAACTGAATGGGGAACCTTAACGTTTAGGTTTGCCCCCACATGAGTCGGCTTCCTTGATGAAAAGTGTGGTGGGTGCCAGGGCCCTCCGAAAGGGTGGCCATCCTGCCGCAACTGAGTCAATGTGTTTTGAAAGGTATGCCACTGGTCTCTGCCATGGTCCAAATTCCTGGGTTAGAACCCCCAGGGCCACCCCATTGTTTCCATGCACGAAAGGTTGAAATCTCGTGATACAGCTGGGAGTCCCAAGGCTGGTGCCTCTGTGAGTTTCGTTTTTATGGATGTGAAAGCCTATCTCGATTAGGGGGCGCCCTTTCTTCCCCCTTTAGTGCCTCCTATAGAGGTCTGGCCCACTCTGAGAAGCCTGGGACCCATATCCGACAGAATCCTGCTGCTACTGGAAACTCTGGGACCTGCCGGCGGGCAGTGGGAACCAGAATGGCACAGACTGCCTGTTTCCCTTCTGCTCCCAGCATCCGTTTGTCTTGGGTAATTTTGAAGCCCAAATATTTAACTTCCTGTTGGCAAATCTGTGCCTTTTTCTTTGACGCGGGGTATCCTGCCTCTGCTGGTAGCCTGAGTAGGGCCCCGGTTCCCTCCCAGCACTGGGTCCGTGTAGCACTGGCTAGCAGGAGATCGTCCACATATCGGAGGAGGACACATCCTAGGTCCCATCCCAGAAGCCTGGCTAAGTCAGATGCCAGCGCCCACTGAACAAGGTGAATCCTTGTGGCAGGCTCATCCAAGTCAATTGTTCCTTTGTCCCTGGGGTAGGGTTTTCCCATTCAAAGGCAAATAGGGCTTGAGTATTAGGCATTAGCTGGAGACAGAAGAAGGCGTGCTGTAAATCTAGACATGTGAACCATCCTGCCTCAGAGGGTACGAGTCTTGGTCGAGTGTATGGGTTAGGCAATGCTGAGTGCAGCGTGACGACTGCTTCATTCATGTCTCTTAGGTCCTGCACAGGGCGGTAATCCTTTGTCCCTGGCTTTTCCAGGAGTATTCCATGGGGACTGGCATCCTTTTAGAAGTCCCCACTTGAGTAGCCTGTCCAAGTGTGTCTGGATCCCCAAGCGTGCCTCCCATGGGACCATATATTGGCGTATTTTGACAGGTTGGGCCCTAGGGGTTAGGTCAATTAATATCGGGGTGTGTTTTTTTTTTGCCACACCAGGAGGGTCTCCTTCTGCCCAAAATGAAGGGAATTCAGCTTCTAGCTCGGGGGCCAACATTGGCTCACCGGGAAGGGAAGTCTATAATCTCCATCCCTCTTCCCGTGGAATCGTCAGAGACAAAAGCATGGGTTGGGCCTTTTCGTTTAGGCACAACTGTGTCTGTCCATCTGAAGTGAAGGCTATTTCTGCGTCCAAGTTGGCTAGGAGGTCTCTACCTAACAGTGAGACCGGGCAGGTGGATAGATACAGGAATTCATGAACTACTCGGTGGCCCCCACCCGGCACTGTTGGGGACTGCACAATGGCCTTCGGGTTTACATCCCAGTGGCTCCTACAATGGTAAATTCTCCACCCAACAGAGGGGCCACGTTGTGTGTCACCACAGAGTGTTTGGCCCCAGTGTCGACCATGAAGTCTATTGTCTGGCCCTCAATCTGACCATGGGCTCATGGGGGTCAGTTGGAGAGAGCCCTGTCTTTCCTAATCGGAGTCCCCTCGTGCCAGTCCAATCAGATCAGCCTTGGGTGGTTCTGGTTGGAGCAGAAGTTTTTGGTTTTCCCTTTTAGCAGCTGGGGATTTTTCCAGTGTCCAAATTCTTTGCAGTAGGCACAATGATTCCCGTCCCAGCGGTGCCCTTCTTTTCTGTTCTTGAGTCCCTTGCAGTTTCCGTGGAGGTCCTTCCGGAGGGGGTGATCACCCCAAGACCGCGGCCAGGAGAGCTGCCTTTTGTTTCATTCTTCTGTCCGCCTCTTTTCTGGCAGCTCGATCCTGATATACAAAAATCTTGTTGGCAATTTCCAATAGTTCGGTGGCGTTCTTTCCAGCGATTCCTTCCAACTTTTGGACCTTCTGTCTAATATCACTTTGGGCCTGTCCCACGAAGGCAGCAATGACCATGCGCTGGTTTTTGGGGGCTTCTGGGTAAAAGGGTGTGTAAACTCTGAAGGATTCACATAATCTTTCATAGAAATCAGCCGGTCGCGTCTGGCTTTTGTAGAACCTCAGCTACCTTTGCCATGTTGGTGGGCTTTCTGGCCCCTGCTTTTACTCCCTTGGAAGAAGGCAGGTCGGTATGTTTCTAATCTGACCCTTGCCGCTTCTGTGTTGGGTCCCAGCGATGCTCCCCTTCGGGTGTAGCCTCCCGTGCCCAAGCTTCAGTGTCTGGTTATGCATCTGGCACCTGAGTCTGGAGCCATTTTCTGGCTTCGGTGATGATTTGTCGGCACTCTTCCACGTTGCAACCCAGGCAGGGCAGTGAGATTCAAATATGGATTCCAGGAGACCTATCATTGCCTGAGGCTTCGCAGAGTAGGGCGGGTGTGATGTTTCCAGTTGATGAGGTCAGTGTGGAATGGTTGGTAGTAGAAAACCAATCCCCCTCTTGTAGGGTCCCATCAGGGCCTATTCTCTGGAGATCCCTAGTCTCCTGTAGTGGCATCTGCATTGCCGTTGGGGCCTTGGACCTTGAGGCAAGAACCTAAGGCATCTTCCTACTGGTTCAGGTGTCCTTGGTTGGGGCCGACCGGCCACTGGTGGAGGCAAGACCGACGGGTGAACTGTCAGGCAGGTGACGTTCCCCTCCCTCGCCTGATGGGATCTGGGGGCATATGGTGGCAGAAATGGAAGGACTTTCTCTGGATCTTCTTGGAGGCTGGGAGCGGTTTTTTTCCTGCTGTGAGGTCTTCTTCTCAACCCCTGCCACAAAGACGCTACATTGTCCCTTACTGTTAACGCTGAACCGGACCCAAGGAGGCTTGACTTGTGCTATTTCCAGCCACTGATCGTTGTATAGGGATGATCCGGGGGGTCGGGGTCTCCAGTAACTACTTTGTAAACAGCTCATACTGTGGGGACATCTAGGGTGCCCTCAATGGGCCAGCCTACACAGAACATAGGCCATTCTAATTCACAGAGAGTGGGTAATTTCCCAGGGATCAATTTGACCCCATAGTCACCTGAAAATCTTTTTTAAAAATTCATTAAAAAAGTATTTTTTTACTGTTTATCTATTTTTTTTTTTTTTTTTTTGAGAGAGAGAGAGAGAGAACGAGACAGAATCCGAAGCTGGCTCCAGGCTCTGAGCTGTGAGCACAGAGCCCAATGCCGGGCGGAACTCATGAATCGTGAGATCATTACCTGATCTGAAGCTGGACACTTAACCGACTGAGCCACCCAGGCACCCCTAAAATCCTTAATCATACACACCAAAACAGTTGGTTTTTAGGAATTTCCCCCCATCCTGGTATCCTAGATGGGTCCCTCCCTATTTACCGTGTCCCAGACAAACATGATGGGAGAGGTCGCTTCGTCCACTTGGCCGCTCCCATTCGGGGATTAGATGCCTCTTAACATTGGCAGGTCGGTATAAACCCCTGACTCGGATCAGCCCTCTGTGGACCTGATTCTGCCTTGAGCTGTATGAGGTCGGCATGGAATCGCAGGGTAGGACCCGCTCAGGCTCCGTAGCCGAGACCGTGGAACGCTCGCACACACGTTCACATCGATTGCCGACTCCACCCGGGAGTTCCCTGTTCTATGCACAGACTATGTGGCCCCGGGGGTGATCAAGCTCCCCATCCTCCCCGGTCTGAAGTCCCCAAGGACCCTTACCGATCCGATGTCCTGGGACCGGCCTTTTCTGTTCCCTCTGGAGTCTGTCTGAGTGCAGCTTTGGCCGACTCTTGTCAGGGTCCAGTTAGGTCCCAGGCAGCGTGGCTTCCTTTCAGTCACAGGGGTCCGTGAGGAGTAGCCTCTCTGCCGGCCTCCCACGACAGTGGCTCACGGCGGTCACCTTTCCGGCCAATGCATCAAAAACTTGACAACAAATATCGGTGCCTAAGAAGAGACAAGCGACACACACTGGGGGAATCAGAAAAGACTGTTTATTTCGCACCGATGCTGGCCCAGCAAACATTCTCTTGGCTGCACGTGTGGGGCACTACCACTTGGGCCACCCGGGCAGTTGGTTGATGCAAGAGGCAAGTAAGATCACGGAAGCCAAAAGCATGGAAGGGGAGTATCTGGCTCCAGACATCTGACTGGCCCTTTTTTTTATCTGCTCTTGCCCGCTTTCCTTCTCAAGATGGTGAAGATCATAACAGGCTAGAAGGAATTATGCAGAGGATGAAAGAGAGATTGTTGAAGTTACACCGCTTATGAAGAAACGTACAGAACAATCGCGAATGTGAATAATGTGTCAGAATTTTCATAATCTTGCGATGCGATGAGTTGCTGGGAAAATACACTGGGATGAACACTGAGGTGCGTGAAGAAGGTTGAGCATTTTGTTGAAAATTTGTCACGCTTGACTTCTACAGAGATGGTCTTTTTCATCCACGTGCTACTTTTGCTGCTTCCGTGAACCATAATGCCTGCCTTTTATTTTACTTGGAATCATGAAGGCAAATAATTTAACAAACTTCACAGTGGTAGAAGATACATGGATGTACCTCAAACATTTTAAAGGTTTATTTAAACAAAACCCAATTCAAATCAGGCAGCGACCGATCTTTCAGATGGAAAGCTTTGAGGAGTTGTACAAAAGGAAAGACTCTTATAGGCAGAAGGGAGCAGGAACAAGGAAGTTGTACTGGACAAAAAAGCAGGTTGGTTATTACCAGGTCAGTTTCCTTTGGGGGATGGAAGGGATCTATCAGGCAGATGACCTAACCAGTGCTGATTAGGTGATTCCTGGTTCCTGATTAGGTGATTCCTGACTGGTTGAAGACCCCATTCCTTCGAGAGCCAAAACTGTAATTAAATTAAGTCTTGGTTTCGCGATACGGGGCTTAGCACAAGGGGCTTCATTTGGGGCCCGTTGTCTTGCTTTTTAACAATAGCTAATGCTAAATGGTTTCAAAGAAAAGAATTTCTTACCTCATTGTTTAGATTTAAGGCAGGTAGAGGACAAGTTCATGACCATAGGTGATTCATACCTTCTTAATTGCTAAGTAGCACAAAAGAAGCATTGCCATTCTCTTCAAAACTAAAAAGTAATGATAATGTCTGCATTACAGTGTAAACAAACAGAAAGGAAGGCTTGCAAGGTTTGCTTTGGTTAAATATGAGGTAACCATGATGGCTTTAGTCCCTCTTATTGCCAGGATGTGGGAAGGCAGGTCTGGGAATGGAAATACATTATTCAAAACACTGAATAATGGTGATTTGAGGGCAGAGCCAGGAAATGACAATGGAAAGACAAACAAGAAATCTCCTGGGTTTTTGTTTTGAGGAGGGTGGAGAGAAAGACTTTAGCCCATGTATTAAATTACCCTTTGTATCTATTTACCTTACTCATTAACTGTTAAGAGTTTGCCTTCTATTTTTCAAAACAAAGACATGCTTCCTTTCCAGGAAAAATTGCTCAATCTTCTAAGCAAAGCTCGAAGGTTATGAATGAAATGTGATCACTTTCTTTTCATATTTTTAATACTTCAAAAATTTAGAGCAGCTAAGTAAACTTTTTAGACGATTGGCAAATTTTACATCAAAGAGTCTTTTGATATCACGATACAACTTATTTTTAACACATTTCATATAAATCTCTTATTCATCCTGCTACTGCAAGGATTTCCCTATATATTAAATAAGTAATTTCCCTATATATAAACAAATTTCCTATATATTAAAGTTTATATTTTGGTACTGATGAATTACATTGTGTATAATAATCACTCGAGGAGTTGGAATAGTCTGGTATATGTAGAAATCAAATGAGATAAAAAAGACCAAGTTCTTAACGAAGCAACTAATTATTAACGCTATGACTGTATTGGTTGTATTTTTCAAGTCGGAACTTTTCTAACGATAATAGAAAAACATTAAAATTGGTACACTGACTACCCAATAGTGTTGCTGTGACGCTAAGTATTCCAATGTCATTTAAAAAGAAAGCTAACTTACTTCACTGTCAACTCATGTTAAAGAGAAGACAACAGGCCCCAGTTGGAGTCACTTATGCTAAGCCCCATGTCACCAAACCAAGACTTAACTATGGTTTGGGCTCTCCCAGAAATGGTACAGTAAACCAGGTAATCAGGAATTGCCCACTAGTTGGGTCACAGGCCCCAGCCTTCCCCTAAAGGAAAGAAGCCTCGTAATAACCAACTTGCTTTTTTGCCCAGTATAATTTCTTTGTTACCATGCCATTCTACTGAAAAAATTCTTTCATTCCGTACAACTCCTCAGAGCTCTTTCTTCTTTGCTAGATTGGATGCTGCCTGATTCATGAATTATTGAATAAAGCCAAAAAGGCCTCTAAAAGTTACTCAGTTGAGGGCCCCCTGGGTGACTCGGCTTGTAGAGCATGCAACTTATTTTTTTAATGTTTATTTGTTTTGAGAGAGAGAGAGAGAGAGTGAGTGGGGGAGGGGCAGAGAGAAAATCCTAAGCAGGTTCCATGCTGTCCGGAGGAGGGCTCTAGCCCATGAATGGTGAGATCATGATCTGAGCCGAAATCAAGAGTCAGATGCCCAACTGACTGAGCCACCCAGATGCTCCAGGCATGCAATTCTTGATCTCAGGGTTGTGACTTTAAGTCCCACATGGGGCATACAGCTTACTTAAGACAAAATAAAAGAGGACATAAAAGTTACTCATCTGAATTCTTTTTTTGAATTTGTTAAATGTTTACTTATTTTTAAGAGAGAGAGAGAGCGAGTGGGGGAAGGGCAGAAGGAGAGGGCGATACAGAATCTGAAGCAGGCTCTAGGCTCTGAGCTGTTAGCACAGAGCCCGATGTGGGGTTTGAACCCATGAACTGTAAGGTCATGACCTGAGCTGATGATCTTACAGTTCGTGTTGGATGCTTAACCAACTGAGCCACCCAGGTGCCCCGAATTTTGTTTTTTAATACCTGATAAGAACTTACCTTGTGATATCAGCTGTCAACATAAAGGGAAAACAATTTTGAGGACTCACACAAAACTCCATAATAATGCATAAGATTTTATATTATAGAAAGTTTACTTCCACTTAATACATGGAATTTCTTGCATTTCTTAATGTAGAATGTTTACTTCCGTTTAGTATATGAAATTTCATGCATTTCTTTTTTTTTAATATCATTTATTGTCAAATTGGCTTCCATACAACACCCAGTGCTCATCCCAACAAGTGCCCTCCTCAATGCCCATCACCCACTCTCCCCTCTCCTCCTACCCCCATCAACCCTCAGTTCTCTGTATTTAAGTAAGAGTCTCTTTATGGTTTGCCTTCCTCCCTCTCTGTTTGTAACTATTTTCCCCCCTTCCCTTCCCCCATGGCCTTCTGTTAAGTTTCTCAAGATCCACATATGAGTGAAAACAGATGATATCTGTCTTTCTCTGACTTATTTCACTTAGCATAATGCCCTCCAGTTCCATCCATGTTGCTGCAAATGACAGGATTTCCTTCTTTCTCATTGCCAAGTAGTATTCCATTGTATATATAAACCACATCTTCTTTATCCATTCATCAGTTGATGGACATTTAGGCTCTTTCCGCAATTTGGCTATTGTTGAAAGCGCTGCTATAAACGTTGGGGTACAAGTGCCCCTATGCATCAGCACTCCTGTATCCCTTGGGTAAGTTTCTAGCAGTGCTATTGCTGGGTCATAGAGTAGTTCCATTTTTAATTTTCTGAGGAACCTCCACATGGTTTTCCAGAGCAGCTGCACCAGAAGAAACCCACTTTAAATATAAAGACATATATCAATTAATAGTAAAATAATATAGAAATAAATACCTTGCTAATACTAAGTAAATGAGGGCGGGAGTAGCTATATTAATTCCAGACAAAGCAGACTCTAGAGCAAGGAAAATTGTCAGGGATAAAGACAAATATTACATAATGATAAAGGGGTAATTTTTTTTTAAGATTTTAAAATTTTTATGTAATCTTTACACCCAGCATGAGCCTCAAACTCACAACCCTGAGATCAAGAGTCACATGCTCCACTGACTGGGCCAGCCAGGGGTCCCAATAAAGGGATCAATTATCCAGGAAGATATAACAATCCTTAATGCATATGCATCTGACAAAAAAGCATCAAAATACGCGAGGCAAAAACTGATAAAACTTTAAGATGTGGATAAATCTATGGTTATGCTTGGAGACATCAACATCGATCTATCAGAAACGGACCTGGCAGGCAGAAAACCAATAAGGACATGGCTGAAGTCAATAATACTGTCAATCAACAGGATGTAACTGACATCTATAGACTACTTCGGCCAACAACAGCGGAATGCACATTCTTCTTAAACTCACATGGAGCGTGCACTAACAAGAACGACATTCTGGTCATAAGACACACCTTAACACATTTAGAAGAAAACACTACACACTGTGTGATTCCAACTATATGACATCCGGAAATGGCAAGACTATGCAGACAGGAAAAAGAGCAGTGGTTGCTGGGGGTCAGAGGAAGGCGGGGATGGATAGGTGGACCAGAGAGCACTCCTAGGGCAGTGAAAGTATTCCGTATGACACTCCAACGATGGATATAAATCATTTTACATTTGTCAAAAAAGTATAGAATGTACAACATCCAGAATGAACCCTAGTGCATATGAACTCTATATGAAAATGATGTGTTGATGTTGGTCCATCCATTGTAACAAAGGTTCCATTCTGGGGTGGGACATTGATCGTGGCGGAAAGGGGGTGTGTGGGTATTCTCTGTACCCTCCATACTTTCTGCTCATTTTTTGCTATGAACCTAAAACTACTCTAAAAAACAAAGTCTGTTTAAAAGGAAGAACATGGGAATGCAGGGTGGTGACACACATACATACAGTGGAGTATTACTCAGCAATCAAAAAGAATGAAATCTTGCCATTTGCAACTACGTGGATAGAACTGGAGGGTATTATGCTAAGAGAAATTAGTCAGAGAAAGGCAAATATCATATGACTTCACTCATATGAGGACTTTAAGAGACAAAACAGGTGAACAGAAGGGAAGGGAAACAAAAATAATATAAAAACAGGGAGGGGGACAAAGCATAAGAGACCCATAAATGTGGAGAACAAGGGTTCTGAGGGTTCCTGGAGGGGGTGTGGGAGGGGGGATGGGCTAAATGGGGAAGGGGCACTAAGGAATCTACTCCTGAAATCATTGTTGCACTATATCCTAACTAATTTGGATGTAAATTAAATTTAAAAAATAAAAAATAAAAGGAAGAACAATGTTGGCAAAACAGAGCTCACTGGCTGTAACTATTAGGCTCTCTATTCCAGCAGAACTGAACATCCCAAACTTAAGGACTTAAAACAATTCGTAATTGCTCATGATTTTGTGGGTTGGCTGGGGCTCAGTTTCCTGTTTCTTCTGGGAACTCAGTTGGGGTGGAAATGTCCAAGATACTTCAAGCCTCTCTCTGCATGGCTCTGTGTCGGGCAGGGTAGCTAGACTCCTCAGATGGTTCCAGGCTTCTAAGAGAGTACTGACAACAGATCAATTGTCTTCGGGATTCGCCTATGAGGTTACACAGCATCACTTCTGCCTGATCCTATCGGCAAAATTACAGATCTGGGCCAGTTTAACGGGGAGGGGAAATGGGTCCCACCTTTCAATAGAAGGAAAAGGCAAAGAACTTGTGGGCATTTTTAAACTGCCACGCTGTATGTTATTCAACTGGTGACAGCTTTTCAATCAGAACCACCCTCTGTATGCTTTTTTGTTTCCCTCTTCAAAACCCAGCTGTAGTCCCTACTAAAACCAACTTAGCAAATGTTTTCTGTGCACCTGTGTTATTTTGCATATCGGGGAGAATCAAACGGCAGCCCCTAATGTTTTCTATCTGAATTGTGAAAAAGGAAAAAGGAAGGACCAGGAACTGCAGAGGCCAAGTGAAGTGATTAAAAATGTCATTTCTTTTGGTAACGTCAGTATTTTTGCCATGGTTTTCATGTGGCGAGGGTATCATGAGGATGAGAGAACACAGGGTGGGAAGTCTCACTGACGCTGAAGAATGGCTGATGTTAGGGATGAGTACATCCTGCCTTCCGAGGAGAAGTTTTCTGAAAAGACGGAGACATTTATCTCCCGAATCTGAAACGTTATTTACTAATACTGTGAAAATATGCCAGGGCCTTAGGAAGTTTTTCTTACCCTCTTCTCAGAAATGTTTAGCACATCTTTTTGTTCGATAGAAAATATGTAATTTAAACATGTAATTTAAAATAATTTGTTGATGGGAGGGGTGCCTGTGTGGCTCCGTCGGTTAGGCGCCCGACTCTTGGTTTCGGCTCAGGTCGTGATCTCACGGTTGGTGGGTTCGAGCCCCGCATTGGAGCCTGCTTGGAATTCTCTTTCTCCCTCTCTCTCTGACTCTCCCCTGCTTGCATTCTCTCCCTCAAAATCAAAAAATAGATGAATAAAATAAACAAAATTAAATACTTTGTTGATGGGAAAGAAGTCTGAATTCTTTCACTGTATAATTCTGGCTTCTCCCCTTCACCTTTTACTTCTTAATGAAACATATCTTCAAAGGAAGCTTCAAAAATCATAGCTTTTCGGGGTGGCTGGCTAGTTCAGTCAGTAGAATGTGCGACTCTTGATCTCGGGGTTGTGAGTTCAAGCCCCACGTTGGGTGTGGATGTTACCTAAAAAGAAAATCTCAAAAAAAAAAAAAATCATAACTTTTGAAATTAAAACAATGTTATCAACTACTTTTGCGACCGGGAAAACAGTGCTGTGGTGATGCCTCACCGAAGAACCAAGTCCAAGTGCATGAAGCAGTGGATAATCCAAACTCTTCTACTGAGTATAGAATTCCACTGCACACAGCATAGTGCCTGAAATGAACACCGTCCCTTAACTCTCATTGTTTTGTTTGCATTTCCAATGGCGTATATCAGGGAAGTAAAAAAACAAAGTGGTAGTGTGCCACCTTGTGGATGCACAAAGAATGGAACTCTTCCAGTTTTTTGGTTTTTGTTTTTTTCCTCGTGGGAAGAATTTAACATTGCGTTTTTACTTTTTCCAGTTATAGGAGGAATAACTATTCGCGGAAAAAACATGGGAAAAGCATAAAGAACAGCACTAATATTTGAGTATCCGTACTGAAATGGATTAGTGGATTATATGAAAAAACATTAGTAATCATCCCAATCTTTAAAAAAAATTTTTTAATTAATTAATTTATTTTGAGAGAGAGAGAGGGCGTGCACACGCAGGGGAGCGGGGGAGGGGCAGAGAGACAGAATCCCAAGCAGGCTCCACACCTTCAGTACAGAACCCGATGTGGGACTCGAACTCGGGAACTATAAGAGAATGAATGACCTGAGCAGAGATCAAGAGTCAGATACTTAACCAACTGCGCCATCCAGGCACCCCAGTAATCATCCCGATCTCGATTTGGAGTGTACCCCTATTGAAGCAGCATAAGGAATGAAGGAATGAATTTTTCCAAGTCGGAGTTTTCAGGTCAGCTATTGGTCTTTTAGGCCTGGCCTGACATTAGGGTCTGAACTTCCAGAAATGTTATTGATGTGCCACTTGGCTAGAAGATGATAAAATTATGTTTGCATTTATTAGTACCATTGACAACCATCTATTGCCATGTGAGGGGTGTATTTATTAATTGACCACACAAACATTTCATTTTGGGTTATTATGGGATAGATAGGTCTAGAAGACCAGGAGATGAGTTAACTCTCCCAGAAAGGGTGCTCTTAGGTCCACTGTCAAAGACAAAATTCTGGACCGGATGGCTTGCTGGTACTTCTAGATTCTTCATATTCTTTTGGGTTTACCAAGTCCCAGGCTCCGTCTCAGTGTCCTCTTCCGAAAATGATAGACCAGGTTGGTAACTTGTAAAATACTTTATTTTGTCCATTTTGTTTACATAATAGTATTTAAAAATATGTATTTTCTGAGCTGATTATGTTATAAAAGCATATACAGTGATATGATCCGATTTTGGACGTGTTTGAGACTGCCAGTGTGTTCATGGGTCCTTATTGAGTAAATTTATACCACACAAAGTAAAATTTCCAACTTTGAACTACAAAATACATTTGAGGTAATGAAGCATCATTTTTCTTTGTTTCTTTTTCATACAGGGATTTTGTGTGAGATTTTCCATGTCTGTTTTCAAGGGTGGCATTCTGAAGGCATTGTATATCTCAGCCAGCACATTTGTATTGTAGTCTGTTTGCAATAAATTCTCCAACAGACCAACAGGTAATCTTAATAGTAATAGCTAATACCAAAGGCTTACTACGCATGAAACACTGACTTAGTGGTGTTCATGCATTAACTCTTAAATCTTTCCAGTGCTTCATGAGGGGGCCATTGTTATTATCCCCATCTTACAGCCAGGAAACTGGGGTACAAAAAGGTGAGTTGAGGTGCCTAAAAAGGGGTAAAGCCAGGGGTCCCCCTTTTGCCTACTAATGAGCTCTGTCACCCCACATAGAGTTTTCTGCTCTGGTATGCATATTGCACATTCCTGCCTCAGGAATGAGACTCCTGGAGATTGTCCCTTCTTCACGCCCTTCCTTCCCCCTTCCTGTTTGGCTAATTCACACCCATCCTGAGGGGCCAGCTCAAGCCTCACCTCTGGAAAGCACGGTCCAGTTTACCTGATTCATGGGGCTCCCCCACCCCTCTGGTCCACTGTAGCATTGGTTCATGCTAGGAAACCCGTTGGTGCAAAGGCCCAGGAGAATGTTAGAGGAATTGCAAAAGTCCAGGAGAGTCCCTGGATGGGGCATGGAGGCAGAAGCTGGGGAGGGGGAGGGGGAGGACCCTGTGAATGATGGTTTTGTCTAGAGTTACGCTAGGGTAATGAGAAACATGAAAGGGCTGTTGGCGTGGCTTGATCAGATTGTGACAAAAGTCACTGCACCTCAAATAACTGATTGGGATTGACTGGGGTCAAATCTAAGGCTTGGGAGAAGGGAAAAGAGGCAGCTGCAGAAGAGAAGTGGTGACTTGGGCGTCAGTTGGTGCAAGGGAGAAAGATGGGTTGGGGAGAGCCTTGGGGACTGCTTGGATATGGAGGGTGTGAACTCCGATGTCAGACTTAAAGGTCAGCAATGTTTAGATGTGTTTTAAAAAATAGACTTTATTTATTTCTTTTTTAAATACTTCATTTTTTAAAGCAGCTTTAGGTTTATGAAAAGTGGAATGGCAAGTACAGAGAGTTCTTGAACACAGCCCTCATTCCACGTCTTGCATGTGGGGGGCATTTGTTATCATTGATAAGCCAATATTAATATATCAGTATTGACTGAAGTCCATAGTTTACCTTAGGGCTCACTCTTTGTGCTGTCCTGCTCTATGCATTTTGACATATACATAATGTCATGGGTCCATCATTACTGTATTAGAAGGGTTTCACTGCCCTAAAAGTCCTCTGAGCTCCACCTGTTCCTCGCTCCCTTCCTCCAAACCCCTGGCAACCACTGATCTTTTTACTCTCTCTAGAGTTTAGCCTTTACCAGAATGACATATAATTGGAATCATGTCATATATAGCCTTTTCTGGTTGGCTTCTTTCACTTGGCATAATGTGCATTGAAGTTTCCTCCATGTCTTTTCATGGCTTGATCATTTCTTTTTCTTACTGAATAACATCACATTATATAAGTGTATCACGAATCATTTATGCATTTACCTACTGAAGGACCTCTTAGTTGCTTCCAAATTTTGGCAAGCCGTGTGCACATTTTTGTGTGAACACAAGTTTCGAACTCCTTTGGGTAGACACCAAGGAGTGTGACTGCTGGACCATTTAGTTTTTTTTTTTGTAAGAAACCACCAAACTGTCTTCCTACATGGCTTTATCATTTTGCATTCCCACCAGCATGAGTGAGAGTTCCTGTTGTTCCCTGTCCTAAGCAGCATTTGGTGTTGTCAGTGTTGTGGGTTTGGGCCATTCTTACAAGGGTGTAGCAGTATCTTATTCTTTTTTTAAGTATTATTTGTTTAAGTCATCTCTACACCCAACATAGGGCTTAAACTCACAACCTTGAGATCAAGAGTTGCGTGGTCTTCTAACTGAGCCAGGCAGGGGCCCCGGTATGTTACTGTTTTAATTTCTAAGTCCCTGATGACACATGATGTCGAACATCTTTCATACACTTATTAGTCACCTCGATTTCTTCTTTGGTGAGGTGTCTCTTCCGATCTTTTGACCCCATTTTAACCGTGTTGTTTGTTTTCTAATTGTCAAATTTTAAGAGTTCTTTAGATTCATTTTTAAAAGTTGTTTTACTTAGGGTGGGCCTTCTCTTTTCCCTTCCCAAGTCTCCCCAGTTCTGCTCGCTCCCGATTCTCACTTGTGATCTTTCTTCCTGCAGAGACAACCTAACATCCTAGAAGTAGGCTCTTTGCCTACCAGCAGAGGAAAGGATGCCACTGGTGCAGCTCAAACAGGGAAATAAAACATATTTTGAATACCTGGTTAAAGCCTAAGCTTGATAAAGACACACACACACACACACACACACACACAGACACGCGCGCGCTTTCAACTGTAGATTTACATATAAAATGGTAAGTGTGAATGCTGGATAGTGCATTTTTGTAGTCAAATGACTGAGGGAAAAAAATGTATCCTACAGGCTACAGAATAATCATCTGAATTGTTTTAAGCGTATTCTTTGGCCACTGAAGTGGAGTGCAGGGGTCTGATTTAATGAGTAAAGTACTTTAGGGATAAAACCTCAAATGGTGCGTTGAAGGAAACCTTTGGAGAGCTTTTTATTTTGTAGTGACCGGGGAGCCTTTAGGGGTTATTAAGCAGGAGTGAAAAAGGATCAGGCTTTGGCCTTTCATAGCCTATGCTGATTACACAGTAATTATGCATAGTCACTGAAATGTCAACAGAGTTAAAAAAAAGTTGGAGCCTAAATGTCCCATCTTAGGAATTCTCCAACTCTCCCTTTCCTTCTTTTTTTTTTTTTTTCAATATATGAAATTTATTGTCAAATTGGTTTCCATACAACACCCAGCGCTCATCCCAAAAGGTGCCCTCCTCAATACCCATCACCCACCCTCCCCTCCCTCCCACCCCCCATCAACCCTCAGTTTGTTCTCAGTTTTTGAGTCTCTTATGCTTTGGCTCTCTCCCACTCTAACCTCTTTTTTTTTTTTTTTTTTTCCTACCCCTCCCCTATGGGTTCCTGTTAAGTTTCTCAGGATCCACCTAAGAGTGAAAACATATGGTATCTGTCTTTCTCTGTATGGCTTATTTCACTTAGCATCACACTCTCCAGTTCCATCCACGTTGCTACAAAAGGCCATATTTCATTTTTTCTCATTGCCACGTAGCATTCCATTGTGTATATAAACCACAATTTCTTTATCCATTCATCAGTTGATGGACATTTAGGTTCTTTCCATAATTTGGCTATTGTTGAGAGTGCTGCTATAAACATTGGGGTACAAGTGCCCCTATGCATCAGTACTCCTGTATCCCTTGGGTAAATTCCTAGCAGTGCTATTGCTGGGTCATAGGGTAGGTCTATTTTTAATTTTTTGAGGAACCTCCACACTGTTTTCCAGAGTGGCTGCACCAATTTGCATTCCCACCAACAGTGCAAGAGGGTTCCCATTTCTCCACATCCTCTCCAGCATCTACAGTCTCCTGATTTGTTCATTTTGGCCACTCTGACTGGCATGAGGTGATATCTGAGTGTGGTTTTGATTTGTATTTCCCTGATGAAGAGAGATGTTGAACATCTTTTCATGTGCCTGTTTCATGTGCCTTTTCATGTGCCTGTCTTCTAAAGAAGACATCTTTAGAGAAGTGTCTATTCATGTTTTCTGCCCATTTCTTCACTGGATTATTTGTTTTTCGGGTGTGGAGTTTGGTGAGCTCTTTATAGATTTTGGATACCAGCCCTTTGTCCGATATGTCATTTGCAAATATCTTTTCCCATTCCGTTGGTTGCCTTTTAGTTTTGTTGGTTGTTTCCTTTGCTGTGCAGAAGCTTTTTATCTTCATGAGGTCCCAATAGTTCATTTTTGCTTTTAATTCCCTTGCCTTTGGGGATGTGTCAAGTAAGAAATTGTTACGGCTGAGGTCAGAGAGGTCTTTTCCTGCTTTCTCCTCTAGGGTTTTGATGGTTTCCTGTCTCACATTCAGGTCCTTTATCCATTTTGAGTTTATTTTTGTGAATGGTGTGAGAAAGTGGTCTAGTTTCAACCTTCTGCATGTTGCTGTCCAGTTCTCCCAGCACCATTTGTTAAAGAGACTGTCTTTTTTCCATTGGATGTTCTTTCCTGCTTTGTCAAAGATGAGTTGGCCATACGTTTGTGGGTCTAGTTCTGGGGTTTCTATTCCATTTCACTGGTCCCTTTCCTTCTTTATAAGTTGGGGTTAACTCTTTCCTCAGACCTGATATAAGGATTATAGGAGATAGTATGTAAAGTAAGTAGCACTATCTCCTTCAATTCTTTTGTCTGTTTATTTTTTAAAGAGACACAGAATGCGAGCGGGGGAGGGGCAGAGAGAGAGAGGGAGACACAGAATCCCAAGCAGGCTCCAGGCTCTGAGCTGTCAGCACAGAGCCTGAAGCGGGGCTCAAACCCACAGACCATGAGATCATGACCTGAGCCGAAGTTGGACGCTTAATCGATGAGCCACCTAGGTGCCCCTCTCCTTTGATTCTTTTTTTTTTTTTTAATTTTTTTAACTTTTATTTATTATTGAAAAACAGAGAGAAACAGAGCATGAGCATGGGAGGGACAGAGAGAAGGGGAGACAGAATCTGAAGCAGGCTTCAGGCTCTGAGCGGTCAGCACAGAGCCTGAAGTGGGGCTTGAACTCACAAACTGCAAGATCATGACCTGAACCCAAGTCGGACGTTCAACCGACTGAGCCACCCAGGCACCCCCCTCTCCTTTGATTCTTAAAAGCACCCTTCTTCATTCATCTCCTGTGACTCATTTAATTATTTTATTTCATTTAATTCCCACACCTCCTTGGAACCTTGGGGTGCGGAGGACTAGCACCCAGAGCTGTTTCATCAGGCTCTCACCTCCAGGTTTTTCTCTCATCTGGTGCATCATTGATAACAAACATGATAATAATTTTCACGACAGGCCTGGCAGTGTGTTGAGTGCTGTGCACGCATCATCTCACTTCAAATCCCACACAATTATTAATATTCCCATTTAGTTGATAAGCCCATTGAGATTCAGACAGTGTACTTTGCCCAAGGTCACCCAGCAATTAAATGAGGCCAGGCTCGTATTCAAACCCTGGCTTATCTAGCTCTGGCACCTGTGCTCTTAACCATTAACTACACGACAGGCCTTTTATGTGAGGTCTGCTTCCTCAGCAGCCTTGGGAGCACTTTGCGGGCTGCTATTGGAGTATTAACAGCACAGCACTGGAATCGGGCTTATCAGTCAGTCTCTCCCACCAGACTGAGTCTCTGGGGGCCAAGACCTTGTCTCCCTCACCTTTGTCCCCCCAGCACCTTGCACTGTGCTCAGCACACACTGGGGTCTTCGATCCGTTCTTTCTGCAAATACTTATGCAGTGTTTGCTATGAACCATGCACTATGCTGGTGTTAGGGAAATAGCCTTTGCCAACGCAGAACCCCTTCGGCGCCAATAAAGAGAGATTATAATTTTATCACTGGGTAAACAGCGTCATAGTTACATACATGTCGGGTAGACGTGACTTCCAAGTCTGGACAGGGTTTCACACGAATGCATAGAGAGAAGCAAAGAGAACAATGAAAACGTCTTTCTCAAGAACAAGAGGATGCACCTTGCGACTGACCCTTGTATGTCTGGTGAGCAAGAAATTTCCCTTGAGCTACTTCCCCAGGTAATGTTTATGGCCCCACGGGTCAGAAGGCCCCCACATTGGCATTGCAGTAGGGATGATGCTTTTTGTCGGGTGTATTAAATTCTCCGGGTAACACCTCACAGAGGGAGGGGTAGGTAGGCGGCTGCATCCTTCCTTGGAGAAAACTGCATTATTGCAACCTTGCACTAGTCAGCGGGGGGCAGGGTGACAGACTAGGACCCGCTCCCTCTGCGCTTATATTGTGGTATAACGTCAGCCCGCGGGCACAAGGGCATTTCTGGCCTTCAGGAAAAGCTTCCTCTATGAAGTGTTCTCGAGCTGGAATTCTGGAACTTTAATAAACGTGGAAAGAACGAATGAATGACGAATGACCATCGAGCTGGCGGTTGCCCAGGAGCCAAAGAACATATCTGGCGTCAGGATCGTTATGGACACGGTGGAAGGGAACAGAAACACGCAGGGCTGTCGGAGACCGGTGCTCTCGCAGCCCGCAAGACGAGAACGATTCCAGCCACACTTTCCACCGCCAGGGGCGGGAGAGGCCAAGGAGGGGCGGGGCGGTGGCTCCGGGGCCGAGGCTGGGGGCGGGCCCGCGCGGGGGCGGGGCTACGGAAGCCGAGAGGGCTGTGAGGCGTTTAGCTGAGGAAGTGTGCGCAGGCTCGCGGCGCTGGGCGGGCTCGGGCCCTCCCACGCTGACCCTCCCGCCCTCCCTCCCGCTGCCCGCACGGGTACCCGCCGCCGCCGCAGCTCCCGGGGCGGAGACGCGAGCTCTGGGTCGCTCGGCGGCTCCTGTTGGGTCGGCGGCGTGACGGACTCACTGCGGCGTGTCGTCCGCGCCGCCAAGCTCGTAGCGCGCCCGCCCTGCCGGCCGGCCGGCCGGCCGAGCTCCCGCTTGCGTCCCCCGGCTGGTCCGGGAGATCCGGGCACCGCTTCGACGGCGGCTTCGCCGGACCCGCGACCCCGGTCGCAGCCCGCGGCCCGAGCGGACGGCGTCATGAGGCACCTGCCGTATTTCTGCCGCGGCCAGGTGGTGCGGGGCTTCGGCCGCGGCTCCAAGCAGCTTGGCATCCCTACAGGTGAGCGCGGACGGTCGCGGGCCCCCCTCTGGGGCACCCCTCCGACTCGCGGGGTTGGGTCAGGCGGGAGCGGGGACGTCAGACGGGGAACTTGGGGCCGAGGGCAGAGGCGACGCCCTCCGCTCCGCCTGGTTTCTGCTTTGTTGAGGCGGGTTGAGGAAGCTCGTTCCTGTCCCTGGCTCCGAGCTCACCGAGGAACTGGGCCGGAGGGGTGGTGAGGGCAGAAAGGCGAGCGGAGTTTCGGGACCCCTCTTTCCCGCCTCCCTATCCAACCGATATAGAGCTGCCAGGCCTGGCACGCGGCTTCCCCGTTAGAAAACGTAACGTGAACCAGGCTGGTTAGATTGCCAAGCCAACTGCAAGGTTTTTTGTTCTCTTTAAATGTCTTGCTAGTAATTGGATGAGAATCAGATCTCCTTTTTGGTCTGTCTACATTCGTTTCAGTAGGCAGGACCTGATCATGTGTAATTCATCCTGAAAAACACATACCACGGTTACCCCCGGTTGTTGAGCTTGGGACGTAGGCGCCCATATTTGGAGAATAAGAATCGTTTCAAGAGATTCCGAACCTCCTTAAGAAAGCCCGGGTCTAAAAACCCCAGCTGTTCGTGCACCCGTTTTCTTCTGCCTCAAGAGTATGTGTTTTTTTTGGAGATGTTTATACACTTAATTGTTCTTAACCTATCCACATGGAGATGAGAAAGAAAAACCTGAGCCAGACTATCGAAGGAGGGTGGGATTGATAAGCATAGGCAGGGCAGGGTCCTGGGACTCTGGTGAGCCTAATGATTTAGACTATGCTTCCTTGCCTGCGATTTTTGTAAAGATTTACTATGACGCTGTTAACACTCGTACTATTTGTTTCTGTTATTTAGCTAACTTTCCGGAACAAGTAGTTGACAATCTCCCAGCTGATGTATCCACTGGCATTTATTATGGTTGGGCCAGTGTTGGCAGTGGAGATGTTCATAAGATGGTGGTGAGCATAGGATGGAACCCGTACTACAAAAATACAAAAAAGTCCATGGTAAGAGTTCTATCTAGGTCTGTAACTGGAAATGGGATAATGATTTAAGGTAATATTCGGTAGCAGATGCATGTAGAACTCCCCAGTGGTGCTCACAGCATAGTCCAAATGACTAGGCTTTCTGGCAGCGTTCTTGAAGGATTTTCAAGTGTTTAGTTACTGTTTGAATGGAAGAGCTTGTCCTCCTTTCAGTGTATCGTGTCTTTGGATCCAAAGCGAATCTCTTAAAGAAAATGATCTCTTGTAAAAGGGGGGGTGGGTATAATTGGATTGTGCTTTTTAATCGTTCTGTTAATCTCTGCCTTTTCTTTGGAGAGTTTAATCCATTTACATGTAAGCTAATGACTGCTGAGGAGGGACTTCTGCTATTTTGCTGTTTTCTAAATGCCTTACAGCCTTTTTGGTATTTCTTCCACTGCTGCCTTTTGTTTTTTAATTTTTTTTTTTTTTTTTTTTTGCAGTGACAAATTTTGATTACCTTATTTCCTTTTGTGTACTTGACATAACTATTTTCTGTGCAGTTACCGCGAGGATTGCCTTTAACATTCTAAAGTTACGAATTTTGGTGCATTTGTCTTTCAAGTCCTGTAGAAAATAAAGAGTAGAGTTTCAAGCCAAAATTGCAATATTAATTTTTATAGCTGCCCATGGACTTATCCTCACTGGAGATAAAAGTGAATTACTTATGGGACGCCTGGGTGGCTCAGTCGATTAAGTGTCCGACTTCGATTCAGATCGTGATCTCATGGTTTGTGAGTCTGAGCCCTTTGTCGGCTCTGTGCTGACAGCTCAGACCCTGGAGCCTGCTTTGGGTTCTGTGTCTCCCTCTGTCTCTGCCCCTCCCCTGCTCATGCTCTGTGCTCTCTGTCTCTCAGAAATAAGTAAACATTAAAAAAATTTTTTTAAGTGAATTAAGAGCATGTTTTATAAAATTGAGCTTGCCACAATTAATATAGTTCATTCACTTTTTAATTACTTGCTCATCCTGCTAAGATAGAGCTGCTTACTACACAAATGGTGCTTTCTGATAAAATTGCGAGGTGACGCTTTTTTTTCTTTCCTCTTAAACTACCTTAAGGGCATACCCTTCTGCTCTGTTCACAGTACCCCCTACCACTTAACAGCTTAATCTGCGAGATAGGGCTGAGTCTTGGTCAGCTCAGGCGCATGGCATAAACAGAGTTGGTATAAATTTCAGCGTCCTTGAAGAGTTTATAGAAGCGTGTCACAGTTGGAAAACCACAGGACTAAGTACTGGTAAAAACAGTAGAGATGGCCCAGAACTGCTTAGCATTGTGCTCAATATTTGTGGTATAACATCTGCCTTACTCAGATACAATGTTTACATGTAAGGTCAGGAGCAGGAACAGGACTGATGGAAGCATTCGGGAGGAAAACTACACTTAGATTTTAACCTGTCTTTAAAAATTTAGCAAGCGTTCGTGGTTTCATTTAAATGACCCCCACTGTAAATGTGAAGGTAATATTTCAAATTTCAGGTATTCTGTGATCTGATGATAATCTTTTTGATATTTCTTAACTATAGGAAACTCATATCATGCATACCTTCGAAGAGGACTTCTATGGGGAAATCCTCAATGTGGCCATCGTTGGCTACCTCAGACCTGAGAAGAACTTCGATTCTTTAGGTAAAGTTCCATTTAGGTCTTCTTAGGAATTACTGCAGCCACTTCTAATGCTTCTGCTAGTAACAGCATGGCAGGAGAGAAGGTATTTGAGCATTTAGATTTTTTTTTTTTTTTTAACGTTTATTTATTTTTGAGACAGAGAGAGACCGAGCATGAACGGGGGAGGGGCAGAGAGAGAGGGAGACACAGAATCGGAAGCAGGCTCCAGGCTCTGAGCCATCGGCCCAGAGCCCGACGCGGGGCTCGAACTCACGGACCGCGAGATCGTGACCTGAGCCGAAGTCGGACGCTCAACCGACTGAGCCACCCAGGCGCCCCGGTATTTGAGCATTTAGTATATGCCAGGCACTGTAAGTGCCTTACATGAATCAAGTCACTTGCCCCCGCAATAACATGAGGAATTATTTTGCCCATTTCACAGGTGAGGAGATCGGCAGAGGAGGGTTAAATAGTTTGCCCAGGGTCACATAAGTATGTGATGCTTCTTAGTGAAATCTCTATTTCCTTTTCATATTTCAAGGAACAAGAGAGAATGCTGTCGTGAATAAAGATGCTTTGCGGTGCTTGAAGTGTAACAAACTAAGTCAGTATTTGAAACATAGAGCATCAAGTATGTCAGCGTAGTGTGGTCGCTTTGATTCTGTTGGAGAGGGTCTTTTACAAATGTAAATGCTGAAGAGGCTTGATCGTGAATGTGCCTTCCATTTGGTACTCGTGACACACTTTTTGCTAATGCCTTTCTCTGAGAAATTGCCAGGAGAAGAGGGACATCTTTTGTGTACCATTGGTGTTTACGTCAGTCTCAGTCCGGAAGAAGGGACGGGACAAACATTTACTGGGCGTCTCCCCTGTGCTAAAGGCGCTGCCAGCCTGTGAGCTTTTGGGAGAGTCTGAACGAGTAGAGAGAGTAGAGCGGCAGTTTCTCATCGTCTGCCTGCTGTGTTCTCTCTACAGAGTCCCTTATTTCAGCAATTCAAGGTGATATCGAGGAAGCCAAGAAACGACTAGATTTACCAGAACATTTGAAATTGAAAGAAGATACTTTCTTCCGGGTTCCTAAAAGCAAAATAATGAATGGCCACTGATGAAAAATCATCTTACTCTTATTTATTCATTCACTGTGTTCTCGTATCTCACTACTCATAACTCCTCGGTTGTTATATTTTAAAAATCAGACATTTTCCTACGGCTGTGAATTAAACAGTACGATGTACTTACCACATTATGCTTCAACTGTTCAAATTCCACGCATCATGCTATAGTACTAAAATGATTCGTTTTAAAAATCAAGCTTCTTTTTTATGCGATATGTCATTTGAAATGTACCACTAGACAGGTCTTAAGTGTCTTATAATGGGAATGAAATGTATATAATTATGGGTAAAAAGGCAAGTCACTGGTTTTGAGATGAGGACTATAATTCTCATGGTAAAAAGTAGCGTGTATGTATCTGTGTAGGATGTGCTGCTAACTAGAGAAGGCTTATAAAGAAGTGTATTCACCAGAGCTTTGGGAGTTTATTATAAACCGAAGGGGGAAAATCCATACTTTATATTTTTGATATCTGGTATGTTAATATATTACAAATAGACATGTGGGGTTTCACTGTAGTTAGTCATTTCCTCTATGAGGTCAAATCATTGTCCTGTGTTCCGTTTTTGTTACAGCTGACTCAGTTCCAATTGGTCTAGACTTCCTCTTCCTATCATCTGTCTCCTAGAGCAGTAAAATGAGTGTTTTTCTAAATCTCTATGTTGCATGTCTGTGTGGTATAACATTTGTCCTTTTTAGAGTCGATGTTCAACGTTTTTCTTGATTTTGGTTCTGTCTTCCTCGAAACAGTTGTCAATGTCAGGGTTATTTTTTTTTTTTTGTTTTCCCTATTCCATTTAGAATGTTCTACAGCTATACACTTGGACAAAAGATGGCGCCTATATCATTCCATCCCTTCGCCCCGTGAACAGTGACTAAGTGCAAAGCTGTATTGCATTGTAGGGAAAAAAATGCCCAGAACTTCATCCTTAGGTTTCCTCATGTTTAGGGTGAGCACACAGTGGATGATTTGTATATACCAGTTTCTTGAAGAACACAAACATTTGTTTTCCCCCTAGAGAAACCTTTTAAGAGCCAATTAAATTATGAAACAGTTATTTATTTTTAATGTAATTATATATTCCTGAGCAAATGTAAACTGTTGTAGCTGTGTACGCACAATGTAATTTAATGCTAAACAGTGCTTGTAGCTTGGGGAAAAGGCATACATAATAAAGCTTTAGTTAAAAAATCCTCACGCTATGCATTTCTTCTTCCTCCTAACTAAGAAGCAGTATTTGGCTACTTGGGACACTGTTTATATTGGCAGAAAATTGAAGTCTTTGGATATTTAGGAAATAGAGACGACAGCTTGTTTGGCCCCCCCGAAACGGGACATTGTGCTCTCGTTCGCTTAAGCACCAGATTTGGCGTGGGGAAGGCGAGCAGGAAGACAGAGAAGGTAATTTTAAAAGTAACTCATCATAGAGCATTTTCTCTAATCGGCATAGAGAACTGATGTTAACAAACATATAAAGCAGAAAAATACCTAAAACATCTGGAGAAAGGGGACGCATGGGTAAATTTAGTTGGATTGTGTTTTTCTGTTTGGTGTATGAATTTATGGCGAACAATGTAGTGTGTGTCTTACTTCCTTTATGAAAATACTTAGGAAATGTAATTTGATGTTAGGGAGCCTATGCTTGAAAGAAGCCTCAATTATTAGTGGCTTTACAAAGCAAAGATAAAAACAGACGTGGAAAGTGTAAAAACGGATTTGTATTTGTATAGCCTGCTGCTAATCATGTCCTCATTAAGTGTGTGGAAAGTCTTCGCTATTGTCACCTTGCAATTTGAAAATTGTATATCGTGAGGTGCAGGAGTTAATAGTGTCTACACTTCTTAAAGTTTTACATGGCGTATGTATGATGAGAAATGGCAGTAATACCATTTTTTATTAATCTGGATGGTTTCAGGCCTTGAAATAAATCTTAACCAGGTGATGTTTCTTTCCACCTTTTGCCTTGTGTGTATCTGAGTCCCTCCCTTGCCGGCTACTTGCCGGTGGGTTGGAGGCCTGCAGAGCGGTCGTGGGCGGCATCTGGAGGGAGGAGCTGGCGTGCAAGGGTAGTTCTAGAGCCCACGGCCTTGCCTTCACAAGCTGCCGTGTGTGCCCGCGGCACTGTCACGGGCTTCTTTCAAGAGCCTTCTGTTCGCACGGTGTCCGTCCTCAAAAGCCTACTTTCTGAGGGTGAGGGTCCCCGTTATATTTTAGAGTTACAAGAGCCAGGGGAGTGTAAGTAGGTGTGAGTTCCCTTCCGTAACTCCCGCTCCAGAACGGGGTCCTGCGGTCTCCATGACTAGCAGTTCCCTTGGAACTCTTGCCTGTGTCTAGTGTATGGAGGGACACGCAGGGGACTGCCTCCAGCGCGTTCAACGACGGGGGTTTAAATGTTCGCAGTTGAGACTCCTCTGTGACAGTTACGATCAGGGAGACGGAAGCGGGACATGTACTTAGAAGTTACGAGGACAGTGTTGCTTTCCTGGTAAAAGCGCTCGCCTTTGCCTGTTCCGCCCTGACTTGGAAAACGGTCATGAGGCTGATAGAGGAGATCCAATCTGACCTTCAGAGACTGAGCTGGGAAATAAATCGACCCTGTAAAGAGATGCCATCCTAAGCAAGAGTTGGCAGAAACCACCTACAGAAGCCTACAAAGATGACCGATCCAGGGATTATCTGAGTTGGCAATGACTTTAATGTGTGTAAAGAAACGAGCGTTAAAAACGGTAAAATAAGGTTCTACAAAAATTGGGTGGAGGGGAGGTAGGCGGGGGGATGGGAAGAACAGATAAAGGGGGGTTAAGAGGTACAAACTTTCAGTTGTAAAATAAGTCACGGGGAAGAAAAGTACAGCACCGGGAATATAATTCAGGTAGTAACGAAGGATGACCGATGGTGACTCCAGTTATCGTGGTGAGCACTCGTAAGGAGGTGTTGAATCGGTATGTTGTATGCCCGTGTGGTAATTATATTTCAATAAAGAGTGTATTATAGCTTTATTAGGGTATAATTGACCTAAGCTGCACGTATTTAAGTTGTACGACTTGGCGAGTTTTGATATATGGATGCACACCTGTGAAATCAACCAAAATCAGGATAATAAATATCACTCCCCGCCCCCTCCCTTTGGTGGTGGGGGTTGAGCATGAACTTAAAGTGGTATTCACATCTTCAAACCCGGAGTGTCCAGGTGAACCTAGAGGTTTACAATTTCAGTTGGAGGTATAGATCACAAGGTGCCAGCGCTGGATGGGAACGTCTCACACCCAGTGTGTCAGCAGGCGGGACCTTTGTGGGGCGGGGAGCGGAGCTGTCTTGAATGGGATTGCCTTTATAAAAGGTTACCCTGGAGAACTTTCTTTTGCTCTTTCTGTCATGTGAGATACTCTGAGAAGTCGGCAGTCGGCAGCCGAGAGGAAGCATCTCACCAGAACTTGACCAGGCTGGCTTGGACTTCTGGTCTCCAGAACTGCGAGAATTAGGTTTCCTCTAGAAGCCACTCAGTCTGGGGTGTTTCATTATAGCAGCCTGAACAGACTTAGAGGAACCCTGATGTGAAGCTTAAAATAGATGGCCTCTTCCTTCCCTGCTCTCCTCTCCCTTCCCCTCCCTTGTCTCTTCTCCTCTCCTCTTCCTCCGGTTCCTCCTTCTCTTCTTTTTCTCTCTAGTGGAAACAGGCACGAGCCCTGGGATTGGGAGTGAAGAAGGTATTTTCTATTTATAAATGGCCTGCCTCTACGAGATTAGTCTGAATCAAGTTCCTTGGGATCAGTGCTCTAAACCAGGCCTAGTTCCCTGGGTTACCCAAGACAGCGGGAGAGCAGGGCTGCGGAAGGGTGTGGGGGAAGGCGTGGGTGCCAGTCTTGAGCGTTCCCGATTGCTGTCTGGAGTGGAACCTCCTCTTAGGAGGCGCTTAGGTTGTCAGCAAGCCCGGTAGAGAAGTCAAAACGACCTACGAGTGCTTATCTTTAAATTGCAAAAGCTTCGGGGTTGTTTTTTTTTTTTTTTTTTTGAAGCTCAAACCTAAAATTGAATCGTTTCATGTCTCTTTGCATTTTGGCCAGGGCCTCCTTCTGGGACAGTGGAGGCCTTGGTTGAGTTTGAACAGGCCAGGATGACTAAGCAGATCAAAGAATCTTCCTGTCCCCTCTCATGCTCTTGTCCAGGGAGTCCCTGTAGTTGCACTGCCTTAAGTTAAATCCAAGTTATCATGTAACTGCCCTGGGTTATCTTCTGTATTTCCCACAGCCGGCTGCAGCCTCCGATGTTACCGTTTCGCTTAGGAGTCTGACTGGTCGCGAGTAACAGAAATGGACCTGGCTGGCTTCAGCAGGGAATGAACTTCACTGGCAGAACGATGGATAATTCAGAGGTTGGATGGGACAGCTGGAAGCTGGGTAAGAACGGGGGGGGGGGGGGGGGGGGGTGCCCAGCCAGAACCAGAGCCGAAGTCGCACGCAGAGCTGGTTCCTCGAAGACTGTGCCACCACCACCCGCCACCGGGCACCGGCAGAGCTGTGCTCTCCACACGCCTGGCCCTGTTGCCCCGGAAACTAATCTTTCTACGATTCATATCCGATTGGCCGAGCGTTGGTCATGTGCCCATGTGTTAGCTGCAAGGGAGGGGCCGGGAAACTGAATACCTATTTCAGCTTCTGTAGAGAGACAGACACTTTGCCACCAAGGCTCATACGGCGGGAAGTAAATTCTTTAAACGTAACGAGGGGGGAGTCTGCTACTGGACAGTAAGGGGAAAAAAAAGGACAAGGCTCTACTCTCATTATCTAAAGAAAAAAAGTCTGTAGTCATAGTGTTTTTCTTTTTCTTTTTTTATTACATTTATTTACTTTTGTGAGAGAGACAAGGCACAAGTGGGGAGGGGCAGAGAGAGAAGGAGACAGAATCTGAAGCAGGCTCCAGGCTCTGAGCTCTCAGCATAGAGCCTGATGTGGGGCTTGAACCCACAAACCGTGAGATCATGACCTGAGCCGAAGTCGGACACTTAACCGCCTGAGCCACCCAGGCGCCCCGTGTGTTTTTCTTTTCTACCTTGATTTGCAGGAAGCTGAGGCCTCATGTTTGATCCCAGCAGGGATCATCCTATAGAAACCTGATTTTCAGAGTGTTCTTGGAAGAGCCTAAGAGCTTCATAGAGAAACACCCGGAGCTGGGCCAGCAAAGGGATCTCCGCCCTGCCCCACCCTGCTTACTTCAAGGTAGCACCCCTCGCTGTTTTATATCTGTGGCTTCTACTGAAGACATTTGATGAAAGACCTCCATTGCTCGGGAATATTTAAACCTGTGCTTGGGTGGGTCAGCCCACTTGCCAGCCTCTCTCAAGGCTCACGTTCTCTTTCCATGTCAACGATTTCACTTTGTGCACGCAAGAGAAGGCACCAGGAAGCCCTTCTGGAAGCAGGTGGTTATCAATCCTAGGAGAGTCACTCCCTCTGGGGCATTGAGAAGGTTCCCGGGTGTGAGTTTTGCCTGGATCCCTGTAAACAAATACCTGCTGCTAACTATGAGTCACTCACAAGTCCAAGTTCATCTCAGGGTCCCTTTAGGCCTCTGAGAATTCAAAACATTTTCTCTGGCCGCCCAGGGTGGTGTTTTGCTTGCAAATTTGCTGGAATTTCAAGTTTATTAAAGGCTCTCCAACCAGTACAGAATTCCTGTCAAATGAAGCTTTTTGTTTTGTCTTTAAGTCTCTTCTGAACCCAGCAAAACCTAATAACTGAGATTTCTGCCATATTTCAAAAGCAGGACTTTCCCTGGCCCTTAGCCTGACCTGCCGGACCTGTTTTCTACTGTTGCCTATAGAATGAGTTTGAGGGCTTCTCATGAAGTTTTAGGGAAGGGAGAAGGAAGTGTCCCTTACCTTGGATTCTCTGCCCTTGGCGAACGTTTGTTTTCTTCCTTCCTTTTTACGGTCTTGCCAAAGGATGGATAATATGAAATACTTGTTACTGCCGCAGCCTAACTACATTGAGGGTATCACGTTTTTTGTAAGAACACAATTTGCAGAGTAAAACCCAGGTAACTAGGTGCACGCTGAACACTCCGAAGAAGAGTAGGGGCTCTTATCCCTGTGTTTCACGGTAGAGACTCAAGATGCGAGTGGTTACATTCTGTCCATCTACTGACCGGCGATGAATGTTAGCTGTTGTAGCAGTAGGAGCTCCTACGTGCTCTCACCTCCATCATTTCATTGTTCTTTACGCTAAGCCATCTAGCTACATGGTGTTGTTACCACACTTCATGGTTTCATGAAGAAACGAAAAGTCAGAGATAAAGTCAGTCCAACTCAAACTGTGTAGGAAGAAAGTTTCAGAGCTGAGCGTTGGAACTCAGCCTATCTCAAGAGGGAAACAATCTTGGCAGACAGGCTTGGCTGCCTGGCCTGAAAGGAGTGTACAGTGTACGTGGGGCCCTGGGGGTCCTGGAGGGCGGGCAGGAACCATCTCCAGGTCTACCCGTTAGCAGCTTTTGCAGAACATGGCAGCTCACCCTTCCACAGGCTTCTATACAGGCTAGAGTGTTTCAGGCACAGGATGGAGTTAGCAAAGCTGAGACCAAACTTCTGCTTACTTATGTATTTTTAAGTTTATCTATTTTGAGAGAGACAGTATGAGTTGGGGAAGGGCAGAGGAAGAGGGAGAGAGAGGGAGAATCTTGAGCAGGCTGCACACAGCGTGGAGCCCGATGTGGGGCTGGAACTCATGAAACTGTGAGATCGTGACCTGAGCCGAAATCAAGAGTCAGTTAAGCCTCTGACTTTGGCTCAGGTCATGATCTCTCAGATTGTGGGTTCGAGCCTCATATTGGGCTCTCTGCTGTCAGTGCGGAGCCTGCTTTGGATCCTCTGTCTCCCTCTCTCTCTGCCCCTTCCCCCTTGCTCTCTCTCTCTCTCTCTCTCTCTCTCTCAGAAATAGGTAAACATTACAAAAAAAAACAAACAACTTTTAGTTGAGCCAGCAAAAAAGGCAGAAAGTTCACAAACACATAAGCATTAATCAAATTGACACATTGTGGACAGGAACAAGGTCTCTTGAGTCTGGAGGAATAGGGAGAGACCAAGGATGTGGGTCATAGACCAGATCTGGAGGGCCAACTAAGGTCAGGGCAGAGTGCCCAGACCTGAGCCTTCAGTCTCTGGCAGGCTCGTTGGGCCACATGTTGTTTCACTGGCATCCACCTTTTGTTCCCCATAGACTTCTGTCATACGTGGACGCTCCCCAGCGAGCTCATGTTCCCTCGTAATTCCTAAACTGCTTATCCCAGACTCTAAGCCTTCGCTCATTATCTTTCCACTCCCTCCACTTACCTGAAGCCCACCCATGTGTAAAATCATGGCAGTATGGAACTCTTCCTTATGCTTTTGGAAGAGGCCATCGAGGGTAAAATCTTTGTAATAGATGATGCCAACTCCCCCACTTTCCAGTTCGACGTCCTAGAAAATCCAGGTCGCGCTGAGACAATGTGAAACCTGTTCTGTCCGTCACTTTCCTCCTCCCCGTAGAGGAGTCAAGTTCACGAGGGAGGGAAGACTCCTTTGGAGATGACGTCAGCATGCGGTGCCTGGATCCTTCCAGATACTTCAGGCGGAGAGCTTGTGTTTCCTAGGTTGGAAGATGGATTGTAAAGACGGCGTAAGAAGCTGGAGCTAGACTGGGCGTTGACAACAGACCAGAGAGGGAGAGAATGTGGCACTTAAGGGAGGGGGTGAAGGGAGAGTGCAAAGGGCACTTCCCCCGGAACTAGATGCACAGATAGGGCTGGAGCCAAATCTGATAGAGACTGTACCCAAGATGGCCATCCGGAGCGGCCAAGTGACCCAGAAGATGGGCAGAGGAGGACTTCCAGAAGCCCAGGATCTGAGGGACCTGGCAGGGGCTTTGGGTGCCCCGCAGGCATTGCATTTGAATGGCTCCAGAAGGGAAACAAAGTACAGAGAGAACCCTCTAAATACAGCAAGTCTGGGGCTAACCTAGGCTCTTACCTAATACAGGTTTTGTTATTTGTTTTAATGTTTATTTATTTTTGAGAGAGAGAGAAGGAGGGGCAGAGAGAGAGGGAGACAGAGGATCCGAAGCTGGTTCTATGCTGAGAGCTCAGAGCGTGTTGTGGGGCTCAAACTGGAACGGTGAGATCACGACCTGAGCCCAAGTCGGCCGCTTAACCAATTGAGCCACCCAGGCATCCTATATACAGGTTTTAAAAAAAAAATTATCTATCTAGCTCAGGTTTTTCCAAAGTATACATTGTGAAGTCAGATTAGTGTATTGTGGTCAGCGTCAAAGAAAATCAGAATATGATGAAAAACATAATTTGGGTAAGTATTCTTTCCTCGGGCTTTTGCTTTAGTTTTATAAAGAGGTGTCGGTATAAATTTTGTTTTGTTTTATTGTGGATTGTAATAAAAGAAAGTCCCCGTTTTAACTTGCCCTCCTTGTGTTTGGTTCTGGAGGCATCTGGCAGCTGCAATCCAGAAAGTGAGGAAGCAAGCCCTCTCAGACAGTATCTATGCAAATAGACAAGTTATTTAACCGCCTGTGGCTTCGTGTCTTACCCGTGAAACAAGAATAACAGTGCCGGGATGGGATGAGTATAAGGACTAAACGGATCAATCGTGCAAAGTGACTTTTAGTACCCGAAAAACAGTGATGGTTACTGTTGTAAGGCGGCCATTTGTTCCTCTGGCCAAAGATAACATTGCAACTTTAAGGACGCAGCCAACTGTTCCCTAGATTAAATGCCGAGTCGAGTTCTGGTCAGCGGCAGACAATGCTTCCTGTGAGCGGATTCCCTCCCCAGATACTTAGGGAGGACTACTGTGTGTTAGCCCTCTGCTATGTGCTAGGGGTACCGATGGAATACGTCGGCGTCCGTGACTCTGAGGAACATACGGGCAGCCTCCCAGAGAAGTTCCAGTTTTATTTGACTTCATCTTCACCTCCGTGGGGCTCCTGGTATAGTTTGGGTCTCTGGGAAATAGGTGTTTGAGTGCGTTTCTGGGGAAGGAATCATGGACTCTCCTTGCCTCCCCCAGATGCGGGAAATAAAGGGGCATGATGTCTCTTCCTTTGTTCCAGTACCTTCTAGATGTGGAAGAAAGAGCACGGGAGACTTCTGCCGTGCCAAAGGTCCCCCACAAGCCAGCGTTTCAGGAAAGATGAATTTGCTCTTGAGTACATCCTGTGGTGTTTATTTCACCGTGTCCACTGAAAGAAGTTTTCAGGAAATGAACGACAAAGGAAATAGATGGTGTAAGCGGGGACTCTTACAGATTTCTCCACTCTTGGCTGGCTCCGGGAAGCTGAGAAGCCAGTAGGAGAAAAAGAGCCAGGGATGCGGTGTGGTCTCCGCCCTCCCTTCCAGCACTGCCAGTCCCTCAGCTACGTAAACTTGGCTCTGAGGTCACGAGCCCGAGGGAGGTCCCAGCCCTTCCTTCCTTGTCCTGCCCTCCTGCCTTTGGGAGGGTGGCGGAGCCTTCCAAGCGGGTTGCCTAGGAAATTAACAGGTTGACAGGGTGGGCTCCGTTTTGGTTTTGTTTTTAGCCCAGAGGGAGTAGAAACCAGGAGAAAAAGGAAGAAAGAAAAAAAAAAAAGAAGGCTGAGTTGGGACAAAGTAAAGCCCTCCCCACCCTTGCCTGGGAAGGAGCGTACCCCGCCCTCAGGCGAGGCCCCACTCAGCGTGTGTAGTGTGGCCAAGGGCCACGTTTCAGAACGGCCAAGGTGAAAGTTTACACTTCGGTTGTTGTGCCGTCTACGGGTTACAGAACACAAGGCGCAGCCACATACGTTGTCTCAGATGACTTGGCCGATGTCACGCAGGCGAAGATGAGAATGAAGATGTCCTGAATGCGAAGAGCAACTCTCCATTAAGCGTTTTATGTCTGGAAGGAATTTCTTCTATACCAAGCCTCCTTCCTTGGGGTTTTCCTTAAATCTCCGTGTTTTGTAGATCTTAAGGAGCTCTTCTTCCCTTTTCTCCAAAGCTACCACCTCTGTGTTCAACTTCTTTGACCTACTTGGGGGGATGGATTTTGCAAGTCTCCCATCTCTCTGAATATCCTGAAATCGTGGTTGGCTTCGTGAAGTGTTTCACCAGGGCTTGGGCCCCATGTGTAGAGCCGGGGCTCTGCTGCTACCATTTTGAAATTTGTTTTAATTTTTTTTTTTTTTTAATGCTTGTTTATTTTTGAGACAGAGAGAGAGAGAGACAGAGCCTGAGCCGGGGAGGGGGAGAGAGAGGGAGACACAGAATCCAAGGGCCTGCTTTGGATTCTGCTGTCAGCACAGAGCCCACGCAGGGCTCAAACTCACAAACCATGAGATCATGACTGGAGACGCACTCAGACACTTAACTGACTGAGCCACCCAGGTGCCCCGCCATTTTGAAATTCTTGACTTTTACACGGGGCCCCATGGATTATGTAGCTGCCCAGTTTTCTGAAAAACCACATCCAGATGGTTGGCGTGAGAGTATTACTTGATTTCTCCCAGTTTCCACAGTGTAAGTGACAATACAGGTGAACAGAGAAATAATAACATTGGTGTAGCCCCTTATAGCTTACAAAAGACTTTGACATGCATTATTTCCTTTAAACCTCACAAGCAAATGTAAGGAGACAAGCCTGTTTGAGGTCATCGGAAATCCACCTACAGGGGACAAAATTGATTTGACAGGCAAACAGCAAACAGCTCTTTAAAAGTAAAAATCAACGGAAAAACAGGACAGAGAAATTATCCAGATGTTATACAGCTGTGCTGCAAAGGAAGTTACAAAAGCAGTAAAGGACTCAGTGTGGAGTTTGGCCAAAGGGATCACAGAGGATAAAAATTCCAATCCCAGGCTGAGAGAGAGACCTTGTTGGAAGCGTCCGTTATAAAGATCCCTCGTGATCCCTTACAGCCCAACGATGTGTATCACAAAGTCAGGCTGAAGACTCCTTTGTCAAGGATTCTTTGCCCAGCCACTTGTTGATTAGCAATTTGATTTGCTTTCTGTGTTCCTTTGCCCCGGGAATAAATCAGTACTGAAAACACAGCTCAGGCCACCCTTTTAAGCTTGCCGGACTGAGACCTGAAGTCTGGAACCCAAACTCAACACGGTTGACCTTGAGCAACATGGGAGCTGGGGTACCGTTTCCTCATGCCATCAAAAATCCGCCCATGCCCTTTGGCTCCCCCAAAACTTGACTCCCAATAGCCTACTGTTGACTGGAAGCCTTGCCAACAACATCAACAGTCGAGGAGCACATATTTTGCATGTTGTATTCTATGTGCATTGCAATAAAGTGACCTAGAGAAAGGAAGATCTTATGGAGAAAATCATGAGGGAAATACATTCACAGTACTGTTCTGTACTTACCAAAAACATCCACATGTCGGTGGACCCACACGGTTCAAACCCGTATTGTTCGAGGGTCAACTGTACCACCTTTGGACAATCTTATGGCACCCAGACTGTGGGTTTTTAGTTGCCACCTGGTTGCCTGACTTTTTGCTCTCCTGCCTCTGCCTGTCGTGTGTGCCCGGCTGCATCTGCACCCTGATGTCTGAGGTCCAGGCCACTGCTCCTGGCTGCCGGGCGTCGACTGGTGGCGTTCAGTGGGGAACATGATGCCTGCAAGGCTGTCCTCAACTTACAGACATTTGAGGGCCACAGAGGCAAAGGAGGATGCTTTCGTGAGTTCTCAGCTCTACCGTCCAGACAGGCCTATCTTCCTGACTCTTTGAAGCCCACTTTCAAATCCTGTGATCTAAAGGTTTTTCTACATGGATTCTCGGAAAAAGTGACCTGGAAAGACTAGATCGTTGCCCTTCCTTGTCTATATTCTCAGCGTATTGCTAAGATGGCCCGTGGCTTCGTAGGCAAACTCTGGGGAGAAAGGAGGGCTTTATTGTAGAAGCGTGGATTCTCTTGGAAATTCTCTTGGAAAGCTGTAAATAGGATTTCTGTGAAACTATTCTGAGACTGGCCCCAGTCCGGAGAGCATGCAGCTCTTGACATTGGGGTCGTGAGCTTGAGCCCCACGTTGAGTGTAGAGATTACTAAAAACAAGAACAAAAAACTGTTCTGCTGGGGGGGCGGGGGGGACTATGGTTACTTTTTAGAGCGTGAAAAAGTATGGAGAGTTGAACAGATTTTCATTAGAGGTCAAGCATTTGGGCAACATGTCTACTGAATGTATGGCCCTTCAAGTAAAACTATTATCATTTCAGTGAGGAATGGATTTTATTTCCTCCTGGCTTTGGAGCACGTCACTGGATTTCTGAAGGAACAATCTCCTGTTTCCCTATCTGCTCAGAACTCAAGTAATAAAATCTGCTTAATGATACACGTACTTAAAGCCACGAATCCAACAGTATTTGCTTGCCGAGAAGGTCTTGTCAGTAAGTGCTGAGTGGGTGGGTATTTGCTTCCAGATTAAGTATATACAGCAGGTTAAGTCTACTTTTCTCCCTCAAGGAATCTGGCCTCACAAATCCTTTCAAAATACAGGTTCATGGAAAGGAGACTATTAAAAGAGTTTTCACTGCTGCTAAAACAATGTGGGAGGGTGTGGGGAGGGAAGTATGGGGTCTGTGTACCAGGCCCCTTGCTTATGTAATGTCATTCATTCCTCACGGCAACCTGGCGAGGTCTGGAGTTCAAATTCCCCATACGTAGTGAGGAATGTGAGAATTTCAATAACTTGCCCAAGATTCCACGCAAGAAAGGGCCAGAGCTGGAATCCTATCCTGGGAATCTTTAACTCTCAAAAATGCATATTTCTGTTATGCCAAGTCATCTTCATAAAAAAGAGTGAAGAGGGGTGCCTGGGTAGCTCAGTCGGTTGGGCATCCGATTTCGGCTCAGTTCATGATCTCACCGTCCGTGAGTTCGAGCCCCGCCTCCGGCTCTGTGCTGACCACTCAGAGCCCGAAGCCTGCTTCAGATTCTGTGTCTCCCTCTCTTGCTCTGCTCCTCCCCCGTTCATGCTGTCTGTCTCTCTCTCAAGAACAAATAAAACATTAAAAAAAATTTTTTTTTAAATGCATACAGAAATGGTGAATCTAATCAGGGCATTACCCCCCAAGAGTAAAACAAAACCAAGAGCTTCATACTTAGGAATAGTTTATCAATGGACAGAATGAGATGTAATTATTAGAACTGAAGCGAGCGCATAGTTCGTGGAGCTGGCACGGAGCCAGCATCTTTGGACATTTGTCCAACTTTGCCACTTAGGCTCGTTGGTTCCCTGAGAAACAACACGAGGGGGAAATGATGTAGCAAGAGGAGGTGGGGTCCGCCAAATACAGTGTCTGTCTTGCCTCTACGAACTCCAAGGGGCCCTGGTTGGCAGGACTAATATCCTTTATCACATGTAGCTGAAATACTCCTGTGAGTTCAAGTTCATGTGAAAAGTGCTTATTATCATTTTGTTTTTTATTAAGTAATGTCTACACCCAATGAGGGTCTCCAACTCAATGACCCCGAGATCAAGTGTCGTGCCCTCCACCGACTGAGCCAGCCAGGCGTCCCTGCATTCTAATGGTTTTATTGGCTTTTTTTCCCTCCTGAATTATTGCATTGCGTGCATTCTCCCTCGTTTTTGGTTAGTTGTACACAGAATTGGGTCTTTTTTCACCTTAATATGAAATTATTTGGGGGCAGGTAATCTTGTTTATTTGCTCTCTATGTTTCAGTTGCATAATCCACATAAGTTGTTGGGTTTTTGTTTAATATTTATTTATTTTGAGAGAGGGAGAGAGAGGGAGGGAGAGAATCCCCAGCAGGCTCCGGCATGTCTGTGCAGAGGCAGGGCTGGGTACCACAAACCGTGAGATCATGACCTGAACAGAAATCAAGAGTGGGATGCTGGCCGACTGAGCTACCCAGGCGCCCCACGTAGCAAGTGTATATAAACTTTTAAATCTTGCTTATTATTACGTGTAACTATCATAGCGTATTTGGGAGAGTCTTTATAAACTTACTTTTCGAGTATTATAGAGTAGTTTTAAATTATAAACAAAAGCGAAACGTTTGTAAATGTCTTAGTACTGTTGATATATTTCCCAGTGAGGAATGAGTGTTGAACTCAGAGAGAACAAATATTGAAAAGACACAGCACGCTTGTTGCGAAATTGATTTCCAAAAAGAGTCTTGTTGGCTATGGTGGGCCGAATCCTCAAGTGGGCCCTCAAGATTTCCCACTTTGATCTCCAGGACTGTGAATATGATGGGTCATCATGCCTATGATTATGCTATGTTGTAGCCAAAGGGAGATATTCCATCTGAGCTTAACCTTTTTAAAAGCAGACTTTTCTCCAGCTGGTAGCAAGAGGGATTCAAAGCGGGGTGGATGTTGGCTTGGCAAGGGGGCTGGGTGCCGTGCCTAAGACCAGAGTGGCCTCCAGGAGCTGAGAGCGATCCCTGGTCAACAGCCAGAAAAGTAAGTGGGACCTCGATCCGATAGCTGCCAGAAACTGAATACCTCGCAAGACGATTTTTTTCTCCAGAGCCTCCAGGTAAGAGGCCTGTATCTGGATTTTGCCCTTGTGAGACCCTAAGCAGAGAAGCCCAGTCAAGCCCACCTAGACTTCTGGGTTATAAAACTGTGAAATAATAAATGCATATTATTTTAAGCTGCTATACCCTGTAGTAGCTTGTTACGCAGTAGTAAAAATGAATACATTGGCTCACTCTATACCAAGTAATACATGAAATTGTTCACATCACCACAGGTAGCAGTGGACGGAAGTCTGGAATTGTGTGATTAAAAGTCTTTGCTAAAACAGGGGCGCCTGGGTGGCCCAGTTGGTTAAGTGTCCGAATTGGGCCCAGGTCATGATCTCACGGTTTGTGAGTTCGAGCCCCACGACAGGCTCTGTGCTGACAGCTCAGAGCCTGGAGCCTGTTTCGGATTCTGTGTCTTCCTCTCTGTGCCCCTTGCCTGCTCACATACTCTCTCTCTCCCTCTCTCTCTCTCTCAAAAGCAAATAGACATTAAAAAAAAAAAAGTCTTTGCTAAAACATTATTATTCACTAAATTTGTTTTTCTTTGATTGCTGGTGGAAATGAGCAAACAAGTAATTATTTTGTTGCTTTCTGATAACCTTGGCATTGGGGAACTAATAGAAAAAAAGGCAGGAATTTCTGGAGAAGAGATTTGATAGTGAGAGAAAGAAATCACAGAGGGAAAGAGTCCACCTAAAAAAGAGCGGTTGTGTTGAAGCTGGCTCGTCCTGGCTCATCAAAGCCAGTTGTTCACTGTTCAGGAACCTTCTTAGTCAGTTGTTAGACGCGGCGATTATTAAAAATTAAATCATAAAACTTTCGATGAAAGAAGTTATGTTAAAAACACAGGTAACCAATACCCCAAACTCATCACTTCCTCATCGTTTTACATTTTACTGTTAGCTCTGCTCTTGAGGTCATTTTTTTTTTTTTTTAACGTTTATTTATTTTTGAGACAGAGACAGAGCATGAACGGGGGAGGGGCAGAGAGAGAGGGAGACACAGAATGGAAGCAGGCTCCAGGTTCCAAGCCGTCAGCCCAGAGCCCGACGCAGGGCTTGAACTCACAGACCGAGAGATCATGACCTGAGCTGAAGTTGGACGCTCAACCAACTGAGCCACCCAGGCTCCCCTCTTGAGGTCATTTTTGTCTCTGATGCATCTGTACGGTAGAAATACTATGATGATTTGCCTCGTCACGTTTCTTCCTGGCTTCACCTCAGGTGACCTCCCGTTTGAAGCTTGAAATTGGCAATGACGGCCATATTGACAGAAACTAGCAAATGCCTTTTCTGAACCAGTGAGAAAGTTCTTTTGAGACTTGAATCGGGGTCAGGTAGGGCCTTTTTCTTATTGGACGTGGCCCCAAGAGAATATAGTCTGGCACTTTGAGGGGAGGCCTCCGGGGAGAAGGGAGCCGACCCAGCAAAAGGCAGAGGCAAGTGATGGAGATCAACCAGTACCTGAGGCCACGGGTAGTTCCTGCTTCACGGGTGGCAGTAACAGAGAGATGGTAATCTTCCCAACTCCAATCTGGTTCTGTTCTTGCATTATAATTCTCTGCTTTGCAGACACGGGTTGGCTTCATGGAATCGTTTAACTAGCCTTATTCCGTTTCCCTTGGCAGCTGGGGATCAGCTCTTATCAGTGGATGCTTTTGTTAGATTGGGAGACATTCTTACCGGGTGATACAACAGCCCTACTGCCCTGCTCGCCTCTTCCTTGATAACGGGAAACTTGTATCGTGGATGGTGAATCCACGGTGAATCTGGATGGCGAAGCCCCAGAAGGTGAATCGTGATTTTTCTAAACCCAGCAAGGTAATCAGTCTCATTACTCTTTACCAGATACTTGCTTTCAAGCCTTCCTTACAGCTAAGTGTGAGCACGGGACCTAGTTCTGCCGTATATCCTTAGCTCAGAAGGCAACTGCAATTGTTTTTTATATCTGTAATCACTCAACAGATACGTACCTTTGTACCATTGGATGTATTAGTCACTAACGCAATAGGAGTAAACAGAACAGACGTCATCCCTCTTACCTTGCTTCATCTTTAGGACTTTTTTTCTTTGTTTTTGCGTATTTTGGCCTACTTTGAGAACGATGCGAGGTAGGCGTAGGTGGCTTTAAATGTGAAGCCCCAAACACATCCTTAAATTTTGGTCACAGTTATGCCTTATCAGATGTTGTTATGTAGTGATCAGTTAGATTCAAGGTCTATGCCAGGCCCGCGTTGACGAAATTCTTACGTTTCTTTTTGAAACACAATCTGTTTACACTTGTTACATTTGATATGAAATGTAGACTCCTATTTATTTTAGTTGATGACATCTAAGCTTGGGTAGGACATTGTACAGTTTCTTTTTTCCATGAGCTGTGAAGCAGACCTTAACTCTGAACAGATCTTGAAACATCTATTCCAATGTCAAATGTATATAGTAAGAACCTATGTTTTTATCTTCAGAGGTTTTTTTTTTTTTTTTTTTTTTTTTTTTTTTTTTTTTTAGTTTATTGAGAGAGAGAGAGAGAGAGCGAGAGCACATGTGTATGTGAGCCAGGGAAGGACAGAGAGAGAGAGGGAGGGAGAGAATCCCAAGTAGGCTCTGTGCTGTCAGCACAGAGCTCAATGTGGGGCTCGATCTCACAAACCATATCATCACAAACTGAACCGAAGTCAAGAATTGGATGCTTAACCAACTGAGCCACCCAGGTGCCCCATATCTTCGGTTTTAATATGTTGAAATATGTGTGTGTGTGTGTGTGTGTGTGTGTATACATAGGTGTGTGTGTGTGTGTGTGTGTGTATATAGTTAATGTTCACAATTACCTAAAATAATTTCTTTCATCCTTGACCCTCAACACTGTGCCTCTCGGTGGGATGATGCACCTTAACTGTGGGCTTTCATCCATGCTTCACTGGCATCACCTTCTGGTGGTTCGCTATTATGGCAAATTTCATTCAGCCAAAACTAATTTCCAAATGAGAGAGATCCAGGGATTTTGGACAGAGGCGAGGTTCATTCTTCAGGCAGAAGCAGAGTGGTAGAGCAGAAAGAATATGGACTAGAAAGTCCGAGATTCAAATCCAGCAGAAAGAATATGGACTAGAAATCCTAGATTCGAATCCCAGGTGGGCCACTCATAAACACTCTGAGAGCACCTTGAGTATCCTTTCGTAAAGAGGAATCCTATTACTGCTCTATAGCATTTGTGTCATAAGGATGAAATAAAATTACAGGAGAAAAGTGCCTATGGCCGACCGTGCCTGGCACATAGAAGGCATCAAAAGTTGTAGTTGTGGTGTTATGATTTATGTTTTTCTCCCCAACTAGATTGCAAGTTCCTTAAGACTCAAGATCTGATTCGTTTCACTTGCTGGCATTTTCCAGATGCAGATATATTCTGTAGACAGAACAGGTCTGTGCTGTATCTAGAACAGTGCCTGGCACATGGTTAATGCTTAATACATACTTGGTGGGTTAATATTGTTACTACTATTATCATGAAAGTCAGATCAACAACTTAACTGATTCCAGTGACTATTTTGAGGAATATCTTCTCCATCCCCTTTTCTCTTTCAAATCAGGTCCACACACAAATCCCCCCATGAAACCATCCCCAGCAGGCTCTGATTTGAGTTATCTGGTATTTCTCATGCTTAACGGACAATACTTCTCCTCCTCCTTTCCACTTAACACTGCACTCCAGGACCGTTATCACTGTCTGGTTGTTTCGTGTATGTGAGTCCTATCTTCTTAAAATTCAATTCCGCCAAGAGTTCTTGACCGTTCCTCACATTCTGGGCACTGTGCTAGGTTCTGGAAAGGAGAGATAGTAGCCACTTCAAGGAATCAAGCAGCTGCCCCCTCTTTTAGTAAATACAGATGTATAATCAAACGGTAACATCACAACGTGATGCGAAAAACTATATGCACAGAGTACCTGGGTAGAAGAGAGGTGAGAAAGTGATTCATCCTCAAGACATTCCAGGAGAGGTTGTAAGTGAAGTGAACATGATTTTAAAAGATGGTCAGAGATCTTCCAGTTGGTCAAGGTGAGGGAAGAATAGTCCAAGGAATGAACTGTGTGTGCCCAAGAACGTGAGATGAGAGGATGTTATCCCAGAGAAGTGAGAAGAAGAGAATCTGGGGCACCTGGCTCAGTCGGTTAAGCGTCCGACTCTTGGTTTCGGCTCCGATCGTGATCTCACGGTTCATGGGATCAAGTCCCATGTTGGGCTCTGTGTTGACAGCGTGGAGCCTGCTTAGGATTCTCTCTCCCTCTCTGCTCCTCCCCTGCACACGGACATGTGTGTGCTTTCTCTTAAAAAATAAATAAGCTTAAAAAAAGAAGTATGGAGTACTTGGGAAATAAGGAGGGGCAGGAACTAGAGGGTGACAGAGGCATTGGCTCTATCTTGCAGAGTTTTGAATGTCATAGTCAACGTGGGTGATGGGGATCCCTGAATGCGATGGTCCGGTGGACCTAAGATCTGGTGGATCTCTGATAGAGGGATGGAGGGTAAATTGGGAGAAAGACTGAAATTCAGCAAAATTCGAGAGGAAGTAGGAAAGGCCCCCATGAGAGAGCCTGGGGGCCTAACTGAAACAGTGAGGGTGGGGCTGACAGATTGATCTTTAGGAAGAAGCTTCAAAACTGCTCTGACTAGCTTTGGTCATTGGAGGTAGAAAGATAAAAAGGAGAAAAAGAAACACTCTTAACAAGCAGCATTGTTTTGTGTCTCTTACTTGGTAAAGCAGAATACCAATCACACAAAAAGCGCCCAGAAATAGGCTGTTAACAAGCCATTGCCCATAGCATTGTCCGGTCTTGATTTAAGTTTGTTTCCAGCTTTAAAATTACTTTCTATGAACTGGAACTTTCCAAGCCCTTGCTCAGCCTCTTAGTGCATTCCAGTCTATAAGGGGTCCTCTTAATATTTCCAAGTTATTTGCAAACAGAAAGCCAGAAAGGGACTTTGTTTTCCAACCACATTATTTATCTATTTAGACAGTTGTTAGCATAGTATTCAAAAGAAGCCTGAGGATAATGTGGCATGATCAAGAACAAAGGAAACACGTCAAACTGCACCAACGCACAGCACAAGCCTTTTTTTCGGGCTCACATAAGGTAACAATACAATTTTTCTTTGTATTCAGGGTTATTTCGAAACTCATTTAGTCATTAACTGTGTATCATAAACACAGATTTTTCTTGGAAAACTATTTCCAGGCTACACGAGGACGCGTCCAACTCATTCTGTCAGGGCTTTCAGATTATCAGGGAAGACGAAAAACACAGAATCAACAACGTTACTCATTTGAATAGGCTACACTCCATAATTACACAGCAGAGGGATAAGAAATGATTCCATTGATGATGATGGCTATCTTACAGCTATTTTTAATCTCTAAGAATTGAAAAGGGAACTAACAGGGCTTCAAATAAATCTTGAAGCGATGATTTTAAATTGTCAAAAAATGGTGGAGGCATATCCTGTGTGTTTAATCCACATGGTCTCTTAAAAATAGATTTTTAAGACGAGGTCGGCAAACTGCACTCTGGTGGCCAGTCTGAGCTAAGAACGGTTTTACGTTTTTAAGTGATGGAAGGAAAAAAAAATCAAAAGAAGAATAAAATTTCAGGATACATGAAAACTCCCTTGAATTTCAGTGTCCATAAATAAAGTTTAATTGGAACATAGCCCACCCATTTGTTCCATGTGGCCGAGTTGATTGTCGTGCAAAGCCTAAAGTATTTACTATCTGGCCCTTTCCAGAGAAAGTTTGCCAACCTTTGTTTTAAGAGCATATTCCCCTAAAGCAACACTGAGGCCTTCAGTACAATGAAGACTTCTTCACAGAGATTTCCCGTATCCGTGATTCGTTACGTTAAAAGACAAGAAAAATGCATGGATTCAGTAAAGGTAACAGAGTTGCCGTATCATAAAATAATATACATGCTTTTACTATATTTAGGTTCCTTTTTATTTTATGTCAGTCTAGCATAGTTATTAAGAATATGCCTTTTAGGGTCATTCTTTTTCCAGGAATCTTGCTTAGCTTTCTGTGACCTTGGGCTAGGTACCTAACCTCTCAGGAAGTCTGAGGTTCCCTATAAAAACAGAGCGATAATGGTACCAGCCTCATGAAGTCATGGTATTAAGTGGGGTGATTTTTTTCTGAAAGGCATTATTTAGCTCGGTACCTAGCGCAGAGTAGGTGTGCAATAAATTTTTTTCTGAGTAGCATTATCATCCAAAAACGTCATTTTCTTGCGATCCCCTCCTAACATTGCCTGTAATTTCTGCTTTGACAAGGAAATCCGCAAAACCCGGCCTATGTAATTTCATGCAGTAAGAGCCCTTCCCTCTGGATTGCTATTTGTAGAAAACTGTGCCTCGTGCACAAATCCAAGCGCGTACTTGACAGGAGAGTGGACCAAGGGAAGCCTAGGACGTCTAAAAACAGATCCCAGAGGTAGAGAGCTTTGGAAGGCTGGTGGGTAACTGGGTTGTTACGCTGGTGAGCAGGACGTTGGGATTTTTCCATGTTAGAATCCATTCCAACTCTTTCTTTGGGGAGGAACGGGGTGATAAATGGCATGAGGTGGTGAGCCCTCTTTAGCTGGCCCTTACAGAGCCAACCTCTGCCTACAGATAGCTCACAGGGGAGAAAAATCCCCGAAGACAAACAAGAATCTCTTTCCTCTCCCTGTCCCCCCAAAATCATTTACAGAAATATCAGAATTCCAGAAGGCAGCAAATATCCCCGCAATATCGCTGAGAAACAGAATTCCTATAGGCCCACCGCTTTTTTTTTTTCAATCGCATGAAACAGTTTGTACAAATCTCACTTTTTTTTTTTTTCACTTCTGTATTTTGACATATTATTTTGAGGAAAATCCCTCTGAATTTTATCCTTGTTCCCCAGTTACCGTCGATTGAATGTAGTCACCCCAAAGAAGAACCAATCATTTCAGCATTTGTTTCCAGCTCTAGCTGGACTCAGGGTTAAGAGGACACAGACAAACACCCACACATCAGCCTGGTGTGTGGGACTAAAACCCCAAAACTGTAATGCCTGGGACAGGATGGGGCGGGGCGAAGGCGGGGGAGGGCTCTGTCTACTGGTAGGAGTAACTTTCATCGTCGTATTCCAGCTCATCCTCATCATCATCCAGAAGCCCATACTTAAATTTCCGGTAGATGGTGCCATCTTGGCCCATGTAGACGATGTCATCATCCTCCTCCTCATCATAGTCCTGGTCCCTGTACTCAATGACCTGATCTTCTTCAAAGCTGGTGCTTTCAAGATGGCTGCTCTTATAGGAAACATATGACTTGCCAGGGTCGGTCAGCTTCTCATAGCCGGCTTTTGCTACTGGCTGGGCTCGGCCCCGTGATTTCTTCCAGACAATCACTGCCGCCCCGAGCAGAAGCACCAGCATAATGGAGGAGGTGATGAACAGGGCTGTCTTGGTCCGCTCGCCTGTAGGCCCAATTTCACTTGCTTGAAGGATACACTCGTCTGTGGGAAGAAGACCTCAAAGGAAGAGGAGAGAGGAGAGAGGGGAAGGAGGGGAGAGGAGAAATGGAATAAGGAAAATTAGTTTCTGAGGTAAAAAGCTTTGCTCTGTGTTTGAAATCTAAAATGGCAGAATCGCCGTCTCTGATTTTCCTAGAGGGCATACCGCTCTACAGAATTGCACTGTGTCCCCCCTGAGGGTCCGAGTCTGCGTCTGATGATACCAACAAACCCTTCGAGGATGAAGGTCAGTGTGAGAACGAAAGAGTCCCCTCATCCTCATACCTCATGTGTCAGTCACTAAGTATTCAACCTTAACAATCGAGTTTTCTAGTTCTCTCTTATGAAAAAGATTTCATCTTGGGCCATGCTTCAGTTACTGCTAAATGCTCCATTTTTTGTTTCAACTCTGACTTTCTCTAAGACTGATTCCTCTCCCCAGCTACCCTTCAACCTGGTCCAACGTTCAAAGGTAGAAAAGATTACTTCTAAAACCATTTTTTTTTTAATACGCCCAGTGTGGGGCTTGAACTCACAATCCTGAGATGAAGAGTCACTTTCTCTACTGACTGATCCAGCCAGGCGCCCCTTTCCCTATTCCTTAACCTGCCAAATGGGAACGTGAAAGAGAGTGTGAGAACCAGGGACAAAACTAGCAGGCTCTGTTGGATGTACGAGTTGGCATAACACTGTGAGTTTTCCATAAATGGTTTTTGAACCACGTGGGTCTGCCCCCAGTGTTCTTTTATGAGATTCTAGATACATTATATACACTAGCTTAATGGATGCAATTCTGCCCCTAGTTATTTTGGGGGCAACGATTTTTGCTTATTACATACTAGCCAATTAGGTCGGATTCATCACTGCTATGTATCTCCCCTCTCTTTGTGCTAGTGATAAACAAATTTCCGATTTTATTCAAATTTTCATCCTTATGGGAGTTTTGCCCATCAAGCAGAGTGTCCTCTTCTGAAACAATAGCACTATCACAGTTGTTTTCGTCATTAACAATATCAGCACAGAATTTTTCTCTGGAGGAAATATTAAAGCACCAGAGGGATGGGTAAACGGTCTATGTGTGGTGTTTGGAGGTAAATACTGCCCAAAGCAGGAGAATCAATAAAAGATGTTTCAAGATCGTTTCAATTACTAGGGCGCCATATGCAATCGTGTCTTCTCGCTGTTCTCTAGGCTTAGGTCTGCAGAGTTAGGGTCAGCCTCTGTGATCTGGTTTCGTGGAAGGAGCAGAGAGTCTCAGGAAGAAATGAGCAGAAAATCAAGAGTATATAGACTGTTCAGGTTTGTCCCATGTGGATCTTCAGGTGTCGCAGAGGGCCCAGGAAAGCTGACTAAGTAGTTCTCAGTTGGAACAGGCTTGGAGAAACTCTGCACCCAACATGTACACACTTCTGGTTTCATTTAAAGCCATCGATATAATGAGGGTTACTATTCTTAGCTGACATAGCCTGGATATTGGGCAATCAGACCCTGAAGATGGATATGGCTGAGGAGATGGGGAAATCAGCCGTTTGTGGGGGTAGGAAAGCTAAAAGAAGGGAATGGTTAGTTTTTGGAAAGATGTTTAGAATTGAATTGCAAAGGCTAATGAACAATACAAAGGAAATAGCTAGTAGCAGTTATGGGTCTGGGATTTACTTCACTTATACATGGACAGGCTCACATAAATATGATGTCTCTTTGTCAGACAGTGATACATCTGAACCCCAAGGAAATGATCTGCTTCTGGACTAGAGAATGTATTTTCAGAATATATATCATATATATTTGTGTGTGTGTGTGTGTGTGTGTGTGTGTGTGTGTTTATTTAGGGATTACTCCATTTGGGATCTAAGTTTGTGGTCAGTGAAGACCAAGTACCCATATGGATGGGGTTGGGGGTAGAAGCCAGTTGGGGGCCTGGGAATTGGTAAAAGGGGTTTTGTTTCTTTTTAGCCTTTGATGAAAGTTCATGTCTAAAATGCCTTAAGTCTCTAAGGGGAGCCCTAGATGTTGGCTAACTTCCATAGAATGATTAAAAATAATATTGCCATTAGCTTCTTTGAGAGTTGATTCCTTTCCTTTTCCCTGGGAGGGAAGAATAAGAAAGAAGAAGAAAAAAAATTTATAAAGATAAGGTTCTAGAAAAAAAAGAAAGAAAGAAAGAAAGAAAGGAAAAAAAAAAAGAAGAGGTGAGATTCTAGACTGACTTGAACTCTCATCTCAGAGGCAGCATAGCAGTGGAAAGAAGGCAGGCTTTGCAGGGTCACCTGGGTGACTCAGTCCGTTGAACGTCTGGTTCTTGATTTTGGCTCAGGTCACGATCTCATGGTTCGTGAGACTGAACCCTGCATCGGGCTCTGCTCTGACAGCTTGGAGCCTGGAGCCTGCTTGGGATTCTCTCCCCCTCTCTCGGCCCCTCTCCTGCATGTGCTCTCTTTCCCCAAATAAATAAATAAACTCAAAAAAAAATTTTTTTTTTTAAAGAACGCAGGCTTTGCAGTCCAAGGAATCTGTATTCTAATTCCAGATGAACCCTTAACATTGCTATGGACTTGAGCATGCTGATCAAACCCTTTGAGCCTTGGTCTCCTTCCTCATCTGCAAAAGGGGATTGATAACATCTACGCAGAGGGGCGCCTGGCTGGTTCAGTGGGTAGAGCATGTGACTCTTGATCTCAGGGTTGTGAGTTTGAGCTCCACGTTGGGTGTAGAGATTACTTAAAAAAAAAAAAACCCTGTTTATATGAGTTGATGGACAGAAAGTTCTAGGTACACTAAGCACACAGCAGGCACTCAATAAAAGGGAGCTCTGTTGATTCTCCGGAACTTTCCATCCTCCTCTCCCCTCTGCTCCCATCTGCTTCTGGTGGACAGGCCCTTCCTCTGCAGGCTGCTCTTCCTCTCCCCTCACCTGTGGTGTCCCGGCAGTCACAGCACTCCTGGGCATTGGAGGGGTCGGAAGTATTGCAGCAGTGTAGACAACGACTGTCGTCCAGAAGCAGCACCAGGTCGGCGGGGCACACAGTGCAGTTCTTGGTGCCGGGTCCCTTGCATTCCACGCAGCTTTCATGGCATTTTTCACAGTTAAACTTCTCCCCCTGTTAAGAACAATTGGGAGATTCTTTCTGAGTGTGGAGGCATCGACAAGCTACTGGAGTTTCCAGGTGGGAGTTCTATCTTGCCTCCGTTGACGGAGGGAGGCACGTGGGGGACAGGAGCCAGATAGCTTTGCTCTGGGTCCATTTTAGCTGTTCAGGGTGGAAGGCAGAACCGACTGCACGTGGAGGAAATCGCTGCTGGGTCTTTCCATCTGAGATCTGCTGGCCACAACAGTGGGAGAACAGGCTTCTAGAACAGCTCAAGTTGCACACTGGTGGCTCATGTGCTGTACCTGGTCAAGGACACGTTTTGTCTGGCTCATCCAAATTGACCTTCACAGTTAAAAAAAATTTTTTTCAGTTCCTTGCCCACGTTCAAAATGAAGATATTCCACTTGTAAGTCAGTTCCTAACTTCTCTTTAAGAACTAGACTGTCAGGGGCACCTGGGTGGCTCAGTCGGTTGAACGTCCCCCTCTTGATTTTGGCGCAGGTTGCGATCTCAAGGTCATGATCTCACGGTGGTGAGATTGAGCCCCGCCTCTCCTTCTCGCTCTCTCCCTTTTCTGCTCGCACACACGCATGCACACACATGCTCTCTCTCTCTCAAAAAAAGAGGCACTAGACGGTCAACAAGGTCATCACAACCATGTGGCAACATCACAGACAGCTGAGGGGCAGTGGCTCCCTTTTTGGGCTCTCCTAGTTGACACGACCCCAGCGCTTGCTCTGATGTCACCAAGACAGGTGACACGTCAAATTCCACTTTTCATCAAGCTTGTGCTGGGGTTTTCTTTGACCCAACACCCTTCGCTCATACACATTCAGCTACTTGGCCTCCATGGTTACTAGATTCTTTTGGCCCTGCCCCCGAATATTATTTGTGACTCTTTAGCTGAAATAGTTAAATCTCCACGAGAAGAACCAAGAGATAAGGAGAAAGTGGCTTCCCTCCTGACAGGTTGCTTCTTTGCTGGTGCTGAAAATGTAGATGAGGGAAGATATCTTTCTATTTTCCTTGTGTGCTGTGGGAAAGAAGGAATGGAAATTGCCTTTGTTGAGCACTTTGGCCATTTCCGGTGCTGATAAGGCGCTTTCTCAGCCGTTACTATCTTATCAAATCACGGATTAGCTGTCCGCAGTCCTGGCTTCAGTCCCAGCTTTGTTACTTACTATTTATGTGATCTTTAGAAAATTATTCAGTCTCTTGGAGCCCCAGTTTCTTCAAAGTTTAAGGATTAAAAGAGAGCTCATATGTGAATGTGTCGAGTCATGTTAATTTCACCATGGGGGAGATTTACCTAATTTCATTTGTTTTTAAGTTTATTCATTTATTTTGAGAGAGAGAGAGCACACACACAAGCAGGGAGGTGCAGAGAGAGAGAGAATCCCAAGCAGGCTCCACACCATCAGCCCAGAGCCCGACTCGGGGCTCGATCTCCCAAACCATGAGATCATGACTTGAGCTGAAACCCAGAGTGGGACTCTGACTGAGACAGCCAGGTGCCCCGAGATTTACTTAATTTGTAACGTTTGGAAACATAAGAAGTTAGTGAACTCAGAATATCCATGATTTCTAAGCAAGGAAATGAAATCTCTCTCTCTCTCTTTTTTAAAAATTATTTATTTTTGAGATAGAGAGAGAGAGGAAGAAACAGAGAGACAGGGAGACACAGAATCCAAAGCAGGCTCCAGGCTCTGAGCTGTCAGCGCAGAACCTGACTCAAGGCTTGAACTCCGGAATGGTGAGATCATGACCTGGGCCGAAGTCGGACACTGAACTGACTGAGCCACCTGGGTGCCCTGAAATCTCTCTCTCTCACTACACTGTGGCGGGGTGGAGGAAATGAAAAGCAGCAGTTTTGTGGTTCTGACATTATTCAGGCATTTCAGGTTAGACAGCAGAGGGGTAGGAGAGAAGATACTTATTTCTGATGTAAGGGGACCTGAAACTTCCAAGGTCACAAGCAATGAACGTAGAGTGAAACCTGAGGTCCTCATTACCTAACTTCCCCCTTATTTATCTCAGGTCATCTCAGTCTCTTTGATTGAAATTAAGGCTGCAGGTAGGTAGCACCATTATTCCATGATGGATTGGTAGAAGATTTAAAAAGTAGAGCGAGTGTAGGAATTTTAGGACTTTTTGACTTTGCCCAGAATACACGCGGAAACTGGCTCCCATGCCTCTGCGGAAATGGCTAGGGCAATGGGGCTCAGTCAGTTAAGCGGCCGACGTCAGCTCAGGTCATGATCTCGCGGTTCGTGAGTTCGAGCCCCGCGTCGGGCCGTGTGCTGACAGCTCGGAGCCTGGAGCCTGCTTCGGATTCTTTGTCTCCCTGTCTCTCTGCCCCTTCCCTGCTCGCACTTGGTCTGTCTCTCTCTCAAAATCAATAAATGTTAAAAAAAAAAAGAAGAAAGAAATGGCCAGGGCGCATCATGCCCAGCTCCCAGTACCTCTTTCACTCTGTATTCTCCCACCAGACAGTCTGAGGTGCAGATTCCTCCCGCTAGGTGGTAACTCCACACACAAGATAAACAGTTCAACGGTCCTTTTCCTGAAAGAAAAAAAAAAAAAAGATTCTAAGTTATGAGGCTGATCTTCGATATCTACCTCTGTGTTGGATTCAACACACTTCGGAGCAAGGAATATGTCAAGCGAATTGAAGTAGAAGGGGGAGTTGATTGAAGAGATGGGGGAGAAAAGAGTGTGCAAGTCACCAAGGAAAGACCTAGAAATTACCCAATTAGTCCAGTCAGTGTAAAAACTCGCATTTGGACGTTGGGGATTTGGAAGTGATAGCTGTTTTATGACCACAAAAGGAAGGATTTTCAGAGAATAAGAAATCGTGTAGAAAGGCTATAAAGCTTTTATTTGTCCTTCTGCTTATTTAACTAGGATAGAGGAGGAGAATGATACCAGAGGACTTGGAGGTCCCAATACTCAGTTGGTGAGGAAATCGTTATGAGGCAGTTTCTAACTAAAAACCACCAGACTTCGAATTTAAATGCCAGGGCTGGGGTGGCTGGTGGCTCAGGGCATGAGCTCACGGTTCGTGGGTTCGAGACCCGCATGGGCCTCTGTGCTGACGGCTCAGAGCCTGGAGCCTGCTTCGGATTCTGTCTCCCTCTCTCTCTGCTCCTCTCCGCCTCTCGAAAATAAATAAACATTAAAAAAAAAAATTTTTTTTTTAAAAGGCCAGGGCTAAAAGAATATCATTTTGTCCAGCTCTTAATTAGTTGGTGGTGCTAGATTCCATTGAAATTCTCTTGAAAGCTAAAAACTGTCTTTTCAAAAATTGGGTGTGCTATTTATTTAATATTTTTTAAATAAATGGAAACTAAGGCCCAGGGAATGTCGAGACATTCGTTCGAGGTCACATAGGTAATGGTCAAGTCAAGATTCGAATTCAGGTTTGTTGACCCACAGTTCAGTGTTCTTTCAGTCATACTATCTGTCTTAACACCTTATGACCCATCAAGTAGAGGAGGTCTGAATCTACAGGGGTTTTTTTTTGGGGGGGGGGTGGCGGGTAATACTCCGCTCTCCTAGTTCAGAGACCTCAAGAATGACTGACCCAAGCATCACCTGTTATGCAGATCTTGAGGGATAACTTCTGGAAAGGGTTTGGAGACAAGAGACCCGAATTCTCATTCATTCCTTTAGGAAGGTCCTGGTGTTTTTGCCGAGAATTTCAAAACAAGATCAGGGAGGTAGGTGGCGGGGGGGGGGGGGGGGGGGGGCTGGACTATCTATGCCTGTAATTGTGAGTCAGAACTTGATATGTCTTCCCATCAGAAGAACACGGTGAGGAGTGGTTAGTTGAATTTGAGGCAGACCCACAAGTCCCACGCTTCGCAGACACCGTGGAGAGTCAGCTCTACGTGTCTGATCTGTGAGCTCAGTCATCTATGACGTTTCTACGGAAAAAAAGAATTCCGAGCTCTGAACAACAGATTAGAGAACCAACCGTTATTACCCAATTGCTTCTCAGGTTGGGGGCTGCCTGTAGTGATATAAATTCAAAGCCATTTAATAATTTTAAGTTTTAAATTGAAGTTGAGTTGACATAAAATATTAGTTTCGGGGGCACAACAGTGATTCAACAAATATGTACGTTACGGAGTGCTCAGCACATTAAGTATTGTTACCATCTGTCATCGTGCACAGTGATCACAATATTATTGACTCTATTCGCTATGCTGCACTTTTCATCCCTGTGACTTACTTATTTTACAACTGGACGTTTGTACCTCCTAATTCCCGATTTCGCCCATCCTCCCACCTCCCTGACCTCTGGCGGCCACCCGTTTGTTCTCTGTATTTGTAAGTCAACTGGTTTGTGTGTTTGTTTTGCTTTAGGTGCCACGTACAGTGAAATCATATGGTGGTTGTCTTCCCCTGTCTGACTTCTTTCACTCAGCACAGTACCCTCAAGGTCCGTCCGTGTTGCCGTGAATGGCAAGGTTTCATTCGTTTTTACGGAGGAGTCACATTCCATTGTATAGACACATCGCCTCTTTATCCATTCGTCTCTCGATGGACATGGGCTGCTTTCATATTTTGGCTACTGTAAATGATGCTGCGATAAACATAGAATGCATGTATCTTTTCACTTTAGTGTTTTCCTTTTCTTTGAATAAATACCCAGAAGTGGAATTACCGGATCATAGGGTATTTCTGTTTTTAATTTTTTGATGAATCTCCCTGCTGTTTTCCATAGTGGACGCCCCAGTTTGCGTTTCTACCAATGGCGCACAAGGGCTCCATTTTCTCCACAGCCTCACCAACATCTGTCCTTTCTTGTCTCTTTGACACCAGTCGTTCTGACCCGTCTAAGGGTAGATAGCTCATTGTGGTTTTGATCTGTATTTCCCTGATGCATAATAATGTTGAATATCTTTTCATGTGACTGGAGGCCATCTGTATGTCTTCTTTAGAAAAATGTATTCAAGTCCTCTGCCCATTTTGTCATCAGATTTCTTGTTGTTGTTAAGTTGTAGGAGTTCTTTATATATTTGGTGTTTTAACCCCTTATCAGATATATCATTTGCAAATATGTTCTTCCATTCAGTAGGTTGTCTTTTTGTTTTGTTGATAGTTTCCTTTGCTTTTTAGTGCAATGTAGTTTCACTTATTTACTCTTGCCTGTGTTCCCCTTGCCTGGGAAGACAGATTCAGAAAAATATTGTTAATAAATTTTACTAATAAATATTATGATGTTTAAGAGTTTACTGCCTAGGTTTTCTTTGAAGAGTTTTATGGTTTCAGGTCTTTTATTTTTTTTTTAAGATTTTTTATGTTTATTTATTTTTGAGAGAGAGAGAGAGAGAGTGAATGGGGCAGAGAGTGGGAGACACAGAATCTGAAGCATGCTCCAGGCTCTGAGCTGTCAGCACAAAGCCCGATGCGGGGCTCGAACACACAAACTGTGAGTTCAGGACCTGAGCCAAAGTCGGACACTTAACTGACTGAGCCACCCAGGCACCCCAGTGGTTTCAGGTCTTACATTTAAGTCTTTAATCCATCTTGAGTTTGTTTATTTATTTATTCATTTATTTTATTTATTTATTTATTTATTTATTTATTTATTTCATTTTGAATTTATTTTTGTGTATGCTGTAAGAAAGTGGTCCAGTTTCATTCTTTGGCATGTGGCTGTCTGGTTTTCCCAGCACCATTGATTGAAGAGACTGTCTTTTCCCCATTGTAGATTCTTGCCTCCTTTGTTATAGATTAATTAACCATGTAAATGTGCGTTTATTTCTGGGGCCTGTATCTTGTTCCAGTGATCTCTGTGTCTATTTTTGTGCCAGTACCATACTGTTTTGATTACCATAGATTTGTGGTAAAGTTTGAAATCTGAGAAAGCCAGCCTATTTTTACTTACCCATAGCTTCATACAGAATTTCCCACATGTTCTGGAACAGAACTGTGGTCTCTCATGAGAGAATAAATCTTCTCCTTCTCTCCTTCCTTCCTCTTCCCAACCTACATTTTTCTAAAACACAGCTGAGATGTCTTACTTCAATTTTTAGAATACAAAATACTTTTTTTTTTTTAATTTTGTTTTGTTTTTAATGAAGAGAAATCGAGGGTAGGAAGAATCAAAAGAGAAAAAGGCAGTAAAAAGATGAGGTCACAACAGTTGTGCCTTAAGGTTGTTTACATTTTCCAGAACACCAGCAGCAACTTGGCTGAAGGTGATATCCTGGAGTTAAGTCTCCTACATTGATTTATTGCAAAATCTGTGTGCCCTGGGTACACAGAGTCTTTTGCCAAGGCAGTTTGTTAATTTCCAGGAAGTTTTCTATTGCTTCCAAGCTTAACAACCTACTTTTATCATTGCTTCTAAGGATCTGCAGGAACTGTGGGACCTGTAAAGATTGTTTCGGTTTTTCCTTAGAATTCACAAGTCACTATTGGTTTTCCCTTGGACTGATCCCGCAGGATGAACGAATTCAGCAATGCAGAGCAACCCCTGGGGTTGTCCATTGTGTCATTCCATACAGGAAGAGGAAGCTGGAAAGAGTTAGGAGGTTTTGGCTACCAGCCTGGATTTGTGTTCCAAACGATTTTGTGAGGAGGATAAATACAAAGTTAAATGTATAAAGGTAAGGAATGAGCTAATTCTGGAGGGACCCACCTGATGCAAAGGTAACATCAGGCGTTAATGTGCCACCCATCTCCTACCCCCACCCTGCCCAGTGCTCTGAAATATTTTTTTTTTTTCATACTCTCCTACTACCGGGCAGTCAAATGTGAATGAAATGCCGTCTAGTTGGCAAATTGCTTATTTAGGTTGCTAAATTTTCCCCGGAATTCTTGTGCACCCTCATCTATTAGTATGGCAGCTAATGTTTTAGGAAGGCACCTTGGAATTCATCCTTTTTTCACCCAGTTTGCAACCCAGGAGAAAACCTGTTCCCCTGTTTTGGAATCTCCATGCTGCAAAACCAGAAGACAGCACGAAGATGCACTAAGCAGCAAAGGATGTGTGTGGCAGGGGGACGAAGGCTGCTGGTCTAAATGAGCACCACACGTGGGAGGCTTCAGCCAGGTACATTTGGAGTTCAAGTCAAACACAGGAGGAGGCGGCCCGAACCGAACGGCTGTGAGATTTACCCAGCTGTGACCAGCCATCCTTTGAATACATTCTCACGGTGGTGGATGTGCCGATTAAGACTATTTTTTTTTTTTAGAGGAGTTTTAGGCTTACAACAAAATAGAGAGGGAGGTACAGACACCGTCCGTGGACTCTGCTGCCGCACAGGCCTGGCGTCCCCCGTTACTCAACGTCACTTACCAGAATGGAAAATTTGGGGGGCGACTGGGTGGCTCAATCAGTTGAGCGTCAGGGTCTTGATTTCGGCTCATGGTCTCATGGGTCGTGAGATCCATGATCAGGCTCTGCACTGACAGAGCGGAGGCCTGCTTAGGGAATCCCCTCTCCCCCTCTCTCTCTGCCCCTGCCCCTGCCCTGTTCGCTCTCTCTCTCTCTTTCTCAAAATAAATAAAAACAAAAGTGAAAAAAAAATGGTTTGTTTTTTTTTTTTAAACCAAAGATAAACCTATACAGACGTATCATTATCGCCTGAAGTCTCTAGTTTACCTTGGGGTCCTCTCTTGGTGTTGTACATCCGAAGCATTTGGACCAATGTATAATAATACCTCCCTGTCATTATAATATCATACGGAAATATTTTCGCTGCCCTAAAATCCTCTGTGGTCTGCCTGTTCCTCTCTCCCTGCACCCCACCCCTGGCGGCCATTGACCTGTTACGGTCTTCGCCATAGTTTTCCCTTTTCCAAATTGTCATACAGTTGGCATCACAGTGTGGCCTTTTCAGATTGGCTTCCTTCACTTAGGAATACGCATTTGTGCTCCCTCCGTGTCTTCTCATGGCCCTGATAGCTCATCTCAGCACTGAATAGTCTTTCATTGTCTGGACGTGTTGACGTACTTTTGAGACCGGGAATCCTTGGAACCATCACCCTTCATCTACCCGGGCTATCTCAAACTCAATTAGAGAAATTTATAGTTTTCCCAGCTGTGCTTACAACATCACTAATAATTTCTACAATCCCTACAAAAGAAAAAAAATCTTGAAAAGCTGGTATTCTGTTTTGATCGGCTGAGGCTGAGACATTAACTTACCCTAACGATGGCTGCCTGGGCTTGAATAAAAACCCCCGTGCTGCAGCCCATTGCGCTGCTCGTAGGGCATCAGATTTAGCGCATCGAGATATAGAGTTCAAAATCTAGAGTATCTGGCAATCCCAGTTGGAATAAAGGCCCCACACAGCTAGTAATAGTGGCATCAAAGAGTGGTAAAAAACCTAACAGCCGACAGTGTATTTACTACGATGTGGCCTACGGCCAATGACAATGCCAACCCTCCACCACCCTCCTACCCCGCCCCCAATTCAATGTATTCTCCCATTTATCTTATTCTGATTAGAAGTGTTGAGCAGCAACTCTGTGTGCCTCTGGAATGAAAATAAGAGAACACAAATGGATGGTTACTTGATGCAAGGTTGTTCCGGAGGGCCAATTCTTTCTAAGACTGGAGTCAATTGCAGATAGGTAAAGGGTGGGAACCTCGGTATGGTAGTTCTCACGGAGTTGCCCCAAGGGACTCCCTGGGGGTGGGAAGGAGGAGCAAATGAGGGCATTCTAGGCGGGGCTCTGCGCTTCCAATCCGAGCAGCTCTGCTTGGTCATTTTACATAATGGGATTCAGCTTAAGATTCCACCTGAAGAAGATGGGCTTCTGCCAAAATACCATCTGAAACCATTGTTGTCGTTGTTGTTTTAATTTTTTATTTCGGAGAGAGAGGGGGAGCAGGGGAGAGGGGCAGAGGGAGAGAGAGAATCTCAAGCAGGCTCCACACTCAGCACAGAGCCTGACACGGGGCTCGATCCCGTGACCCTGGGACCATGACCTGAGACAAAACCAAGAGTCAGATGCTCAACCGACTGAGCCACCCAGGCACTCCCGAGCCATCATTCTAAATTAGAAATGTGCTGTCCAGTGCACAGCCACTGGCCACTGTGGCACTGAGCACCTGAAATGTGGTTAGTACAACTTGAGTTGTGCTGTAAATGTAAAATCAACACTGGGTTTCAAAGACTGTTAAAAAATTCTCAATTTTTATGTTGATTGCATGTTCAAATGATTACATTGTGGATATATTAATTAAAGAAGTATATTATTAAAGTTAATTTCACCGGTTTATTTTTCTTCTCTAAAATGTGACCACCGAAGATTTAAAAAATGTATGCATGGCTTGCATTATGTCTCAATGGGACAGTGCTGACACCCCATGTTGGGAGTTATGTAAAAGAAATTCTAGGGGCCCCAGGGTGGCTCAGTTGGTTAAGCGTCCGACTTATCTGGCTGTCGGTGAGTTCGAGCCCCACGTTGGGCTCTGTGCTGGCAGCTGGGAGCCTGGAGCCTGCTTCCGATTCTGTGCCTCCCTCTCCCTCTCTGCCCCTCCCCTGCTCATGCTCAGTCTCTCTCTGTCTCTAAAAAATAAATAAGCGTTAAAAAAATTAAAAAAAGAAAAGACCTTCTAGGCCTAGTGTGAATAGCAGGTGGCCATTCCCAGATTAATTTAGATCATCCGCCAGTCTAAGCACTTCGTAGCTGAGAGTAATTTAACGCTTATGTCACTGATCATCACTCTAAAACGATGAAAAAAATTATTGAGTACTCTTCAAGGTTTTGATTTTTCTCTTGGTTTTCAGACTTACTTTTTTTTTTTTTTTTTTTTTTGGTTATGGTTGCAAACAGCTGAGGAAGGCAGGGGGCGGTGACACTGACCCCAGGGTTCAGAGAAGCGCACTGCAGGCAGCCCAGAGCAGGCACAGGTGGCTGCCGATTGGAAGATCAAGACCAACCACGCCCCCCCACCCCCACCACGCTTCCTGCTTTCCTTTCTCTCGTAGCTTCTCCAGCGTTTTCTGGTTCTCAAAGAGTTCACAGTCCTTCTGGGTTCCCCCCCCCCCCCCCCCCCTCTTGGGAAGCTTCCCTCGTTTTCCTCCTCTCTCCAATTCTTAATTCTTTGTCTTTCCTTTGCTCTGTTCTCTGCCTCTTTCTCTAGGCGCTTTGATCTTCTCTCCTGTTTTAGCTCCTGGAGTTTCTGCCTCTTGAATTGCTGTTTCTTCCGCGAGGCATCGCCCAGGTGTTTGGAGTCGGAAGAAGCCTTATGTTGCAGGCGGTGGCCTTGCGGTCCTGGCCTTTCCCCGTGAGCTGCAGCGGCGCGGGGCGCTCGGGACTTGGATGCCGCGCCAGGTGGGTCCTCGCGGAATGAGATGTTCGCCCGGAAGTTCAAGGGTCCCCGAAACTGAAGGTGTGTAAGTTCCGGCCTGTCGTCTCCTCCCGTTGGGGGTCCAGCATGGGGATGCCCACGTTCCATATGTCCCCACACTTATCTCAAAGCACCTTGACCACGAACTTCCTCGCTGGGCTGACTCCTCAGGGCACCCCCTCCGGGGACCTGGTGCCTGGCAGCTCCCTGGGCAGCATTTCATTCCCGTCCTTTGTGTCATGGAAGAAAGAGTCCCAGTCCCAGTGTGTAGGGAAATCGGTCTTGAACTTGGTGGCATGCGTCCTGAGGACTTCAGGGAAGCTTAAGGACCTTGTGGTGGAGGCAGGCCAGTTAAAACGTGATCGGATTCTTGGGGCGCCTGGGTGGCTCAGTTGGGCATTTGGCTTCCGCTCAGGTCATGATCTCCTGGTTTGTGGGTTCCAGCCCCACATGGGGCTCCTCTGCTGACAGCTCAGAGCCTGGAGCCTGCTTTGAATTCTGTGTCTCCCTCTCTCTCTGCCCATCAACACTCTGTCTCTCTTTCTCTCAAAAATAAACGTGAAAAAAAATTTAAAAACCAAATAAAAAAACTTGACCAGATTCTTGCCCACCTGGCCATCTGAGAGGATGAAGTCCATGATGCCCTAGGGAATCTGCAGGGTGGAGAAGCAGCGATTGTGCACCATGGCCTTAAGCCTTTCCAGCACCTCCCAGCTGGAAATGGTCCTCCCCGGCCACCTCAGCAGTGATGGGCCATGCTGATGGTCACCTTCATGATGGGCTTGAGACAGAGGCCTACAAAGGCCAGAGCTCCACTGTCCCAGACGTGTCATGGACTGCGGTAGCCGTTGCCTTAGCCCGGCTGGCATGGCCACCCTGCCCGGAGCCATCACCTTTGTTGGAGGTGCCCTTGGAGCCACCGGCCACCTGCCCCTGTGACTGTGCTCAGTGCTAGAGATACAAAGGTGCGTGAGACCTCAGTCGAGAGAGAGAGAAATAGTAAGAGTATAAAATATGCCCTCTGGGCTGCCTTGTTCACAGTTATATGGACACCGCCTGAATACTGCAGGATAATTGTTTGTTGAATAAATAAATAGATGAATGAGTGCAGAGGATGAAAGGTACACAGAATAGAGAGATTCAGGAAGGCTTTGTAGAGGAAATACTGACTGTCATGCATTAGAAAGAGGTAGCTGGGTAAAGCAGGCTGGAGAAAGTATTCTAGAAAGAGGAAAGGCGAGGTTGGCTCTGGTTTCCAGTAACTGATTACGCCTGGATTTAGAGCGTGGTGGACAGTGAGTCCCAGGATGAAGACCTCATATGCGAAGTTGCTAGTTACGATTCTATTTTAAAATCAGTGGAGAGCCATTTTTTTCTTTTAGTCTTTTTTCTCCCCCTTAGAGAGAGAGCCAGTGGGAGAGAGGGGCAGAGAGAGAGAGAGAGAGAGAGAGAATCTTTTTAAAAAATATTTATTTATTTGGAGAGAAAGGACAGGGGAGGGGTGGAAAAAGGGAGAGAGAGAATCCCAAACAGACTCTGGGTTGTCAGTGCAGAGTCCAGGGTGGGGCTAGAACTCATGAACTGTGAGATCGTGACCTGGGCTGAAATCAAGAGTCGGACACTCAACTGACTGAGCCAGCCAGGTGCCCCCAGATAATACCAGTTTTATAGGGAAGTTTGACATGGTTTTAAAACTCAGTAGATTGAGGATATTAACAAATAAATGAAGACCTAATATCCATAAAGAAATACTAAGGAGGGCATTCACTTTCGAAGGTCTCCTTTCTGTAAAGAGAGCTTTCCTACTGTTCTTCCTTTCTCTTCTTCTACTCTAATAAACTTTGGAGATAAGAAACAAAAGCGATGGATGTAAAGAACAAATAATTAAAAAATTTTAAAAGCAAGTCATTTAAATTAAAAAAGAACTACAATAATAGATGGGCTGGACTTTAGATTAAACACAGAGAACAAATTAGAGACATGGACTAAAGCTCTGAAGAGTCAACCTAGTGTGAAGCATAGAGAGTCAAAGAAATAAAAATATAACACAGCAGGTAAGAGACCTAGAGGTCGGGACACCCTGAGTGACATTAACTAAGGAATTCCAGAAAAAGAGATTAGAGGAAAGGGTGGAGAAGCAACATTTGAAGATGTCATAATTGAAAATTCTCCAATTTGCAAAAAGACTTTAGGATTTGTTTTCTGTTCATTCATTCATTCATTCGTTCAGCAAACACTGAATGAGCACTTACTATCTGTACAGTCTAGGCTAGAATAGGGTATATGAAATAACGGTGGTAGAATCTGAGCCCTGATGGTCTCACAATTAGTAGGAGAGATGGACATGTTTAATTAAAATGTAATGTAAAAAAGGCTATGATAAAGGACATAGTACAGAATCAAGAAGGAAGAACATTTCTGGCAGGACTAAGACAAGCCTCCCTCTCAGAGGAGATGACGTTCTAGCTGGGTCTTGTAAGTTTCCTTGTAAGTTGAGTGTTTCCTACAGTGTTGTTTTCCAGGAAGAGGAAACACATGGACAAAAGGCACAGAAGCATGAAAGAGCGTGACATGTTTGCTGGCTGCTGAGTAGTTCTAGGTGGTTCTGGGTTCTAGACTACCTGGAAGGAGAGGTGAGATCATAAGCTGAAAGGACTGCCTGGGGAAAGAATTTAATTACCTTTTAAGAAGTAAAACAAAAAAAACCCCACATTTATTGGAAGTTTATTGAAAGACAAAAAGTAAATGCATAGATTGCAGAGATATACCATGTTCATCAATGTGATGACCCAGGATCATAAAGATGGATTTTTCTCCCCAAATAAATTCAGTGCTATATCAATTAATACCCAAGGGATTTTTTTTTTGAATGAAATGTGACTGAGTATAAAATTTATGTAGAGAAGGGGCCAAACTAATTAACCAAAATACTTTTGAAAAGGATAGCAGAAATGTACCTTCCCGACTGTCAATATTAATCTGATGAGTTTTAACAACTAACACGTTGTTGGAGGCATTTCTTAAATGTTGAGAATAATTCATCCTGATTGTCTTTCAGTGCCCAGCAGATGTGGATTTTTTATTGCTTTGGCATTACTATACAGGATGAGTTGGGGAAGAGGGGTGGCAAGACCGGAGTCGAGCTCATGTGCCGGTACTTCAGAAAGTTGGCTGAGACATGCTAAAAATGGAGAACAAGGATAGTAAAAATGGAGAAAGAGATCTGAGTTAAAAAAAAAAAAATGCTTAGGAGAGAAAATCAGCAGACCTTGAAGTTCACCTTTGTTGGAGGGTAGGTGGGTTGGGCAAGAGGCAAGAGAAGGATAACGTTAAGGTATCCAACCTGGATAGGTGGTTGGACAGTGGGTCTATTAACAGCATGACTATCGGAGGAAGCCCAGGTTGGGTTTACTCTGGGACATGTTGATTTTAGGGTTCTCTTGGACGGAGAAGTAGGTATCAGGAAAGTAACAATGGAATTTGGGAGAGCTGGAGGCAGACATCTTACGTAGTTGTTGAAGTAATAGAAATAAAATGCCCTACCCAGATTCCAAGTTCAACAAGTAGAGGAGGAGGACAGCGCAGGTGGGAAACACCTCCAGGGGGAGATGATGCCTGTATCTGGGCCTGGAAGGTTGGGAGGGTCTGCAGAGGCAGAAATGTAATGCAGGGCAGCCTGGGCAGGGCAGGTGCAGAAGCTGAGTGAGAACGGAGGGTGCTGATGCTGGAGAGTTTTGGCTGGATTGGCAAGAGAGAGGAACCTCCAAAGGTGGTGAAAAAAGAGAGGGCTAATGGGGCACTTGGGTGGCTCCGTCGGTTAAGCATCTGACCCTTGATGTCATCTCAGGATCATGGGATCGAGCCCCGTGTCGGGCTGTGCGCTGTCAGCGTGGAGCCTGCTTGGGAATCTCTCTCTCCCTCTCTGCCCCTCCCCAGCATGCTCTCTGCTCTCTTTCTCTCCCTCCCCCCTCTTTCTCTCCCTCCCCCCTCTTTCTCTCCCTCCCCCCTCTTTCTCTCCAAATAAAACTAACAAGACAACACAAAACAAAACAGGGGCCAAGCACAAAGGAGACCTTCTCATTTTTCCCTCCACACATGCAAAGTGACAGGTACACCCTCACCTCTGCATTTGTTGCAAGTTGGGTGGCATCTCTCACACGTCCATGTGTTTTGATCCGCGTAGTAATGCTCTGGGCAGGTGCGATGACACTCTCCCTTGGAGCGGAGCAGGAAGAAAAACGTATCGCAAGACAGGCAGTCGGTGGGCCGCGGGCCGCGGCACGCCTTGCAGGTCTTGCTACACCTCTCACACCGTCCGGTGGCTTCTTCCGCGTAATATCTGAAACCAAGTGCGGAAGCGAAGACTGAATCCCAGGCTTTGCAATTGGGTTGGCTGTGGTGGGAAAATCGAGGTTAGCCAGACGGTGATTGTTTCCGAGTTGGGGGACTTTAGGCTCGACTCGCTAACCGTACTCAGTAGATACATTACCACAGGGCACCCCTCCTCTTACCACGCTTCGCTTTACGCGCTTTGCAAGCATTGTGCCTTTTACCATCTCGAGGTTTGTGGCAACCCTGCGTTGAGCCAGTCTCTTGGCACCATTTTTTCCAATGCCGTTTGCTCACCCTGTGCCTCTGTCACGATTTGGTAATTCTCGCAATATTTCAAATCTTCTCATTATCATACGTGTTACGGTGATCTGTGCTCGGTGACAATGGCTCATTGAAAGCTCAGATGATGGCTACCATTTTTTAGCACTAAAATATTTTTCAGTTTAGGTGCGTACATCGCTCTTTTAGACATCATGCTCTTGCACCCTTCATGGACTATGGTATAGTGTGAACCCAACTTTTATATGCACTTGGAAACCGAAACATTCATTTGACTTGCTCTGTTGCGATAGTCACCTTACTGCAGTGGTCTGGGAGTGAACTGCAGTATCCCCAAGGTACGCCTGTAATGATACTAACAAACCTAGTGATTCTCTGTTTTCTTATCTTTAAATTGGGCACGGCAATCCCTTCCTTGCTATTTGTGAGTACTAAATTAGGTAACACATATGAAAGGACCTAGGACTTATCGTATGTTGCAGAGCTATGATAATTGTTCACTGCTTTTGCCTTCCTTATACCTATATGCCTCTCCACTTGAACATTCAAGTCTCAGGTTTCGTAGAATGGGATCCGGTTATGGAGGATGTTCTAAATGGATCTCTGAGTGATTCTTCTGGCGCCTCAATTAAAAAAAAAATAATCTTGACCTGGGAGATGATGTGCGTGTTGCTAATGTTTACACAATAACAGGTGTAACCTCGTCGGAAAGATTTTTGGAGGCTGACGTAACAATAATCCCTGTTCGTTAACTTTTTACTGCGTACCCGATCGTACGCTAGGGACTTTGTAAACATTAGTTCCCTTTGTTGAACCTAGAACTGAGACACTAGAGCGTGACAGTCAGGAGCTTGCCTTTTGGAACAAGACTGCATGGGGTCAAAGCCAAGCTGTTCCAGGCATGAGCTGTGCGACTTTGGCCAATTCACACAACGTCTCTGTCTCAGGTCGTCATATGGGGCTTAATGTTAGCAGCTGAAATTAAATAAGTTATTATTGAGAAAATAGTTACAACAGTGCCTGGCACATTATAAATAATGCGTGTTAGTGATAATTATGAACTGTATGTTAAACCTCAAAGCAAACCTTACGGTTTAGATATTATTGTCCCTATTTTATGTATGTAAAAACTGAGGCTCAGAGAATTTAGACCACTTGGCTCAATGTCAAACAGCCAGCGAAGTGGGGTAATGTGGTTTCAACCTACCTGGTAAATACCGCTATAGCAAAGCAGTGCAAAGTAAATAAGAATATTTCAAGCAAGATAGACGAGAGGAAAGAAATCGTGGACAAAGATGAACTTCTAGAGCTCATCTGACCCTCCTTGGCATCTCTGGACGTTGGCACACTGAAACTATCCTAGAAACTGGAAGGTCTGCCCTTGGCTTCTCTGGCGTGAAACCATCTGCCACATTAGGTTCCTTAAAGTTTCTTTCAGTTCCACTAACTTGTTGGACACTAAGGCCATGGCTGAGTCTGCCTTACTCAGCCACCTGTCACTGACCTGAGTGAATGCACCTGTACCTCAGCGCTCAAGCCTTGTTTTACCTTCCACGGGTGGGTGAGGAACAATTACCACCGAGTCAATCAGTAGGACTGGGGTATGAGAGAGACAGGGTCATGAAAGGAACACAAGGGGAAACTTCAGTCATGAAGTGAAGGGTTGATAAAGCCCACAGGAGGCTCAAAAGAGAGAGCCACAGGGCAAGGTAGAAATCCGCACTTGCCCACCCAGAGAATATACAGGCTGAAGTCAGAAGATCTGATTTCTAGTCTTGGCTCCACTGTGTTTTGGAAGCTTTGCGACTTTGGGCAAGTCACGTAACCTCTTTGAGCCTCAGTTTCCTCATTTTTAATACGGAGAGAATAATATCAATCTCATAGGATTAGTGGAGAACTAAATCATCATATAAAAATATATTCTGAGTAGAAATACTTCGTAAACTCTGAAGTAGCATGAATGTGTTTTACTAACGTGATGGGTTTTTAAGATGAAAAGCATCAATAAGAACTGTGGGGAAGAAAGCTTCTTAATACCTAGTAGGTTTTAAAAATTATCAAAGAGGAGCGCCTGGGTGGCTCAGTCGGTTAAGCATCCGACTTCGGCTCAGGTCATGATCTCACAGTTCGTGGGTTCGAGCCACGCATCGGGCTCTGTGCTGACGGCTCGGAGCCTGGAGCCTGTTTCAGATTCTGTGTCTCCCTCTCTCTCTCTGCCCCTCCCCTGTTCACGCTCTGTCTCTGTCTCAAAAATAAATAAGCATTAAAAAAATTTAAAAAATTATCAAAGAGTGAAAGATGGTGGTGGGAGGGGGTTACTAGATACGATTAAAAGAAGAGTACGATACCACTGCTTACTTTGATGACTTTTGCACGAGGTGGCTATGAGATGCCCAGATCCTCAATGCCCGGAAGAGGATTTTGTGCATAAATACAAACAATAATGGGAGCCTTGAAAAACCTGCTCCGAGGTTAAACACTAACATAACTATATGTGTTGGTAAAGGGTTCAGAAGATCATATACCTGCCTTTCCAAGGCAAAGAGATTTAACAAATCTCAGATGTAATGTATGTGGGACACTGATTTTACAAAAAGGGACAATCTCCGTTAAATATCTCCACTTATACCTCATTAATATCCCATTTGTTCCCCATGAAAGAGATTTATGGCAACCTGTGTGTCTCCTCTCCATGGGTAACTTTACAATGGAACATCCGTCTTCTTAACTCCATGGTCTACAATCAGTTGAGATCACAAGATTACACCCTCTTGCGTATAGGAGTATTTAATGACTCGATTTGAGGAAGATGGTGTTTCCTTTCCGATCTTTTCAGGCACTTTGTGGAATGAAGATCAAAGGCTAAGCCAGGTGGCCCCATCGCCTCTCTTGTTCGGTAGGGCCCTTTCTTCCTTGATCTATATGGCTGGTGTTTTTGAGGGCCGCTAATGTGTGTGACTTTGTGCTGAGTATTGTAGCAATATGTGCGAAAAAATAAGAGGCTTGGTTTTTTTTCGAGGCGCTCGTAATTTTCTTGGTAAGAAATATAAAAGAAGCATAAATTCTTGAAGGTCAACATCTTCGCATTACTCACACCTCCAACGTGTTCTTTATTAAACATGTGTCGAATGAATGAATGAGCGAATAGACGAGGTAAATCAAAACACAGGGCAGTGTATAAGGACCACAATGAGTAATGCAGGCCGTAGCTGCTATAGAAACTGAAGAAAGGAAAAGTGATGTCCTATCTGGGCAGAAGCATTTGGAAAAGTGTGAGGTTATAGGCTTTCATTTTGGGTCCGGAAACTCTCGGTGCCTTTCGGTTACCGATTGGGAAGGAAGAATCAGCAACAGGCCCGTAATCAATCTTTCTCTTTATTGGTGATTCCTGGGTTGGGGGTGGGGAGGGATGCCCCGGTCAAATCTTTCAAATAAGGTGGTAACCCGATCCCCTGATAAATACACTCAAGATTTTCCTAGCAAAAAATAATAGAGTTCTCATATGCAAGGGGCTTTTAGGAGAACGTATCAGTGTCCCTACATTGCTTATGGGAACTAAACCTGCAAATAACGGATTTATGGGGACGTGGTAGGTTGGAGCATTGGTAGGGTATAAATGGGGATATGTAACTGAAATGGTTCCCTTTGTAAAATTAATGCGCCGCATACATCACTTTGATCTCGCCAACAGAACAAATCCTAGTGCGGAAGAGAAAGAACCTACATTTATGGTCTTAAGACTGCTCTGGGGGAAGAATCCTTTGCCTCTGCCTTGTGATTGCTTGTACCTCGAAATCAGTAGCGAAGTTTGGCACGTGAGCCTGACCTGATGATTGGCGTCTCATGTTATTTCACCGGGTCGCTCGCCTCTCCCACGTCCTCATCCATTACTACGAACCAGCTGAAATCCTTTAGAGACCATGAGACCTTGGTTGGACTCTCGTCTTCGTTTCTTACCAGCACCGAGACTTCAGTCTGGTGTTCTGTAACTTAGCTTCAATGTCTGCACAGGGGGTTTGCCAGTAGTGATATCTGGAGTGGCTTTGGGATCAAATGAGGGAGACGTGTAGCGAGCACCTTACCCTTCCCTGCACTGGGGCAGGCACTCCTTTTCCAGCTGGAACGAGCTTGGTTGGCAGGAGAGGCACTGTGTGCTGCGTCTCCCTTCACATGTCCTACAAGAGCTGTGGCAGGGCGCACACTGGTGGCTGTCCTCATCAGCGTAGTAGCCCTCGGGGCAGTCCTGCACGCAGGTCATGTCTGCCAAGGAAGGAAAAGAGTCTGTCATCGTATCAAGTAGGACACACGTCTCCCAGCCCTCCTCTACGCGCTCCCCAGAGTGAACCCTGGTGGGGGGTGGGGGAGGATGCTGGACGAAGGGGACAATGTCCTTGTCAATGCCGTCCTTCTCAGGTCTCCTGGGTCCAGATAGACGCTAACACCTTCCAGGTCTTCAGAATATCCCTCTCCTTCTTCCCTCTCTCCTGTGCCCCTCCCTTGTTCCTTCTCTTAGCTGAGTGGGCTTTGTTTCATTTTTGTTCTCCCATACCCGTGTTACGCTTAATCATGGGATCCCTGGGAACCCGAGAGCGTTGCTTCACATCAGCCGTGACCTTCGAATATGAGCTGCTGGAGGTGGCCATCCTCAGACCGTGCCATACTTCAAGAAGACGTATTAATCAGCGGATGCAAGACTCAAGGGGAAATTTTGATGAGGGGGTGAATGCCTGCATGTTCGTAAAGCGTCCCTGCACGGACTGCTTATTAATTGCGAGGGAAAATAGTAATTAAGCAGTGGACACATCGGACAGCACCTCGAACAGAGGGCCGTGGTCCGCCTCACTGATGAGGGGCTGGGGAACATCCTGGGTTTCCAGAAGGACGCGACGTCTCCTGTGAAGCATTCTGGCCTGAGAGTGCATGATCTCTGTCTCATCGTGGGAAGCTTCGCACAGACTTCAACAGAGGGATAGGGGCTGTATTCTTCTCAAATCCCAATATTATATAGAAAAAAACATCTGTGGCAACGTTTCCGGTTAAGGGGGGGCCTCAGACTCATGGCAACTAAAAGCAGTACCTGATTGGAGACTGGACCTTGGTCTACAGGGGGATTGCCACAATTACAAAACAGATGAAATAGTCTCGATGCTAAATTCACGTGCATTGACAACTGTACTGTGGTCGGAAACAAATATATCGTGGCATTCACGTTGACAGAGACTGAGACCACGCTCACGATCGGGCAGACGGGGTACAAGATTAGCAGCGGGTCAAGTGGGTAAAGGGCACCCGTGTGGCGTTCTTTGTGCTTTTGCCTTTTCTATAGGTTTGAACATGTTCCAAATACAAAGTGAAAAATTAGAAAGACCCTACCCAGCGACCGGGCCCCAGGCATCGTGCAAGGTGGTTTCCCCCATGGAGGGAGAGAGACCCCGCCCCAGAGGAAAAGTAACTCACTGAGAAGAAGGCTGTCCCTCGGGCAGGTGCGACACTGGTCCTCTGCGGGCCCGGTGCAGCGGAAACACTTAGCATGACAGGGCTTGCATCCCAGAGCCTCGTCCCAGTACTCAACGGGGGCACATTCCTTGTGAGGCACACAGCGTCCGTGGCTGGACACCCCCAGGCCTTCCCGACAGGTGGTGCAGGTCCCAGGCGACGAGCAGGTCCGGCAAGACTTGTGACACTCTGTGGGCGGGGTGCGGGCAGGAGACACAGTGAGAGAGGGCCAGGGCGCCCCTGGAGGGTGTGTTCACGTTCCTTCCTCAGTTCTTTTAGAGATTTCTAGGGCTCTGGGCCAAGGGCAGGGGGCCGTGAGTCGGGTACGGCCCTTGGGACTCTGCGTAGAGCGTTCTCGTCCGATGAGTTTCGCATTCTCTCTAATAACTAGAGAGCCCCTTCTTGCAAAATTACCAAAACAGCCATAAAGTAATGATGTGCGTGCGGCCTGTTCAGCACCGTAACTCTTGTTCTGTGGTCCCCCACTGACCTCCCAGAACATCCTGAGCTTATCACTAATGGAACAATTGTTGGGATGTGTTACAATTACCCATTGACAAAAAAAAAAAAAAAAAAAGGCCTCTTGTAGTCACTGATGAATGCATAGTACCTATGAGAGGGCCTGGCATACAACAGGCTCTCAGTAAATTCCTGTTAGACAAACAAAATGACAGCAATTCATTCCCCCCTCGCGGTTTTTAGCAATTGCTGTTCCCTCGGCCTAGAGTTCTCTTCTAGATAGATGTGTGGTTTGTTGCCTCTGTTTGTCCATGATATCTTCAGGCTCCCTCTCTTCTATTGCGACTCCATTCTGTCCCCTCCCTTGACTTATTTTTCCTTTTGCTTTATTTAGAGTCTGTCTTCCCCAGTGGAACATAAGCTCTGTGAGGCCAGGAATCTGCCTGAATTGTCCCCCGTATTTCCCCAGGCCCGGAGGAGTCTCCCAGAACACCTTGAGCTTATCACTAATCACCCTGAGGAGTGCATGGCACATAGTAGGCCCCCAATAAGGGCTCACTGAACGCATAGACACACTGAATGCATAGAATGCATTAGTATTATCTAGATCAGAAAACTGAGGCTGGAAAAGGGCAGGATTAGGGGCTGAACCCAGGAGTTTACTAAGAGCTCTTTCTGCCCCAGTGCCTTGGGATAGGTATGGGATTCTTAGAGGTGCCTATGCTACCTCATAGTGGATAATTTGGGTGATCTGAATGGATCCCAAGCCCTTGTGTTTCTTAGAGGAGATCTTGCTTGGTTCCGGATGCTTCTCTGCATCTTTATTTCTCCCGGTACCAGCTTCCCTCAGTCTGCTTTTGGGCTGGTGGCGGGTGCCCTGGCCTAGCAAGGAGAGGCCTCAAGTTCCCAACATTTGAGCTGGCCTAAGGGGAGCCCAGGCATCTGTACGGTTGTGTGGGGTTTTTTTTGTTTGTTTTTGTTGTTGTTTTAAAGCTCCCCAGGCGATTCTAATGGGCAACCGGGGATGGGAACCAGGGACCTTTCTCAATGATAAAATTAAATCAGGTAAATCATGTAAACGTACCGTGAGGCCTGTAAAGTCTTCCGTGTGGCAAATTACCTTTGTCGTTGAACATCAGAAAAGGGCCAGAAATGGACCCTCTGTTCCTGCCCGAGCACAGGCAAGGTGGCACCTCAGCACTTCGGCCGAGTGGCTCAACTGTCAAAGAAACGGACCCCCAAGCTCGCTCCCGCCCCGTCCTCTGCGCATTTCCGAGCCCGTGTTCTTTCAGGTTGACACGAAAGGGTGCCTTCCGTCAAACACACAAAAAAGTATACCCAGATCACAGAGCCAGAGCAGAAACTTCGGGAGCCAGCTCCGTCTTCCTGTCCCATGACGTGCACAACGTTTGCCTGAGGACGTTCTGGGTTTTTCCTGCCACGGGCGCTCGCCCTCAAGCCCCCGCTGTTGTTGGGACCCCCTCTGCCTATCTGGCCAGCGTTTGCTTGGTGGCAACACGGGGCAAAGTTCCGACCGGCTGCCTAGCTGGAATGAACCCTGGAACTCTGGAAAAGTTCACCCGGAATGATTCATTTGTTTGAGGATTCTAGTAACAATTTATTTTATTTATCCTGCTCTGAGGCAAACAGTTTATACCCGGCTCAAACATAAGGAGGCACAAACAATAGCAGATCTCTACTTAAAAGTGCCGAGTAGGTGGTCCCAGGGAAGGAGCTGCTGAAGCGGATGAGTCAAGGAGGGAAATCTTAGGGAGGAACCGAGGAGGGAGACGAGAGGCGCCGAGAAAATTCTCTACGGCACAGCTTCCCTTATGCTGCTGTAAACCTTCAGTGGCTTCAAGTTTTAAGAAAAAAAAAAAAAGAAAGAAAACAACCTCTCGTCTGAGGTGCCCGAGTAGTTCAGTCGGTTAAGCATCCGACTTTGGCTCAGGTCGTCGTGATCTCACGGTGAGTTCGAGCCCTGCATCTGGCTCGCTGCTGTCAGCACAGAGCCTGCTTGCTTCGGATCCTCTGTCTCCCTCTCTCTCTGCACCCCCCCCCCCCCCCAGCATTCTCTCTCTCTCACAAAAATAAATAAACGTTAAAAAAAAAAAAAAAAAAAGCTTCCATTTTGGGCGACTTTCAAAGCCTTATCTCCCCTGGGAAGCTTCACACGAGAATTCTTTTTGATCAGCAGTTTGCAGCCACTGTTGTGACGAGGGTCAACCTGATTTATTATTAAGAAGAGTTAACATGGTCAAAGCTTGTGAACGATTCATTTAAAAGAAAGACATAATAAATTAGAGTCGATTCAAAAGCTGCTTTCTGGAGCAGGAGGGAAAGGGCTTGGGTGACGGCTCTGGGGCCGGAACCCTACACACCCCAGCACCTGCCCTCTGCAGAAACCCACAGCTGAGTCAGGCGTCCCTGGGTGCAGCGCTTGGCCACGCCCCCGGAAGTCTATACCTCTGCACTCCTTGGTCTCTTTCTCATAGTAAGTCCCTGCCGGACACTCCTCCAAGCAGCGTCCATCATAGAGAACCGAGGATGACTCAGCACAGAGGTCACAGTCATCCGCTGAGGGGCCATCACACTCCAGACAGTCTTCGTGGCAGCGGACACACTGGCGTCTGTCTGCGTAGTAGCCGCGGGGACAGGACTGATGGCACATGTCCTTGTACAGGACGGACTCAGGCATACACTCTGGGGGGGGAGGAGGAAACGGCAAGTTAGCCCTGGGGCACAGGAGACAGGGATTCATTCCTTCCACACTGACTCCGCCGACCTGGGTGTTAACTTGTGTGCGTCCCAAGCCCACCCTGCCAGGGCGCACCCCCCACGTCTCCAAACTTTGGGAGAGAAGACCACACAGGGGGGCCTGAGGAGAAGGTGCAGGGTTTCCAGCCCGAAATGATCAGCCCCTTGGAGGTTCCAGAAAATCGCAGTGCTGTGTCGCAGACCGGCGGTGGCCGAGATGCTGGGGGTATCGTTTGAAAACCCGGAAGGCTGTAACGGATTTTTAAAGTTGTACTGAGCCCCTCGCACTCTGTTCGATCCCCAAGTGGTTAAGGAATTCTTGCATTAGTTAATTTTTTATTCACTGCTAGGGTAGATCAATGAAATAGACGTGGTTACTCAGCGTGAGGAGGGCACTGTGAGTTTCTTTGATTTTGACTCATTGTCTTATTTGGGGGGAAACCAAGAAAACGCTTTCAATCGCGCCAAGAGAATCCTTTCGATAGAACCATGCCAGTGAGATGAGTCTTACTCTGGAGAGGAAATCAAGACAGCCTTTCCTGGAGATAATTCCAGAGAAAGAACTCCTAGCCAGAGTGCTCTTCTGAGCCTTAACTGCTGCCTGAATTTTTCTTTCACGTCTTTTGTAAGAGTTGCGATTCTCTGGCTACCTCTGTGTTTCATTAGTATCGGTCTGTCCTGTAAGATTTTGAGCTCGACAGGTCACGATCTCGCGGTCTGCGAGTTCGAGCCCCGCATCGGGCTCTGGGCTGATGGCTCAGAGCCTGGAGCCTGCTTCCGATTCTGTGCCTCCCTCTCTCTCTGCCCCTCCCCCGTTCATGCTCTGTCTCTCTTTGTCTCAAAAATAAATAAACGTTAAAAAAAAAAAAAAGATTTTGAGCTCGAGGAGGCAGGAACTTTGGGTTCTTATCTGTATCTCTAGCGCCTGGGATAGCTTGGCACACCCCCAGGGCTCAGTACACATGCAGAAAAGGGGTTCTCGTCTGTCTTCACTTGCAGAATCCATAATGGAAAGGCTTTATCTCACTCTCGATGTCCTCAGTGACGTGCACAGAGGTAGATCTATTCCAGTAAAGGTAAGGAGACTGGCTCCTTCTGTTCTGCACGAACCTACCCCCCCGCCCCCAGTGCCCAGCGGGGGTGGCGTGGGAGAGCCACATCCTCCCCTGGGATGCCCCCCCGGGTACCTTTGCATGTTTGCTCATGGATGCAGTCCTGACACATCTTGGGGCAAGGCTTGCACACCCCGTCCATGGCCACGTGCCTCTCGGGGCAGGTTTCCCGGCATGCTCCCTGGTCCAAGACGAAGCCTCCTTGGCAAGAGCGGCAGCTGGTGGCATTTCCTTCACATGTTCTGCAGGGGGCGCTGCAGCGCCTACATGTGCTGTCTTCTGCGTAGAAGCCCCTGTGGGGAGGACAGAGCACAACTGGAGAAGCCTTCCCACTAGGGAAGTGAGCCACGCCTGGTGGCAGAGGGTTTGGGACTGAGCAAACCAGAGGCACTGCTCGTGCCGTCGGGCAGGATGAGTCCGTCAGCTTCCTGAGGGAGTGCGGGCAGAGATCAAATGTGGGAAGATCAAGTGAAAGTCCTAGGTACTATCCCTGCGAATTTGGTTTGTTTGGAAAGGACTTTTGTTCATCTGTATATAGTTTAGCCAACTTCTGATGTCCCCATTTTACTTCCTAATTTTTTTTTCTTTATTTTCTTTATCTAAGAGGTTCATTTATTTTTGAGAGAGAGCACGAGCCGGGGAGCACCACGGAGAGAGGGAGACAGAGAATATGCAGTGGGCTCTGTGCTGACAGCAACGTGCCCAACTCGAACTCACAAACTGTGAGATCGTGACTGATCGTGACCTGAGCTGAAGTCGGGTTGCTCAACCGACTGAGCCACCCCGGTGCCCCATCATTTTTCTTTTTTTTTTTTTTTTGAAATCAGAGTCTAATGTTCGAGGAGAAAACGTATTTATTCAATCCATTTTTTAATGAAGAATCTTAATTTAAGAGATTACTTACCTTGATACTTAATATGCAATGTTAATAGTTAAGTTAAACAACTGTTTTTAAAAGGCTCACAAGGCTTAAGGCCCTGTCAGACTGGAACCACTTTTGCTTCTGGCTGCTCTCAGCCAACCTCTGGGGGCTTCTGTGAAACACACGTACGGTCTTCGCACACGGCAGCAAACGTATTTGGAGTCGCTGTTATTGGAATGTATGTTTATCTGATTGGCTTTCTTCCAGGTGGAATCTGATGTCCGTATATACGTTGTACACCTGCATGATGAAATTATCGTGCCATAGAAACCTCTCACTGCTCAGTGAGCACAGCAAATCTGAAAGCCTCAGCCTTTTCAAATCTATTCGGAAGACGAGGGAAATAGAGGTCGTTTCTTTGACAAAAAAAGCTGAGGGCAAGAGCTGGAACTTGCAGAAGCAGGGAAATCATAAACCAGTATAGAGAACGTGGGCTTCCGATGTCATAGGTACCTATTCCAGTTGTTTTCTGTGATTTTCATTCCATTAGTCAGTTATCGCCGTGTAACAAAACACCCCAGAGCTCATCCCTTGTCCGTCTGTGGGGAAGCCAGATTTAGGCTGAGCTTATGCTCAGAGAAACTCGTGTCACTGTACTAGAAGAGCTCAGGCATGTGCTCCGGGGAAGGAGGCTTGGCCCCAAGTTGTGCACTAGGCCCAGGTCGTCTTCACGTCACTTTGTCCTCCCTGGCGCAGGGACCTCGTGGGGCACATTCTCCTCTTAGTCACGGCAGAAGCGCGAGAGGGCAGGTTCATCCAGGCACACCCGTTTTAAGCCTCTGCTCGCCTTCTGCTAACATCCTGTTGGCTAAATCAACCCTGGCCAAAGTCAGGGGTCAGGGAAGTCCATTCTGTCTCCGTGGGAGTTGCTGCAGATTGACAAGCAGAGGACGCGGATCCACGGAAGGGTGAAAAATTGCAGCCAGTACTCAATATCCTAGAGTCACGTTTGAATCCGAATGCCAATCAGGGATCCTGCCCGGCGTCTTTACTTGATGTCTTAATTAATTAAGGCATTTTACATCTATCTAATCGTTCTTTCAGCTCTCCCATGGTATTTGTTCAGTAGGCAAAAACGTATTGAATGTATCAGGAAGAAACAGGACGAAATAGGACAGGCGTGAATAAAAGTCACGTACCTTATGTGGTCGCGAGAAAGAAAAATTGGAGGAGAAGCAGTTTAGTAGAAGAGGAAGAACTCAATAGAATCCAGATGAAAGCCAGGACCAGGCTTCCTTATGCACGAGTATCTTAGCTGTTTTGGTCCACAGTGGGGAAGAGTCAAAGCCAGTGCAACTGTGTCCAGCCACGTCAGTCTCTTAAAAGTGAATTTGGCAGGACAGTGGGTAGAAATGTGTTACATGCCCAACAAGAGCTTGACTGAATTTGAGAAATTTGAAGGTAAGGAAATTGAGTGCGTTCTCAAGCATGTCACGTCTTCTACCTGAATGAGAGTTTCACGGGTTCATTGTTTCTGTGTCCGTAGTGAGGGCTTTGGCCTCACCCAAAGACAGGCCTGGCTTTCCTCCCCAGCTAACTTCTAAACTCTTGGAATTTCCCAAGGGGTGTGAATGTCTTTGTTATTCCTTGAGACCCAACGGACCACATTTGATCCTTTGAAGAAAGGAATGACTCAGGGTGGGGCCAGCCACACTCTGTAGTTTTAGGAGGGGGACTGAGTAAGGAGCCAATCTTGTGCTTAGAGGTTGGAGGCTTTGGTTCATGTGCTATCTCTTGACCTCTGGGGGATTTTCAGCGCTCTGCCTGGCCAAGGTCCCTACAGAATTGTTTCTGGACACTGAACACGAGCGGTTCGAGTATAGAGTTTGAAAAGGTGCAGCACCAAGAACCTGTTCCAGATTCTTCTCCTAGGGGAGTCAGTGGATGTCCTATGAGATGCTAAAGTAAAAGGAATGGATTCAGTCAAAAAAGAACACAAAATATTAAGCAGGTCGGGTCAAGTTTGCGTCAAGATACTCACAAGAGTCTAAAGCACGGAAGAATGAGGAGGAACAGAAAAACGTCCAAGGGATGGGATATGAGAAAGATTCAGATGGATGCTATTTCTTTGGGTGGCTCGGTCAATTAAGCATCTGACTCCAGCTCAGGTCATGATCTCACAGTTTGTGAGTTTGAGCCCCGCATCAGGCTCTCTGCTGTCAGCACAGAGCCTGCTTGGGATCCTCTGTCCCCCTCTCTCTTTGCCCCCACCCCCCGCGCTCGCTCGCTCTCTCTCTCTCAAAAATAAATATTAAAAAAATTTTTTTAATTGGATATTATTTTTTCAATATTTTGTTTAGTGATTCCTCACTAGCATAAAATTTTGTTCACTTCAAATGGTAAAAAGAAAGCGCGCGCACACACACACACACACACACACACACTATTGAAGATAACTGCTAACTGAAAAATATGTAAATCTCAGGAACTTGTTGGGAATCAGCCGGAAGGTTCTTCTGCAGAACCCCTTTGCTAAAAGCAGCCTTCTCTCCACAGACCTGCCCAGTACTTGGTCCTGCTATGTTCTCCTCACCTTTACAAAACTTTTTTTTTTGTTGTTAATGCTTTACTTCCCTGTTATTTTCATTTAAGAAGAAAAAGAATATCTCTTTGGAGAAGAAATGGCCATTTGGATTACATTGTTAATTTCAAAGTACTTTATATGGAGGTTGTTCGACCCAGATACATGTATGTCACAAGAGCTGTGTGGTTGTGGAGCTTTACCTGTTTTCTGTGGACACCTAAGACAGTGACAGCCAGCGCCTGATGGAAGATTGTTTTCCTGCCATCAGAGTTTCAAATCATTCCTATTTGGTGAATTTGAGCACACTTTGTTTTTTTGGTCGCCTTTTAAACAATCGCTATAAATGATGTATGCTGCTACTCAGGCTTTCCTCTTTCATGAGCATATACCATATTTGAAAAAGTCGTGGCCACTATGGTTGACTTATAAGTAATTCTGAATGTTTGGCGGCCATTTCACTGCAGGTTACAACCTGGTCTAAGCCTGGTCTAAGTCCTGGTCTAAGTCTGACTGCTGTTGGAGGATGGATTGCACCCATAAGGGTGTTTTCTCAGAAACAGCAACAAAGCCACCAAGCCAAGCTAGATATTATACGTTCCTCAGACTTTATCTTCCCTGTTTTTTTTTTTATAAACACAAGAAGGGGGGGGGGGTGGGGCTACTGGAAGGAACCCACCCTACTCAAAGCAGAGGGCACATGCTCACGATTCTGTAGTCTACAGGACTTTTGGGCCATGTCGGTGGCTTCCCTACCGCTCAAAAAATACAGAATATCTTGGCTGCTGTGTATCTGCATGGTGTCCCGTTGCTTCAAGGAGCAGCTCGATCCTGGTTTGGGGTAGCGTTGAGCCACCAGCTCACTGGAGGGAGGCCAAACGCTGCTCCTTCTTCTTCGCTTTACTGCATTATCAATTCCCGTAACGTTCAAAGAATCCAAGATGGAGTTGGCAAAGGGTGGGAATGATTAAATAAGTAAGGTGATGATACCAACAGTCGGTTGAGTCCCACCATGGTAGAGGTTAACGAAGAGGCAATGATGGACTTGGGGAAGTAGGTTATGGGGCTTCACCTTCGTTTTTCTCTCGTGTCTTGGCTAGCTTTGCTGAGGCTGGAGCGTGGTTGTTGAAGCGGCTGGGCTGGGAGTTTTCTGACTCTCTCTTGCATCATCCTTCCTTCTCTCCCTGGCTTCTCTTACCCTGACGGTTTCCTTCCCTTCCCCTACTGTCTGCCTGACAAAATGCTTTAAGAGCTATTCACTCTTAAGCTTCTTCTCAAATACCCAGCTGGAGAGGAGCCTTGAAAATACGCTAAGTAAAGGAAACCGGCCCGAAAGATCACATTTTGTAGGGTTCTATTTTTGTGAAATATCAAGGAAAAGGCAAATCTATTGAGACAGAAGGTAAATTAGTGGTCGTTTAGGGATGGGGGAAATTCGGAGTTTCTTTTTTGGGGTGATGAAAGTATTTTAAAATGGATTGTGGTGATGATTACACAACTCCGGCAACATCCCAAAAGCCATTGAATTGTACGCTTGGCATGAAGGAATTGCGTGGTGTTAAATTATATGTAAGCTGTTCTTTAAAAAAAGAAACCCCAGTTAGATGAGAAGGTGGCATTGTGTGATGACTAAGCACATACATTTAAGTGCTGGAGAGATTTGGGGTAAAATCCTCGCCATACCGGGGATTAGCTGTGTGATCCTGGCATGCTACCTCGTGCTTGAAACAGCAGAAAACAGCAGAAAAGAAGATTCTGGCGAGGATTAGTGAGGTCATACATTGGAAGCCCTCAGCGCAGTGTCGGCACATCACAAGACTCGACAAGTAGCTGTTTTTACGTGGTTTCCTTTCCCTGGGAATGTCTTCGCCTTTTTGTGTATTTAGGCCCCGAGAAGGATGACACTGGTTGATATAAACCTCCCCAACTGGATTGTAAGCCTTTTGCAGGCTCAGACTTCCTTCGGTTGCTCATACCTTAGCTTCCAACAGCGCTTCTTAACACCTAGTAGGTGCTAAATATTTATCGGCGGAATTGAGTTGAGTGTGTTTGGCTTCTCTGCTAGATTGGGAGCTCCTGGAGTACCGTGACTTACGATTGTACCTCCAGGCTCTGTCTCAGTGGTGGATACAGATACTAATGCTCTCTCTCCCTCCACCACTGAGCTGGGTCTTGTGGATCTGGCATCGAGTTCTTTTTAATCAGCGAACAAATGAAATCTCGAATTCCTCACCACGGATTCTGTCGGTCACTTCCCCAGACTTTTCTCGTGCCTTCCTCTTTCCAGTCTGCCTGGCTGTCAGTGTTCTGATTTTATGGGGGTATTCAGGGGTGAACCTTGTTTAGCCTAAACTGATCCTTCTGTGTCCATCCCTCTTGACCGAGATCGGTTTTGGAAAAGCTAAGTGACGCATTCTGGCTAATAATGAGGTGTGAAGGGGCTCCGGGGAGGACAGGCTAAGCGTGATCCAAGAGCAAAATGTAAAGGTCGTGGGTTTTCAATGAAGCGTTGGCCACTCACATAACTGACGCTGGATTTCTAAACTCCTTGTTACGTGACAAAATCTACCCCATTTTGTCTCAGGATGGACACTTCTACCTAGGATTTCTGTTGTTCGTCACTGTAAGTTTCCTGATATACTTTTCCATTTGATGTTTTCCGCTTCCCTGTTAAATCCTGGAGGTAGAGCCATTGATGGGAAGAGAGAAGGAATTAGAAACCAGGGGACCGAGGGAACCATGAGGAATCAATAAATAATTAACCAGCTATTATTCTATATTTATGATGTAGACCTCCTACCTCACCTACTATAAACATTTCAGAAGAAGAGATTCATTCATGTGTTCACAGCCCATCACGGTCTGACTCTTGTGATGGGAAAAAAGCAACTAAAGACAAGGTGGAAAAAGAATGTATTTTTTGCAAGAGTGAAAATGTGTGTATATAGCAGTCACAAGGGCGAAGCATGCATCTGGCCTTTTGTATGTTTTGGCTGCTGCAGCCAACAGTGATGTCAGAGTCGCGAGGGGACACTTTCGGCGGCTCTGTGACCAGGAACACGGGACAGGGCTTCTTTGGTGCGAGAAGCGATTGTCCTCCAGGTACAGGAGGATGAACCAGACCCAGGCGTGAAAGGAAGAGGGACACTTACTCAGGACATCTGGTGTAGCACCTGCCTTCATGGAGGAAGAGAGGGAAGTCTGGCCGAGTCCGGCACTTTCCGCAAAGATTGGCTCCAGAGCAGGAGGCACAGTCCTCTGGACAGTTCTCGCAGCTGCCACTCGTCACCGAGGGCCATGTGCCTTCGGGACACGAGGAGACACAGGCCTGGGCCAACAGATACGTGCCTAGAAGCCCAGGGAAGAAGGCAGATCAGACGGTCATCATGTGTCTGGTCCAACAGCACACACGTCCATGAAGTAATTAATTATTAACTAATTAATTAATTAATTTAAATGTTTGTTTTCGAGAGAGCATGAGCAGGGAGGGGCAGAGAGAGACAGGGAGAGAGAATCTCAAGCAGGCTCCATGCTGTCAGCACAGAGCCTGACACGGGGCTCGAACTCACCAACTGTGAGATCACGACCTGAGCCGAAACCAGGAGTTGGACACTTAAGTGACTGAGCCACCCAGGCACCCCATGGCTAATGAACTTTAAAGAGTAATGGAACTTCTAGGGGCCCCTGGGTGGCCAAGTCGGTTAAGCATCCGACTTCGGCTCGGGTCATGATCTCATGGTTTGTGAGTTCGAGTCCCTTGTCAGACTCTGCTGTCAGTGCAGAGCCTGCTTTGGATCCTCTGTCTCCCTCTTTCTCTGCCTTTACCCTGTTGGTGCTCTCTCTCTCTCTCTCTCTCAAAAATAAAAAAAAACCACTAAACAAAAGGGGGGAGAGTAATGGAACTTCTAGAAATGTCGCATACCCAGATACCCTAACAAATTCTGTGGCAAAATCAACAGATAGCGTCATCATGCCTTTGTATCAGAACCTTTTCTTTTCTTTCCTTTTCTCTTTCTTTTTCCTTTGAAAGCCAGCTTTTTTTTTTTTTTTTTAAAGATTTCATTTTTCAGTAATCTCTACACGCAACGTGGCCCTCGAACTTACCACCCCGAGATCAAGAGTTCCATGCTCTACTGACTGAGCCAGCCAGGTGCCTCTGAGAGCAAGTTTTTACAAGAGGTCACTGTTTGGGTCCCTGCATTCCCTGTGATGGGAATAACGAGGAGACTAGATCGAGTCCTGCAAACCTTTTATGTAAAGATGCCGATACCTGTACGTAAGGGACAGCAAAGTGCTCGGCCCCTTCCGCCCCTTGTCACCCTCCACACTGACCTTTTGGACACGAAGTGCACAGGGTTGCAGATTCATTGCAGGTTTCACAAGAAGGATGACACGGCTGGTGTCCTCTCAAAATGTCTGTGTGGGGACAGAAACCGGAAGTCAGTGTCCTATGAACAGGCATTATTCCAGTGTGGGGAGGGGTCTTGCGGGGTAATCTCCGCCTTCCTGCCCGAATAGAATCCCTTCAAGTTTACATTGGCTAAACACTGGTACCCACTCGTTGCCTACATGGTGGGCTTTAATTCGTTTATTTTTTCTCTTCCTTCTCCGCTGACAGTTGATTATCAAAACGTGCTTTGCAAATCCACTGACAGAATAACCTTCGACACAAAAGGGATGTGTGCGCTAACAACAGGTTCCTTCCTTCGTCTGTCAGCAATCTGTGGGAGTATTGCTTGTGTGTATGCGCACATAAAGAGTTTTCTGGTTAAAGGTCATCCCTTCTTTCCCCAAGATTCTTGGATGACCGTTCCTCTTCAGTCTAAGAGGATAACTGAGAATTCATCGCGCCTTTTGTGGAGAAATTTTTTCCTTTTCTCTCTTTCTTTTTTTGTTCTTTGGAACCAGGTCTCATGATCGGGCAATGCTCGGTCTCTGTGATCTTCAGAGTAGTAGCCATTTGTGGGAAGCAAACCTAAATCTGTGTCCTCTCAAATCGTCGTTAAACGTTCACATGATGGAGCCACCGTCGAGCTTTCTGGTTGGTCAGGTGATCAGCAGACCACCCGAGGTCCACCCACCGTTAACCTGGGAAACATTCGAGGTGTTCCCCTCTCCCTTTCCCTCCAAGAGCATTCGCCGGCCAGGCTTTTCCAGGATGTCAGCAAGTCCGCGGGACAATTTCGGCGACCTGCAGAACAGCCTTAGCGACATCACTGAATCGGTGCAGGAGATCTTGACTGAGTCTCAAGCCTGGCTTGGGGATCAGCATGAGTCCCACAGCGGGGAGCAATTAGAAAGAGAAGTTCTGGCTCAGGATGTGTGATACGAATGAGTCTGACCCTCAGTCAGTGATTGTTGGCATCTTCCCATTCCCATCCCTTCCCTCCCTCCCGCCCTCCCTCCCCCGCGTCCTGCTGCTTCTTCTCTTCCCGAGGGTCAGTCTGCCATAGTTGGTTCTGTAGTGACACCTGCCTTCAGAGCCCAGCTGTGCCACTTACGGAGGGTAACCATGGATACGGCAATGAAACTTGAAGAGTCCTACTTTCCATGTCTCTGGAATGAAAAAGCAAATGGTCCTTCCCTTATAGGACCGTTGCGAAGACAGAATGAAACCGTGTGTGTGATGTGCACGCAGAGTGGCTCAGTAAACGGTAGTCCCTTCTGCTTCCTTTCTCCCCGTTTCTTCCTTTGTTACCATTCCACCCCGGGTCCCGGCCTTTGGCTCTCTCTCTCTCTCTTTCTTCTGTTCCGTACCTGGAGTGGCCCTGGGAGGCATTGCGGGCTTCCTATGAAGGAGCTACGGTGGATCAGCCGCTGAGACTTGCTCCGGAGGAAACCAGATTCAGGGGTGGGTAGATAGACATCGGTGCGCATATAGATATAGATGTATGGACAGAAATGATCATCCTGCTGTGCTAAGTGGTAGTTTTTGTCCCAGTTTGGGGAGAGCAATACGCCCTCGTTTTACAGGAGACTGACTGGTATAGTCTCCCTCGGGGGAGCCGCTCAGAGCTCAGTTAGCCTGGTGCAGAGCGAATGCCCATCCTGGGCTTCTCCCGCCGGTGGTCCTCCTGCCCCTCGGCAGGACCGGGGGTTTCCCTGAAGGCCTTTTTTAACCTGCCGGTATCACTTCACCCAAAAGAGAAGGCAGCGCAGAGGAGCAACGATTCTGTTGCCGACATCAGTCCTCACGAATCTCCAGGGAAATGCAGATCGTGGAGGAAAGGGAGCCCTTGTGCACCACTGGTGGGAATGGGAATGGGCACAGCCACTGTGGACAACGGTGTGGAGGGGCCTCAGAAGATTAAAAATGGAACCACCATGTGATCCGGCCGTTCTACTTCTGTGTATATACCTGGAGGAAATGAAATCACCGTCTTGAAGAGATACCCGCCTGCCCGCGTTCCCTGCTGCGTCGTTTGCAACGGCCAAGACATGGCAACCACCGAAGTGTCCATCGATGGATGAATGGATAAAGGAGTTGTGGGGTATTCATGCAATTAGAAAATTATTCACCCATAGAAGGAAGGAAATCCTGCCATTTGGAACAAATGGATGAATGAACCTTGAGCAGTATGCTAAATGAAATATGTCAGAGAGAGAGAGAGAAACACTGTATGATCTCACTTATACGTGGAATCTAAAAAGGAGCCAAACTCCTAGAGTAGATTGGTGGTTTCCAGCATCAGGAGCGCAGCTGGGGAGAAGGGGTGAAGGGGACCAAAGGCACAAACTTGTGGTTATAAGATGAATTCGTTCTGGGGATGTCATGTGCGGCACGGTGACTATGGCTAGTCCTGCACCGTGCACGTGAAAGCTGCTAAGAGACTAGGTTTTCACACACACACACACACACACACACACACACACACACAGGAAAGGTAACAATGGAAGTGGTAGATGTATCACCCTCATTGTGGTAATCATTTTGCAGCGCATACGTATATCAAAGCATCACATCATACGTGGTAAGCCTGCATAGGGTTGTATGTCAGTTAGATTTCAATAAAACAGAAAAAAAGATACTTAATGGCCGAGGGCAGTTCTTGAAACATAATAGCGAAAAAAAGCTTTTTCAGACAGCATCGAAACCTTTAATATTATTATGTCTAGATCAGGGGTTGAATTCCCCCCCCCCCCCCACGAGTTGAATTTTTGATTTTATTGTTTTTATACTATTTTTTTAATTTACGAAGATATGAGTTTTAAAGAACTTTCCCACTGTTTTGTAAGCTAGAATGTATCTATCTACACATACGTATGTATTTATAATTACATCTATCTCACATTCGGGCAGGTTGTCATAGGCTTGAATAAATTTCTGTAATGTCAGGAAATGGCCACGAGAGGGTGCTCTGTACACACAGTTAACAGCACTTAACTGTGGGCAACCAAGCGTCATTCCCAGACACTGCTCTTTTGTATCAAAGGTTAGTGACTTCATCACAAGTAAATTTTGACCTTGATCGTAGTTTTCCTTTTTTTTTTCACTCAAATTCTGGACTGGACAAGACCTCAAAGAAAAAAAAAAATCTCCTTGACCAGGGAAATGCTGTGGTCTGTCCTTGAGAAATGAGTATAGCTAAGCCATATAAAACAGAAGTTTTATTTGCTTTTTTAATTTTTAAATAAGCAACATTCACAAAGTTAAAAAAAAAAAAAAAAAAAAAAGCAAAGAGAGGCAGAGGGAATCCCAAGCAGACCCCACACTGCCAGCACAGAGCCCAACATGGGGCTCGATCTCGAGAACTGTGAGATCATGACCTGAGCCGAAACCAAAGCTGGGATGCTTAAACGACTGAGCCACCCAGTCGCCCCTCTCTCCACCCTTTTTATGCAAACTATCTATTCACACTGTTTATCACATTTCTTGATAATACTATATTTGGGGGACCATTCTCTATCAGTACATGAAGAACCCCCTCATTCTTGTTTATGCCTCGATAGTATTCCATTGCACAGATGGATCATACTTCATTTTTCCAATTGGTAACCACTGGTGACCATTTAGTTTTTTTCCAGTCCCTGCTATTTCAAATCATACTACCGTGACTGGGAAGGCAAAAGGTGCTTTTTTTCTTCAGCTCATTCTTACAGACCTGCAAGGACAGGGGCTTCTCTTGATAGCATCTCCCAGACAGAACCACTCAGCACATCAGGAACACCCTTATGTGTTCCAGAATACTCTACTGCTGAGTTTCCTCCCCGTCTTTGGCCTTTGAGCGCCTGCGTTGTGGTCACCACCTCTTTCTGGTTTTTGTCTTGTGACTTCTGCACCCCCATTTGCTCCTGGTAGCCCAGCGTCTTGGGTTGGTTTCTAAATCACAGAGGCTCCTTGGTTCATTGTGATTGTCGTCTCCTCCCTATTTCCCTGTTACCTCTTTTGATTGGAAACTTCCGCCGTCGTTTCTGTGGCCAGGTCTTCACCAAAGATGGGTTTGCAGTGGGTGCAGGTTCTTTTTTATTTAAAAAAAAAAAAAAGTTTTTTTTTTAATATAAAAAAGATAAGAGAAGTCCTGCCCATCATCTCCCCACCCAGAAATGCCTGCAGCATCTACTTGAGCACGTAGATGTCCCGTCTTTACGTTGAACGTGTGAGTATGATTACATATGTTTGTGTAATCATTTACATCTGTGGATATGATACTGACTCTCCATTTTATATTTAATAGTATAACTTTTATAGGCATTTCTATTAAAATTCTTTGAACACACTATTTTTAAAGGTTTGTGTGTTTGCATGAACCATAAGTCACTTAATTTTTTTCTTTTGTTACATGTTTAGATTACCCCGTCCCTCCCCCCCTCTTTTTTTGGTTCTAAATACAGCTGTCATTGACATCTTTATACACATTATTAGTTAAGTCCGGACTCTGCTTGGCTCTTAGACGTCCCAAGCTGAGCATTATTTGGTACCTTCTTTCTGGGACTGTTTTTCCCAGACCTGTATTACTCTTTAGGTCTCCAAAGTTACTAGCTTTCATGACGTAGGAAGACGGTTTAGATAGTGAACTAGTGTTTCCTGCATTGAGACCAGAATCAGGTTACAGGGTTGAATAGCAGTTTAACTTTTATTGTGTCACAGTACGTCCTGGGAGCTCTATGTGTGTTCTCTCATTTAATTCTTTTTTTTTTTTTTTTTTAACGTTTATTTATTTTTGAGACAGAGACAGAGCATGAACGGGGGAGGGTCAGAGAGAGAGGGAGACACAGAATCTGAAACAGGCTCCAGGCTCTGAGCGGTCAGCACAGAACCTGACGCGGGGCTTGAACTCACGGACCGCGAGATCATGACCTGAGCCGAAGTCGGACGCTCAACCGACTGAGCCACCCAGGCGCCCCTCTCATTTAATTCTTCAAATGAACTTGCCTGAGGTAGTTCCATGTTCTTATTTTATTTCATTTATATGCTTTCCTTTTTTTCTTAAAGTTTACTTATTTTGGGGGGGTGGAGGGCATGGAGAGGAGGAGAGTATGAGTAGGGGAGGGACAGAGAGAGAGAAACCCAAGCAGGTTCCTCACTGTCAGCTAAGAGCCCGACGTGGGGCTGGATCCCATGAACCGAAAGATCATGACCCTCACTTCTAAGTGAGACAACTATATATACCTATAAAGTCCTTCTAAAAGTTAGATTTTCGGGGCATCTTTAAAGTTCTCTACAACTGAGTTACAGGTAGGCGACGTATCTCCACGCTGTTGAGATTTATTTTTTACGTATGGCTCTCAGTGTTTATGACTGACTGTGGGATTCAGGCCTCCTCAGGGCATCGGAATTAAGATCCAAAGACAGGCTAGTGAGAAATTGTTAGGATGTGGTCAAAGATAAAAAGTTAATTCACTGTGTCTGTGCTTTGTAGATTAAACCGTCACCAGAAGATGTAATTAGAGCCTGCTACAAACACGGTTTTAATCGATGATGGAATTAGGTGGGTAGGGGAAATGTGCAGGAATTACTCTTAGGACTTTCCGGCACTCCCAGGGGGAAAACCGCCTAAGAAAATCCGAATGATTTAACAGTAATACAATAAGCTGTTTCCATTCCCAACAATGGTTTCAGGAAACCAACCGAAGCCGTGGCCGGCCACGCCTGAATGTTTGCCCCAGTGGTAGGTCTGTGATGCCTGAGTCACTGGTGAAGCCATCGGCAGCCTATTTAATGTCGGTTCTGCTGCTGCTGTGGTAGGGACCCTGAACTAAGTGGTCTCCATGATACGTCAGTAACTGGGACGGGGGATCTGGTGGCGATCTCCACTTTTGTGCGAGGGATTCTTGGCAGGAAGGACAGAGTTGAGTGGCCGTCTTTGGCCATTACTTAGTCTCGGCTGGGGGATTTGCCAGGCACGGTCCAACGTGTAGGGAGATCTCCATCCTTGGCCTAGGGTAGGAAGCATTCCCACCGGCTGCGTCATGAGCAAAGAATGATGGCCTCCCACCGTGGCCACTCTCGTTGTGAGTGGCCACCTTATTAAAAGAGTTGTTCCGTGAACCCCGGTTGGATTTTTATTGCACGGGATCTTCTCCAACACGTGCTGGCGTAGAGAGCGCAGGCAGTCGTTGTCTTTGGATGCAAACACGATCTCACCGTTGCCGCGGAAGTCGTGCGGGTGAAGGCATGGACTGGAGTTCGTCCCGTTTTCCTTTCCCTGCCTGGACCCGAGCTGTGTTTCAAACGGCGACGGCACCTTGCTGATACCACCTAGGCAGCTGTATTCCTTTACGGCCGATCTGTAATTGGCCCCGGATGACTGCAGTCTGCTTTGCATCATCTTAAAGGTGTGGCTAATTAGTGGCTGTTTTCTGGAACCCTCTGCTCTCCGATTACACTCTCAACTTTGTTTTTTTGAGAGTTAGGAGTCAGGGGGAAAGATTGTTGGCATTGGCTCAAGTGCTCCCGGGTCTCGATGGGGCACATTCCCCACTTCCTGTCCACTCCAGTGGGATCTAAACCGTGCCGGGGAAGCGGAGCTACAGCCGCACCTTGCTCGGAAAAGACGCGTCTTTTTTTCCCCTCTGTTAACAGTCTGCCTGTCTTCTTTCCTAGATCCTGGAGAAGGGCAGCCATGCCATTGACTTGACTGCTTTGGTCCAGCCGTGAGAAACATTTTCATCTGCTTCCCCGATCCCTTAGTAGTGCTAACTCCCCAAATGGACTAATGCCTTCCTGTCTTCAAAAACACTCTATTTTTGATAGTAGAAAATGCAGAGGGGTGGGTGTGGTGCTCCGACGGAGGGGAACAGTCCAGGCCTGATTTCTGCTTGCGAAGCGCGTAGTCCGGTTGAAAGGGACATGTAATCATTTGGGGAATCAAGTCTGCTCTGACTCTTGGCTCCCTGGACCTTTTCATCATCTGGATGCCAGATAAAATACAGATGTTCTGAGCTAGAAACACAGCACCAGACTATTTTCCTCTTGGCTCGCGCTGCCTCTTAAATGCCTGAATGCCAGACAAACTCGTTTTCAGCGTTTTTGGTCCAGCTATAATTCACGGAAGATATCCCAATCTGGATTGAATGATTTTCTTCCCAGCTACGTCTCTGAAATTGGCCCGCGTTCTCCGGGGCCTTTGGCTGCTGGGTTTGTGATGATCTCCGGGCTGCTTTTCCTTTAAGTCACATTGGTGACACCGTCGTGGACAGTGGCCATGGATGTCCCTCCTCCGGAACCCAGCAAGAGCCTTTCTCCGGCCCCGGATCGATCCCGCTCCCCAGCCCTTGGAAGACTCATCCTCGGCGGACCTCCCTTCGGCCCCCATGGCTTCTGCACCGAAATGACCTTTTCAACAAATCCTCGCCTTGAAATCAAACGGAGAGCGTCTCTGCATAGAATGTGAGTCAGATTTTTTTTTTTTCCCAGCAGGATGAGGGCTTTGTTTTTTAACCACCACAGACACCGAGAGGTCATCGAAGTTTGCAGCTACCTTGCAAGGAAGCCCGTGGCGGAGGCTCCAGGGTGAGGAGGCCGGTTCCGAGGACGCAGGTAGGAATGAACACACACAGGCCTTCGCTGTTGGATCACAAGCTCCCGCATCTTTCCTCCTGCCCCCATCAAGATGCCCACCTTCCCCATCTGCAACCGGAAGGGGGTGGGGTGGGGGGTGGCTTTGAAAAGGCAAGCTTGAATGATAGTAAGTTCTGATCAAGCGGCCGGAAGGATCAGCTGACCCAGCTTTACCTCCGGTACTTGTGAGAGGTTCTTCCTTGTCCAACTGAAGACGCCCACCCTTACCGGCCGTTGCCCTTTACCGTGACAAGGAGATACACGAACGTGACAGAAGCCACTCTGAAAGCTTTGAGACAGTGGTCGCTGGGCGGTTGCCCTACACGACTCTCTTACGAGCTCCGACGTCCCCTCCGCGGGGATAGAAACCCGGTGGCCACGCCACCCGTGAGCCGCCCTCTGGGTTTCCCTCCAGGACAGATGCCCACCGACCACAGCCTCCTCCCCTCTCCGCCCCCCCCCCCCGGGAGCATCAGAGCCCGAGGGAGCGGCCCAGACTAGACGCCCACTCCCAGCTTTTGTTCCCTGCCCAGCCTGCATCTCTGGGACATCCCGAAGGTGAGGGTTAAAGAGGGAGGGAGGCAGAGAAGGCGGCCAGACACCTGCTTTCTCTCTCGGGAAGCACATACCATTCCAGAATTCGCCTTCCACCGGAGTCTGGGCGGGACCCACACACGTCCCCTGCCGCAGCTGCAGTCCTTCTCGGCACGTGCGACACTGCTGGTGGCCAAAGCCAGTGCAGGTTTCACAGGCCCGGTGGCAGGGCTCACATTCTCCCGTCTCCGGGTCGCCGTAGAAGCCGGGGCCACAATTGCGCACACACGTGCCACCTACGCCACCTACGTGAGAACGCAGAGAGGGGGCCTGAAGGTGGGTCCCTGGCTGGCTTGGCTTGGTGCTCTGTGCGAGGCCAAGTTCCAAACAGGCCAAGGGGCGTCTCGGGAACACTTTTGTTGGAGTTTGTTTGTAAACTTCTTTAAAAAAATTTTTTTAAATGCCTGTTTATTTTTGAAAGAGAGACAGAGACATGGCATGAGCGGAGGAGGGGCAGAGAGAGAGGGAGACCCAGAATCCGAAGCAGGCTCCAGGCTCCGAGCTGTCAGCACAGAGCCCGACGACGCGGGGCTCGAACTCACCAACTGCGAGATTATGACCTGAGCCGAAGTCGGACGCTTAACTGAGCCACCCAGGCGCCCCACCTTTTTCTTTTCAACTTTTGTGTGTTTTTTTTTTAGTTTTTTTTAATGCGTATTTATTTTTGAGTTTGTTTTTTTAAGAAACCAAGCTGGCATAAGCTTATTTCAACCAAGGAACGGGTCTTAAATCCAACATTTAAAGTACGCCTTTAGCGGGGAATTTAAATTGGTTATTAGCTCAAGGGGTTAAGAGCCTAGTCAATTCTCAGGGCCCTGAATAAATAAAATAGTGTCCATATAGAACCACTGGAGATCTGGGTGGGCTGTCTGCCCCTCTCTCTCTCTCCCACAAACATTCGAGAGCACTGGACCATTAGTTCTTGGACTGCAAGACTCGTAGTGTATTTCTTTCCTAACCATCCAGAACTGACCAGAGGATCTTGTTTACCTTTTACAGTGCTTAGGAAGAGTCATGGTTCTGGATGTTTCAGGTGACTCCTCTCAAGGCCTTTATCTTCGGTGTTCCTGCCCCACCCCCACCCCTGCCCCCGCCCCCTTCACTCTCGTTTCCATCAGCTTGGAGATGTTTGCAATTAATTAGTGAAATAGGAACTCCGCCACAGTAATAGAAGCAGAAAGAAGTAGTCTGGGCTAATGCTTATTCTGAAACCAAATTACAGTCCGTCCCCGGACGAGAGGCGCAAGACTCAGACCGATCAGGCGGGTGCCCTCCTTTCCGGGCGAGGCCCCGGAGCCTTTGTTCTTCCTCTGCACCCTGCCATTGTCACACTTACCCAGGAGAAAGAAGCCCTCTTCACACGAGTAGCACTCATGCTGGTCACAGTTGCTGCAGTTTGTATCACACGGTTTACATTCAGATCCTTCGCCGTAGGTCCTCTCGGGACACATTTTATGACAGTGGTGCTGAAACCTACGGGGAGGAGATGGGGTTTCTTCCGTGAGCTACGTTGGCGTATTTCTCTTAACCACCAGAATTCAATGTCCTCACATATGTACGCTCATCGTGTTTAATAGGAATAGATATGTGGGTTTCAAGGGCAAAAACCTTCTCTTGGTCTATGTGCTCAACAAACGAGGTTGATCTGGACCCTAAGGACCCTTCATGAAGGCAGCTGTGAAGAGGCTGGGGCGAAGGAAAGCAGCACCGAGATGTATTTATGGGCTACTAATTATGCATTTACGACTCGTGTATTTATTTATTTTGAATTTTTTTTAACGTTTATGTATTTTTGAGAGAGAGAGAGGCAGAGCACAAGTGGGGGGAGGGACGGAGAAAGAGGGAGACAACAGAATTTGAAGCAGGCTCCAGGCTCCGAGCTGTCAGCATAGAGCCCGATGCGGGGCTCGAACTCACGGACCGCGAGATCATGACCTGAGCCGAAGTCGGCCGCTCAACCGACCGAGCCACCCAGGCGCCCCCAAACATACCACCTTAGATATACAGATTTGAATTGGAGAACTTTGGGAGTGGTTGTAGTCTGCGTTTCATTGAACTTGGTGGTCTGTGTCTCGTGTTACCCAGAGGATGATTAAGAACTAATAAAGTAACTGGCTTCATGCTGGACTTTCTGACTTCTGTCAAGGACAAGGTCTCCAGGCAGACGTTTGGAAAGAGCTCAGTGTAGAGTTCAAGTGGCTTACCAAAATGTCTGCCACGAGATTAGTAAGGGTGAAGTGTCTTAGCTGTTATGTATTTATATTGTTATGCCTAGTATCTGTGCTCATGCTACAGTAGAATGTTGTATTTCAGACGCCACTGAATTACAGGGTCATCGGAAGGGGGAGCAGAATCAAGCTGGCCTTTGCCCGTTGATGAATTTCACAGCATTGACAAGATACCAGAGGAAAGCTTTGCATCTCTTCGTTAATAACGTCAATCATACAGGGTGTCACCCATTATATCCAGTTCCGAACCATTCTAAAGGGTTAGAAACGTGTGTTTCTTGAAAGAAACACCTCACGTTTCGCTCTCAGTGATACGGGGCGTTTTCTTGTGGTGTATTTGTTTCTCAAAGGAGGTTACGAAACCTTCTCGTTGTTGGCCAGCAGTGAGCTGGAGCGCCTGGCAGGGCTGGCCCCGAGGATGACCAGAATGCTGTCAGGTGACAGAGGAGGTCAAGGCGGGTGCTCCCGTGTCAACACGAGGAAGGGTGCAGTTAAGCCGGAGGGATGCAGAGAAAAGGAACAAAGAAGAACAAAGTGGGAACGCCCGCTTCTGCGCGGCCACTGTCTGAGAGTCTAAGTTCTCCTTCTTTGGTTCTTCAAGGAACATTCTGGGCTCCCAACCATGTGACCTCACCAAGGAGTGCTTGCATCTCTGCTGTTCGTCTCTGCCTGAGGCGGTGTGTGGCGGGCCATGTGCTGGGTAAAGGCCAACCGTGAATATGCTGACAGATTGCTTTCTGCTCATTTACTGTCATCAGCTTAGGTAATGACAAGGCGGACTGATTATTTTTGCCGGGTTTCAGTTTCAGCTTGTCGGGTTCCCCTTTCCCTCCCAAGCACCGCACCCCTTCTCTTCTCACCCAGTACCACACCTCGGGCCTCTCGAATGTGATGGAGGCAAAAGGCAGCGTGGTGACGGGAGGAACCAGCCCACTAAAGTCGAGGTGACCCAAACCCGGACCCCCCCCCCCCCCCCCCACTGGCTCGTGGGGCCACATGAGGGAACCGAGAGCCTCTCGAGATTCAGTTTTCTCTTCTGGAGAATAATGTCCATCCCGTGTCCCTGGCAACATTCACGGAAAGGTGAAGAGACGAACTGGGTGGGAATTTCTCACAACCCCCCCCCCCCCCCCAGTTCTTAGCATGACGGGAAGGAACCAGGCATCTTATACATCATCCAGGCCTTCCTTTTCTTCTCCTCTGCCTTCTTAGCTTTTCTTCCAAGACAGGCACCCGTGTGCCCTGGGAGGCAGACTAGAATAGGAATGGAAGGTGACGTTGAGACAGGCCATCTTTGATTTGTAGGTTTGAATTGGAGAACTTTGGGAGTGGTTGTTAATCTGTGTTGCGTTTAATCTGGTGGTCTTGTGTCTCTCGTTACCCAGAAAATGGCTAAGAGCTACCCACGTACCTGGCTTCCTCCTGGCCTTTCTGACTCTCGTTAAGCACAAGGTCTCCGTGCAGACACTTGGGAATGGCTTGCTTGGGGGTCAGGTCTATGATTAAGGTTTGTCCGTGAACAGCAAGGCCTGAATCCTGGTAACCCATGGCAAGATTCCTAGACACCAGTGTCAGGTTGGGTGACTCCCAGGACCGAGAAAAAGAGGGCCTCCTTTTGAGTCAAGAAAACAGCTGGGCTCTTCTTGCTAAATCCAAGAATCGTTCATTAATAGCCTGACGGGGCAGAGTTGCTTCAGGCCGCAGGGCCTCTCTGCTTTAATCACTGGATTTAGGATTAAGTCAGTAATGCTTAAACTGCAGAAAAGTTAGTGCCATGAAAACAGAAGAGAACAGCCGGACTCACATGTAATACCCCGTACTGCATGATGCACAGGTTCCTGGATCACCTGGAAGACAAAGAGAATAATGAGACATCATAATTATCAAGAGTCCATCATTTGGAGAAAGGGGCTTTGGAAAAGTTGTGGCCGGAGCCTGAACCGGGGCTCGAACTCGTAAACCGCGAGACCATGACCTGAGCCGAAGTCGGACGCTTAACCGACGGAGCCACCCAGGCGCCCCCGTCGGTTCCGCCGTTGTTAATTAGTAACACGGTGCACGCGGTGATTTGGCTTTATCAAAGCTAGGAACATCAGAGTTCTCATAAAGAGCTGGCCCTGCTTTGCAAGGAAGTGTAGTCCCAAGCTGCTAGGTTTTCAAAGTGCGGATTAAGACCCGGCTCCACTAGGCACCCCCTGGCCTCTACCGAGGGGAGGGCCTCAAGCGTGTCCACACGCGCACGTTTGGAAGGGGCCGCGAGGTTGCATCCCTCGAACGATAGGTTCTCCGTGAGTTACGCCAAATGCCTGCCAACGTCAGGGAGCGTCACCTGGGAGACTCCTTTGAAATCTGGACGATTATTTTTTTTCCAATACAGTATCCACTTTGTCTTCTGCGCTTCACGACCCTCTCGAAGAAACTGTCCTGTTCTCATTAGGTCCAATGATTCCACGTGGTCCTGTTGGCTCCGAGAAGGGACCCTCTCCTACAGCTTTCAGGGGACTTAATGAGAGAGAAAGGACTTCGAGGACCACTAAGTCAGTCTCTCTCCCTCCCTCTTAACCCTCCCGGAAAGACGCCAATTCCCAGATGCCATCACGAGGGGCGTTCTGTGATTTCCGCTGGCCCGCCGTGCCTGTGCCCGACAGGTTCCCGTGACACCCCCGTTCTGCTCTTTTTCCTTCTGGTCGGAGGTGGAAAACAATTGCTCCTTTTCCGAAGATTCCTTTCGGTACGTGAAGATTGTACGTCACCTTTAAGTGGATTGTAAACAAAACGATGTCCTTTGAACTTTGTGCACGGCTCTCCTTCCTGATGTACTCCAGGCTCTATTTTGGTGTTCACAAAGTCTGCCTCTTGGCGGTAGGGCCTTGCTCGAATCTATAGCCAAGCGTTCCCCTTGAATCCTCCCAGGGATGTCTCAAGACAATACTACTGTGTATTACACACTATATGTCTAATGCATTGCACCAAGAGTTATCGTGGAAAACTTGCTTTTTTAAAATTTCATTTATTTATTTTGAGAGAGAGAGCGTCTGTGAGCGAGCACGGGAGGGGCAGAGAGAGAGAGAGAGAGAGAGAGAGAATCCCAAGCAGGCCCCGCACTGTCAGAGCAGAGCCCGATACAGGGCTCGAACTCACGAACCGTGAGATCATGACCTGTGCTGAAACCAAGAGTCGGACGTCCAACTGACTGAGCCGCCCGGGTGCCCCTGTTGTGGAAAAATTTCTGTCAGAGGCTCTGCCCCTTAACCAGGGATTGCCAGAACCTTGTGGAAATAGCCTAGTGATGATGCAGGGGACAGGGTACCGGCCTGGGAACTGGGCTATCTGTTTCTAGTTCGAAGTTTTAACCCTGGCTTCACTGCCCTGTGAACGTGCACAAACGTCGCTCTCCTCTCTGCGCTCTGATTTCCGCAGGTGTAAAATGACCTCGTTAGAAAAGATGGTAGGAAAGACTTGCCAAAAGTAAAAAATGCTGATGCTGGGGCGCCTGGGTGGCTCAGTCGGTTAAGCGTCCGACTTCAGCTCAGGTCACGATCTCGCGGTCTGCGAGTTCGAGCCCCGCGTCGGGCTCTGGGCTGATGGCTCAGAGCCTGGAGCCTGCTTCCGATTCTGTGTCTCCCTCTCTCTCTGCCCCTCCCCCGTTCATGCTCTGTCTCTCTCTGTCTCAAAAATAAATAAACGTTAAAAAACAATTAAAAAAAAAAAAAGAAATTAAGGGATTGCTTAAAAAGAAAAAAAGAAAACTAAAAAAAAAAAAATGCTGATGCTGAGTCTAGCAGGGGTTGGCAATCTGTGGCCCACTCTGGGGCCGAATTCAGCCACGTCCCTTCCATAAGGAAGGATTGAACAAGAGTCAAGACAGCCAAGGACATAGCCAGACCCTTTGGCAGGAGGCTGTGATTTGCTCTCGGTGAGGAAATGGGTTTTTTTTCCCCCTCCGTTATACAGCGACATGGTCTGTTATAGGGCAACCCCGGGCAGGGCAGTGAAATGAACCATAAACCAGGCTAATTAAGGGACATAAGGAATCTCGGAGGTGCCACGACAAAGCAAAGCTCACTGAAATTCTTAGAATTCTTGCCGGTGGGGAGGGGGGGCTTCGTGCTTTCCGCAATCCATTTTTTGGGGGATCTGAAACCCTTCGAAGGGGGTGGGAGGGCCCCAGCGAACACTAGTGGTTCCCCTGGGTGAGTTTGTTTCCTGCTACGGATCTATGTTTGCATCTGTATTCTTTTCAGTTCTGGTGCTAACTAAGCTGCTACTTCTCAGCTCACAGTTGGGCAGCTTACTTTTTCCTGCCTGTCCCCGATGAACATATTTGACTCTGACAGTTTTGCTAATTTGGCAAGGGCTGGGGAAATTCTAATCCTGTTCTCTAATGTTCTGGCCATCCCTCCCATCTAGGAATTTAATGAGTTTGCTCTCTGCTCCTTTAAGCAGGTCACTGATGAAAATGTTAAACAGGACCAAGCCTCAGAAATGTGCATACCAATGTAATCTTGAGTCCAGGGACCTTTCCAGCCCAGATGCACAGCGAACGTGGTACCTTTACAATAGTTTGCATAAATGAATAATGCATAGAATAGGAAGTATGTCTTCTAACAGCTTGTGAATGCCCATTAGTCTTTCTCATTATTACCGGTTATTCTGAAGAATAAGGATTATTAAAAAAAAAATTTTCCACCCCCGAAGATCCACAAGTCAGACATAAGCTAAATGGATTTAGCTTGACCACTGAGAGGCAGCTGTTATGGGATTAAGGAAAGGTAACAGTCCCAAACCTAGAAGTTGACTCTAAGTCAAGTTGGCATTTGGATGGTGAGGAGGGTTGGCTGAAGGACAAAGATGAATTTTCCTGGCTTCGCGTGTTGTATGCATGCGTGTGTTTGGTGGGGGGGGGGGGGCGGAAAAGTCTAAACAGTCTAGAATTGTGCACAGTCTCGGAAGGTGGTATCCAGAGTAGGATGTTTACTTAGCTCTGGTTCCTTGGTATTGTCAGGCTTTTGAGCTGAGAGAACATAATCTGGGTGGAAATGGGGCACGTTCAGTGAGAATTCAGAGAGAGTGTCACACATTTGGAAAAAAAGCCTTCAGAAACAGTTACTGGCTTCCAGCTGCTGACATCCCCACCAAGGAGAATGTGTGAGCAGAAGCCTTGTCAGGCTGGGGATACAGCCTGCCTTTCTCGAGAAAACCCATTTGTACGGTCTCCTTTTTATGGGCTGGGGGGCGGGGGCAGGACCACAGTGTCCCCTCTGTCTGGAGAGTTCTGGGTGATCCTCTGCGTCCCCTTCCACGTTTTCCTTAGTTTCATCGGTGCTGGGTCTCGTGCAAACTCAGTCTTCCCGTGGGGATATTGACGGCTGCTGTCAACGTCTCCTTCAGGGGTCAACTTACATCCTCTGCCATGTTATTTTGTTCTCAGGAATACCTATACCCTCGCCATCGAATAGGGATGGATCAGGGCCGTGTGAGTAGTTATGGATACCTCACTTAGAAAATGTATTGGAAAGAGATATTTTAAACTTCAAATGGAACTGAATGTTGACAATGGGAAGAGGAAGGGCATTTTTTATGGGTTACATAAACGGAGTCCTATAATTAAAGATACATAGAAGCCAAAATGACTCGAATGTGCCTTTTCTAAATTAATTCTTCTTGTAGGATTACTTTTCATTTGAAGGGGACAAGCGACCTGTCGTTTTTTAAAGAGCAGCCCTTTAGCGTGTAACATCTAGGTATGCCACAGCCAGCCACGCATCAGGTACATCGTTGAGGCAGAATTGCCTCTCTGCAAAACCTCATGTCAGGATTCACTGGCAGGCTTCTAGGACTTTCATCCGTACCTCGTGGTAGCCCAGGCCTTCCTCTGTACGGCCTATTGAAACTGCTCTGTTCCATAGTCCTTTCCTGCACAGACCCTACTAGCTACTGCCCAGGATGATAGAGTAATGGGCATGTGAAACTTGTGCTCTTGGGAAGCTCCTAGGTTCTCATCTGCTTCCATCCCTCCTCAGGTATCCTAGACGCATAAGGCTCCTTTTGCTTTGACCTCTCAGGCCACCTCTGTAGATGTCCGTAAGGCAGCACCCACCTTGTTGTAATTGAACATACCCCGTATGCTTGCTTTTCCCAGATGATTTCAACCTTTTGGCTCAATTACCTTCCCAGTTCCACTCACCTATATTCTAGGCTCGACCAAACTTGGGGCTCTGTTCACCTCCCCAGTGCCTCCCCCAATGCGTGTGTGTGTGTGTGTGTGTGTGTGTGTGTGTGTGTGAATTATTTATACGTTCTAGTGCATGAATGCTTTCCATCTTGAAGAAGGTACGCTAACATAGAAAATTTAATAACAAAATGATTAGAAATACAAGATCTACGTTTTACTGTAGGCCAGTGGATTGTCTTGCATATTTCTCCTCGGGGACGAGTGACTCAGGCCACACTTAACAGAATGCCACATCTGAGCTAATACATTCCTATGCCGACTTTCCAAAAATATGTTTTACCTTTGATTCCGTAAAGTTATACCCGGCAGGGGTGGCTCTCTGATGGGCTCACACATCTGCACGTATAGACAGACTTCCTGCACTTGGCTTCTAGCCCTTCCATATTTTGTAGACAGACTCCGTGATCCTAATGAACTTGTTTACCTAGCGTTTTGGGGTTGGGAGAGGTTTAAAATATAGCGAGAAATGAAAGTGTTTGAATGATATGACTGGATTCCACTTTTCTCGCCTTTCCATCACGTTCTATAGCTCTGGTGCATAAATGTGTTCCCCAGAAAAAACCTTTCTAGATTAAAATAACCGATGATTACGTGCCCGTGAAAGACAGCATAAAAATTTATCTGCTGAGACTGGATTTAAAAAGTGTGGTACATGTATACATTAAAATTTTGTTTCTCAAAAATATTTAACGGGACGCCCGGGTGGCTCACTCAGTTGAGTGTCTGACTTTAGCTCGGGTCATGATCTCACGGTTCGTGGGTTCAAGCCCTGCATCGGGCTCTGTGCTGTCAGAGCAGAGCTGCTTCGGATCCTCTGTTTCCCTCTCTCTCCTCCCCTCCCCTGCTCATGCTCTCTCTCTCAAAAACAAATAAACTTAAAAAAATCTTTAATGACGTGACAGGCTCTGTGAATAAGGACGGCAATCCATATCTAGATATGTCTGTAATATATACGCATATCTGTCTATATGTGTCGATATGACTTTATCAAAAATCAGAAGGAAAGCTCAACGATTATTAGTAGCTATCTCTGATATTATTTATGTGTATGTTTCTATATTTTCTTAATAAGCGTGTGCTATGGAATTAATTTTAAAAACTGCTAGTAAGGAAAGAAAGCGCGTGCCCAGGTTATGAATCCCGAGTCATCCGTGTTTGGAAAACGGTCTTCTCCCACAGACCTCTCTTTCAAGAGAGCTGGTCTTTTGGTCACGCTCTTCAGTTTCTGTCCCCTTTCTTCACACGTCTGGCTTTTCATCTCTCCACCTCGTTTCTCAGCAGTTCTTGATTCTACATCACCAGGACAAGACTGCTACTCCACGGGGCTTGTTTAAAACCGTGACCGATGTTTAAACGAATTCCTTTTTCCAAATTCACTTTTCATACCAAATGTTTTCCTGATAGGATTCTGTAAAGGAGGCCGATGACTGGGAAGTGAGGTCATTCTCGGCTCTGCCTCCAGACTTACTCACTGGCTGAGGTGCCGTCACTTGGGCCAAGCATCCTTAAACAGTTCTCCTCGTGAGCACCTGAAGCCTTGTGGGAGCATCAGCAGGATGCCCGTCCCCTACTGAGAGGTACCACAGCTCCCTTTGAGGGGAGAGACGGCATTGCGAGCAGCCCTTACTTAAATTGTTTGGGGAGATAATTAAACGTGTTGTCAATAATGCATATTCTCTCGGAGTAAATATATGCTAACTGGATGATGCTGTCCGAATCTGTTAGGAGAGTCACTGGCATTGCTCGTTTTACTCAGAAATAACGAAGCGGGTAAGAGATTTATATGCCCACAAAGTACAAGTAAATTTAAGTCCCCAGTGGCACTAACAAGTATTACTTCAAGCAATTAGCGCTCGCATACAGAATGGACCCTCTGACCAGCTTTGCCAAAGCAGATTTTTTTTCCTGGAAGGTTCAATGGCGCTGGGATACAAAGTACTTGGTTAGGGGGACTGTTGATGGTTTTCAACCATTTTGTCCTCTCTGGCGTCCAAGGACAATGAATGAATATTTGAATTGGCAATAATGTAAATGGCGCAGCTGACAAGGGGGCACAACCCCCTGGAGGGGCGCGGTAGTAGAGAGCAGAATAAATAATCTAAATCATTGTCTACAAATGTCGGCTAAGGGACGGCTCCGTTCTCTGTTGGACTCTAGTCTTTACCAAGTCCTCTGGTTCCAACAATGGACTATCAGAATAGGCAAGCTGTTTCTGGATTTCCATTCTTCTCTCAACCAATTAGCGGGTGGAAAAGACAGATGAATATACACAGCCGCGTGCCTGTGCGGATTGTTCACTACGGCTGCGTGTTCATTCACTCATTCACTCATCCTGGGGCTTACGTTTTAGAGGGAAAGTCGGCAATACGAGAAAAATTAGATAATTGTTATAGTGTAAACTAAAATGTGAATCGTCAGTAAGTGCACGAAACAGCCACGAAAATGCAAGCTCCATGAGGACAGGTGGTTTGGTTTGCTTTTCCTGTACCTCAGTGCCTGGGGCAGAAGCTCCAGAAATACGCATTGAATGAAGAAGAAAAACATATAAAATAAGTACATAAATTCAGATAAAGGGTCAGGGAGTGATGAGATTAGAAAGGAGACAAGAGGTCTTAATTTAGGTAGGCCAGTTGGGGAGAGAGTCTTTCAGGAATTGACCTTTGGGAGGAGATCAGGATAGTGACCAGGAGATGAGGTCTGAACTCAGAGGCCAAGAAAGCTTCCTCTGTTCAAGAAACATTGAGAAGGCCAGTGGGGCTACAGTGGATGAAGAGAAAGGAAGAGGGTCAGGAGATGAGGCCAGGGTCATCGGCTGCATCAGATCGAATGTTATCTGACTGGCCAGTCTGCAGCTGTAGTAATGGAGAGAAATCAGATTTGAGGGAAACTAAGCAGATAAAATCGAGAAGCTCAGATGACATGATGTGGGAGGTGAGGAAGTAGGATGGTTCCCTCGCGCTGGATTGAGTACTTGGGTGGATGGAAAGGAGGAACATTCAGCGGGTGGGGGGGGGGGGGCGCGTAGGAGTAATAAGCAAATACTTAACTGACTCTGCGTGATAGTTCATACACCACTTGGGTTATTATAAGTATATGCAGACAAGAAAGGCAATCCCTACCCTCAAGGAGTTTGGTGAGGAGACAGTAATTAGCAAAGCTAATTAGGGAAGAAACCACAATGTGGCAAAATATAGAAGAGATAAGCCTCTAATCTAGCATACCACAGAAATATTAGCCTAGGGCCTGAGAGAAACTGAGTTCTGATTCTCTTCCTCTCTTCCCACTTAATTAGCCTTTCTCTCTCTTTTTGAATAGAACATTTTGGGGCATTTTTCTTACAGTTAGAGTTGCCAGATAAAATGCAAGACTGAAATGGGACGCCAAGAACTATAGTTTCAGTGTAAGGATGAATGAAAAATAAAATTGCCAGGAGAAGGGGACAGCAGAAAACATCATCCCAGTCTCAGCCTTGGCACTGGGTAGATTAAGAAACAACATCAAACCCTCTTCTGAGAATCTATAACTATAAGCTGGATCTTACACGGGTTATCTGAATTCATGTTTTCTGTGTGTTCTGGAACGTCTCAAAAGGAAAATTCAACTTAAAGCAGTCCTAGGTAGATAGTATCCCAGGACAGTTGGTAGAAACAAATGCAAATCCTCTCTAGAGAAATGCAGCCTTAGCCCAGATCTCAAAGTATGCTCACAGGTACATTTTCAAGGAAATCGGTCACAGTTTAAAAACAAGGAAGTCTGTTAAGCGTCCGACTTCAGCTCAGGTCATGATCTCACAATTCATGGGTTCGAGCCCCACGTCAGGCTCTGTGCTGACAGCTCAGAGCCTGGAGCCTGCTTCAGATTCTGTGTCTCCCCCTCTCTCTGCCCCTCCCCCACTCGTGCTCTGTCTCTCTCAATAATAAGTAAATGTTAAAAAAAAATTAAAAAGAAGGAAGTCAGGCACTCTGAGAGAAAGTTGGCAGAAATAACAGATATCAGAATCAGACCCGCAGAGACCACTGATCTTGAAATTATCTGACACAGAATATAAAAGTAGCCAATGTTTAGTATTTTTAAAGAAATAGAAGAACATCTTGAAAATAGAAAAGTAACCAGTTTGGAAAAGAAGCAAATATAACTTCTATAAATGGAAGACATAAACATTCAAAACTGAAACTAAGTGGGCATACTAAACAATAGATTAGGCGTAGCAGAAAGAGAATGAGTAATCTCAAAGATAGATACAAAGAAAAGACAGAAAATTCAGGGACAAAAAGGTCGAAAACACGAAAGGGCAGTAAGAGCCGAGGAGGGTAGCATGAGAAGATTTAATATATGTCAAAGTTGGGGCGCCTGGGTGGCGCAGTCGGTTAAGCGTCCGACTTCAGCCAGGTCACGATCTCGCGGTCTGTGAGTTCGAGCCCCACGTCGGGCTCTGGGCTGATGGCTCGGAGCCTGGAGCCTGTTTCCGATTCTGTGTCTCCCTCTCTCTCTGCCCCTCCCCCATTCATGCTCTGTCTCTCTCTGTCCCAAAAATCAATAAAAAACGTTGGAAAAAAAATATATATATATGTCAAAGTTCCAAAAAGAAATAATAGCATGGGGAAGAGGTAGCAGTAAAAGAAATAAAATGAGAATTTTCCAGACTTATTAAAAGATACCAATCATTAGTCCCAAGAACTAAACATATATATTATTAAGCATATATTAAACATATATAAGCATAAACGTGTACATTATTATTGTTTAGTCTGCAAGAAGATTCATCCTCATGAAATTGCAGAATAACCAAGAATACAAACAGCTCTTAGTCTATGGAGAAGGATAAAGAGACAGACTATGTCAGAAGACAGAAAATACTTTGAGAAGAAGACTTGGAAATTTGGTGGATGGAAGAGTGTCAGTCATTTCAAAAGGACACTAAAAACAGTGGCAGAAAGTTCTTGGAAATCCTGGCAACAGACCTGGAATCATAAAATCGAAGGACCAGAAGGGAAGTTAGGCTTTGGCCCCACTCAGATGTCGTGAGAGTATGAAGCATTTTTGCTTGTTCCTTTTGAGTCCTATAGTTCTTCTGAAACAATGAGTGGGGTTTTTGGTTTGTTTGTTGGTGTGTGTGTGTGTGTGTGTGTGTGTGTGTGTGTGTGTGTTTGAGCCTCCAGTAAACTTTGTAAAGTAAACTTTTTGTAAAGGAACTTTGTAAAGTAAACTGATGCTGCAGTTACGGTCAAGTTGGGGTATGGTGAAGCGTGAATGCTCCACCAGAGTCAGGAACCGTGTCTTACTCAGCAAACCTAGTGCCTCGTGTTATGCCCAGCATGAATTGATTTCTTTCACAAATATATTTTGAGTCCTACTATTTGCTAGGGCTAAAATGATAACTAATTCCTGGTACAATACGGAGCTCAGGGTGTAGGGAGGAATGAATGCAGCAAGGAAAGAGATGTTGCCACGAATGCTGCCTAGTGTTACTAACGGGCTTATGAACAATTCATTAAGAAGAGAAAAGGGTGATACCTAAACCAGGGTGTGTGTTTGAGGGAAGGGGAGTGTGGCCACAGAATGGCTCCTTGAGGAAGTGAAGGCTTAGTGAGCCTGGAAAGTGAGTTTGAAGGAGAGAAGGCAGAATTATTTCCATGTGGAAAGGCCTTAAGGCAGAGAGAGCTAAATGTATGGAGATGATTCCTCCAGTAAAGGGCTCGTGAGATTCCCCTTATATAGCATGGTTGCTCTCACCTTAAAAACGCACAACATTTTAAATAAAAGAATGGGAAAAGGACAAAAGGGATTGCAAAGAGTTTGCAAGTGATGAGTGGACGTTGGGGTTTGAGAAAGCAAGAAGAAATGGGAGGGAAGATGGGAGAGATAAGAGGCTGGGTCGTGAAGAAGCTTCTCTGCCGTGCTTGGGAGGACAGACTCTGTCCAGAGCCATGGGAAACCACTTTAGATTTGTATGTGGTTGTGTAATGATCAGGTTTAAATTCGAGAAAGGACGTGGTTATTGTGGCATAGGGAATGGATTTCAAGAGTGAAAGAGAAGAAGCAAAGGACTGGAACTGGGGACCTCGGTAGAAGACGTTTGCATTATCCAGGTGAGCTATGTTAGTGGCCCAAACTAAAGCGTAGTAGTGGAGTTGGGTCCAAGTGGACAGAATGAAAGATACGTGGCCGGTGGAAATGACCTGGTGGCTGTTGGGGGTTGAGTTACGTCCCTCAGAACAACGTGTCCAAGTCCTAACCCCTGGTACCCACAAGTGCGACCTTACTTGGAAATAGGGTCCTTGCTTGTATAATGAAGTCAAGATGAGGTCCCACTGGATTAGGGTGGAGCCTAAGTCCAGTGACTGATGTCCATATACGAAGGTCACGTGAAGACAGACACGCAGACACAGAAGGAAGATGGTGATGAGACCATCGAGGCATGGGTTGATGAGTTGCAGCTGCAAGCCAAGGGCCAGCAGGGATTGTTGGCAATGAAGCTAGGGAGAGGCAAGGAAGGATCCTCCCCCCAGAGCCTCCAGAAGGAATCTACCCTGCTGATTCCTTGATTTTGGACTTCTGGCCTCCAGAACACTGAGAAACATATATATTTCTGGGGGTTTTTTTAAATGTAAATTTCTATAGTTCTTTTTAAACAAACTTTTAATGTTTTTATTCACTTTTTGAGAGAGAGAGACAGGGTGTGAGCAGGGGAGAGAGGCGGGGAGAGAGGGAGACATAGAATCCGAGGCAGGCTCCAGGCTCTGAGCTGTCAGCACAGAGCCCAGCGCGGGACTCGAACCCACGAACCGTGAAATCATGACCTGAGCCAAAGTCGGATGCTCAACTGACTGAGCCACCCAGACGCCCCAATATTTCTGTTGTTTTAAGCCACTTTTTTGTGGTTCTTTGTTACAGCGGTGTTAGGAAACTAATGCAGTGATACAATAAGTATTTACAAACATCATTTGCCCCCGTGTTTCTGCTTTGATCCTTAAAATACTGAGAAGATAGCTACCAATTCTTTCTTATTCACCTGCTTTCCTTTTAATGGCGGGAGGGATGCTTTGTCTTCCACGATTCGAGAATTAGAGAGAAGAAACTCTGCGTGGGAGAGATGGCAAGTTTAATGCAGGGCAGGGAGTGTTAGGAAGCTTACTGTTTATAGATCGAATTCACATTCTCCATTTTAGCCTTATAAGTACTCAAGTTGATACTTTGATCTTTTTCTGTGTTTGCCTGCCCTCCCCCACCCCGCTTCCCCAGTCTTGTTGCTCAGTTGGTTCTGAATCTTGGAAAGAGTTATTTTTAACAAAGCCCAGAGAGAGAGGGAGAAATGGAGGGTTTCCTAGAATTTTGGCTTAAGCAGCCGAGTGGTACTCTATCTGGAGCCATATAACTCAGGAGGCGGGGCCGTGGAGGACGCAGGTGGGAGATGACAACATGTAGCTTATGTTTGCTGCATTGAACGTGGTCCAACTTCCTCAGGTTAGGGATGAGTAAGCTGAGCCCCAAGGAACATCAGTCACTTGTCCACGGTCATACAGAACAAATGCAAATTTGGAAACTTCTGTTCCTGTGGACTCCGAATGATTTCTCTATCTCCTCCACGCTGCCTCTATTTAAGGTGACATATCCTTGCTTAACGATATTTACACACCCACTCTAAGAGACCCCTTTATGCAGCCTTACCTTGCTACTCAAGACAATTTATCCCTCTACTGGTTGGCAAAAGCCCACATCACATCATCGGCTAAAGACTGAACAGGCCGTGGGCCTCGGGACACGTAGCTGGGCTTTGCACCAACGATTTACCCAAATCATTCAATTAAGGGCCTTCCATTGTCTACGGAAGGGGTCCCCAGGATATTTTATCATTACAGCTTGCATTTCAAGACCTTGCTCGGAATCTCCAATCTATTCAGGGTATTCTGCCAAAGTTGAACTGCCTGAAGCAAAACAGAACAATCCTTTGGATTCTGAAAGAAGTGTCCGGGACAGCAGGAGCCAAGCTGAAGAAGGCCAAGGGATGGGGAGTGCAGTCCCATCGAAGTCATATTTTTTATTACTTCTCCATTTAGACAACAAGCAAAGGTTACAGAAAGCCTGACCTTTCATTTCCTGACTCTGCTTAGGTGCATTTCACATTCTCAGCATCCAAGGAAACTCCCTACTAAACACGTCGTTAGAAACAAGGAAACGAAGACAACATACATTTGTCTCCCTTGCTGCCTGAACAGAAACAAAACTGCTGAAAAACAATTTATTCTCCAACAGACATATTTTCTGGTCATTACTTTTTTGCCCAAATTGCTGGTTTTGTGTAAGCAAACTAAGGCTTGCGTAAAAAGTCCTGTTATATCTGGGGAAACAAACAAACAAAGAGCCACCCTCTGTGATACGCTTTTCCGGGGGCGGGGGGGACAAAGAGCCTCTTACCTTTAAAAAAAAGATATTTTTAAAGACTCTGCCGATTCATCATCGGGCATATTTTAAAGAAGTGATGTTTTCTTTTGTGTATCTTCGAGTTGCTCTAGCAACTGGATCACTTTTTACTCATTAATCAGGAGGCACCCACCGGAGAACCTACCCTTCCTCCTAGAGTTTGGGGATTGTTTGCCTGTTCTTCTTTTTCAAACTTCCTAGGTTTTGGAAATGGTTGTCTTCAAAAGCCGTTCCCTTGATCTGAGCATTTTGCCGTGTTTGGTGCCTTATTCACTGCTACACATTTTCTCTTCTGTGTTACTTTAGATCTTCTGTGGACTACGAGGTATGCTTTGACGGCTCCTTCCTCTGTACTTTTGTGCTGTTATTTCTAACAGCTAATGGGGGGTTTTGCTCAGTCCCCGGAGTCAGGTGGTGGATTACACGGAACCTTTCCACTTCCTCCTCATTACACATACCACAGATCAGAAGGGCTTTTAACAGTTAAAAATGGAGTTTTGCTTCCTTTCGTGTTCTTTCTAAGCTCCTCCTTCTTCTCAAAAGTCAGCAGTCCCATTTGGGTTTTCATGAGTAACCCTTGGACCTCCTGAAACAGTGACGAGCGGTGCACACAATTTCTAATCATTTGATGGCCTGAGGGATTCGGGGACCCTGTCTCCTGGCGTCCATACGCCCTTCTGAATACTGGGCTCGCATGCGGGTGTTGGTGACTCCAAACATCATGCAACATAAGGAAGAAGGACCCGGGAGTGCCTGTGGTCCAGAAGCTCCTAGCTGGTTTGCCAGGAATGTTTTGTTGGCGAGCGCGATGTTGACCCATACTCTGTTTAAAGAAGTCAATCGACTTCTCATGAAAGTCTGGATACTCGACGTTCTGCCTGAAACAGTTGAGGGTCTGAGCTGCAAAAGACTCCTAGGTGGTCTCCTATGGGCCCGAGTCCCCAGCTGAACCACCTGATTCTGGTACCTGTCTGGCACCGGTAGGTGCTTGAATTTAGGACCCTTGACCTTGTTCAATTTCTACCTCCTCCCCCATTTGTATAGATGTTGAGATCTAGATTTTTCAGTACCTGACCAAAACCAAACAATGATCAGTGAAAACTAAATCTAATTTGCTGACCACCGGCCTGGTGCGTTAAGTTCTTTGAAGCTGAAAACCATGTTTCTCTTTCTCCTACAGAATGGAGTACGTGCTAAATACTCAGGAAGGGCATTTTTTTTTTTTAATGTTTATTTATTTTTGAGACAGAGAGAGACAGAGCATGAACGGGGGAGGGTCAGAGAGAGGGAGACACAGAATCTGAAACAGGCTCCAGGCTCTGAGCTGTCAGCACAGAGCCCGACGCGGGGCTCGAACTCACGGACCACGAGATCATGACCTGAGCCGAAGTCGGCCGCTTAACCGGCTGAGCCACCCAGGTGCCCCAGGAAGGGCATTTTTAATGATGACCAAGAACTGTACAAATCCGTGCAGGTAAACGTCACACCAACTTTTGTCACTTGAGCTTTTTGAAAAATACTCTGTCATTTAGAATAAGAAGGGTGTAATTTTTTCAGGTATAGAGAAACACACTACCAGGTGCAGAGGTGTGCGTATGTGTATATGTGTGGGATGGGGCACACGAAGAAGGGAGAGGCTCTCAGAACACATTCCCCCAGAGTGGTAGCTTTTTAAGATGCTTCAAATGTAATAGATTGACCTGAGGGCTCGAAGTTAATAACAAGAGGAAAGACTATTAGAAGCAGTGCTGCGAGCACAACACTGATTTATCTAGAAGGTAGTGAAACATTAGACGAATTTTTATGTTCCTTGCCCTCCTCCCCAAATTAATAAATGGCACATGCCCTGGTTCCCAGCACAAAGGGGGTCTATCCGCCCCTCCAATCCCATGTTAGGACAGTGCCGTGCCTATGGTATAAAGGTGGGCACCCAAGCATGTGTGTGTGTGTGTGTGTGTGTGTGTGTGTGTGTACATACTCGTAAACATGTATGTAGGTTTTGTGAGGACAGGGAATAAATTACTGAACAAAAAGGCCATACTCTTCCAATTTGTGAGAGCCCTTTTTCCCAGTAGCCATTCTCAGAACAACAATTAATGAACAAACCCTGGTTGTTTTGATGGTGCAGTAAATACGGTCAAAAGTTGGCCACGAAAGAGAACTCGGGTTGTGGTGATATTTAATCTAAACGATTCGTGGAGAAATGAAGCCACTGCCATGATATAAATACAAGCTTAGCACCTGCCAGTGAGACAGGCTACCACTGAAACATTATGTCTTGGGGAGACGGGACGGGGCGGGGCGGGAGGAGGCTTGCAGGGCCCGAAATGCTCTACCGTGGTGCTTTCAATGGCCTTCACGCCACATTTGTGGTGACAAGAGAAAAGATTCCACGGAACAGCCAAACAGCCAGTCCCTGCAAAGCCACGCTCTTCCTCCTAATGAACCTCCTGTGACCACTCGAACAGCACTCCGGTGGCACTTTAGGTCTGAACACAGGCGAGATTTCGCAGGACGATTAAGTCTACACGATCACACAAAGTAAAAAGCAGGTTGACAATTATCTGCCAGATTTGGGGAGGGCTCTGTCCCACCATGAAATACCTTCGATTGGCTGTCTGTCTAGTCTGATCCTTTGGGTAATTACTGGCCACGTCTTCTCCCTATTTCACGTTTCATGGGCCTGATTGTTCTGGGAAGCTCTCCTGTTTTTCTTCCCCATGGCGGAGGAACACCCCAGGACTAGTTCGCCGGGTTCGCGCAGAACAAGAGCCCCGTTTCACAGAGGCTGGGCGTTTTACAGTCAGCCGAGATTCCTCTCTCAGATGCTGCAAAGATTCTGTCTCCAAGGCCATTGTGCTTCCTGCCATTTTACAGCCCTCCAGGGGCCTCCATTCACATTGGCAGGTGATAAGCTATTTTCAAGGCACGGGTAATCATAGTAATTCAGCGTTTTTCCCTATTAGCCCCTCCGAATGGGGAAAGTGCGTGGAAAAGCTGCTCATCTGTGCTGTTTCTTTTCTGTAGGTTTAGTGCTTTTGTGCTCCACATGGGCCCTGTGGTGAGTCCAAAGGGATTCAATGAAAGAGGGCCTACCAATTTTTCTAATGGTCACAAATTGCACGCGTGAGAATGCTCAGCATTTCTTTCTTCACTTTGGGAGAAGCCACCAACCTGCTAGGAGAGCCATTGTTCTTTTCTTTTTTCTCAACGTTTTTTTTTTTTTTTTTTTTTTTTATATTTATTTTTGGGACAGAGAGAGACAGAGCATGAACGGGGGAGGGGCAGAGAGAGAGGGAAACACAGAATCGGAAACAGGCTCCAGGCTCCGAGCCATCAGCCCAGAGCCTGACGCGGGGCTCGAACTCACGGACCGCGAGATCGTGACCTGGCTGAAGTCGGACGCTTAACCGACTGCGCCACCCAGGCGCCCCTCCATTGTTCTTTTCATCTGGGCTCTTGAGGCACTACCGACCGAGACATGATCGAATGATAGATGCACACGTGGGCGCCGGAGCGTGCGGCCGCTCGCTCGTTGTTGGCGATGAGGCAATTTTCCGAAGCGTTGATACATTTTGGAAATCTCTAGTATTTTCTAAAAAATTTGGCACGGGTGGTAGGGGGACTGACTTGACCACAGAAAGCTCAAAAGCTCATATACTTTGGTTACGCGAGTAGAAGGGAATGAGATTCCGTTTCTATAAAAACACCGCTGCAGACCTCAGCGTTCTTTACCACCACATAAAAGGGGAAAGGGCTTCTTTTGCAATGAGAATTAAAGAGTCACACGGTCAGGAACATTCGGAGACACCTGTGATTTAGCAAGCCACCACGATCCCTCCTTTGGACCCATTATTGTCAATTATGTCTGCATGTAAGTACACGCAATTACTTTGTACAATAGGCTATTTACTTCATTCGTCTAACATTTTTGCTGACAGCCTTGCCTCCCTTTTGAGGAAATATGTTTATTTAGCCTGCAGTATGAATGATTTCTTTGCACTCTGCTAGCATTCCAGTCTAAGAACTATTACGTCTAAAAGTAGCGTATTATTTGAAAATTGTACTTTCTCTGACCAGGACTTATGGCTGATACACCTAAAGGGAAGTGTGAGGAAATTTTCGGTCTTCAGCTCATTTTAGAAGCTATGCATTCTAATGTCTGAAAAAAAATGGGCGGTCATGATAAGATAGGTTCAGACGGAATGACCACTCAGAAGGAAACACGTGGCTTTGACTGCTCACAATTCCTTCCCTTTACTGGATTGCAAACTTGGCTGGTTTTTCTCTTAGCATTTTATTGGATGATAACTTCAATACTGACAAGTACCGATAGTTTCAAACTTATAGAAGAAAGATTGATAACTTCAAACTTACGGAAAAGTTGCAAGAATAAACCCACATACCCTTTACTCACATTCACTATTCCCTTTTCACCCCATTTGTGTAGAATTTGCTCCCTTGCTCTCATTCTGTTTATGTTTTAAATTTTGAATTTTTTTTTTTTCGGAATCATTCAAAGTAAGATACATACTTCGTGGCTTTTTACCCCTAAATATTTCAGTGCCTATTTCCTAAGAATAAGTACATCCTTTTGTATAATCACAGGGCAGACATCGACTTCTGGACATTTAATGTTAATAAATACCTTTATGTAATCTGCTCTCAATATTCCATTTTTTTCCCCCAATTGACTCAATTCTAGGATCACGTATTGCATGCAGACCCCTTGTCTGGTTAGTCGTCTCTAATCTGGAACAACTCCTTGGCTGTTTTTTGTCTTTTGTGACACTGACATTTTAAAAAGGCAACATGTCCTTTTTTTATAGCGTGTTTCTCCTTTGGCATTTGCTTGATATTTCTTTTTGTTTACATTCAGGTTAAGCGTTCCCGGCCAAACTCCTGCATAGGTCATGTGGTGTCCTTTTCAAGGTATCCTGTCCCAAAGTATCTCCTATCCAGCTGTCCCTCTTTAGTGAGTCTGATTTGCACTGTGGGTTTTGTCTCTCAGGAAATTTCTTCTCACTTAAGTCCGGCACAATGCTGAGCCCATGAAGCTGGTGAACAGTTCCCTAAGACAACTAAAAGGAAGCTTTTCTAGAAGAGACAGGAAGAAGAGTTTCAGAATTTAGAGCTCAGCATCAAGGCATAAAGAGATTTTTGGGATTATAAAACAGTATTAATAATTATGCCATTAATGTTGTTCATAAGAAATTCTGGCATTTGTATTTTGTATTCTGGCATATGCATTTTATTATTATTATTATTATTATTATTATTATTATTTTTAATGTGTATTCATTTTTGAGAGTGAGAGAGACAAAGCGTTAGCAGGGGAGGGGCAGAGAGAGAGGGAGACCCAGAATCCGAAGCAGGCTCCAGGCTCTGAACTGTCAGCACAGAGCCCGACATGGGGCTCGGACCCACGAACCGTGAGATCATGGCCTGAGCCAAAGTCGGACGCTCAACCGACAGAGCCACCCAGGCGCCCCTTCATTCCGTCTTTTAAATAGTGTAGCAGTTTTCTATTGCTGTTGTAACAAATTACCAAATTTAGTAGCTTAAAACATTACAGATTTACTATTCTACAGTTCTGTGGGTCAGAAGTCCACTCTGGGTCTCGCTGGGCTAAAATCAGAGTCGCCCCAAGGCTGGGTTCCTTTCCGGGGGCTCTAGCAGAAGAGTGGTTTCTTTTAGTCACTTGAGTTATTGGCGGAATTCAGTTCCTTGTGGTCGTGGGACTGAGATGCACGTCCCAGCTGGCCGTCCAGTGAAGGTTGTACTTGGCTTTTTGAAGCCATCTGTATTCAGTTTGGGGGAGGGAGCCTAAAACTAGCAACGACGGGCCTCTCCTCTCTCCTCTCTCTCTTTTCATGTCCTGAGCATCTACACGGGGTGGGCAGAATTGTAGGCGCTGTGATGCAAGAAGAAATATGACAAAGTGTCCGCCTGCACAGAAGTTGCGTTTCAGCGAAGGAAGAAATGTAGCAAGTTTCAAAAGGAAATAAAAAATTAAAATGTCAGATCGTTGTATGTGATCTGCCAGAATTAAACTAAGGTGATTGATATGTGTGTGTGTGTGTGTGTGTGTGTGTGTGTGTGTGTGTGTATGTGTGTGTAGGGGGTGGGAGGTCAGGGGAGGAGGAAGAAGTGAAGGAGGGACACAGACCGGGAGAGAGACAGAGATGCTTTCTCTAGATTGAGTGCTGAGGAGAAGCTTCTTAGAGGTGAGATTTGAACAGAGATGTGATGTTGGAAGCCCCCACGTTAAGTTAACAGCTTGAGAAGAGCACTTCAGGTGAAGGCGAGTGCAGGGTCTAGGAGCAGGAATGGGCTAGAAGCAATCCAGACCAGGGTCCTCCTGTGTAGCTGGAGAGTAAGGTCCAGTGATGATGTCAGAGATGTGGAGAAGGTTAAATTAGTAAGGCCCTTTGGATTAAAGCCCACATCTGTCAGTCGTCAAGCATTATCTACCAGTTCTAGCTGGAGTTACAGAGTTCTCAAGCGAAGGGTCACTGGTTTCTTGGCAAAGCGAAAGCATAATGCCCCCGTCAGATGACGTATTTGTTCATTGAACAGGATTCTGATGCTTTCCCCCAGTCACTTGCGAAATTCCCAAGTGGCCCATCCCACTGATGCACAATAGGACAGTTGGACAATGGCTTTGGGTAACTCTTATCAGCCATGCATACCATGGTAAAGTTAAGCTGTAACTGACTTCATGGTCTGATTTGCGTTTTAACATTCAGCGGGGTAATTACTATACCTAGTCCCAAGGAATAATTGACAGATTTTATGTTTGAAATCTCAGTAGGTCAAACTTCCCATTTGTAAAACTTTTCAGTGGCTCCTTTGTCAAGCACATAAAACGAATTTACTTCCGATCTGAGACCTTGTATCCCAAATTTTTATAGCCTTAAATATAGTATTTTATCACTACTATAAATGGTTCTTGACTTACCTCCCACAGACCCATCAGTGCTAAAGGCAAGAGGCCTCCCTAATTCACTTGTTTCAATTCATAGAAGATTTCTAAGTGGAAGCCAGGTCATTTGGATAATATTTCAAATGTACAGCTGCATTCTACTAAACATAATAAATCTGCAATTTTACAATTGGCCTGGTGGCTAGCATGACTGGACTAGGCTTTCCAATAAGCATTCCTTCCAAATAACCTCCTTTTTCTTTCAGGATTCACCTTCGGATCTCACCCAAAGGCTCAAAGCCATCACTGAAACGTTGGGGACACAGTAATATGGAGATCACAGTTTAGGTTGATTTAGTTTTCTAATGGAACATCGAGGTTTCCAGCAATTATTTTAGGGCATAAAGTTCTATCATGATGGTAAATCAAGCTGTCAGCTCTTCCTGGTCCAAATTAGAGGTTGGAGAGATTGAGAAACTTTTCTGCTCTAATGTCACACTCTTTGTACCTCCAGGTTTATGCATGTTACCCCTCTGGAGGCAATGCTTACCCTCGGATTTGCTTGTACTGGTGATCTCTTTGAATGGGGTGGGGGTCCCTTCAGGCAGAAATGCTCCTCTCCAAGTGCCCTCACGGACCTCCCTATCCCTGGTCACCCTGGGTGGACATTGCTACATTGCCTGCCTGGTTCACGCAAAACATTATTCACATGTATCACCTAGTGTTGGATAGTTTATAGAGAGTCAGAACACGGTTTTATGGAAGGCTTGCAAAAAAAAAAAAAAAGAAGAAGTTGGCTGCTACAGATGGCCATGGGCACAGCTGGGAGGAAAAAAGGCTTGATTGACCTGGTAACATCACCACTGGGAACATGACTAGTGTTTGCAGAGGTCAGCCCGGATGCCCCCTGCCTGCTAATACTTTGACTTCGGGTCCTTGGCCAAGGGCTGGTAAATGAGGCATGGCCCTGCCCAGACCCTGTCCCTGAGCCCGCTGCCTTCTCCAGCACGCTGTGCTGTTTGGTCCCCATGCTGCTGCTCACGCCCTGGGCTGGCCCATGGTGCTGGAAGCTGAGCTGAAGGCTGTCGGTAGGGCTGCAGCCAAGGTTCCTCTGGTGGGAGTTGCAGGGAGACTTCATGGAAAGGATGAGTCTGGACTTGTCCCAAATTACACTCCCGTTGACTTTTGGAAGGCTGGAATTTCAGACTCTGGAGGTGCGGAGGCAATTTACTGACATTCGCTGTTGGCCTCACTCTTAGTTGGAGACTTGCCTTCTGAGCAGCTGGGTATCAATATGCCGATGCTCCTGCCTCCCCCACACTCGGCTTCTCTCTATTCTGGTGTCTGTTCTGTGGCTTCAGTCAAGTTTTTTCTCCTCAACCAGCGGAGCTTGAAGTTCTCCCTACCATCTGGTAGAGGACTGTGGAATGGCCGTGTGCCAGGGGCATAGGGGGATGGGGCATTGGGGTGAAATGAGGACACCTAACCACACGCACGAAAGCCACATGTTCACTGGGTGCTACCCGGTGATAGGCACTATGCTCAGTGCTTATGGCACAGTGGCACACAAGTTAGGTGCGTGGCCTCAGATATGCCAACGGGACCCTTGATAGTGGCATTTGTGATAAGAAAGCAAGTCAAATTTTACGTTGGTAGTAATAATAGAGCCTCTTGGTTTCGTTCTCTTGAAGAGCTTGGGTTAGGATTATCTTTAGTTTTCATTATGATATCTAGAGCCATCTTAGAAAGTAGAAGGCAGGCAGCTTATGGATGGTTTCCTTCGTGAAACAGGATGGAATTAAACCAAAGCGGGTAGGACTTGGTCCAAAGATTTTCATGGTGTTTAGGGAAGGATGGAAATAGATACTAGGATTTGAGTCCATTTTCTACAATCCCACAAATCCAGTTAAGACCCAACCACCCGAAGTTCCAGCTATTAACTGCTGATCTGACTTTTACTTTTGTGTTGAACTTAATAGACGTAAACTGGGCTCTTGGCTACTGAGGGATTTTAGAAACATCAGAAATGTTCCACCCAAAGACAGTAATTTGGCAACATGTTTCTAGTTTCTTCTTCTTAAACATGCAAGAGAGACACATTCTTTTTGGTTTCTAGATACCTCTGTTCAGGTGAGATCCATTCCACCCACTCAACTGCCCCTGCACCCCCTCAGTCCCTGGAAATTTAATGCCACAAGCCCCACCTCTGCCCCATATATGGTGCTTAGCCACACTCTGTGCTTTTGTTGCACTAGGTTTGTTTTGGAAGTGCTTGGCTCCGTTCTCTTTGCGCAAGCATACGTGATCCAGAAAGCCTTGGCTTGCAGCTTAACTGTGCAGGTCAGTCACGCAACAAGTAGGAAGAATTTTGATGATCCCCGGCTCTGAGGGAAAACAGCGTAGTAACACCAAGACCCAAGATGATGAGCTCATTGCTCTAGAATTGAACTTAGAATACCTCGCCGCTATTTGCTTTTCCCCCGTAACCGTAAGAATGTGCACTTGAACATAGGACAAGGAGCAAAAGGAAACTTCAGGGGGCACAGCCAAAGAGCACAGGAGGAGAACCAAGAATGAAATGAATATGGCGGGTTGACCTCTCCACGACTGTCATTCATAGTCTTTAGGAAAATGGTGTATGTGTGCGCTCTACTCTTGAAAAAGAGCAAATGTTTGGCTATTCTTTGGATTTGGAGCCATATGGTCCTAAGTTTGAGTTTGGCTCTAAAACTCGCCGGATCTGTGACTTTGGGCAAGTCACATAAACTCTCTGGGTCCTGCTGCTCCCATCTGTAAAATGGGGAGAAGGATTTCAAACAGAGAGGATCGTATGCAGGATAAGATATCATGCCTGCAAAGTGCCTACCTAGCTGAGCACCTAGCATGAAGTTGCCAATAAGTTATTATTATGACAATATATCTGCCTCTGCTTCAGCTCCCGTTCTCAACAGAGTATTCTAAACATGTTCAAATTATGTGTTTCTATGCCCATCTTAATCAGCTCTGATTGCATATTAGAATCACGTGGGGAGTTTTCAAAAGACAAGGATGCCCGAGACGTCCCCCAGACCAATGCAATCGGTGACACGGGGAGTGGGTCCCAGCATTGCATTTTACATCTCCCCAGGCAGTTCAAATGCGCATCTAGGGCTGAAAACCACTGGCCTTCTCCATTTACATGTGAGCCCTTTGAGAGCAGACAACGTGGTTTAGTCTCTTTCATGTCCCCATCTTAGCCTGATGTCGATGCTCGGTAAACATGTCCTGGGCTAAATTTACAAAAATGAAAGGAAATTGTCCAAATCCCCAACTCTGGGCTCATGCGGACACCTTTCTGGGGCAGCAGATCAAAGCAAGGGCACCAGCATATTGTTATTCTCACAACAGGGATTTGAAAGAGCGGGGTAAAGAAAGGTCAGGGTCCTTCTAGCTGACAGTTCACCACCCACTGACCACATGCCATTTATCACCAGTCCTATTTTCGACTCGTCAGTAGCCGAGGGATCAGAGAAGAGAAAGCAGGCTACTTGGGGGAGACTCTATCACTTAGAAAAGAAATAGCAACTTCTTCAGAAGAATTCCTTTGGTAGAAGGAGAAGGTCAGACGCTTGCCACGGGAAGATAATAGGCCAGAGGGGCAGAAGAGAGAAATCAGTAAAACACAGCGGGCACTTGTTTGGGACCCTCTCACGTACACTCATGTGACGCGAGACCTGGGCAGATACCAGTAGCAGTCCCAGTCATGACCGTGGTGAGAATGTCATTAGGGTGTTCACAATATTAGTCTCTCTCTCTCTCTCTCTCTCTCTCTCTCTCTCTTTTTCTGCAGGCACGTGGCAAGACTGCATTTCCCCATCCTGTGACCTCAGGCATGACCACGTGACTTGCTTTGGCCAACATCAACGTGAGCAGGAGTTACGAGTGTCGCATCGTGGGGAAAGCTTTAAGTCCCAGTGTGCTTTCTTTTGCCTTGACATGGGAAGGCATGCTCCATCCACCTGGGCGCTGGGTTGAGGACCACGAAGACCAGAATTCTCATCTGACCCATGATGGGGATGTAGCACGAATGAGAAAAAAATCTTTGAGTTCTTGAGATGCGGGGAGGGGGGGTCCTTTGTTATCAGGGCACAACCCTGCCTGTCCTAGGGCATACACATGACACAGAGTTTCTAAGGCCACTGTACTTCCTCTGTGAAAACAGTAAACAGAGTTACACACAGCTTGCGTAGGACTGACCAACTCCTCAGTTACTTCCCGTGTGCATAAAACTGGTCCAGTTCCAGCATTTCCTTAATCCTCAGTTTCTCTATCTGTAAAAATATTTGGATTGTAGATGTGAGAACACATCATCTACATGAAGTGTTTCGCAGTGTGTGGTGCCCGGTGATGCTTGGTAAATATTAAGTTATACATAAAGGCCCCTCTTATTTGTGGCATCAACTGAAACAAATGATGGGGCAGCGGGAAGCACAAAACTATGCAATAAATATTTGCTAAGTGAATTAATAACGAAAGCCAGGATGCATAAGTGGCCGGGACACTGCAAAATTTCTGCAAATTCTCCCAACACTGGGTTCTTTTTTTTTAAGGTTTTGTTTTTTCCAAACCTCATCTTTGAAATGAGGTATCATGTAGAAAATGAGGGGAGAAGGAGGCTCTATAAATAAAAACAACCAGTTTATATATATTTTTTAAAGACATCACTGATGGATCTTGCCCGTTTCTCTTTTCTTCAGCAAATGGGTGACAGTGCATTTAGATTCTAATCCTTCTTCTGCGGCTGCCTTGTGTTTGGCCTTTTAAAGAAGAGGCATTCTGAGCTGTCCATGGAGGTGACGTAGGTAATCACCTCGGTCATGCGCTAAGGGGGGCTGGCCAGTGAGTGACGCACTGGGTCCCCGGAAAGAAGTTCCTTTATGAATGTTGATTTCCGCTCCAACAGTCAGAAACTTTTTTCCAGTTTAAAGATGCCAGGCTAGGGGCACCTGGGTGGCTCAGTCGGTTGGGCGTCCGACTTCGGCTCAGGTCATGATCTCGCGGTCCGTGGGTTCGAGCCCCGCGTCGGGCTCTGTGCTGACAGCTCAGAGCCTGGAGCCTGCTTCCGATGCTGTGTCTCCCTCTCTCTCTGCCCCTCCCCTGTTCATGCTCTGTCTCTCTCTGTCTCAAAAATAAATAAACATTAAAAAAAAAAAAAGATGTCAGGCGAGTGGGAATTTTATTCCCCAGTGCCTTTGGTGTGGCAGGTACCCAAACTACTTGATATTGGTTCCCCCCCCCACCAAAAGTTTTGGAAAAGGTCCAATGAGAGATCTGGGTACAAGGGAAATAAACAGAGATCTGGGATCACAATATCCGATTGGAAAAAGTCTGTATATTTGCTCCATTGGAAAATTAGAATGTGACCTTCTTGTCTCGGAGGTTCGTTTCTTCTCTGAAAGAGGTCTCTCTCCTTAATAGAAAGAGACAGTAGCAAGGGTAAGTGCAACTCGAACTGAATACGGGACAGGGTGGTGAGAGCTCACCTCGTGTTCATGTGGAGGACAGAGGGTTATGGAGCCACTTTCTCAGAGAGCAAAGGAGATCCTGTCGAGGTGATTCAAACTGCAGAGATAAAGGGCAGTCGGGGAACCCAGAGCTCCCTGGGAGCATGCTTATCTGCCTACTCTGCTTCTGTTGTGGTTTCCCCTGTCTGCTCGGCCCAGTGTCAGAGCACTCCTGATGTAGGTCCTCAAGGCTGCCAGCTCCTGGTGAACAATGACCCCAAATGAATTTGCACGGCTACGATAGACAGTTTCGCTGTTTGGTGAATTCAGTTATGTCACCGGACTCAAAGCTGTAGCCTACAATGAAGTACAATGGTTATAGTGTGTAGAACAGAGGAAAAGGGCAGGAAGTAAGGTTTTCTTTCATTATTCCATAAAGCACGATGCTCTTTTCTCTAGAACTAGAAGGGAAGAGCATTTGGTGATGTGGGTAAAATAGTGGTCAAACACTTGGGTTTTGGTCTTGGGCTTGGCAGAATCCATTCCTGGTTTTAGTAGTACCAGCTCCGTGACCTTATACGAGTTGCTTGACTGTTCTAAGCCTAATTTCTGCATCAGCAAAATGTGAACAACAATGACATCTGCTTCTCAGACTTAAATGAGGTATTACACTTCAAGAACTTAGGATAGCACCTGGAACATTGGTTAAGTGTTCAATAAATGCTCAAACAGTTAGGTTACTGGTATAGTTATTCCATGTTGAGACAGGAAGGAGGGAGGTTAAGAGGTTTACTCTCACGTTGTACTTTTTAATTGAAGTCAAATTTATTGAAATATTTTCAGCCTAGCGTTTGCCTTTTTAGGAGTATAGTTCTATGAAATTTTGACAAATGCATAGTCAAATGCATCAAGCATCAAGATATAGGACATTTCTAATACCCCAAATAATTGCCTCATGCAATGTGGTTATTATTCCTATTATTTTATTTTAAGGATTTATTTATTTATTTTGAGAGAGAGAGAGAGAGAGAGAGAGAGAATCCCAAGTGGGCTGTGCACTGACACATCGGGCAGAACCCGATGCAGGACTGGAACTCCTGAACTGCGAGATCATGACCTTAACCAAAATCAAGAGTCAGATACTTAACCGATTGAGCCACCCAGGCGCACTGGCATGGCTATTATTAACTGAAGTCCATAATGTATTCCGATTCCCTTACTTTTTACCTCATTTCTTTTTCTATCTCAGGATGCCATACAGCATATAGCTGTCATGTCTCCTTAGGCTTCTCTAGACCATGACAGTTTCTCAGACTTGTTTGATGACCTTGACAGATTTGAGGAGTACCGATCAGGTATTTGATGAAATACCTCTCTTGGGATGTGTCGTGTTTTTCTCATGATCAGACTGGGGTTCTCGGGTGGAAAACCACAGCGGTAAAGTGCCATTCTCATCACACCATATCAAGGGGATGCGCCCCCAGTGTGATATAACACTGTTGCTGTTGACCTGATCGCCTGGATGAGGGAATGCTTGTCCGGTATGTCCACAATCGAGTTCTGTCCCCTCCTCTCTTCCATACTGTGCTCTTGGAAGGAAGTCGCTATGTGCAGCCTACACTTATGGGGTAGGGGGTTATGGTCCACTTCCTGGAGGGAGGAGTGCTAAATAAGTTACTTGGAATTACTTATGTATTCAACCCTTTATTTGTTTTGATCGATAGAAACTCGTGAATTTTCGTTTTATACTTTGGATCATAAACGAATACTATTTTAATTATTACTCAAATTGTTCCTACTTTGGCTCTTAGGAAGTCTTTCAGTTCTTCCCTGCGTCCCTTTGATATACCCCCAGCGCTGTGATGGTTTTTGTTTTTGTGTTTGGAGCGTTTCCTTGCTTTCTGCCGCTGCAAGATGCTGCAGGCCCGTCTTGTATGTTTCCTGGCCAGTCCCAGAGACAGCCAGTTCTCCAGGGAGACTTGGTGTCTTTTTTCTTGGAGATCGGTATTAGAAATCAAGATGTGGACCCACTGTGTGCTTATTGCTAGTCAGGTGTCATTGCTTCTAGGCCCCCTCAGCTGACAGCTTGAAGCACTTGTTTCCTCCAACTTAAAAAAAAAAATTTTTTTTAAGTTACAGGATGGCTGAAATAGTGCGGTGAACAACTTTGTATGCTTTAGCTAGATCCCTTTTCCTTCCTGAACCATTTGGTTATTTATTTATTTATTTATTATGTTTATTTATTTGAGAGAGAGAGAGAGAGAGAGAGAATCCCAAGCAGGCTGTGCACCGCCAGCACAGAAGCTGACGTGGGGCTTGAACTCATGAACTGTGAGATTATGACCCGAGCCGAAATCAAGAAACCAATCATTGAGCCACCCAGGCGCCCCTCCCTGAACCATTTGAAAATAAGTTGTAGACATCATGACATTTCATCCCTAAATACTTTATCACCCATCTCCTAAACAAAACACCCGGTTCTATTTAGTACAACAAAATTGCCACATCTGAGGAAATATTAACTCAGTATTATCCGATTATTTTCACATATTCTTAATTGTTCCCAAAATATTTTTTTAAAACTTTTAAAATCCAGTCTGTAATAAATATTTGCACATTTCCTTAGTTGTTTCATCTCTTTGGTCTCTGGATTAACCCCCTTTTTGTTTTGTTCTTTGTTGTTGTTCTACTGAATTTCGTTGTTTTTTTTTTTTTTCCTTCAGACGTGTGGGTCAGTTGTCTTATAGATATCCCACGTTCTAGATTTATCTTACAGTGATCTTCAGGCTAAATGAGGGTTTCTCAATCTCAGCATTAACATTTTAGATAAGATAATTCTTTGTTGTTGGGGGCAGCCCTGTATATTACAGAATGTTTTAAGGCTTCCTGAAGCTTTGCTCACCAGATTCAAATAACGATAGCCCAGTCATGACAACCAAAAATGTCTCAGAACTTTGGCAAATGTCCCTAGGGTCGTAGTCACCTCCGGTCGGGAACCATTGGTCTAGACCCTTGTCAGGGATAGTAGGTAACGTTGTATACTTGTTCATGTGTCATATCAGGGACACACATGTTGTATGGAATGTATAATACCAAGTGTAGTAGTTTAGTTACTACTTAGAGTGGAAATCAGGAAATCAACCGATTGAGCCACTCAAGCTCAGAGTTAAGTTGGTAGCCAGCAGACCCCCTCTTTGTAATGAACTGTAGAAGTACTTTGGGTCCGTTCAGTGATCAGCTTTTCCCCGAATGACTTTGGCATCCACTGAAGACTCTCTTTTGAGTCAGTACACTAAGGGATGTAGAATGATAAATTTCTATTTCTTCCCTTGTATATGTAGCACCTGAAACTTCTGTAGAGAGCCTTCCCCTTTATTTTCCCTCCTTCTGCTTTTCTCTCTTCTTTAAATATCATTACTAATGCATGGATTATTTTTAATTAATTCAATTGTGATTCTTTATCATCTATATGTTTGGATTATCAAATCATCCCAAATTGGCCAGTGGGAATCGTTCACGCTAATTACTGTGTCATTTCCTATGAACGTGTAAACCGCCGACACGATTCAAAGGAAAACTGGGTAAAAAAGGTGTATTGAGAGGCGTTTCACTCCCATCTCCTTTACCTCTTTCTGTCTAGGTCACAATTTTCATTAGTTTTCTGCTGAGTCTCTGTGTATTTCTCATTCCAAAACAAGTAAACAATGTGTATAAACACACATGTATATTTGATTTCACCATCCTTTCTAACCCAGAAGTTAGTATACTGTGTATGGTTTTATTTTTCAATTTTTCAGGTTTTTTGCCCCTTGCCTCCTACCTAACAGTATTTCAGGAAATCACTATCAGTTCGTAAAGATCTCCTTTGCCTTTTTTAGGGCTATGCAGCCCTCCACTGTGTGTGTGCACCTTACTTTATTCGACCAGTCTTCCGTGAATGAGCCTTCAGGATGTTTGAAAGAGCTTACTGCCACAGATAATGCCGCAAAGAATAACATCGTGAATGTGCTCTCTGGGATGTGTATCCTCGGGAAATTCCAGAAGAGACGTCATAGGGTAAGGATAAATGCATGTGTAAATGTGTTATCTATCACTACGTTTCCCTCGGTAGTGCTTGTACCATTCCGTCATTCTACCAGTAACAGAGAAGAATGTTTGTCTTCCTACAGCCGTGCCTGTGCAGTGCACCGTAAGCTTTTGAATTTTTGCCACTCTGATGGGTGAGAGATGGTCTGTCGTGATAGTTTTAATTTGCATTTCCCATACAATGAACAAGGCTAAGCATCTCTTCTTATGTGTAAGGGCCATTTGCTGAACATGATTTTTAAAACCTGGCTCCTTCTTCATAATTTCCTGGCTGTTACCTTAGATCCGGCTCCTGTTCCTTCATACTTGAATTTCTGGAATAATCTTCTAGCTGATTTCTCTGCCAACTGCCACTCTCCCTTTCAATTATCCTGAACCCAGGCAACAGTTACCAAGTTCATCTTCTGAAAACACTTCTCCAAAACATTCTCCCTCTCTCTCTCTTTTAAAGAACTTTCAATTATTCCTTTTCAGCCACAGAATAGCTTAAACTCATTAGTCCAGAATTCAAGATACGGTTTTCCACCACTTCTCTAAACTTCTTTTTGTTTGTTCCCCTATATTTACTTAACAGTACTCCCCCCTTATCTGTGGGGTATATGTTCCAAGACCCCCGTGGATGCCTGAAACCACGGATAGAACCAAACACTATACATCCTATGTTTTTTTCCTATATGTATATGCCTATGATAAAGTTGAGTTTATAAATGAGGCACAGTGAGTGGTTAACAACACCAACAATAAACTAGAGTAATTATAACAATATATTGTAATAAAAGGTATGTGAATGTGATGTCTCTCTCTCTCTCAAAAATATTTTATTGTACTGTTCTCCCTCTTCTTGTGATGATAAAATGCCACGGGATACGATGAAGGGAGGTGAATGACAAAGGCATCGTGACATAGCGTTAGGCTACAACTGACCTTCTGACAGTATGTCCGAAGGTGGATCATCTGCTTCTGGAACTCAGTTGACTGTGAAAAACTGAAACTGTGACGAGTGAATCCGTGGATAAAGGGGGACTAAACTGTATTCCCTCTGCAACATTGGTACTCTCGGTGTCCTAAAATCCCCAGCAAAAATTCTTCCCTCCAGACCTTTCTTCCTGCTGTTTTCCAGCTTGAAAGCCCCTCCGTAATGCTGCTCTGCCTTCTCATCTGTCTAAATTCCATGCAATTTCTAAGTGTTAGCCTCTCGGAAGCCTTGTTGACCACTTCAGTGCCCAGAGCTTCCCTCCTTTTCTAAATTCTTTTGCTGCAGATGCTTGTCCCCTCCTTTGGCACTTAATTTATATGAGCTTTATCTTTCTAAAAATGTTTCTTATTTAAGAATAGTTGATATCCAAGGTTATATTAGTTCAGGAGCACAGCCTAGTGATTTAACACTTCTGTACATTACACGATGTGTGATGGCAGAGGGTTAGTTACCATCTGTCACTGTACGATGTTATTATAATATTGTTGACGATATTCCCTGTGCTGTACTTTCTGTCTCTGTGACTTATTGGTTGTATAGCTGGACGTTTATACTTCTTAATCCCCTTCACCTGTTTTTCCCACTCTCCACTCCCCTCCTCTCTGGCAACCAGCAAGTTGTTCTCTGTATGAGTCTGTTTCTGTTTTGCTCTTTAGATTCCACATACAAGTAAAATCATATGGTATTTGTCTGTCTCTATTATTTTTTCACTTAGTGTGGTACCCTCTAGGTCCGTCTATGTTGTTTCAAGTGACAAGAGCTCAATTTTTTTATGGCCGAATAATCTTCCAGTGTGTGTGTGTGTGTGTGTGTGTGTGTGTGTGTGTGTCACTTCTTCTTTACCCACGCATCTACTGATGGACATGGGTTGCTTCCATATTTTGGTTATTGTAGATAATGCTGTAATAAACAGAGGGGTGCATATATCTTTATAAATTAGTGTTTTCATCTTTTTCGGATAAATACTCAGTATTGGAATTACTGGATCATATGGTAGTTCTGTTTTTAATTTTTTGAGGAAACACTACTGTTTTCCACAGTGGCTATACCAATTTATAGTCCTACCAACAGTGCACAAGGGTTCCTTTTTCTCCACATCTTCACAAATATTGTTGATTGTAGCCATTCTGACAGGTATAAAGTGATATCTCATTGTAGTTTTGATATGCACATCGTTAATAATTAGCGATGTTGAGCATTGTTTCAGTATCTGTTTGCCATCTGTATGTCTTCTTTAGAAAAATGTTTATTCATGTCCTCTGCCCATTTTTTAATTGGATTGTTTGGATTTTTTTTTTTTTTTTTTTTGGTGTTGAGTTGTATAAGTTCTTTATATATTTTGAATATTTTTTTTTTTTAATTTTTTTTTTCAACGTTTTTTATTTATTTTTGGGACAGAGAGAGACAGAGCATGAACGGGGGAGGGGCAGAGAGAGAGGGAGACACAGAATCAGAAACAGGCTCCAGGCTCCGAGCCATCAGCCCAGAGCCTGACGCGGGGCTCGAACTCACGGACCATGAGATCGTGACCTGGCTGAAGTCGGATGCTTAACCGACTGCGCCATCCAGGCGCCCCTATATATTTTGAATATTAACACTTTATTGGCTACGTATGATTTGCAAATATTGTCTCCCATTCAGTAGGTTGCCTTTTTGTTTTGTTGATGGTTGCCTCTGCTGGGCAAAATGTTTTTTATTTTGGTGTAATGCCAACAGTTTATTTCTGTCTTTATTCCCCGTGCCTAAGGAGATCTATCTATAAATATTTTGCTAAGGCTAGTGCCAAAAAAGACTACTGCCTACATTTTCTTTTAGGAGTTTTATAGTTTCGATCTTTAATCCATTAAAAAATTTTTTAAATGTTTATTTATTTTTGAGAGAGAGAGTGAGAGAGAGTGGAGGAGGGGCAGAGAGAGAGGGAGACACAGAATCCGAAGCAGGCTCCAGGCCCTGAGCTGTCAGCACTGAGCCTGATGTGGGGCTTGAACTCACGAATCACAAGATCATGACCTGAGCCGAAGTCGGATGCTTAACTGACTAAGCCACCCAGGTGCCCCTCTTTAATCCATTTTGAGTTTATTTTTGTGTATGGTGTAAGAAAGTGGTCCATTCTTTTGCATGTAGCTGTCCAGTTCTCCTAGCACCATTTGTTGAAGAGAATCTTCCCCATTGTACATTTTTACCTCCTTTGTTGCTGATTAATTGACCATATAGGTGACAGTTTCTTTTTGGGCTCTCTATTCTGTTATGTTGACCTGTGTCTATTTTTGTACTTGTACCATCTTGTTTTGATTATTATAGCTTTGTAGTATATCTTGAAATCAGGAAGCATGATACCTCCAGCTTTGTTTTTTCTCATGATTGCTTTGGCTATTTGTGTTCTTTTGTGGTTCTACACAAATTTTAGGATTGTTTTAGTTTTATTAAAAATGCTATTGGCATTTTGGTAGGGATTGCACTGAATCAGTAAGTTATTTTGGGTAGTATGGATGTTTTAACAATGTTAATTTCTCCAGTCCAAGAGCATGAAATGTCTTTCCATTTTTTGTGTTGTCTTCATTTTATTTAATCACTGTCTTATAGTTTTCAGAGTATAGGTCTTTCATCATTTTGATTAATTTATTCCTAGGTATTTTATTTTTTGCATTTGTAAATGAGATTGTTTTCTTAATTTATCTTTCTGCGACTTTGTTATTAGTGTACAGAAATGCAACATTTTTCTGTATATTGATTTTATATGCTACAAATGTACTGAATTCATTGATTCTATTAGTTTTTTTGATGGAGTCTTTAGAGTTTTGTATGTATAGTATCATGTTGTCCACAAATAGTGACAGTGTTACTTCATTTCTGATTTGGATGCCTTTTATTTCTTTTTCTTGTCTGATTGCTGAGGCTAGGATTTCCAATACTGTGTTGAATAAAAGTAACGAGAGTGGATATTTTTGTCTCATTCCTGATCTTAGAGGAAAAGCTTTCAGTTTTCACCATTGAGTATAATACTAGCTGTAGGTTTTTCATAGAAGACCTTTATAATGTTGAGGTATGTTCCCCCTAAATCCGTTCTATCGAGAGGTTTTATCACGAATGGATGTTGAATTTTGTCAAATGCTTTTTCTGCATTTATTGAGATGATTATGTTTTTTAATATTTCATTTTGTTAATATGTATCAAGTTGATTGATTTATGAATATTGAACTACTCTTGTATCCTCAGAATAAGTCCTAACTGATCATGGGGAATGATCCTTTGAAAATATTGTTGAGCTCAGCTTGCTATTATTTTGGTGAGGATTTTTGTATCTATATTCATCAGGGATATTGGCCTGTAGTTTGTTTCCTTCCTTCCTTCCTTCCTTCCTTCCTTCCTTCCTCTCTCTCTCTCCCTTTCTTCTTCTTCTTCTTCTTCTTCTTCTTCTTCTTCTTCTTCTTCTTCTTCTCCTCCTCCTCCTCCTCCTCCTCCTCCTCCTCCTCCTCCTAGTGTCTTGTCTGGTTTTGTTATCAGGGTGATGCTGGCTTCATAGGATGAATTTGGAAGCATTCCTTCCTCTTCTATTTTTAGAACACTTTGATCCTATGGCCTTTTTCTTTTATTACAAGTACTTAAAAATTTTAAATTTGTGTATATTTTTCCCCAAGAGTAGGGACTAAAACCATTTAAATGAGAAAAAATTAATGGCTTTTTATTACCTACTTCTAAGCCATGATAAAGGCACGTTGACATCTATTTTATTGACAAGGTAAGGAAGTGAACAGATATTAGCAATTTTGATTCAAATCGATTAATAAGTCAGTGGTGTTGTAAGTATAGGCCCCAAATCTTATTTTATAATCAGGTATCGCCTATTGCTATATCTCCAAATTAAAACAAAACCAAAAAAGGCACCTCAAAGCATCAAGTAAAAATGACTCCATTTACTTATTCTCTCAATTAATGAAGAAATATAATTTAGAAATCTTTGATTTATCTTAGTTACAATTTCCATTCAAGATACCAGCTAGGAAGAGAAAGAATTTTGCATCCATTTTGGAACAAGAAGATATTATATAAAATGCTGTCTGTTTGTTTTCAGCCTAATAAAGAGGAGAAATCTAAGAGAGAACAGACTGGTGATTGCCAGAGGTAAAGGGTAAAGGATGTCAAAAGGAACAAAATTTTACTTCTAAAATGAATAAATCCTGGGAATATAATGTGTAGCATGATGGCTATAGTTAATAATACTGCATTGTATATGTGAAAGGTGCTAAGACAGTAGATTATAAAAGTTCTCATCACAAGAAAAAATAAGTCTGTAACTCTAAAGTGACAGATGTGAACTAGACTTATTGTGATGATCACAATGTCTATAAATATTGAATCACTACTTGTACACCTGAAACTAATGTAATTTTTGATGTCAGTTATATCTCAATAAAAAAGAAGAGAAATCTAACCCCATAATAATAAAAACACCCTCGTTCCATCCTAGAATAGCAAATTCAATATTTTCTTCAAAATACAACAGCCACTTTTTGGTCACGTTTCCTTTTCTCTCCTCTTTCTGGTAAGTCTTCGGAATGATAAACAACTCCACCCAGGAACTAGACAAGATTGGAGTCAATCTGGAATTTGAGTTCTTTTTCATTGGGTATAAAAAATCTTACTCTCTAGTTGTGCTAAATATCTGGAAAGGAATAAAAAGCTCAGAAAAAAAATCCACTATTTCCAACAACTAATCATTACATGGTGTAGAGAAAATGTCTCAAAGTGACTGATTTCACTTTTCTCTAAGTCTTCTAGAGGTTGTCTGACTCTGGTTCAAAGATGAATCTACATTATGAAAATGGAAGAAAGTGGAGTTTTCTCTAAAGGATGATATCCTGTCTCACAAGAAGAATCTGAGGAAAATCTATGGTACGTTATTCGTATCTTTTAAAATTTATATTTGCATTTTATTAAAATGATGAAATTTTATGGTTTACTAACCATGTCCTCTTCAGATCTCCCTAATGGTTCTAATATTTTATGAAAAGCTATTTCTGCATTGTGTGATTGATTTTCCCTTCTTGGCCCATAAACAAAGTTTGAATAGAGAAAACATCATATCTAGATCCCTGGGTGTCTTGAGCCACACATCTCTCCTCTAAGTTCCAGCAACTCTCAAATTCAATTCAACAAATATTATACATTTATTATATCCTAGGCCCTGCTGCTAGTTCTTTTGGTAGCACAGTGTATAAGTCACTGAACTTATTCTAAGTAGTTTAGCGTCGAGGCAGAAAAATGTGTATGAACCAACTATTACATAGATCAGCTGTAAAGAGTATTATCGTTGGTTTGCAAATAAGAGGAGGAAAGAAAAGAGAATGAACTCAACTGCAGAGATCAACAGAGACCCCAGAAAGTGATAATTGACCTCGGCCAGGACAGTCTAAAAATACACAAAGTCCAACATATAGAAACTTTATACATTAAGAGAAATTTTCTAATTTAAAATGAGAAATTAGCACTTAGAACGTTCTAGTCACTCTCCTGTGATTCCCACTGAACAGTGTAGCTCTCTCTATTCTGGCAGGTTGCCTTGTAAAAGACTTGGTTCAAGGTATGTCGCTTCTAACAGCCAGAGGGGGCCTTCTAGTGGGATTACAACTGTTGTCAGCTTTGAATTCCCAGTATTCCAGTGAGCCCTCAACACTGTAGACAAAGTTTCTTAAAGGAGTGAACGAACTAAGAATGTCAGTAGTACACTGCGGAGGGAGTGAAACTTACTAATTTATCTCTTCTTACAAGTTGATTCCTTTGGATTTTGAGTCCCCAGATAGCCTAGGTCTGGTACAGATTTTATTTTTGCCCCAGGGGCTACACTTGGTCCCCTCTGTAGCCAGATCAGCTAAGGGAAGAGGGGGCGCAGCGTGTATCCTTAGTGATCATGGTTGTCATTGTTTCCAAGTTTTGAGATTTTACAGAGAGGCAGACACACACCCACACCCACCCACACACATACACACCCCTTTCTGTGATACACAAAGATGCTCGTTAGCATGGTCACGCAACATACAATAATAGCAAAGGTTGAAATGGAGACCACAAAAGTTAGCTGGGATGCGAAACCTGATGAGACGAGATGGTCTGAAGTAGGCAAAATGTGAAATCAAGACAGTCAAGACATTTATCCTGGCTCCCTGCAAGAAGGACCGCCTCCTATCACTTCACAAGGTACTCTGGAATTTGCTTATCTTTTCGACTTTAGTACTTTTATTACTTATGTTTAGGTCTATGTATGCTTTTAGCATTTTACCCTTAGATGGCTGATAAGCCTCTAAATGGAGCCCCTTCCTAAGTGTGATTTTCATTATTATGTTTTATTTTCCAAAGCATATGCCCCATTTCACAGTGCCAGGTAATGGCAGGATGGTATTCAAGGTCCTAAAAACTCTGTTTGGTAGTTACAGATATTATAGAAAATACATAATTTCCATTTAAGGTGGAAAGAATCCATGACAGTCATCAGATAAATGATAATTCATGTGTAATATTTAAGAATTCAAGGACATCTATTAGGTAAAAACCAATAAAAATTCTACTTAATCCTGCCACAGTCTGACCCCTTGCAACCTCATGAGTGTTTGACGAAGCCTTGGCTTCACCAGGCAGCTTATTAGAAACGTAATTCTCAGGCCCTACCTAGACCTGTGAATCAGAATTTGCATTTTAACAAATCCCCCATGGGATCTGTGTGCATATTAAAGTTTTAGAAGCAGACGTTAACCAATCATAGAGCTTCATGGAAATTCCATGAATAGAAATTACTCCATCAATCTTTAATTTAGGTTGGGTTTCCTTTCAAAGATCTACAGACCCAAATGTTAATTATTTTCAGTGACTTGACTAAGTTTACATTAAGATACATTCTTGGAATTTGGCACCCTCCCTATATTTAATTTTACACCCAATCCAACGCTTCTGTGTGGTGTAGACTCCCTCTCCTCCTTTCCACTGGAGAACCAGGTATGCATGGGGAGAAAGGGATCAGTGATTTGAATTAGAGAAGTATATGGAAGACTGACAACTGTTTGTTGTACGGTGGGGATTTTAACTCACTGTCACCATATTGCTTTCTTCTCAAAGGACTGTCTTAGGCTTCAACCAATAGAGTCATTCTGCAAAGGAAAATCCCTATACCCCTGACAAGTTTTTGTGAATCACATGCCAAGTGAGTTAGATTAATTAGGCATTTCTTTGCTTCAGTTCCTTTCTCTCACCATTGTTTCACTCCATATTTGTGACCTTAAGAAGCTAAGGAGAGGTCACGTCCTATACAACTGGAAATAGGTTGTGGATGTCCCCCACTAGATAGCTAACAACCAGAGGAAAAGATGCCTGTCCTTTCCTAAACTTGGGTTTCATTAAGATAAGTGACCTCTCCTTTGCCTCAAAAGGGAACATGTCTTGCAGTGACCCTGTCTCATGGGAGTGAGCCTGCTTAGTGGGCACTGATGGTGACATTGGTGATAACAATGAGGATGTGTGGGGGAAAAAGAAAAAAAAATGCTATATCAACTCTTTAGGAAAAAAAAACCAAGTGGCATACCCAAGTTGCATCCCAGGCATCCTTCTTCACAAGGCACACACTCTCCATAGTCTGGGTCTTGGACTTCACCTGTACAAGAAGAGGGAGAAACACGATTCACTTTAGTGAGTGGAGAAACGTTAATTGTTGTGAAAATATATTGGTGTGTAGCTTATCTTCTGCCCCTTCTCTTTTCTCAGAGACAAAAAAGTGTGATTCTTTTAGCTGTTTCTTTTAGTTTTTACCTCCAAATTTCTAAGTAACATGATTATGATGCTGCCTTGTAAGTTTATTCTTAGGCACAACCTGTAGTAGTAAAGACTAGCTTTCTTTTGCCAATACTCCAACAAACACAGACATACATACGTTCCATCCTCCCAAGTTACAGATTTTGCTAGATTAATACTCAGCATTTATATTATGATTATACTATTATTATTCATGTTCTGATGACATTGAGGTTCTTTTTTTAAAAATTTTTTAACATTTATTTATTTTTGAGAGACAGAGCATGAGCGGGGGAGGGGCAGAAAGAGAAGGAGACACAGAATCTGAAGCAGGCTCCAGGCTCTGAGCAAGCAGCACAGAGCCCGAGGCTAACGCTGAGATCATGACCTGAGCTGAAGTCGGATGCTTAACTGACTGAGCCACCCAGCTGCCCCAACATTAAGGTTCTTGCACACCTTTTTGTTTTCTCTTGTGCTCATATCTGTCTGGCTTCTTTATTTGTTTTCTCAATATCTGTCCTTGATGCGTCCTCAACTGTACCCTAAGCAGAAATCTTCCCGCTATCGCATTAGTATCTTTTTCACCATCGTCCTGCAGATTCCTTTCATCCTCCTCCTTTGGATGAATTCTCTGGACCTTATATTTTCTTATTTCTTGTCCTATTTTTTTGGTGGAATACACCCTCTACAAATCATTTTCCCAAGAAAGGATGGATGCATGGGAGGTAAAGTTTTCGAAAACGTGCGCGATTGAAAATAACGTTTTTTCTGCCCTCACACGTGACTCATGGCTTGACCAAATTTAGGCTTTAAAGGAGAAATACTTTCTTTTCTCAGAAGGTTAAAGTTTTTGTTCCATTTTTATGTTTCAGTTTCCAGGCTTGTTGAGAAGTTCAATGCCATTCTGATAGCCAATCCTTTTTGTATGATCTCCTTTATTTTCCCCTAGAAGTTTTAAAGATTTTCCTTTTGCAGAAAAAAAAAAAAAAATCTCAGATTTCCAGATTCTTACAATCATGTGTCTTGGTGTGTGTCCTTTTAAAATCCATTATGCTGAACATGCAGAGGGCTTGTTCAATCTGGAAATTCATGTCCTTCCGTTCTGGGATTTTTCAGAATTCGTTCTTTGTTAGTGTTCTCTCTCCTGTTTCTGCTGTTTACTCTGAAAAACCTATATTATTTTTTTTTTCTTTCAAGTTTTTATTTAAATTCTGATTAGTTAACATGTAGTGTAATATTGGTTTCTGGAGTAGAATTTAGTGATTCATCACTTATATCTAACACCCAGTGCTCATCACAACAAATGGCACCCTTAATGTCCATCACCCATCTAGCCCTTCCCCCCGCCCCCCATCAACTTTCAGTTTGTTCTCTATCATTAAGAGTCTTTTACGGGAAAACCTATATTATTTGAATTCCTGGGTGATCCTTTATTTTTCTTCCCTCTTCTCCCTTTTCTCCTTTTACTTTTTCTTTTGGTTCTACTGTTTCAGTGACTTTAAAATTTTTATCTTTCTACCTCTCTTCTTCATTCTCATTTTCCTATAATTTTTTTTTCAAAAAAATTTCCACGATCATATTTTTATTTTCTGAATATTCTTTTTTAAACGTACTTTTAAAATTATGTGTTTCAAGTATACATTATAATTTGCTCTCTGTATATACTGCAAAATGATCATCCCCCAAAATCTAGTTACCATCCATCACCCTACAATTGGTCCCCTTCAGCCCTTCTCCCACCCCATGCCCCCTTCCCTCTGTTAAAACCAATCTGTTCTCTGCATCCCTGAGTTCGTTTGTTTTGTTTCTTAGATTCTGCATATGAGTGAAATCATGTGGTATCTGTCTTTCTCCTGAGTTATTCCACTTAGCATAATACTCTCATGGTCCATCCGTATTGTAAATGGCAAGATTTCATTCTTTTAAAAAATGGGTCAACTTTATGCATTCATCCCTTGATGAACATTTAGCTTGTTTCAGTTTCTTGGCTATTGTAAATAATGCTGTGATCGACATAGAGAGGCGTATGTCTTTTCAAATTAGTGTTTTCATATTTTTTTCAGGTAAAAACCCAGTAGTGGAGTAGTGGGATCAAATGGTAGTTTTATTTTTAATTTTTTGAGGAATATGCATATGTTTTCCACAGTGACTATGTCAATTTACATTCCTACCAACAGTGTATGAGAGTTCCCATTTCTCTACATTTTCTCCAACACTTGTTATTTCTTGTCTTTTTGATAATAGCCATTCTAACAGGTGTGAGGTGATATCTCATCGTGGCTTTGATTTGTGTTTCCCTAAAAATTAGTGATGCTGAATGAACATCTTTTAATGTGTTCGTTGGCCATGAATAGAAGTATTTATTTTTTTTTAAATGATTTATTTATTTTTGAGAGAGCACAAATGGGGAAGGGGCGGGGATAGGGGGACAGAGGATCTGAAGTGGGCTACGCGCTGACAGCAGTGAGCCCGATGTCGGGCCTGAACTCACGAACTGTGAGATCATGACCTGAGCCAAAGTTGAGGGCTCAACTGACTGAGCCACCCAGGCACCCCCATACTTTGTCTTTTTAAATCTGCCTTTCTAAATCCTTTTTTTTTTTTTTTTTAAGTTTTAAAGCCTATACTACATTAGTAAACACAAGCAGAAAAGGAATGAGTGTCTTATTTATTCTACAAACATCTTGGAACTCTTTGCAGCATTAGACCAGGCAAAATTCTTACATAGAGCAGAGAAAGTCTGTAGCATTCTTAATGGAAAGGGAAAAAAAAGAAAAAACACTACAGGTCCTGTTTTCTAATTTCTGTCTTCCCATGTACGATAAGGGATTGGGCAATAGCAGTAACACATACGATTCATAGAACACTGAATATTTTCAAGTAGCTTTAGATAGGCTTATTTTCATTGGCTTCTCACAGGAACCATCGTGGTGCAATGCTCACCCTTTCATACATGAAGAAAACAAGGCATAGAAAAATTAGACTGATTTCGCACAGGGTCCCATACCTAGTAATTGGGAAGGAGAACATTGTCAGGACTTTTAGGTTCTTATCTGATTTTCTCTCCATTATATCGTGCCCACGAACTCTCAATTCAAGATCAGTTTCTCTGTGATTAGTTGCATTCCTGTGTCTCCGGGATGGGTCTTGGGGAACCCAGAGAAAGGTGTGCGGAGGGAGAGAGAGGAGCAGTCGTCACCGTCCCCACTGCACATATAGTCACATAAAGTCATCCCGGGTGCCAACATTGAAACCTGGAACACAATGCAGATCTCTGGGACGTCCAGGGTGTAGCTCCTCATGCTACATCCTGGTGCAAGACAGTGGCTCGGAGCAGACTTACCTTGTCCACACGCCAACTTCTGGCAGGTATGGTTGGTGGGCACTAGGAGGTAGCCTCCCGCGCATCGTATACAGATGTGTGCGTTGTGGCAAAGCTCACAGTTGTCAGGGCAGGGCAGGCAGGTGTGCCCCTCAGCAGGGTAGTAGCCTGCTGGGCAGCTCTCCCAACACTCCCCCTGATACAGGAAGCGCTCCTGGCCATGCTTATCTGAACAGATGGAGGGGCAAGAAAAAGAAGAAAAATGTACGAAATTAACCATGAAGCTAATATAACCTAAGATTTTTTTTTTTTTTTTTTAATGATGTAACTGAGTATTTTGGCTCCTCGGGGACCAGGAGTATATAAGAATTCATTTAGTGAAAAGTACAATATCTATATACTTATAGTAGAAAAGTTTTCATTGTGGGGAATAATTTTTCAACATTTTGTGTATTTGAGCCAATAGGGACTATTCCCTGGGATGTCACTGCGAAAGCAGAAACCACAGTCCGTGGATAACTATGAGTCATAGTGTGTTTCATCTTCCCAAGGGCTCCTTTTGGTATCTGTGGAAGCTGTCAGACTTGGGAGCTATAGAGATCCTGTGACAATAAACAAATGCTTACCGATAGAACCATTTTTGGAAGAGGGCAGTCTTTTAGAAAGAGTCTGAATTCTGTTGTCAAAATCACACGCTTGTGTTAACTGTCTAAAGTCTGAATTTTTGCAGAGTTACCAACTCCTATGAAGACAGTGTATTAAAGCGCTAGACCAAGCACAGCTTTTTGGTTCCTTGAATGGATTTTTTCAAAGTCCTGAGCTTCTGACAACATTGGAGTCTACATGGAAAAAATAACCGTACGTCTAGTATAAGACGATGGGAATTTGGTTTGGGAGGGAATAGAAAATTCAAACCAATTATAAACTCACAGTTAACAAAAAAATCATTATAATAAGTGTGTGTGCATATATTGCTGCCCTCTACAACTTTGAGTGGGGGGAACGTTATCCTTTAAGGGAAGGAGGATGCTTGGGAGGATATGATGTGCATTTGGTGATTCTACAGCTACACGTCAGAACGGAGCACAAACCCCCTATCTGGTGGAACATGGAATCTTGAGACCACAAAAGGGTCAACCTTCCAAGCCATGTTCTTCTCAGACACATTATGAAACCCTAGCAAACCCCATGTCCACCAAGATTCATTCAGAAAACATCCTGTTTTTCGGAGGGCCAAACTTCTCAGATATAGGTAGGAAGATTTGAAGAGAACAGTGAAAAGTATGGTATTGGCACAAAAGCAGACACATAGGCCAATGGAATAGAATAGAGAACCCAGAATTGGACCCAAAAATGTATGGCCAACTCATCTTCGACAAAACAGGAAAGAGTATCCAATGGAAAAAAGATAGTCTCTTTAGCAAATGGTGCCGGGAGAACTGGACAGCAACATGCAGAAGAATGAAACTGGACCACTTTCTTACACCAGACACAAAAATAAACTCAAACTGAATGAAAGACCTAAATGTGAGACAGGAAGCCATCAAAACCCTAGAGGAGAAAACAGGCAACAACCTCTTTGACCTCAGCTACAGCCATTTCTTACTCGACACATCTCCAAAGGCAAGGGAATTCAAAGCAAAAATGAACTATTGGGACCCCATCAAGATAAAAAGCTTTTGCACTGCAAAGGAAACGATCAAACTAAAAGGCAACTGATGGAATGGAAAAAGATATTTGCAAATGACACATCAGATAAAGGGTTAGTATCCAAAATCTGTAAAGAACTTACCAAACTCCACACCCGAAAAACATAATCCAGTGAAGAAATGGACAGAAGACATGAATAAACACTTTTCCAAAGAAGACATCCAGATGGTCAACAGACACATGAAAAGATGCTCAACATCACTCACCATCAGGGAAATACAAATCAAAACTACAATGAGATACCACCTCACACCTGTCAGAATGACTAAAATTAACAACACAAGAGACAACAGGTGTCGGAGAGGATGTGGAGAAAGGGGAACCCTCTGGCACTGTTGGTGGGAATGCAAACTTTGCAGCTGCTCTGGAAAAGAGTGTGGAGGATCCTCAAAAAATTAAAAATAAAACTACCCTATGACCCAGCAATAGCACTCCTAGGAATTTACCCAAGGGATACAGGAGTGCTGATGCGTAGGGGCACTTGTACCCCAGTGTTTATAGCAGCGCTTTCAACAATAGCCCAGTTAGGGAAAGAGCCTAAATGTCCATCAACTGATGAATGGATAAAAAAAGATGTGGTTTATATATACGATGGAATACTACTTGGCAATGAGAAAGAATGAAATCCTGCCATTTGCCACAACGTGGATGGAACTGGAAAGTATTATGCTGAGTGAAATAAGTCAGTCAGAGAAAGACAGATACCGTATGTTTTCACTCATATGTGGATCCTGAGAAACTTAACAGAAGTCCATGGGGGAAAGGAAGGGGAAAAACTAGGTACAAACAGAGAGGGAGGCAAACCACGAGACTCTTAAATACAGAGAACAAACTGAGGGTGGACGGGGGGTGGGGGGAGAGGAAAAATGGGTGATGGGCATTGAGGAGGACACTTGCTGGGATGAGCACTGGGTGTTGTATGGAAGCCACTTTGACAATAAATTATATTTTAAAAAATGAAGAGAACAGTGGGAAGCTCCTCCCTCTTCCATCCGGCAATCCATCCGAGGATGGGCTCAGATATCAGAAGCGATGTTCTCCAATCCCATTTGTATTGTTCAGACATGGCTTTATTATTTGAACCACTTTGGGTATTACAACTTGAGTTTAAAAAACAGACTTGGATGGTCTTGGGATTTAAAGAACATGGACCCTGTAAAGGAGTTCACATAGATGCCTGGACCCTGGGCAGCTCTCCCCACAGGTTTGGTCCAGGGTTACACCGAGATTTGCTCACATTTCTAATAGCCTGGGTCGTATGGCAGCGCATTTAGCTCTGGCTGATAATTTGGATATCCCATTGATCTAAATACCATGCATAAATGGTTGGCTACTTGCCCAGAGTCTCGGAATTTAAATTATTGTGATGATATATAAGAGAAGCTGGTTCTAACAGTAGAAGGGGGGATATTTTTGCTGGGTGCTACACCTCATGTGATCATATGAAACAAGATATAAAGTGCAAGAAACTCTGCGAGAGCTTCCGATTGGCTTTCGTTTACACGTGAGAGCAATTCGCTATTTCCGGAGCATCTCTTACGGCTCAATTTCGTCACGAGAGAAGATAGACTAATGTGAAGATACCACATGTCTTCGGGAAGAAAGGAAGGTTGAAGGCGGAAGGCAAGAGGGGGAAAAAGGATTGCGGGAAAGGATGAAAGAAAGGCCGACGGACCCTGAAAATAAACCGTGTGAAGTCCACTTCAACGTGTTTCTTACTGTAGCTGCTGGGGTGGGGGGTGGGGGGTCGATTTTAGCTTTGCGTTGGTTCAGTTTGGTAGAGAACAAATCTGGAAAAGAACTTAGAGTGAATCTTCACCAACACAGCGGAGCTGGCGGTTGGCACCTCCAAAAGGATTCAGACCTAAATTCTTAATAGCGTTACAATTGCGCAAAGGTGAGATTTCTCCAGACTGATGGGAAACGCTGTGTAGATGGGACTCCCTAGTCAGAGGGTTTCAGGCTTTTATTAAAGCCTGCCGATACGGAACTGCGTCTGTCCAATCATCCCTTGTTGTTAGCACTGTTTCACCTGCTGGCTGTGCTAATACAAGTATGAGGGACACCGTGCTCTTAAGAGGAGAGAACCCTGCTAATCAGAGCTTGCTCAACAGTACCCTCTCCAGCAAGCCTTTTCTGCTGGCTCATAGCTGAAAGGGATGCTTCTTCTCTGACTTGTGGTAGGATGCCTTCCTTCGTTTGGTCTTTGATATATTCTCGTTGTACAATACCTAAACACAACCCCCTCTGTTAGAGCGTCCACTCCTTGAGGGCAGGCGTCATACAGTCATTTAGTGCATTTTCCACGGCAGCTCTGTGTAGCGACCTGTACGTGCGAGAGTTACGGTGCAATTTTGTGAAGACGGGGAGTAAACCGACTTTTAGACAAAAAATGCAGAGGAGACATCAAAGCGTTTTATGTGTGGACTGGTCCGCGTAATTACGGGATGCTGCAAACATTTCAGACATTTGTTCAGTATTCAAGTGAAACCTTAATTTTGTACTATGCGTGAAGATTTAGTATGTTTCAAGTGTGCAAGGGATTTTGGATGCCGTCTTGTCTATGTGTCCCCTCTCCTTTTCTTTTCTTTTTTTTTTTTTTCTTTTCTTTTCTTTTCTCTTCTCTTCTCCTCTTTTTTTTCTTTTTCTTTTCTTTTCCTTTCGTTTCTTTTCTTTTCTTTTCCTTTCTTTTCTTTTCTTTTCTTTTCTTCTTTTTTTCTTTTAAAAATAAGGAGAGACTTAAAGAGGTGGAGAGACTGGTTTAATATCTTCTAGTTCATCAGTAACCAAGCAGGAAGTAGGTCCCCTCGTGGCTGGTTCTGGCATTCTTTCTCCTGAACCATTGATTCAGTTATATTGTGAGCCTTCCACCTGCCGAATGCTCTCCTCGCACTCGAGCTGGTGCTCAGTTAGACACTGTCCGCTGCTCTTATAGGACATAGAGCTTTACAGACAAGACAGATATCAAGTTTGAGGACACCTGTAAAGGGGTTAAGTGGAGGCTCTCAGGATGCACGTATGGAGCGGTCCCAACCGAGACAGGAGATTGGGGCAGCCCTCATGGAGGGAATGAAGTTGACACGGAGACCTAAAAAGTAAACAGAGGCCAGGCAGACAGCGAGTGGGGAACATCTCCAGGGAAGCAGTTTTGCATCTAGAGAAATTCACATGCCCACAGGAGGAAGTAGGTGCAAATAATGAGTGGTAACAGTAGCAGTGAGGGTAGTAGTTAATATTTACTGAGTATTTTTCATGTGGTCAGCCTGGTTTTAAGCGATTTGGTATTTTATCTCATTTAATCTCATTTCATTTTCATAATAACCTTAAAAGTAGAAACCCTTTATCACCCTCTTCGAGATGAGGAAGGACACAGAAGGAGCAGCCTCACGAGAAAATTTGACATAGGTCCATTTTGTTTACGTAAGAAACGCAAAAAAAAAAAAAAAATTAACTTGCACCAAGAAATGCGTTGTCCCCCATTTTCCTGCAAATGCATGCTGCTCGCGATTCGTTCTTCATTTTTCTTGGCCTTATCACAAGCAAGAATAAAGATGAATCATTCTTTTTTCACCGGGACAAAACAAAAACAGAAGCAAGAACGAAAGCCCGGGTTGTTCTTTGAAAGTTTTCAATATTTAAAAAAAGTTTATTTATTTTGAGAGAGAGAAGGAGTGGGAGGGGCAGAGAGGGAGGGATAGAGAATCGCAAGCAGGCCCCACACTGGCAGCGCAGAGCCCTACGCGGGGCTTGAACACGCGAACTGTGAGATCATGACCTGAGCAGAAGCCAAAAGTCAGACGCTTAACTGACTGAACCATCCAGGTGCCCCTGAAATTTACCAATTCTTAAATACGGCTTAAATGTTAAAAGTATCATGGGAGTCAAATAAAATACGAAGCTGACTCATGTGAGGTCAACGTTGGGGGCAGGCGTATGAGGGGAGTCAAGGGTCAAACTGCAGAGGACCTTTGAGATCACGGAGTATAATCCAGTGACAGCAGAGACTTAGACTTTTTAAGGTGGGACACAAAAAGTTCTATTTTTGTGTTGAAACCATTCCTTTGTTTCTGCAGTAGGGCTCTGACAACTTCTAAATGGCATAGCTCAGGGCTGAAGAGACCCTAACACAGCGTCTATTTCAATATTTCTCTTAAAGACTGAGTCCATCTTCCTTAACATCCTAGCTTCTCACTTTGACCTCAGGAAATCTTAGCTTCACTGTCTCATGTCTAACATCATGTCTGCATGACCTTTCTTTCCCCTTCTCCAGAAAGACACCTCTTAGCTTCTCTCTCATCTCCTTAGGGGCAGTGAGTCTGCGTCTACAACAATGTGAACTCGTTTCCTGACAAGAAGCAGAAGCTTCAAGGTCATGCACACTCTCCAGTGAACGGCCGCCTAATAACCCCTTGTCCCCGGAGATGAGGCTTCTGAGTCAAACCAAATTATGGCCAGTGGGAGGACAGGTTTGAAGAAAGGAAGAAGAGAAGAGCTAGATTTCCTCACCTACTCCACAGGAAGTGCAGTTGGAAGGCTCATTTCCTTGGCATTCTTGGCAGGTGTAATGGCACAAATGGCATTGGTTCTGAAATTCAAATTTCCCTGAGGGACATTTGAAAACGCAGTGGCCATTGTCAAGAATCCTAGAGAAAGAGCAGATTTCAGAGTTTGTAAGGGTGACTTTCTGGAATGGCTGTAAGTGTTAGGACATGTGGTGTTCACGTTTCACTGCACAGACTTGGTTTCATCGTTCCAGAAACAAGGGCGAATGCCTGGGACTGATCATCTTAGAACATGTGGAATATTAGTCATGTACCCATCCTTGGCCCAAGGTTTGGACCCAACAGCAGGCATGCCAGAAACTGGCTCGGGATGCAACCGTGATTCTGGTTCCAAACAAGCTAACCAGTGCCTGCAGGGATTAAACCCATATTGTGGGGCCCGGCCAAACATAGTCAACAATCAGATGGAGGTCTTTAAACTTTCAAGACATTAAATAGGCCTCTGGATCCAGAGGCCTTGGAGAAAATATTATTCCTTTAGTTAACAGCATGCCCACACTTTACAAGGGAGATGTCAACATCAAGGGCTCTCAAAGGGTAGCACGAAACACTGTCCTGTAGCTTACATGCTACTTATCAACTTGGCCTATGCACATGGCAAGTGATCAATGAACTGATTTTGAGTGTCATTTTTGCAAGCACTTCTTGAGGTATCAAGTACCATTTTTTTTTTTAAATTTTGTTTGCAAACACCTACAAGGACCCCCCAGATAGGATAGCGTGTGGGCTTATAAAACCTTTTGACTTTATGCACATACAATCCGTATCACAGTATTTTCATAGTTTTGCTTCTTTTCTTCCTTTGCAAAGTAATTCCAAGAGCAAATGTGGTTAAGTAAGTGGTAGCCAAGAATTTGGCTCTTTCAGATACAAAATGTTCCCCAAGTGCTAGAGTCAGGTAGGTAATATGGATAGATGGAGGGAGCTGTAGGGCTCCACCCCCAGAGTTTCTAATTCAGTCGTCTTTGGGGGAGGGAGCTGAGAATTTGTGGTTTTTCAATTCCTGGGTGGTGCTCATGCTGGTCTAGGGAGACATTTTGAGAGCCACTGTTCTCCCTTCAGCAGAAGAATGAGAGAGAATGGAGTACTATGGAATCTGTTAAGTGATTCGTAAGTAACACCGGCGGTGCCCAATTGGGTCCGTTAGAGCTTCCTTCCGGTAGTCGTTACTGTATCCCTTGTGAGGTGAACTGAGCCTGTAACGCGCCTGTTTCCCCCGAGGGTATGACGTTGGCATCCAGGCCTGAGAGCGTGGAGGGCCTGTCAGCAAAGGTAAGGCTTCTTTCTCTCTCTACCACCTCCTTCCACCCAAGCTGGATGTATCATGGAAGGTCAGGTGTAGGCCCGGGGTGCCCTGGCTTGGCTGAATCCCACCATTTCCATAGCTAGAGGCAGCCCTGAACTGGAAATGGGCATTTCAGTCCCGGGTTGGGAGGAAGTTGGAGTAGGAGCAAGGCGACCTGAGCTAGCGTGTTGCTTGCAACCTTCCAATGTGTCGCCCTGAAAGCCCGTGTCATTTGCATGTGTTGGGAACAATGGGAAAGCCACCTGGTTCTTGCGTTCTCCGCCTTTCAGGTTCTTGGTCACCATCCCCCGCGCTACTGGAGTGAGCCATCCTTTTGGCCACTGCAGAGCCTGGAGTCCCCGCCCTAAACAGACACGTATGCACATCTGTTCGTCCGTGGCAAAACAGATGCCCTGCACCATGGTGTATAATGAGAAGGCTGTGCTCCCAGCCCAGACTTTAGTTGACGGCACTAATGCGAACTGGGAATATCCCAGCCCCACCCTGGCTCTGGTTTCTGGGCTAGAAGATTTTTCAAGGGATAATTTGGATGGGACTATCTAAAAAAAAAAAAAAAAAAAAAAAAACCCAAAAAAAACCTCCCTTTAAGAAAAACTGCGTAAGAGCTTTCTGAGGTTTTTAAACAAGGAAGCTGCTAGATGCTCTGCTGGAAGAGAGAATGGGGACATTTATTTGTGAGGATTCTTCCCCCCCCCCCCCCCCCCCCCGCTAAACTTAGTTGAAAAAGGGATGAAAAGTATATCATCATCTTTGTCTTTTATAGAAAGATGATGGATTTGTTTAGGGGGAAATCATTTCTCTTCATTTCTCTTGGGAGAGGTGATCTAATACTCTCCATGATGGGAACCATTTAGAAGCATCCAGAACGTGGGGGTGGTGGGCTGGAGAGCGAAGCCGATGGTGTAATACTTCTGTGTTTATGTATGGAGGAGGCTGCATTTCTGACTTGAGTACTTGATTTTAAGGAAATGCCAAGCACATAATTGTGCTTTGAAATACCTGCTTTCGTATCGACCCTAAGGAAAGCACAGGCGATATACACAGTTTGTTGTTGTTGTTGTTTTAATATAAGAACGTGATTCTTTTTAGAGATCTAAAAAGAGAAGGAAAACCGTCATGCTTAGGTAAAGGCACTGAATTACATCATCCCCTCCATCCCCCATCCTCGTCAAGGAAAATTGCTAAGGAGCTTGAGAAAAGTACCATTTTAAGCGGCACAGATTTTTTCACTGACAGCAACAAATCTTCCCTAATGGAGGAGAATAGATACCCCGCTCTGGGCTCCATGGGGCTGATGACAATTTCCTTTAAAGCCAACTCAAGCCATCTCTAGGACAGCCAGTCATCCAATCTGTGGATTTCTGAGAGAGTCAGGCAAGCTAATCTCTGCAGGGGAGGCATTTCTTCTCCCAAGTCACACATGTTCTTAGCCTTTTCGTAAGCAGCGAGCCATTTCAGAGCAGTGAACAGCGCTTATGGAAAGGAAGGACTTGGCAAAACCGAGTGCTAGAGAGTTGGGCAGAGGTAATGTTCTCAATATTGGCACTAAATTTTCTAGACATCCAAGTGTGTGTGTCATGTGTGTGTGCACGCGCGTGTGCGTGTGATGGAATTGGAACAGAAGAGCTGGAACGTCAGGGTTAGCTGATCCTCTCTGCTGGTTATTGGTTCGGCCTAAATAAGCTATCACAAGGGCCCTTAGTATAATTTCTTGGTTCTTTAATGTTAAAGCAATGAAATCTGGCCAAAAAAGTCTTTCTTTACCCCTGAATGCAGTGAAACAGGTCAAACAAAACATTTGAGGGTGGGTCAGAACAGAAGTAACTTTTAATGCTTTTAATGAGTTCATCGGGTCTATAACTCCTTCGGTTCTGGGTTGGCCAACCAGCTTGGGCCATCAAGATCATGGCCTTGCAAGGGAAAGCATGTTGTTGCAAGTGCCGAAGGGGGCACTCGCTTCTTGCAAATTTTCAGTGGTCTCTAAGATGCTAAACCCAAGAGTTTCTGGAAATGTAAAGAGAACTAGAATATGAAGAGAGGGCTTCCTAAAGTTTGATTTCCTAAAGTTGGAAGTTATTTGAACTTCAGGATTACATTATTTTTTAAAAATGTGTCAAGGGAAAATGTAAACATACTTAAAATAAGTATACATACAAGACGTAACAGTACCCTTCCCCCCGTATTCACCTCGCAATTTCAGTACATGGCCAATATTTATATTCCCATCAATTTGCTTCCCTCCCATATTATTTTGAAGCAAACCCATATTTAAATATTAACACTCCTCTCCGAGATAAAAACTCCTTTAGGGATGATCTTTTCTCTACCAGGACTAGAGCAATCCCAAAGCTTAAGGCGAGGAAGAAACTCCGACAAACCCACTGTCCTGATTATTCTCTTTGTCTTCTTACCCCTAACGCTTGCGTCAGATCCATTTTTTGTCATTCTCTGTCCTGCTGTGTCCTGTGCCCACTGGAAACTGCCTTCCCGAGCTCTTTACCTGAGCTACCTGTAAGTATTCGTCGACCTTGCACCTAACTCAGAGCTGGACATAGAGCAGGTGCTCCAGACCATCTTGAATGGATCTGATTCCACTCAGGGAAACGCTTTGGAAAAGACTTGAGAAAAATACGTTGCTGCCCAAATAAGTCAACACCATCATCTTTCAAAATAGTTGTGTTTTTTTTTTTTTTTTCTCTTCATCTTTGTTCTAGGAAAATGCAGGTGAACAAGAGTCAGGTGAACAAGAGGTAGTTCATTGCCAAGACATGATGCCCTTTCTTGCACATATTTGCAAGTTATTTTCCTCAAGGAAGAGACATGAGCAAAATGGAGTGCTCAGGGAGATGAGTGAAATATTCTTCCTGGGAAACAAGATTTCCTTGAGAGGACACCTTAATTCAAGATCCACGCACACGCTTTTCTTTCTCCAAGAGCTAAATCATGGGCTGCTTAAGACAGTTAGACTACCCCAATGGCCGTGGAGCTATATCTCCTTTCGTGTACCAGTGGGTTTCAGTTTTTTAAATGGCTAGTTATGGTCGTAGAGTTTTTTTCTCACTTTTGATGAGCCTCAGACAGTCATGACTCCTGCAGTATATCCTGGACAATGGTAGCTGCCTTAGTAAATGAATGCTAGTAAGTTCCCTTAGTTCAAAGATGTCCAAACATGGACATCGTCCCATTCCTCGTCCCATTCCAATACTTGTTATTTCCTCATCCATTCAGCTACCAAACATTTATCGAGTGCCTACTATTTTCCTTGCACTGTGATAGGTGATGGAGATACAAAGGTATTTCAAGGGACTTATGGAAATACAGCCCATCTATAGAGATACCGAGATTTGTAACTTAATGTTTTAAAATGTCACCGGTGCTCTTATAGAAGTGTATACAGAGCACAGGAAAACATAAAGAGGAGAAGGTTAATTCTGCGAAGAGGTCAAAATACCTTTGTAGAATAATTCACCCTTGAACTGACTCTAGAAAAATGAGTAGATATTTGATCAGCAGATGGAGATAATGGGTGTGCAGAAGGGGTTGTAGTTGTCAAAGGCACCGTCGTCTTCATGGATGAAAGCCTCTCTAGTGTCCAGGGAGCTGGTTCTGGCAGGGGGTACTGGGCATCATGGAGAGAAGATGTTACAGAGGTGCGCTGTGGCCAGACCGTGGGGAGTTTTTGTGTCATGGAAAGGTGTTTGGTTCTTTTTCCTGCAGGCCCAAGGGGGTGTCTTTAAGGTCGTAAACGCCTCCTCTCTCCAACCTGCCACCCATGAGCTCCCAACCACAGGAGGTACTGAAAGGCCACTCACCTTGTGACAGGGCAGCCAGTGCAGTCTTCCTGAGTGGGCCCCCAGCACTTGGCACACGAGGCGTCACAGATCTGGCAGTGGCCATGCTCATCGATGTATTCTCCTAGGGAACAAAACCTAATTGTTTACCTCGTTTCCACATGGCAGCGCTGCCTCGGCCGTCAGTCTGAGAGCAGCCAGATCGCTCCGTGGCTGCCCGAAAGCAATGGAAACAACACAGAGAGGAGACCTTGGATGGCTTCAGTTGCCGGTCCTAAGTCCTGACCTTATAATAACAACTGCTCCTCTCCCAAGGGCCTCGGAATTTGGAACCTCAAAAAGTTATGAGGCAATGACATAATTTTGGATCTAGTCAACATGTGTTACGGATTAAATAAGTACAGAGAGGCCAAGGGGGGCTTCTCATAGGACCCCTTTACTGAGCTCCTTCTGACTTGCCTGTTAACGGCTGAGAATGCTTGGACCCCAGAGACCTCCGTTACAGCCTTGGTTCAAGTCAAGCAACAGGCAGGACCCACCCACAACTCTGGGGTTATTATGGTAACTAGTCAAGAAGGGGAGTCAAAGCTTGGGTAACATTTGACAGATGTGAGCTGCATCTCACCCTGAAAGAGTAACAATGAAGAGATAGCCACAGAATTCTTCACTTATTTGGAAAGTATCCCTCCCGAGGAAAAACACACAGGAGGCCTTTCCACTGAAGCACGTGTAGCTTCCCAAACTTCTTGTGAACATGTAAGAAATTACTCTCCCAGCAAAGATGGTGGGGACAAGCCAGCCTCTTTGAAGGTGATAATCCAGTGATAAACCAATGATGGGTCTCATTGAACTCAACCCTCTACTCACACTACACAACGTCTTCTCCCCCCACTGTCCTAGAAGAAATCGAGAAGTTTCTTTAGTCTGATCCGAAGACTCACTCTGTATGGTTTGGAAACCAATCACGCACAGAAAACATGGTTTCAGATTTCAGGAGAATCACTCCACCCCCTGTAAGTACGTCTGAACCTTGTCAATCTGAGATCCAGCCAAAATAGGGAGGTAGCAGTTCCTCACGCATGGTTTAACCAAGTCTCACTGAAACGCTAAGATTTGCTGCCTGCTTTATTGTAGTTGCTTTGAAGCCATGGAAACATAGACTTGACTGGTGAGAAATTGAAGGAAGTTCACCCCTCTGCATTGTCCCATGGCTTTACTGAACTAGGTAAGGTTACTAGGTGAGGTAACCTTAGATATATAAATCCTTCCCTTGCACTAACCACAAAAATGAAAATGAGGCGGCAGGGAGATTTTGTCCTTCTACACGGAAAAAGCCTTTGATGTCGTTACTCTGTAAGTTTTGTTAACTAAAGGGGAAAAGTACATATTCGGAGCAATGCAATTATCTATCTAATGTGGCATATCCTGCACATCCCAGACTCTGTTCTTTGTTGCTCGGTCGTTGCCAAGGAATCTGATATGTAACTTTTGATTTTTTTTTAAAGAAAAAACATAACTTTTCATTTTTTTATTTTCGAGAGAGGGGGAGAGAGAGAGACAGAGACAGAGCACAAGCAGGGGAGGGACAGAGAGACAGAGGGAGAATCCAAAGCAGGTTCCAGGCTCTGAGCCATCAGCACAGAGCCCGACGCAGGGCTTGAACTTGTAAACCGTGAGATCATGACCTGAGCTGAAGGTGGTCGCTTAACCGACTGAGCCACCCAGGCTCCCCTGATATATAACTTTTAGAATGGAACCATGGTTTTTAGCTCAGGAGCGACTCCTGGGAGCCCAATACCCCAAAGAGTGAGTACCCAGTGGGGGCAAAGAATGCAAACGTGCAGGTTGTTCACTGCACAAGGTGCCTGTCCCAGTGGCCATGTGGAAGCAGAAATCCAGCCCATGTTCATCTCACCAAGCCACGCACTCTGGTTTGGCTGTCTCTGCCTCTGCCCCTGTAGGGGACACCTTTTGCTAATTCACACAAAGGTATTAGAAATGGACAAATTGCATTCTTGGTCATCATAAAGCTTGGTTTCCAAGGGAGAAAAAAAGCTGGGACTTCTGCCTAGTAGGAATGGGTGATTTCAAGCTGAGACTGCCTCATTCAATATAGGCCTCATGTTTATATGGCCTTTTATTTATTCAGGCTCCCCATTCTACCTCCTAATGATTGCCCTTGCTGTCATCTCTCCCACCTTTGTCACAGTGTGACTTTTACCACAACCAACTGAGTAGTGATTATCAGTCCAGATACTCACAAGATAAAGGCAGACCTGGTAGGAAGGAGTAGATCTTGCCTACATTGCTAATGCTAATAATTTGTGTTTACGGAGCTGGATGGTCGCTATGTATCTTTCCAAAGGCATGTGCTGAGTGGAAGAGGAGTGAGGGATGGTTTCCAGAGGCTTCCAAACCCAAAGAAAGTGTATTCTAGAGAAACGTAGGATCATAGATTATTCATTTGTTCATGCATTCGTTCCATGGATACTTTTTGAACATCCATGTGCTGGGTAGTAGGTGAGATTTAGACATATACAAACAGAAAAGAGCCTGCTCTTTGGTCCTCAAGGATTTTTGAGAAGAATGATTTGAAAAGAGATCGTTATAATCCAAATGCTAGCCGGTAGCCTTTCACTTCCTTGGACAGTCTAGATTAACATCTAGAACAGAAAAGCAAAGGCATACACACCAGACTGTCCGCTCTACTGGTACTTTACCTTGACATTCACGCCTATAGGAACAGACACAGGGGTTTGTTTTTCCGAACTCTTGATAGCCATCCACCTTAATTTCCATGGTGTATTGGTTGCAACACAAGGGTAGGATTTTAAGCTAAATGCACCTTGCTCTGCTAAATCAAATGCTATTTAGATGGTTCTGAGAGTTTTGCCATTTCTATACCCAAAGTCTCCTTTGTAATTACAGAGGATACATGGTTAGGTCAAGCAAATGTTATCCAGATAGTGCTGTAAACATTTAAAATTCTCTGTAGCTCTTATTTGCCTCCTCATTGGCTTCCATAAGCCAGTAGGTGGCACTGATACCTTGGCTTTGTACTTGATCTGCTCAACCACCTTAGATCGAATCGTCACTTGAAACTGCCCCATGTCTGAGATTTCACACCCTTCTAATGTTCCACTACGACTCTAGCTCACCCGCTTGATCATTCTTTTATTCACCTTTCCCGTTACCTCTTATATTTCTTACTGGGGCTAGGCCAAAACTTCCCAAGACCCAAGTTCCAGAATTCCAAATTCTTTCTCAGAAGGTGACCTCACTTCCTAATTTGCTGATGAGGTACCAAGTTTCTCCAGCATCCTTTCTCTCAATGCCAAAATTCCTCCCTCTCTCTTGATTGTTCACTGGTCTCTCCTCTCCATGGAAGGTATGTACCTTATTCCTGGCCATTGTTGGCTGTCCACCTCATGTTCTGGAACTTTCCCCACAACGGTTTTCCACCAGCCTCTTTGCCTTCAATCATTTCTTCACATCTCCCATCATCCTCCTATCTACAAAAGTTCTCCCTAAGCTAAGACCTTCCCAAGCACTTTTCTTCCCTGATGGCTGACTCTTAAAACATGTTTTTCCTTCCTACCACTTAGACCCAAAGTGGAGAAAACCTTCATAACCTTGACGCTTATGTAAGTGAGTCAGCGTGGGACAGCTTAGCTGTGCACCTCTCTCAAGCCTGCATGCCTCCTAACTTTAGAGCAAGTGCTGGCTTTAGAACAGATGAGAATCGAGGGACCTGCCCCGATTTTTATGATTATGTAGATGTCCAATTAGTTACAGAAACAACTGTCCCCAACCCCAGCCCTTGCAGGCACAAGTTTCCCACTGCACATTTGAAACCAAAAAAAGCCAGATTCCAAGGACATAGTGGCGTTGCTTTTTTTTTTTTTTTTTTCCTGGTTGTTGGAGCAGCAAATTCTTGTCATCTGTCTTCATTGCACAATGAAACTAAATGTTTATGACAGGCGTGATATACAAAATTCTTGGAAAAAAATCACTTGTAGCACAGACTTCAGGGGCCAATATTTTGTTCTCCACCTCATCCTACAAGCTCTTCCTTCTGGTGTCTTCATCTATTATTCAGTCCAAATTATCTTTCTACTGTGATCACAAAAATTCCATTCCCCTTTTAGTTCCTTTCTCATCTCATCCTGTAATAGTTCAAAGGACAGAGAGGAAGGGGTGTCTCATGGGGAGAGGTGATGTCTCAAAAGTTGAAGACATAGCTTAGAAAGGCATACTTCTCCACTGAAAAATTTACAAGAGGGGCGCCTGGGTGGCTCAGTCGGTTAAGCGGCCGACTTCGGCTCAGGTCATGATCTCACGGTCCGAGCCCCGCGTCGGGCTCTGTGCTGACAGCTCAGAGCCTGGAGCCTGTTTCAGATTCTGTGTCTCCCTCTCCCTGACCCTCCCCCATTCATGCTCTGTCTCTCTCTGTCTCAAAAATAAAGGTTAAAAAAAAATTAAAAAAAAAAAAGAATAATTTTTACGCATACATGGCCGGGAGACCTTCCTTCCTCCTACAGAAGGGCTAGGCTTTCTTGTGTACTCTGTAATAGCCTCTATGGACTGGAACCAAATTTTTTGCAGCATTTAAGAAAACATACGTTGTAGACATAAAAATACTAAATAAATTAATAAACCCATAAGTAGATAGCGATGTGAGCGTGAAACAACTTTTTAGCAAGGGTGATTTGTAAGAGAGAACGGGAAGAACGTTTGATGAGACATTAGCCGTTTGGTTTGGGTCTGGTTATTTCAGGGAGCAACCTCGGGATCCTGAATTATCTGGAGGCTTCTGTGTACGTGCTTTGTCACCAGATGCCAGGGAATCATGGAGTGTGACTTCCCCGAAAGACTCTGCAGCCCCAGGCACTAACCAAGTGCCGGTATTTCTTTGCAAGGATGCCAATACCTAGTTTCCAACTTAAGATACCGCCGTGTGAAGACGGTGTCCGTGAAAAGAAATCCAGGCACTTGTTACTTTTTACCAGCTATAATTAATACTCAGGAACACTTTCAAGTTATATACTAATGAAATAATTCAGTTTTTAAAGCCTTGTTGAGCGTGACATTTTATAGCCAGGCTCAAAGTATGAGGCCGTCCAGGGAACCGGCAGCATCTTCGCTTACGAGTTTACATAATCGTTCAGCCTTAAAAAGGAAGGAAATTGACACGTGCTACGACATGGATGGACTTGGAAAATGTTAACGCTGAGCGAAACAAGCCAGTCACAAAAGAACAAATGCTGTGTGTTTTCCATTTATGTAAGGTACCTGGGGTGGTCAGGTTCAAAGGGACAGAAAAATAGAATGGAGGTTCTTAGGGGCTTAGGGGGAGGGGAACGTGAGTTATTGCTTAATGGGTACAGGATTGCACCTGGGGAAGATGGAAAAGTTCTGGAGACGGATGAATGGTGGTGTGAATATAATAAGGACCAGAACTGTATACTAATAATGGTTAAAAGTATAAATTTTATCTTATAGATACTGCCCCGTCCCCCTTGCCCCAAACAATTCTATACACCGAGTTTGTTCCTTACCAGGCCAATACTTAATTTTAACCCAAAACCTCAGGATTGTCTGCCCTGGGGGGATGTGTCCAGAGAGCACCAACTGTCTTGGAGAGCCAGTGTGTTGAACTGGATCTTGGGAGATGTCCTGTGCTAATGGGGTCAGTGGATAAATGGATAAAGCTCATGAAAATGGAGACATCTGGCTGATGGAATCCTTGGGTTTTGTTTTTTTTTGTTGGTTGTTGTTGCTCCCTTTGGGAACTAGAGGCAAACTAAACATCCAGCAGGTAGAAAGAGAGGTCTGTTCCCACAGCCTGGAGGTGTCTGGGAGCCACCGCTGTCCCATTTTGCCCTCTCAACAGTGACTTCCCTTTTCCCTCCCACCCAGGCTTTTCTGATCGACCGGACTTCTCCTTCCTGGTCCCCTTGCTTTTTTTAATTCTCAGATGCTCTGCAATGCTACTCTGGTGCCCCCATGGGTTGGCGCCCCCGCAAAAAAAGGATGGATGGTGAATTGTGGATCCAACGCACGTGCAAAGGTTTGGTTTCCTCCCGCCTGCGTGTTGTCCAAAGAGCAAGGAATTAAGAGTTGATCCTTTTCGGGGCGCCCGGGGGGCTCAGTTGGTTGGGCGTCCGACTTCAGCTCGGGTCATGGTCTCGCGGTCCGTGAGTTCGAGCCCCGCGTCGGGCTCTGTGCCGACGGCTCGGAGCCTGGAGCCCGCTTCGGATTCTGAGTCTCCCTCTCTGTCTCTGACCCTCCCCCGTTCATGCTCTGTCTCTCTCTGTCTCAAAAATGAATAAACGTTAAAAAAAAAAAATTAACAAAAAAAAAGAGTTGATCCTTTGTGTGTCCACTGTTGTTTGGGCCCTGACCACAGTCAGGCTGCTAAAAAAAAAGGGGGGGGGGTATCCAAAGTGAAGCTTTGGCCAACACACCGGAACGTAGTGGTGATGTAGCAATCACCACTACATCGGTGAAGTTCCCATTCACCGACACCCGCTGTATTACGTTCTGTTCTATGTAACGTTTAATCCAGACAACAGCCCTTTTATGAATGAGAAACGGAGGCTCAGAGAGATGAAACATCTTGCATAAATTAATTCGGCTAGGTAAGTGACAGAGTTGGGCTATGACCCAGGTATGTCTTAGCCGGAGTCCAGACTCTCTGCAGTGTTTCCCTGGTATGGATTCAATTCCCTTTTTGGCGTTCCGAGTAGCTTTGCTATTTATAAAAAAAAAAAAAAAAAAAAAAAATGGACCTTGAGTACAAGCCTGGTCTGAAGCGTTTGGTGAGGTAAGGGTATCGGAAAGGAATTCACTGTGAAAACAAGTGAACTTTGAGCCGGCACATTGTACCGAGCAAATTTCCTCAATGATTGAAAAAACTCTCCAAATTTATTTTCTCTGAGAAAGTGGCCAGTATTTATTAAAAGGCAATTCTGTTTATCCCAAATTGAGATTTTTACAAGCAGTTTGGTCTGTCCACTAGATTAGAAGCTCCTGAGAGGAAACCCAAATGGTATTTTTGAATGAATAAAATAATTAATTGGCGCTCTGCACAGGAATTTTCTATACTGCTTTAACTGCTGTCCGAAAGCAAAATAAACGGGCTCCTCAGAAATCATTTATAACCAGAATTATAGTAATCTCTCTCTGCTCCTCCAATTTATATGAAAATCTAGTATAGATGGATTGGTCCTTGTATATCTTTTCCTCAATTAGGAGAATTTTGCATTGCCTCTGTGTTTGTGACAGTCCCTCTAAGTTCTAGCTTAAGGATGCTAAAATTGAAAAGACACTGAACAGTTGGTTGTAAAACCAGACACAAGAGGGGACAAAAGGCGTGAGTGTGATTAGTATCTGCAATTAAATAAAATAAATAAAGCCCTTCATCCAAACTGCGGGATCATGAATATTTCCTGTAAGTACAGTATGGTAGATGGAAATCGATTTATTGCCCATTTGAGGTGTGTAAAATGTCTTGCTGGTCTCTTTATTTCGTGGGCTATCTTTATTATTTCTGAAAGTGAGCCTGGAATTTTTTTTTTAAGTTGATTTATTTATTTTGAGAGACAGAGCACATGCACGTACAAGGGAGGGGCAGAGAGAGAGGGAGAGGGTATCTCAAGAAGGCTCCACGCTCAGCATGGAGTCCGACAGAGGGCTTGATCCCACGTCGGCGACATCATGACTTGAGCCGAAATTAAGGGTCGGGCGCTTACCTGACTGAGCCCCCCGGGTGCCCGGAGCCTAGAATTTCTACAGATTCTCTAGTGCACTCAGTCCCCCTAGTCTTTGGGTTTGATGCTATCCCAATGCCCCCACCACTTGTGGCCGCAGTGGGACCACTCCCCTGGGGGAAACTGTACATTATCCGATGCGTTCACAGCGAGGGGATCCGGGGGTCAAGATACAGGGACACAAGTGGGTGACCGTCATTTGAAAGAATGACTCATTTACCTTTTGGAAAACATCACCGATGACCCGAGGCAGGTCACACTCGGGTGAGGGACACCGAGGCAGACTAACCGAGAAAGGGAACGACTTGGGTGGACAGAGGTCCCGTGTGCACCCCAGTGAGCCCGAAGGGCTGTTCCGCATCCTTTCACTCTGGAGGTGATGAAGGATGGCAGGTGAAACTATCAGGACCATCGAGCCTTCCCGACGCTCTCGAACTAAACAGGAGTTTTCGCATGCAGATCAGATCGGTTAAAGCCCAAAAGCCTTCCCTGAGGAGCTTAAAACCCAATGTTCTCCGTGGTGGTCGGGGTCCTGGAACACAGGCATGAGGATGAGGCTTGTTATCCTCCACTTTCGTTTCTATGGTGACCCAGGGAGCCTCCCTAACCCACGTTTATTACTTGCTCTTAAACCCTTCAGAGTACAGCTGCTGGCCCGTCCCCCACGCCAGTGCCCCAGGGGAGGGAACATCCTCAAATTATCCTCCTTTTCTTCCTCGGCAGCCACAGGCTGCAGAAATGTTGGCTCCATCTTTCCTTTCCGCTGCTCCCTTAGTCTTCCCTCAAGCCTAACCTGCTGGTCTAAAGCATTGCAGCCTAATTGCTAATTAAGAGAAAGGGGAAGCTCCTGGAAGGAGGAGGAGTTTGCATCCCAAGACCTAGGGCTCCGTCCGTCCGGTAGCTCTGTAGCTAGTAATTGGCTGTAGCTGGTAATTGACACGCAGCGTTTTATTGGGTCATCATTAACACTGCCCGTTCACAGGCAGTCGATGCTGCCTTCTAAGACATCTGTTGGTTTGCCTGGTGATGGGTCTGAATGGAGCACAGCACCCAGAATGCCTCAGCCCCTTAGTGACCGGGTAGGCATTTGATTACTCGGGATGCCATATGTTGTATGGGGAGTGACCAAACTGTGCTTTTTAAAAAGCCCAAGTATGCATATCAAAACCAAGGGGGGCGGGGTGAACCAAAGTACCTGTGTGCCCGCCGCAGGCCGACCTAGTAGGAAGCCCTGGGGTTGGGCAAAGACACAAATGTTGGAGTCATCCCCGGCTGGGTTTGATGTGGGCTTCTTTCTCCAACTATCTGACGGGAAGCAAATCGCAGATTTCCCTGACATTCTTCTCCGGAGTATCGCGGACAGTCTCTCACAGGACGTGGTGAGGATCAAACGAGGAAACCGACCCCAGCACCCGGCCCAGCGGCTTTCGGAATATTAGTGACCATTATCAGGTACTGGGGGTAGGTTAGCTCATTGCACCTCCAGTAATCACGTGGGGTAGGGCCGTCGGCCTCATTTGCCAAAGTAAGGAGTTTCAGCATCGAAATGTTAACTCTTGACGCGTGGCTCAAAGCCCGGATCCCAGATCGTGCCTCCCCTAACCCCCCCGAGGGCACTTGAAGACTCAATTGGCTACACAGGGTGGTGGCCATGAGGCAGCTACTCTTGCTGACCCTGTGGATGGA